>NW_023416285.1:6318750-6950625 GCF_014176215.1 Rousettus aegyptiacus | reverse complement strand
TAGTGTCTTGTACTTGGTCAGCAGACGGGAACCATGATGGAACGAGTCCTTCTGCCCCCTTCTAAGCCATATTTCGTGTTACCGTTAATTGGATATATATTCTTTCTCTTCTCAACATTGTCTCTAAAAAATGTTCAAACATTCAGACAAAATTTTAAAGGTTGCAGGGAATACCTAACGCACCTATTGCCTAGATTCTATAATGAACAGGTTATTGTTCTTGTTGTATCACATACCTGTCTAGTCCTCTGTCCAGCCATCAGTTCGGCTTTGATATATTTCGAAGTGAGTCGCAGACATTAACGCACCTCACCCCAAATATGCAAACACGCATATTTGCGAAAGATCTTCTAACAAGGACGTTGAGAAATAGCCTTTTGTATTTGACAGGCCCACTGGTAAATCTCTTCTGGTGTAGATTAGCCTCTCTCTCGTTTTCCTTAACTTTGAAGCAGCGTTTTCCAAAGAGTGTTTCATGGAACCCTAATGCAGAGATACATGGACAAATATATATGTGTGACCAAAATGTTTAAAAAACTCTGGATTAAATAAAGTTTTGCAAATTTTTCTATTGCGGGACTTCTCAGAGCCTTTGTTAGGCTAATCTGCATATCCTCAAAGACAATATGTTCTACTCTTTTGACCAATGAGAAACATGTAGCAGAATGGGTTGCACGGAACCCACTTTAGAAAGAGTGAGTACCTTCACCTGGGTCCTGCCCTCTCCTCTCTCTTCCCCATAGCTCATGCACATTGTACAATTTCTAGTTCTTGGTCTCCAGTGTTTTCCATAAAGCTTCTTCAAGTCTCATAGACCATTTTTGTGTCTGGTGGTTACATCTCTCTCAAATGAGTATGTCTCTGAAACACATTCTCTGTTAACAGTGATATCACAATTAATTATGAAGTACTGCTTGCTTTTTATTTTTTTAAAAAAGGTAAGTTTAGGACAAATGACAGGAAAATTTAAAGTATATTGGGGAAAATGGCAAATTTTAAAAAACATTTCTCCATGGTAGAAAAAAGCTGAAAATTTATATAGCTTTGAATGTTTTTTGTAAATGGATATAAATCATAGATTATATAGGAAACATAGGATATTCTTAGACTATCCCTCAGTTTTGAGTTTAGTCACGTGGAGGTCAGCTTTGGTTTCCAGGAAGCCATACTATGGTAGAAGGATGGATCCTAAGTTATTCAATCTCTCACATCTACTATTTAAACTATCATTTAGCTTTTAGGTCTGGTAGGGAACAGTCTTGGTCCTCCAAGTTCTGCCTTCCCCATCGGCTGCTCAGAGGAGGGCGTGGGTGAATGGCCTCTAAAAACTGTGCAAGTCACAAATAAGGGCTATTTTTATCATCATTATCATCAGAGAAGTAGAATAATAGGATCCGAAATGACCTTGACAATGTGTCTAGCCTTGATTCTTGTTTTCCAACAAGACTGTGCAAGGTGGCAATAATTTCTCTCGAGAAGTATATTGATTTCAATGTCCCTTAACAATTCACCATGGTATTCCACATCCAGCATCTCGCTACCCTCCAAAGTCACAAAATACTTCCAAGTCCTGGCATTCCTTGAACACGTGACGAAGCGTCTTTATTATGGAAAAAATGTAGGAGAAAGGAATTATGGCCAACTTCCCTAGTCATGTCTATTTCGTGACGAGTACCAGAGACCCTCACTTGCGAAACCGTGTGACAGGACTGAGCAGCCAAAGATCCGATTTCCTGGTAATGACCTATGTCGGAAGAATTTCAAATGGCGGTGAAGTAAGTGAGAGAAGGCACTTTGAAGGAGAAAGCAAAATTTAAGTACACAGTCACATGAGGCCTCTCTCTAAAACGCGAAGAAGGGCAGTTCTGAGCATGTCTGGTGACCCCACGGCCATCGGACCTCCCCTCCTGGGTCGTGTCCTGTTTACTCGTCCAGCTTCACCTGCCGCAACTGTCGTATAAACTACACAAGACCCCACACGTCCTCTGACTTCCCTGAGGTTTTGAACACACTTGGCCTTGACTCGTGACACCCCACCTTGCCCATCCCCTTAGATGTCTCCTCTTTGCTCTTCAGAGTTCTGCTTGGTGCCACCATTTCCATGAATCTCTCCCTAGTGAGGTCGGTGCCCCGTCCCGATCTTATTCCTCATACCGAGTCTCTATCTCAGTGCCTGCCATTTACTTTATGACTGTGTACATTTTTTTTTTCTTCTGACTATGAGACGGTAAGTTTCTTGAAAACAAAGGTTTACTATCTTGATCTTAAAACCTAGGAGGTATTCAGTAATTGTTTGATGAATTCATATATGAGTAAATATAGGAAGAACTAGCTTTGTACATAAATCTGTCAAGAATCATATTTAATTAGCATTATTCAAACCTGAAGACAATGAGCTCTATCTAAAGACTATCTTTTGAAATAAATGCATTCGGAAAAGAATATGACAGCAGCTTTCCCAGCAAAGTAGTAAAATATGCTGTATTATAATATTCATATTATAATAATATTTATAAATCAATAACATCTGTAAATGATGTTGTTAATTTGAGCAAGCTCAGATCTCTTCAAATCTTACCTCTTCCTGGATATAGTCATAAAATAATCTCACTTGATTATTACTTTATATTAGTTTTATTCAGTATTTATAGGTGAGATGTGTTATTTAGCACTTATGTATATAAGGCTTGTTTATCTTTTGAGGCCCTTTAATGAAAGCTCTATGATTGGATTGCATATCTGGTTATAAACAACTTAATGGTATAAATTCTGAAGTCAGGACAAACTCGATTCAACTTCTGTTCTTTATAGCTATATGACCTTGGATAAGTCCTTTAAATTAACTGGACTTTGGTTTTCTATTCTGTAGAAGTTGGGATTCCTATAGTATAGGGTTGTATACTGAAACAAAGATGATTAAATAAAGACTGTGATAGATAGAAAACAAATAAATAAAGATAGAAAATGCTAAATAAATGTTAGCTCTATTTTTTTCCCCCTCTACATAGACTTGATGTGGTATCAATGATAGTTTCTTGAAACAATGGATGTGTTGGATTGAAATTCCCTGCAAGGAAATTTTATATGACTTGGGGGACAACGGGGAGTGTTTTCTCCAACCAGGAAGGGTCTGATATCAAACTGACTTATCTTAAAAAAAAAAAAAAGTGAAAATTCAGAGTTGTCTCTTCCTCGACTTTTCTGTACACCCAGGGTATCTTGCTGCATGAGAATCACAGCACTCAGGAGAGACCCAATTTGGCAGACACAGAGCAGCTGGATGGCTTCTTCTTCTTCTTTTTTTTTCTTCTTCTTTTTTTTTTTTTTTGCTTTTAGCTACAGTGATAAAAAGAGCACTTCAAGCTTGATATCTATGTGTGCACTATAAAAATAATGAAAGAGATACTCAAACTTTAAAGAAATATGTACCCGGAGAGTACCTTTCCTAGTTTTTAGTTAGAAGAAGAACCACTAAGTCAGGCTGTGAAAAGTACCTAAATTGCTAGCTTCATTTGAGCTTTCACTTTGCAGGAATTTTTTTCCCAAGTGACCTGATTTCAAAACACATCGTTTCCCCAGCGTGGCCTTCTCTGATGTGACGTCCAATGCCAACCTTGCTATTTTCATGGATATGCACTCCTAGGGAGAAAAGGCTCTCAACATACTTCCCCTGAACCCTAAACGGAACAAGATCTAACAGCTCTTCGAATCGCTTTATCTTGAGGTTTGTTTAGAGTCTGGAACCCTGCCAGGGTGGACCAATTGTGGATGCTGTTTATTCCCTTCCGCTCACCCCCAACGATCTTTGATACTCTCTGTCCCCTTCAGTACTAGGGGACCAGCTGTCAGATATGAAAACCTTCTATGGTGGCAAAACCATCTCTATAAACAGTCATCAAACTCGGAGGGCATGACCTGCCATTTATTTTTAAGATCGTTCAGCCAACAGGTGTTGGTTACAACCCTCAGCCAAACACGTGTATAATGCTCAAAGTCATTAACTGGGCATTTAGTGTCTTTCATGGTGAGGCCTCATCCTACTGTTTTATTTGTTCTGTACCTCGTCTCCGTCCCCCTAACAACTCACCGTGCCCTGCTTTCTTTCCTGATCACTCCATCTATGCATGCTACCATCCTCCCAATACAGAGACCTCAACCTTCCTCTTGAAAATCCTCCCTTATGACACAATGACACAACTTATTTATCTTCTTAATTCCTATGTCCTTTCATGTTTATTTTTCTGTAGACTTCATCGTCAATTTGTATTCTGTATCACACCATTTCTGTCTATATCTTGGGATCCTATTAGCCTTAAAACTTCAAAAGGGCCCACACTGTTTTAATTCATGTTCATATCTTTCAAAACAAACATACCAGGTATTTTTGATTCTGTCATCATCAAGCTATGCATTGATTAAGGAACTACTAGCTCCTATAACAAACAAACCCCAAAGCACGATGGACCAGACATAAGAGATGTTACTTCTCTTTATTACCAGTCCAAATGAGTGATAAAGGAATAGCAAGAGTGGAGAGAAGGCCTAGGCACGTTTAAACTCCTTGGGTTGGAAGCGGGGCATTGCTTCCACTACATTCCATTGGTGAGAACTAGTCATGGGACCCCGTCTGGAGGTGAGTGGGTTGGGGGAGGTAAAGTGGGCTTGTATGGAAGAGGAGAACATGGGTATCAGTGAGCAAAGCTTCTGATATTTCCGAAAGTCAGTTTTCTCATCTATAAAATGAAAGTGATAGAGCAGGACTAAACAAAGGTTTTTTTTTATGGGTCCGAAGTATGGTTGGGAGGAAAGATGAAAAAAAATAGAGGAACAAGAGAGAAAAATGAGATCAAAAGGACAGAAGACACAGGTGACAAAGGGTGTTGGCACCAACTTTTCCCATGTGTCTCTCCCGATACCTAATCTTAGGTAAGGTTTTGGAGTGAATTCTGTTGCTCAGAATTCCCATCATGAGTCACGAACAAGGCGGAGGCAGAAATCATGTCGGTGCTCGTGTTTTCTAAGGCAATTGAGCGAGGGACCACGTTGGGAACACAAATCGGACCTCCAGGAAGACAGTCATACTATTAATTTTTTTTTTTTTTTTTTTTTTTTTTTTTACATAAGAACAGTAGCACGGAGATCACCATTAATCCTCACCTCCATCAGAAACAGCGCTGACCCAGTTTTGAGCTAGTTTCCCACATGAATCATTCTCTCTGAAGGCAGGCCCAGCCCACTGCGGAAATTCAGGGCCTGCTCCCCTTCACTCTCCACCTCCGGTTTCGCCTTTCAGCACTTCCCAGTGTAACCGCCTGCTTTGACTCCTTGGGAAGGCGAGGCGCTCATGCCTCCACAGATTTGCATACACCGCTCTCTGTGCCTATAAAGCTTTTCAGCCTCTTCTTCTTTCCCTCCAAGACAAAGCCAGAAAAAATCTGTTGTAGGGAGCCTTCCAAGTCTGCATGGATGTTCACCCTTCGGATTTTCCTGGTAGTTTGTTCTTACCCTTCTCTTAACACTTGTGATGATGATTTGATTATTTATTATTATTATTTTTTTCTAAATAATGGATTTCTTCAGAATAGGCAATTTATCTTTATTTCTATAACTCCGTTGCGTAACACATAGTCCACACTCAATACTTTTGCCAAATACCAGCTATCATTTATATAGCTTTTAAATGCATTACTCCCTTTGTTATCTATAATAATTCATGACATAGAAACTATTATTAAGACTATATTTACATACGTGATCTATATTTGTATTTATGTCATATGTAAATGTTATATATTATAAAATTTATAAAATCTATTTTAGACAATATACATGAATTATATATATTTATGTACATAAGTAAATATATTTTATATATAACTATAATTAAAATGAGGGAGCTGAGAAAATTTGGTAACTGTCTACTTATAAATATAAAATTTGAGACTCAGATCTATATCTGTTTAATTCCACAGGCCCAGCTGTTAACCCTGACATATGCTAGACAAGTGAATATTAAGAACAATTTAAATTACAGTTCCCCCAGAGAAAGAGACATCGTACAATGATTAATTAACACAACCAGTACGATCAGTATGAAGAACATCATGTTAGTTCTGAGAAAAGCTGTTTCATTGTCTGGGTTCTGGGTGAGGGGCTCTCCAACACCCCCCATTGGGGTCACCACAGTCGGACTGGTGACTATAGGGTTGCTGCAGGTGCGGTAGGACTCTCCTGAGGCAGATACAGAAACATCAAGATGGCTAGGAAGTAAACTCATGGGGATGAAAATTTCTGGTGAAACAGAACTCCCATCGTCTTCACAGCAGCCTCTCCATCATGGGCTGAACTGTGTCCTCTCAAACCTAGTCGACACCTCGATCTCAGATTTCCAGCCTCCAGAACCACGAGAACATAAATACCTATTGTTTTTAATCTCAGATCTATGGCTAGAGGTCAAGAGGTTCTATGAACTGTAATGGAGAAGATAAAAAAATAAACCTTCATACTCTCTAAAGTCTGACCGAAATTCGCCATTTCCTTTAATGATCAAGGTAGGCAGCACATCACAATGGCATTAACAATACCTGCGGCTGCTGTTGTCATGGATATGCTCATACCACTCTACAGAAGGTGCAGATACATCCAAGCATCTTTATGTTCATCACTATTTTGAAACGGTAGTCTTTACTAGACTCGCCAGATCTTGAGTAGACACATCAGATCTCGTTAGGCAAAGTGCTCATATTAATACATCACGAACTTATTTTACTCAAATGCTATAGTCATCATATTTTAATAGAATCAACTTCTTTTGCAATTTTAAGTATTTTATCAAATTCATTTAAAAACATCATCTTGAGATGCGGTCTTTGGGCTCCGCCAGACTGATTAAAGCGTAGGAGCCCACGCAGTAACCATTTCCTTCCTTTTTTCCCCATCAAGCCTGGTGGCGGTCCCTGATGTCCTCTCACTAGCCTGAGTGGCCTGCTCTTGCCATTTCTCTATACCCTGCCACACCTTTGTCATAGTCCCTTTACTAAGCCCTCCTTAAATTATCCTAAGTTCTGCATACCATCTGTGTCTTACCGGGATACTGACTGATAATCCCTTTTCAAGGGCTTTGCTTTTATCATCAACAATAGCTGTGGGACCTTGGACAGGTGACTTCTCTGAGTCTCTGTTTTTCTATTGTGTAAAATGGAGATAACGTCCAACCTGCTAACATCAAAACATCCAGGGGATTGTCAGAACAAGTCAATGCAATATGTTTGAATACTAATTGACATACTGGAGAACATTGCATAAGCCCTGTTCTTTACATCTCAGCTATTTTTCCCTTCCTTCCTCCTGTTCTGCTTGACCAGCAGGCTGGCAGGACCAAAATCTACTGCTACAGCCTGAGGTATGGGTCATTTCAGAGAATAATAGCACTGTGTTGCTTCTGTTGTTAAGGCTTCATGGCTGAGGCGTGGAACTATCATTTTTAGTCTCTCTCTCTCTCTTGATTTTTGAATCGGGTCTAGATGAAGTAAGTTCTTATTTAAAAGCCCAGAACAATATCTCTTAAATAGGGATAATAGATAGATACTATATCTAAGAATATTTTAAAAACCATGATTTCCCTGTATTGTTCAATTATTTCAATTGCAACACTGCTTGAATGTGTACAAATAAATTGGATACATACCTTTATGGTTATAGTTCTTGTACAGCTATGAATCAAAAACAAATTTGCAACTTAAATATAGGAGACGCTATTAAGATGATAAATTGAGACTATGCTAAAATGTCCTTTTCCTACCCCAAACATATAGAATAAAATGAACCATAACAGTGGTGTAAAATAAGGACAACTCTCCATAGACAAGAAATTATAAAGAATTCCTGGAAGGCTTGAAGTAGATGTGATTTGAATCATCGATGAACCCGTAGCCCTAAACACACTCTAGAGGGGCTGACTCTTAGTTGGGAGTGGCTTCAGTTACTCTGTTTAAATGCCGATGATTGGATGTTGGGGTGGAGGGTGCTCTAGAGCTCTTGACAGTCAAGGTGGCTTCTACAATACAATACCAGGAGAGACCTGATGGCTTACTCCCTCTCTTCGGCGCTACCATACATAACTCACTTGCGAGGGCAGCAGCAGGACGGTCTGGCCCTAGGCAGGAGCAGTAAGTGGAGGCGTTGGACCTATGAGGCAGAATAACCCTCTGGGTGGCTGGCGATGAGGCGTCTCCATGACCAGAAGACTAGCTCTTGACCATCCCAGCTAGCAGTACATCCACTTTAGGTTTGTCGTCACAGGCAATGGGCAGTATAACTCAGCTCTCAAATAAACAGAGATTCAAAGATACAGAGATCAGCCCTAAACCAAGACTCAGCCAATATTTAAGAAAGTCAATTTAATAAAACAGAGCCAGCAAACTCAACCGACACAAGTTTTGAGAACTAAGGATACCAGATTAATATAACAAATATAGAGAGATGAGAGAGGACATTGCACTAAAGACACTCAACTAGAAATCTTGGACACAGAAAGTTTTTGAAATAAAAGGAAAAAATAGTAGATGTATGATAGAATGTATAGAGCTGAGAAGAGAAATCATAATTGGAAGATCCAGTTGATAAATTCTCTCAGAACACAAAATGAAACGGTAACAATGAAAACCCATAAGAAAAACTAAAACTAGGGGAAGAAATCAGAAGTTCTAAGAAGGATCCGGAAGACAAGAACACAGAGTAGAGAGAGTCAACAAATTATAGAAGAAACATCCTATTCGAGAAAGACACAAATTTTCAGATTAAAAGGGAATGCTAGGTATTGGGCAGGAGGAATATAAAATAATCCACATCTACAAGTATTATAGAAGAATTTCAAACCACCGAAGATAAAGAGGCAATCCAAAAACCTTTCAGACAGGGGTAGGGGGAAGACAAGCCTCTCTATGAAAGAATAATAAGAATCATATCGACATAAATCTTCTCATCCACAACATTGGATGACACATAACAGTGTCATTAGCATTCTACGCCCAGCCAAATTCACGTTCAATTAAAATGGTAACACACTTTTTATTTTTTTTACTATTCTTGAATTTTAACAATATTTTACCCTTCTTAAACTCTAACTGAAGTAATTACTAGAAATTGTACTTGGGAAATAGAACAAAATAAATCCAAGAGGAAGACGTGGGGTAAAAAAGAAAAGAGAAAACAAAAACAGCAAAATATATTACAAGAAAACATGTTTTGATTATTAAAATACCTGATAAGTAAATCTCAGATGATCTCAACATAGTATCGGAAAACAGACCAAGGAAATAGGGCAATTTAAAATTTGGTTAAGTTTTGTCCTATTTGGGAAGAAGATATAGATACCAATTAACATTAGATATTGATTTAAAAAATAAGTATAATTGTGTGACCTGGAAACCGTAAACTCTCACATGGCACAGAGGACTTGTCTAAACACTACCGCTGCCCAGACATTCCAAGAACTCTCCCATGTCCATGCTTTCTGCCTGGATCGCTCCTTCTGCAGGTACCTGCTGAGTTTGCTTCTACTCTTTTTTCACATTTCTTTCCTAAAAGCTCCTTATCAGAGAGGCCATACTTAACTCCTCCACAAAATAGAAACCTCTAGCACTGAAATAGAAAACAGCAATCTCCATAGAACGTATCGCCTTGACATGTACCAGTCAGCTCGGGCTGTGTCACAGAATGCCCCGGACTGGGTGGCTTAAGCCACAGGAATTTATTTCCCACAGTTCTGAATGCTGTAAATTCCATTTCAAGGTCTGGCAGGCTTTGGTTTCTATTGTTAAGGCTTCAACGTATGAATTTGGCGGGGAGTGGGAGGCACACGATTCAGTCTGTGGCGTGACGTATTATCTTTATCATCTGTCTGATGAGGGCAAAAATCTGCCCGTATTCTGTCCACGGCTGTATCCCCGCTGCCTCAAATATTGTCTGACATAACCGGAACTCAACAAAAAGTTGTGAATTAATGAGTACATTAAAAGAAATAGCCGAATGACTTCAGCGTGTCCTCGCCCTTGCTAATCTTCCCTTTTCTCATCTATAAAAAGGGGATGATAAATGTGATAGCTCGCAAAGCGCTTTGATCGTACCCGGCATAGAAAACGCGATAGAGATTCGTTATTATTATTGTCGTCTCCAATATTATTATGTCGAGGTAAATCCTATAAGCATTTTCTTTTTCTCCCACAACCAAGTAAGACGGAATAGTGGAGACAGGAGAAATCCAGGGCCAGCACTCTCTAGAGGGACATTGGTCACTGCTTTTACAAGATGCCAGATATGGCTTCAGAAGAAAGAGACTCCCGTCCTTGGTGTTATAGCCCGTGTGAGCAGTTAATTTCTGCGTCAGCCTCCTGTTTCAGCTTTTACGAAGTTGCTATTATCTGATCTGTAACGATGTTGCCGTTGGGGTGGTGGCAGCGGGGACATGCCTTTGTCTCAGCTCTCCATCACCTCCACCTCAGCTGCGAAGACCTTGGTAGTTCTGGGTTCATCCACTACGAAGCCTATAGCCAGGCACCCCTGGGGGACACAGAACCCCTTCGAGGAAGGAAACCCAGTGGATGAGCTTGTCCAACCCTCAGACTCAGTCGGCTGCTTCTCATGCTTCTCTTCATCTCAGAGAAAAAAAACGTGAACACATTTTCCGGTCCCCACGGCTCTGTCCCCCGACCCTCCTTCCCTGCCTCGCATAAACACTTCACAGACTTCATGGCGGAAAACGAGCCCTGCGTGAGTGTTGACTCTTTGAGCTTGTGTCTTGGGGGGGAATTAACCATTGCCGCTGAGACCTGCGTTTTGCACATAGCGCGTCATTCTTCCCGAACTCGGGAACCTTCCGCTATGTCTGAGCTGCAGTTGTCACCAGCACAGGCTGACAGAACATCTTTCTAGAACGTTCAGGTCCATTGCGTTTCTCTACTTGGATCAGCTCATCCAAAGGGCGTTGTCTTTCCAGACAGCTGCTCAACGGTCCCTTGTTCTTTGCTGCTGGGAATAGAAATATTGATCGGGCAATCGTTATCTTCCGTTGTCAATTACCTTGAGGAAAGACAAACCTTGAACAGTTCCTTAAAATATAAACAAAACAAAATCCGTCTGAAAGCTCCCTGATGGCTGCCGCTATGACTTCTCACCACCAGAAGGTGGGGCCACGTCTGTTTTTCTATGTTCTTTTGCTAATCGCAGATTCTGTGTGTGTGTGTGGGGGGGGGACCCGTGTTGGGAGGTTCATTCCACGGTGAATGAGTTTGCTCTTGACTTTTTTTTTTTTTTTTTTTGCCGCCGCTTTATTTTTAGGAAACTCTCGGGGACCCCCCTCGTGTTTTAAAATACACGTAATGACCATCCCTGAAGGCTGGCTTTGAAAATGAATAAACCAGAAGCCACCAGGGTGCCGCTCCCTTCGCTGGTCTGCTCCGCAACACAGATGTTTGATGACACCTGCTACACTCATGCCGTAGCCTAACGCAGGCCACCGAAAGCTTCTGGAGGACAGTGGGACACCAGCCAACAGAGGTAGTGCCCATTTGGAGACTTCATGATCATACCACTCCCATGCGGACCAGAGGTAAGAAGAGGAGCTGAAGCTAAGGCCACTGTGTTTTGGAAGGGAGGAGGGGAGGTGTCTGGAGCCCTGAGCACGATGAGGGAGAAAATGGGCAAGAACTAGAGAGAAATGCTTTGCTCGTGTGTGTTTTTTAAGTGTTATAATTTACTGTATTCATCTTCTAAAATGCTCTATTGTGTTTTTTTTTCTGTGAAAGGCCTAATTTTCCCCCTTCATTCAATTCCTCTGCCCTAGTTTCAAAATGAAAAAAAAAAAAAAAGAAAGAAGAAGAAGAAGAAAAGAAAAGAAAAAGGGAACAATTGATTGGAATCAACCACAGTGATTATTTCCGTGACAATAACAAGAGTTTCAGAATCAGGCTCACGACTCGGAAGCGAGATGCCACGGTGACCCCTGTAAAATCGGCTTCACGGAGTAGCTTCTGCTAAATTCGAAGCTGGTTTCAGTCAGCACAGCACGCAGAGAACCCTCGTCAGCGGAGGGCAAAGCATTTGAAGGGGGGGGGGGTCTGGCGGGGTGGCGGGGCCAGGCCCTTTCCGACTTCTTGGCAGCAAGAATACGAGGAATGTACAGATGACACTGTGCAGTTCAGTTTTTGATGGAGGTTCACGGGCAAATGGTCTGGCTGTGGTTAAACCTTGCTTGCCTTGGAACCGCTCTCGGGCGATAACTGGCTTTCCCTGAATAGAAACTGCCAATTTCCTTCGTCCGTGTTTTCCGTGTAGAGCACTTGGGAGTCTCTTAGTGACAGCCATGTTCTGGATTTGCATAGTGAAGTATTAGCTATACACCTGCCTTGTGCATCTTGGGTTGTGGGCTAGCTTAGGGAAGGTTCTTTTGGGCTCCATTCAACACCCTGAGTTCTGAGCCATGCTGTGGTTTTCTGGAGAGATCACAGGTGTTGCCAGAAATGCCAAACCCTGGGAAGATCAGCTCTAGCTAAAACCCTGCAAGTCCAGGTTTCTGCCAGACTCCAAGTGGTTCAGTCAGAGAGAGAATTACGAGCATTACGGGCTTCTCTATCCCAGCTTTTTGCTTCTACGGATGAGATTAAGGTTGACCAGCTGGCTGACCCGCCTTCACCAAACAGCTCTGGGAAGGCCATGTGCCCTGCTTTGTCATTTGTCCTATCTTCTTTTGACAAAGCAGGTGACGTATGGGCATGTCCTGGCTTCTAACTCTTCTCCCCTAGACAGCTTAAAATAGCAGTATAATGGGGCAGACGCCCTGACTTCGACTCATTCACTACCGTGTGACCTTAATGCAGGCCCTCATTTTCTCCTATAAAATGGGAATAATTGAAATATCTGCAGTTAGCACAGTGCGTAGCGCATAGCAAGGTCTCAGTACACATTGGTCACTATTCTCTATCTTCACCAACGGATAAAAAATGGAAAACTGAGAGAGACTTTGGAAATAATCTACTCTCATAATTTTCAAATATTTTAAGAACATAGGGAATGTTTTTGGAAATGAATTTGTGAGTAGAAAGATAAACTTGTGAAATTGATCCAAGAGGAATATTTCTGAAGAAGGTATGAGGACCTGGAAAAGGGGAGATCCTACCTGTTTGATTCGTTCTCCTTTTCCTCTTTTCCAGGATGCTCTTGAAAGGGTCTCTAGAACTCTAAGTTTTCAAGGTTTATACTCTGACAAACACTCATCTAACTCAATCCCACCATTTTAAATAACAGGCCAAGAGAATGAATGAGACTCACGTATGGTCATACAGCTAACGAGAGATCTAGTCAGACTTCAGGAGTCTTTATTACATATCCTTGACCTAGGCACTGTAGATAAAAATGATATATATAAGTCTTCATCTACTCTATTTTCTGAAAATAAGATCAGGCCTTATAATCTTACAATAAGCAAAGTGCTTTGATTCAAAGCTGTCTGGAAAAATTAGAGATGTTGGTCACAGTCAAGCTAAGATCTACTCTGAGTACCTGAGCTCATAGCTGAGACCAGATATCCTCATAAAAGATGACTAAGGCGTCCATGGCTTAGAATCAAATGTGTGGTCCAGACAGGATTATAAGATTCAGAAAGCCATAAGACTGGAAAGTTTGAGGCACATGGAGCGTGTTCCATGAAATTCATTGTACCCAAGGTATTGTACCTTGAAGGAGAGCGAGAGAGATAAAGGTCATTTGGGGAAGTCAATGGGAAATGGTGTGGAGAACACAATGTATGTGGAAAGTCAAAGAAATCTGAAGAAACCTCCAGTTTTGAAGGAGAAGAGGATTCTACTACAGAAGTTGAGGAATATAACATCAGATGCTTGCAGAGGAGATGCTTTCTTTGGGGGGCTCTCCTGGAGACTCTAAGAGTAGAGAAGCCAGGGTGTGCAGAGTTAAGTCTGGGAAGATTAATCAAGTCATAAGTACAGGACGAGGGGAGGAATCAGAGAAACAAACTGGGGAGCAATCGGAGTCGTTCAAACGTGACATCATGAAGTCCGGACTCGGGGGTCTCAGGGGGACCAGAAAAGGAGGAGAGGGAGTGAAGAACATCACCAAGGGAGAAACGGCGATCCTCAGGGACTCAGCAGTTGTTATGGGAGAGGAGCTAAGACTACGAGCAAGATGCAAAGCCCGGTCGGCAGCCCGCGTGATGAAAGTGGAAGTTTATGAAGAGACACTCCCGGGAAGGCCCAGCTAGAATCCGGGCCGGTTGAGTGTGTAGGGGTGGTGGGTTGGCAGGTAAACCTAAAGGGTGTGCGCACAATGGTGTTTGAGACCATGGGCCGGGAGGCCGACTCCAGGGTGTCATCAGCTTCACCATCCCAGCAGTGTGACTTGGGCAAGTTACGCAAACTCTCTTAACGACCAGTTAGTGACCTCACCTGCCGGCTGTGAGGATGAACTAAGAGAAGACATATCAAGTGCGTAGCACAACGATCAGTAAGGGTGTGCGCGCTCTCTCTCTCTCTCTCTCTCTCTCTCTCTCTCTCTCTCTCTCTCTCTCTCTCTCTCTTTGTCTCTATCTCTCCCTCTCTATTAATCTTACAAGCAACAAGGGAAACATTCAAATTTAGCAACGAATAAAGATAAAGATATTTAAGTCGCTATAGAAATGCTCGTTTAAGAGTTTACATCTTGAAAAGAAGAATGAGGGATGACTAGGATGACAAATCTCTAAATAGCTGTTTAACTGATGCCGGTGGTCCCATGGGAGACTCGTGCGGCCAAGCCCCACGGTTTATTATGAAGGTGCTTGGAATCTAAGTCCCGTTGGGGAATCCCAGCACTGATGGACCAGGACAGACAGCACGTGTGAGAAATCAGGAGTCTGGCCCTTTGGCACCGAGGGCAAGGCAAGGTCGGCCATCACACCGGTCCTCTTCCTTCATCCCGTTCTCTGATGCTGAGCCTCTCCTTGAGGCCTTACCATTCAAGCACCGATAAAAAAGCAATGGAAGGACAAACCCCAGAGAAGCGTCTGCCCCAAACGCCCCATCCTACGAGGGAAGCCGGTGTCGGTATTCTTGTGACTGCCATTTGAAATTAGATGGGGCTGGAGAGGGGCACAGAAATCATGTATAAAGGGCAGAAGAACAGTGCAGTTAAGACTCTGAAACAGGCCTCTTATTTTCTTCCGAAAGCTCTCCCGTGTCCCGGCGACCTTGCCAGATTATGTGCTCGGCGTGGGCAATGCAGAAGCGTCACCTGGCAGAATGAAGTGGTACCGGTAGAAGAAGCAAGCTTCTCCTGGTGGATCTTGTCACCCACAGAAGCCACGCGCCACAGAGGAGTGGAGGCTCGCAGCGCGAAGACACCGAGGAACAAGTCCAGGAAACGACGTCGTCACGTGGACAGGAGAGGAAAGTGGAGATGGACGATAAGCCTGGGAGAAGGCGAACGTGGTCTCCAGGGCCGAGGGGGAAGCATTTTCTGGAGCAGGCCCACGGTTCCGAGGACCCTCCCATCTCTGAGCCTCAGTCGAATTCGTTCTCATTAGAGTCCAGTGCTGGACACCCTTCCAGCTCGCTCTGGGCCCCAGCTCTCAGGACCTCGGTCTCGAGTCTGGGTGCGGTTGACCTGAGAAAAAAAAGCGGATGATTTGGATATGAGTAGTAGAGGCCAGATTCAAATTCCCAGACGTTTTCTCAAATTACCAGCTGCCTGTCCTCTGGTTCAGGCCCCACGAGACGGGCCAGGGCCACCACCTTCTGTCACCACAAACAAATGGCAGTTATTAATCTCACGGTATTCACCATCTTGGTATCCGCCAATTATTTTGCTATAAAAACGACAGTAATTATAATACAAATAAACAACAACAGCAACAAACTCTTGCTGCTTGGAAATGATTTAGAAACAAAAGGCCCTTTATAAACGATTTAGCAAATGACTTTTCCTTACGTTGGCTCACATTTTCTTCGCGGGTCCGAAGTGCTTGGAACTTTAGTCCGGGGAAACGTGTCCGTAGCCGGAAGTCAAAAAGCCCAGCTGTGATCCCAGCCACGCCTTTCTCGCTCTGTGACCTCGGGCAGGTGACAGCCCCGAGCCACTGTTTTCTCCGTGACGAGCAGAGTGGACGATGCTCGCTCTGCCGTCCCCAGGTTTGTGGGGCAGAGAGAGAAAGGTGGTGAGAAGATGCTGCCACCCAGACGTGCGGCTTGGAAGACGCGCGGGGCGTGCGCGCGGTCCTTCCCTCGCTCCTACATCCCCCAAACTGTGCTGGCTCTCGTCCCGTTTGCCGCTGTCCGTGTTCGGCGGTGCAGACAGTGTTCCACCTGAAAGGCCGCGTTTGGCGAATGCCCCAAAGGACATTTATAAGGTGAATAACAGGTTCAAGCTGCTTCCCTGGGGACTAGATAAGGGTCGCCGAAAGCATCCGGGGACTGCAAATAGCTAAGGTGTGTTTATTGCTCGAACGCTCGATGGTCGTCCTAGGGCTCTGATGGTCTCGTACCTGGACCTGGATGTTCGGCCTGGATGTGGCACATCTCACTTCCATTCACGGAGCCACAGAGCGCCATCCCGCCGCGGAAGGCCCGAGACGCCCACACAGACCCTCCTCTGATGCATGCAGACGCGGGGCTTTGGTTCTTGGTGGGGTGCTGGAGTCGCCGGCCCCTCGTTTTGTGTGGCGAGCGTTTGTTGCGCACCTGCTGTTTACCGGGAATGGAGCCTGCGGCGGGAGATGGCAGTCAGAGACAAGCTCTCTGTCCCAGGAGAACGAATGGAGACTTAGACATATGCCCCGGACGCTACGTGAGCTTCCACGGGCCACTCGTCCCACCGGGGACGACAGGGACGGATTCCTGGGTCCCTGGCAGTCGGGTCGGCATGGACCCAGATGGGCGAGGCCCACCCCCGCACGGACCGCACCTCCACGGGGACCGGTTGCTGGGGGAGCATCAGCTGTGAGGCAGGGCGGCGGGAGGGCGGACCCGCGAGGGTGGAGGCCGGGTTAGGAGGCAGTGACAGCGGCCAAGGGGCAGTGGGCAAGGCTTGTTCCTGGCGTGGAGGGACGCCTTCAGTTTCAGACGCCGAGGAGCCCCGGCCTCGGCTCTGAGCGACCCCAGAAGCAGCAGAGCGCAGAGGGAGGGGCACCATGCCGCCAGCGGGGGACACCTGGCCACCGTGTCCCTCCTCTTGGAAGCCAGACGTTTTGGGGTTAAGCCCAACTCTCCCACCTAATGACTTTGTTGCCCTGGGCAGGTGATTTGCCCTCTCTGTGCTTTAGTTTCCTTATCTTCAAAATGGGAACAGTAATAGACAGCTCACATCCGTGAGACGAAATGGGTTAACGTGTATAAAGAGCTTGGGCCTGGCCGTGGCGCCCGGCCAGGGCAGCCGAGTGAGGGCCAGGCCCCCCAGCGTCCGAGGGAGGCTCCTGCCTCTCCCAGCCGGGGCTGGCCTGTTATGCCAGCTGTAATGTCAACACGGGCGGTTTCTGTCTGAGGTCCCTCCGGACAAAGGACGCTTTGCGTCCCGGGTGTGTGTGTGTGTGTGTGTGTGTGTGTGTGTGTGTGCATGCGTGCGAGGCGGGGACCTGAGCAGTGTCCCTCTCTGTGTGCCTCACAGAGGCCTTCCCTTTCTGGCTGGCAGGGTGGGCGGCTTGGAGTAGCAGGCCAGTTTCTGCTGAGTCACCCTGCCCAGCCTCTCTTGGCTGGGGTCAGCCCCAGATCCCTAGAGGAGGGGCCAGCACCCCTGGAGCTATTTCCGTAGGGGGTGGGAAGGGCTACCATTTTATTTGGGGAGATCAGAAAGCCTTCTGAAGAAACAGAAGTTTTTTTTTTTTTTAAATGGGCGCTACAGGCTGTGTGCCAACGTTTGCCCTGCCAAAGCATGCCCCTGGAGGAGGGGTTGTTGTCACTGGGCTCCCTGCCATGAATCAGCATCCGCTGACCGGAGCAGGAGGCGACAGCCGAGGAGGGCCTGGGTTCCGATCTCGTTTTGGCTGCTTCAGAGAGATGCGCCTGCCCTCGGTGGAAATTCAGACTCTGGATTTCACTTCCGCAGCTACGCGCTCTGAGTCATAAAAATTGCTGGCCTTCCGTGAGAACTTGGTGCGTGCCAGGCTCCCTGGCAAGCCTTCCAGGACTCTCTCTTTCAGTCCTTACCCACTTCTGACTGAGCTTCTCTTATTCCTCGTTAAGCCCCGCGGACCCTAACTCTCGGAGAGGTTAAGTCACTGGCGTGAGGTCGCACAGCAGCGGGGGGCGGGGGGCGAAGCTGGCCGTCCGATGCCGGGGCCGGTCTCTCCACGCGCACGCCAGGCACGAGGCTGTGGAGACTGATGCGGACGCGTGTGTCAGCGGGTGTGTAAGAAACGGCTTCGGTCTGTATTATTACTTCATTTATCTCTTTACAACGAACGAACGGCAGCAAAGACACAACATGGCAGCGTCGGCTTCTGGGCCGCTGTTGGTCCCGAGTGAGGCAAGGACACCGATGATTACGACGTGGAAGGTCCGTGGGCAGAGGACCCAGAGACGCGTGCTTCGCCCCGGTCCCATCTGCTCCGGACCCGTCTCTGGGGCGGACCCGGTTTTGAATTGAAGCCGCGTGACCTTCAGTCTGCGTGGCCTGATTTTGTGGCTCAGGGCTCAAGCGTGTAGGTTGTAGGAACTGAACGGATTCCGGGCAGGCTGACTGCATTCAAAACGCCCTTTTTAACTCCATATGGCTCGGATGCACAGTACTCCTTAGAGAACAAGAACCGGCCTGAACCAGCTCGGAACTGGGCTCTTTTGCTTGCTCACCCGTGGTCCGACGGAGCCAGGCCTTTCTGGGGTTGCCTTATGAGTTTCCAAGAAGGCAGGTTTGCTCTCCTGCCGGCTCGCCAGCACTGGTCCCGGCCGCCGAAGCCACAGGCACTTTCTGTACTTGGTCACCATCAAAATCAAATTGCCAGGCAAGTAGGTGCTGACGAGGCCTGTCCCTGTCGCTACATAAAGGTAATTAAAAAGAGAGAGAGAGAGAGACAGGTAAGCGACCTGGTTTCCTGTAGCGCGCATTTGGAGGCTTGCCCTTCCCCCACGCAGAGTGCCTTGGAGACACCAAGGAGCATGATCAGCTTGCTCTGCAAGCGACAGAAAGACAAACGGACTGGCAAGCGCTGCCGTCTGGAGCCGGGGGCCTGACTGCCACTCGGGCTCCCGTCGGAGTCACTGTCAGGACCGTTAATCTTCGACTCCCGTCTGCACCCTTTCGGGGGGCTGAGTTTTCTCGTTCAGTTCTGTTAGGTGTGGCATTCAAGATTCCTTCACAGAAATCCGTGTTGGGGAAGGACATGCTACGTGAATTATGTCCCCGCGAAGTCACCATCTGGCCAATATTCATCTCGCCTCACCAAACCCCAAGGACGTCCGTCGGGACAGGTGGCGGCTGGATCCTCGCATGCAGGCGACCGCCATCGAGTGTGGAGACGCACCTGGCGCCTGCTTCGGGGTCCACGTCCCGCACTGGCGCGGCGGTTGGCTTTCTTTTCCTACGTGGGGTTTGGGGTTTGCTTTTGTGTTCTTCCCTTTTGGGGCTGGGGAGAGAGGTTTGCAGCTGGAATCAGCCCCAGGAACTTGGGCAGCAATGAAGTCACCATCACGGGGCTGGGAAAAACGGGAGTGCTCATGTGCGTGCGAGAGGCCGCAGCCCGTGCAAACAATGCAACACTGAGCAGCTTTCTGTGGCTCGAAGGAGCCGCTGTCCCAGGCGTCTGGAATCTGCCCTACTGCTGTTGGCCCTCACTGGCTTCGGAGGGCCAGGCCCAGCCACTGGTCTCCTAGGGTTTTTGAGCCAGATAGAAGAAGCGACAGACCCCGAGCTTGAAAAAATAAAAGATAAAGCGCAGAGCAGCCTATCGTGACTTCCTCATGCGCAGAGTTTCACAGCCTCCTTCCTTTCTTCCTGTACCACGGCTGCCTGGTAGGGTTTTAATGTGGTGACAGCACAGAGAAGGAAGCATCCTGGTCCTGTAGGGTGAAAATTCTAGGAAGCCGTGAACGCTCAGAGAGAAGACAGAGACCAGCGAGCGTTTGCACACGGGACATAGGAAAGCAGACTTTGCAGAAGGGCTAGTGCTTGATCGTGACCGCGGGTTATGATGATGTGGGGGATGTCTGTCCTCAGGTCCCTGTAGGCCCCTTCTATCTTAAGAGCCACGTGGAGTTTTGGGGGCTTGGGAGGGTCTTGATCTGGGGTTCCTTTGCAGCATTTCCACTCTGTGCATGGGGAGGAATGGTGACCTCACAGTGACCTTGCTGTGGGCAGTGCAGCCTGGGGCAATGGCCGCTCCAAGCTTATTCTCCCATGTCATGTCACTTCTACGTGGAAACAGCAAAACTTCAGGCAGCAATTAAAGGTTTCGAAGGCCCTCGAGTGTCATTAGGGGCTTGTCACTGCCTTTCTCCAAGCTCCACAATGAATGCCTCCCAATTGTCTTCTATCAAATTAAAGCTCCTTATCATAGACTGGAGCACCCTCCGTTAATTGGCTCCTGCTCGCTGAACTCACCTTTTATTCGGAGGCACCTCGTCCTGTCACGTGAGCTCTGTCTCCAAAGCCTTCTAATTGCCAGCTCCCTTTAAAATCAATTTCATTCAACAGATGTGCATTGGATTTCTTCTCCCGAGCCAGGCCATGATGGATGGGAAGGCAGTTAGGTAGGTGAATCTGATGTCATAGACGTCATAATGGAGGAAGCATTTCGTAGTGTCTGAGAGAGGAGGCGATAGTTTGAGTTTTGGTACAAACTCGGGAGCTGAATCATCTTAGGCAAATGACTTAAATTCTACAACCCTCTGTTCAGGAAGCTCGGGGGTAGAACAGGGTTAGTAAGGCAGGGTTGCTCTAAGAATTGAGTGAGATTTTTATCTATTGCTACTGTTTATTTTTATCTACTGTCTATTGATCTATATATATTTCTCTCTCTCTCACACACACACACACACACACACACAGCTCTTAAGAACTCTGTTATTTCCACTGAAATTCAGAAGCATGAAGGAGGAGTAATTCTCTATGCCTAGAGAAGTCCACATGGACGGGGAAAGACGTGAGCTACATTTTTCTCCGTTTCCAGTGCTAGAAGCCCATTTACACAATCGGGGAGGCATGCAATATGCAGGCATGTTCCGGGAATGGCAGGGATACTTGGGGCTCTCCTTCTGGGGGTTCAGGGGGCACATGGTAGAAGATGGCCCTAGAGACAAAGTTGGTGGCCAGACCAACACCAGCCAAGACTCCAGCCCCCTCATTTGGGATACCTTCCTTGCATCATGGGATTTCTTCTTTCTTTCTCTATACAACTCAGACTCAGCTTTTCCAGGTTGACTTGTCCTGCTTCTGAGTTCAGTATAGCCCCAGCCCCACCCAGGGCTGGTCAAACATCATCTGCTACTTCATCTGTGCATGGCTTGTAAAGTCCTCCACGATGGGGACTTCAAAGAGGGCTGTCCCTGTAATCACATTTCAAGAGCACTTTGTATACAGAGGGAGTTTCGTAAGTGCTGTTGCTTCACCAGGTAGACTCGTAATTAGCAGATGGGGAGCAGGGCTGGGAAGAACAGAGTCAGCAATAGGACAGTGGAACCCAGATAGAGATCTGACGCCCTTTTTCCGGGTGTCCTTAAATGAGTCACCAGCCAGTTCTCCTAACTGAAGCTGGACAAGAGCCTGTCAGATTCAATCGGCTGGTCTGGCCCAAGACCGCAGAGTCACCAAACCTGTAGGCCTTCCCTCTCTTTCTCTAGCAGACAAAGGCCCAGACAGCCTTGCTTTCAGGAGTCATGGTGTGCTAATGTCACACCTAGGGGCTCTTTATCAGTGGTGGTGACCTCGCAGAACCCTAGGGGGAGGGAGCCCGGGCGTACAGGAATTGACACAGTCTCGGTCTCAGTAAGTGACTCAACTGGGATTGAAGTGGAAGCTTTTTCTGACACCAAGTCTGTGCTCTTGTTTACCGTCTCAGTGAAGATGCCTGTTCTGTAAAGACCCATAAAATCTAGAGCCCCGTGGGAACGAATCATAAAGCCTGGACCTTGCAAGTGTCAAACTTGAAAACTGTGGGGAGGAGACATGACAGAGGACAGGGAGAGGAGTGGTGTCCCCTGGGTGTGGCTGGGAGGGAAAGGCTCGGTGTACAGGGCAGAGTTGGAGGTCTAGCACTCAAATCTAGGCCACCAAAGAGAGGGGCATTGGAGAACGGGCATGAGCTAGGTTCAAGGTTATGAGCAACCAGGGATCGCTCAGTAAATGCTTAGGGAGCAGCCACTGAATGCAGGCGAAGAAGCGTATGGAAGACCGAGCACGAAGCAAAACGGGGCTCCCGACTCCAGGGAGTAGGTGCCGGCTTGCTCTCTCTCTCTGCAGTTTTGCTCACTGTGTCGGGAAGGGCGCCTGGAGCTGATCGGTCTGGTTCCAGAACAAAAGGTCCCTGCTGGTCACATCCACACAAAATGTCTAGCCGGGGTAAAAAACGTGTCTTCAGTCTCCCACGTTTACCTGTCCTATGCAAAATCAACCTGGAGCGCTGCTGGGCATCTCCTCCTCTCTTGGAACCCCCCTTCTTCTCCTCCTCCACAGCCCCTCGTCATTGCATCCCAGAGGGGCTGCCTCAGGGCCCTGGGGTTCCCCGCTCACTCTCTTTCTTCCTGGGGCAGTGATGTCTGATTCCCCCAAGCTTAAGATCCTTCAGATTCCTCACAGAGGAGCATCCGCCATGCAAACAGATACCTCCCTTGTTAATTTCCTCACTCTCATTGCATAGCTGTACCATGCTATTATGCCAACAGAATATGGTCCAATTACTTAGTTATATTAAAGACCTCTATTATGGACTGAAAGGTTCTGTTACCCCCGAACAAAAGTTGAAGTCTTGACTCCACTCACCACACACAAAGAGATGCTATTTAGAGATGGAGGCCTTTAGGGTTAAAAGAAGTCACAGGATGGAGTCCCATGGTACCCTTATTACCCTTGTAAAAAGAGGAGGAATTAAGCCAGAGCTTTCTCTGCCACGTGAGCATGCAGAGAGAGGGCAGCCGTCCATAAGCCAGGAAGGGAGCCCTCACCAGGAACTGAAACTGCTCACACCTGGATCTTGGACTTCCAGCCTCCAGAACTGCAAAAAAATAAATGTCTGCCGTCTAAGTTACTGGTCTATATTTTGTTATGGCAGGCCAGGATTAAAAGACAACCTCTTCCCCTCAAAACATGAGGGGAGAAGAAAGAAAGAAGTCGAAAGGTAAGGGATAATCCAGAAATGCCAATTCTTGAGGAAGGCGTCAGATGGAAAGAAGTGTGACCACCTCTTCCACGAAGCCCTCCTGGAGCTCCCCAGGTTGAGCTGACACTGACCCCGCTTGCACACAAGCTCAGCTGCCACCCCTGCAATGCTGAATGGCGTTGATTCATGTGTCTGTATCCCTCTCGATCTGCTCCAAGCTCTTTATGACTGAACCTTGCCTTATTCATGTTCTCTGGGCTCACTGCTGGCACACGGCAGGGTCTCCGTAAGTGCCTGCCTAGTCGAATACACAGCATGAGGCACTGTAGGATAAGGCTCACAGGAATGTCGCTTTAGGATGTAGACATCTCCGATCCGGCCAGCACAGGGTAGCAGTTAAGAGTGCAGGCCCTGTATCAGAATGTCTTGGTTGGAATCTACTGTCTCCCACTTAGCTGCCTGAGCCTGGGCAAGTTAATGAGTCTTGCTAAGTCTTAGTTTCTAAGTCTATAAAATATAGGTACTAAGAATACTTGCTTCATAAGGTTGTGGTGTGGATCAGCTGAGATTGCCTACGTGAATAGTACCGGACCTATAGTATATGCTCAATAAATCTCAGCTATTATTATTTTTCTAGGAGGCAGAGGGGAAGGGCATTGCTCTGTGTGATGGTCAGGGACATGGAGGAGGTCGGTCTCGAACTTCCCTGAGAGGGTGGGGTTCGGTAGCACTGGGAACTTGGTATGTGTCGGCCCCTGCCATGTGCTTGCTTATTTTGTTCTCGGCACAAATCTTGAAGGAAGGGATTACTCTCTCCGTGTTAAAGATGAACACACTGAGGCTCAGAGACATCGTGCAAACCGGCCCAACGTCACACGGCTAACGAATCGCAGAGCTTGGGCTTAGACTCAAGCTTTGCTGACCTCACAGTAAGACGTTACAGGCCCAGGCAAAGTCTCCGGAGCAGGAAACCCAAGGTCACCCAGACTCCGGCTCCAAGAGAAGGCGTCTGTGACGGCAAGAAGACAGGTGAGGGACAGGTGGCCCGGGCAGTTCTCCAATGCCAGACCTAGATACTCGGACTGGTTCATATAAATATCAGAATGCCGTTTCCGGGGTGGGAATGAGGAAGAAAGCTGATGAAAGGGATGTAAAGGGATCTATTGCGTTCTAGTCCGTGTCATCTGAAGGCGTAGATCTCAGCAGGGTCGTAGCCCTTGGAGCAGGCGGGACGAAGAGCGGCTCGGTGCTGCCCCGTCTCCCGGGCGTTCTGACAATGCCCATCCTCTGCTGCTGCCGGGTTTCCAGCTCAGGTTTGAGCATCTGGATTCTCCGCAGACAGCAGCTCGCCCCGGTTGGGAGGGAAATGACACCCATGAGAACACCGCTAGAGAAGCCGCTGCTTCCTCTGGGAGCACCCCGAGCTGCAGAATGCCGCCGGGCAAGGGCGCTCCTGTCCCTAGAGGCTGCGTCCCGGCATTCAAAGCAGCTCTCCCTGCTTCATGACGACTCAGCAATTCAATCTTGTCTCACCTCTCAGATTTTCAGTTCCCTTTTGCAAAATTGGGAGAATACAGTGCCATCTGCTTTAACTGCTCTGGTGGATCAAGTGAGCAAATTATGAAAAGACCTAAATCATTCTCCAAATGCAACATCTGCCATCCTGATAACTTACTTCATCCTGCTCCCCATCCCAAAGTAGACTTGGTAAATTCAATAATCAAGTTCAATACCAGAAACAGGTGTAAGGCACCAAAAGTAGGCACTGGGTATGGAGAAGTGAGGGAGAAAAATCTGTCCCTAAATATCTCCTTCCTTAATAGAGGAGTTCTCCATGTGAACAAATCTGGTGATGAATAACCTGGACGTCATCAGGGATTCTCCCCTCGTGGCCCCCAGTACTAGTGACAAGACATTGGCTAGTTTCCTTACCTTTGTTACTTTACTTAACCTTTAAAGGAATCTTGTCTCAGAGATTTTAAAACCAAAGCTCATCAAGACAAATGTGCCCAAGGACCCCCGGCTACTAAGTGGCACAGTCAGAATTCTAACCGTGGCCCCAAACCTAGAAGCCTTCTTTCTGTCAGCCAGCCTTGCAGTGAGCAAATAGCCCTTCTCTCACACCTGCCACTCCCCTACCCCCGCCACATGGCAGCTTTATTTCAGGCCCCCAGCATTTCTTACAGAGATGAATTAAATAAGCAATACCCTGCTCTCCCTTGTTGCTTTCTGATCCACCTTCCCCATGGCCACCAGAGTGAACTTTCTCCGACACAGATATAACCATGTCACCTCTGTTTAAAACTCTAACGTGCTTCTTTTGTCCACCAGATAAGGTCTAAATTCCTTGATGCGCCACCCAGAGCCCTTTCTGATCCTACATTTGAAAATCTCTTTTGATGATCCCCAGCAGACGCTGGCCAAGCAAACAGACCACCGATATGGTCCCATCCATCAAGTCTTCCTTGGGTTTCTATGTTGAAATTTCATTCTTCTCTTCGTTTGTCTAGGAAAATCCTACGCGTGCCTTGAAATGGAAGGTTCGTTCTCATAGGAAGCCTCTCTGAGCCATCAGATGCTCAGGTAACTCTCCCGCCACTTGTATGGTCCAGTGTAATTATTCTTTCTATTATGAGGAAGTTGGTCGATGAACAATGATGCCCCTGAACTGAGGCGGGACAGGGAGGAGCCTTTATCTCTGAACGGTTGGTTGTGGTCTTGGGGAACATGTCACAAAAGAAGTGGTATTAGATCTGGAGTTCGAAGGAGGAATCAAATGCATTTAGCTTCTCGTGCCCTGAATTCTCAGCTGTCACCAAGGAGAATGTCAACATTGAAGCCTGTTGAGTAGGAAGAAGACAAAGCCCCTTAAATAAACCACAGACGGTGGTGTCTTTTGTTCTCTAGGTTGTGCTGCTGGCTGGTGGCTAGTCTGGCAACGAGCCAGGTGTCCCTCAGCACTTTGACATTTTAAGGGATGGAGCACAAGTGGCCAGTGTGAGTGAATTTGATATTTACTGAAGCTCATTCCCTCCAGAAATATCAAGTTCCTGGGCGGGGAGTGTGGACCGGGGATGTTATCATTTTAGGGACAAGGGACATCTTTTGTTGCCTCGAGCAGCCCTGAGACTCTCATGAAACAGCATTTTCTGGGGCATTTTTCTCTGAGCAACCAGAAGCAGCTTCTTCAAGCCCTCACTTGGCCAGTCGGAGGCCAAGAAAACAAAGAAGCAAGCATCCTCGTCATCGTCATCACCTCGGTATCTTCTAAGACCCTCTGTAAGATGACTGAGAACTATCTGCTACTTGGTCCGATCTAACTTTAAGGACACCAAGCAAGGACTTCCTCATTCCCAGGAAGACAATGCTTTTTCTCCGTAATTCATAATTTTAATCCTATTGCAATCCATCTTTTCCTTTTCACTTTTTATATTTCTACCACATACCTTCTTTTCCAAACTCTAATGAATGAGCACTTACGTTATTGTTTTTTAATGTATTTTGAATATACGTAGACTGTAATTGTATCTTTTGCCCCTGAAGACATCTTTTTAATTTTTTTTAAGATTTATATTTTGGTTAAGATGAACATCGCTCTTCTCTCCTTTTATTCACAGTGCTTCTGCTCCTTTTAGGATATTGACTGGCTAGAAAGGTCATGAATTTCCTGCTGCCAAGGGTGGGTTAGGCCATCTGTCATGGATCGTCACCTGGTAATGGCACTGTCAACAACAGTGGTCACTTATGATGGGCTTGAGACACGCGGGTTCTGGGTAAGACTGACCTGAATCCACAAACTGTTACAACGACCTCAGACATTTGGTTTGGTATTACTCTTGTTCCCAGTTTATAGGTGTGGGGGAACGAGGCTCAGAGGGGCTATGTGACAGGTTGATGGTCAGGTGGTTGGTGAATGACAGACCTGCCTGCCTCCAAAGACAAAGTCCAGTGTCCCACACGACATGGTATCTTGAACTTTTGTTGATGTCTGTTTTAATTTATCCTTCTTTAAAAAAAAAAATGACAGTGTATAAAGAGAGAAAACACGGTCGGAGAGACAAAAATACTGGACACCCTGACATTGTCCTTACCCACCTTGAGGTCCTCCCAGCAAGGGTGAAATTCAATTTCCTTAGTTAAATGCATCTGAGGTCATGTTCAGAAGTTACAGTTTGCCAAGTGGCCATGACCACACACTCCAGTGACCTCCAGGACTGCAGCCGCCTCGCATGCCTGCCATGGTCTTATTTTGTTCCTCTCCCATTTGCCTGGAGTGATTTGTCCTTTATAAACCAGCCTCATCTGGGAATAGTGTGCATTTGTTAATTACCTTTACAGAGCCAGCAGATGGTGCAGAAAGCACTGTATTGTCTGTGGATCCCAGCCAGAGAGAGAGAGAGAGAGAGAGAGAGAGAGAGAGAGAGAGAGAGAGAGAGGCATCTGTTTATTTGTTTAATTTCTTCACAAAGAAATGGTGGGTATAAAAATAAAACCAGCCGTCACTCGGCATTTTAAAATGAGGAACATTTCCACCGTCACATAACAGTGGTTTAAAATAAAATTCTCTTTCAGTCCCTAAAGGCTTGGCCATCCAAAGAAGTATTTGAAGCCAGGAGCTGGCCATGTTGTGCTCAGTGAAGGTCTATAAGCCAGTCTTGGACGTTGGCCATATTTACCTGTCAGAGAAAAACAAAACTGCCCATCAGAGTCTTGATCTTATCCTAGGTATGGAAAATTACCAGCAAAGCAGATCGCACGTAGAGGCTGTCACTATGTGGCCCCCACGCTGCTTCTTCTCCAATAGCCAAAGGCCAGGTGAGTTTCGAATAAACAGAGGATAATGGCCTCTCTTTATACAATTTGGAGGTAGGACTCCAGAACATAAGTCTATACAACTATCCCTAGAATCAGAGAATATTTCAGGGGGAAGGGTTTTTAAACCAGCCCAGGCAAACCCCATCATTTCAGAGAGTAGAATGTCAGGTCTAGAAGCAGGAAAGCACCTTAATTCAAGTCACCAAGTTTATTAGTGACAGAGCCAGAGTTAGAAGCGAGGTGCCCATGTCTCTCCTCTTGCTACCTACTGCCCCTTCCTCAGCTCCGCCAGGTGAGCAGAAGGTGGGGAGGGCCAGGGACGGTCTAAGAAGACTCTACATGGGCTACATGAGCAAAGTCTTAGAATCATCCTGCCGTGGAAGGAACCTAAATGCTCAAGCATAGAGAAGTAGGCAGGGACATCATTTGAGAAATGAGAAATCATCTGGGCAAGAGTCCCGGATATGGGAGATAGGGCGAGAAAGGTTGCTTGGGGCCTGATGGCGAAGTCTTGTCATAAAGAAGCAACACCGTGAGGATGGGACAGTCACGTTTAGACCTGTGCAACATGGTGGTGATGTGAGGAGAGCCTGGTGAGGGACAACACGGGGGCAGGGATGTCGCCTCGAAAATAGAGGAGGAGAGTATGGCTCAGGCGTGTGGTAGTGGAGAAAAAGTGGTCTCATCTCCTCTCGCTCCCAAGGACGTCTCTGTTCAAGGCCGCCCGTGATCTCAAGCATGCCAAATCCAACGATCACTTTTTTCGACCCAACTTTTCTTGACAGAGCCACTCGCGTTTTCTTCAGATACTTCCTCAGGCTCCACGACACTGCCCGTGGCTGCTTTTCCTCCTCCTCCTTTGGCACCAGCGCTCCTCAGCGGATTCGGCTTCCTTGGCTGTGCCTCTAGCCGGTGGTGACCGCAGCCCCTCTCCTTGACCTCCTCGCCTTTGCCTTGCCCCTTCCCAGGGCTTCGGACACCATCGATGTACCAATGACTTCAAATTTCGCCTCTCTAGTACTCACCTTTGCCTTCAAATTTACATACGTGTATCCAACAGCTTGCCATTTAAACACCAAATGGCTCTCTGGAGCACAGAATTAGATAAATGAGAATCCTCGGTTCATTACACGCTGTCATAGTCAATCCACATAACGTACGCCCATGAGCCCAAGGCAGCTCTGGAGCTAGGACTTCAACAGAGCTAGAACTTCTTACACCTGTCTATGTGCTTTTCACCTGTTCACGCCCTCGTGTTTCTCACCTTGCGTTAACCACTGTCCTAAATTTTGCACTTGTCATGTCCTTGTGTTTTTTTGAACAGTTTTATCATATACATATTTATGCCTAAAAGAGATATTTTTTGGTTTCGGTTGTTATTGAATTGTATTGAAAGGTGCCGCGCTATATATGGTCTTCACGGAACATTATGTTACTAAGATTCATTCATATCGTTCTTATTCTGTTGTGTAAATACAGCACCAATTATTCATCCATTCTCCCGTCAGTAGGCATCGGGGTTGTTTCTAGATTGCTATTAAAATTGGCACCAATTTCTTTCTCCCTTTGTTCTGCCTCTGTATTTATGACCCTCTCTCTTCTGTCACCCACGGCCTCCCCATGTGAACAGTCTCCTAGCAGGAGGGTGCAGATCAGCCTGACTTTGCAGTTCTGTTTGGAGTCAAGTTTCCCAAAGGGAAGCTACTTATCATCTGGGGTCCCCTCTGCCCCTCGAATTCTTGGTAACGTAATTCAAATCCTATAATTCCATGGCAATGGGATTCTAAAGTCCCCACCCCCCGACCCCATACACACACACACATTTATTTATTTCTGAAATATGTAAATTGTGTCAGCCTTCGCTGTCTTGGGAAAAATATGGAAAGCTCATGGGAAAATCTGAAGGTAAAACAAATCTGAGAGGGAGAGATAATGGGGTAAGTAACAGAATCGAAATTCAAAATGGCCTTGAGAGACAAAAGTCAAGGTGGAATTGACCTCATGAAATCAAACACAGATAAATACAAGACTCACCATCTCAAGTTTTTTTTAAAGTAAAAGATAAAATAAATGCATACATATATACACATATCTATCTATCATCTGTCTATCTATCATCTATCTATCTATCATCTATCTATCTATCTATCTATCTATCTATCTATCTATCTATCTATCTATCTACCTACCTACCTACCAATTTATCTAACTATCTATCTGCTTAAAAATAAGAAGTGTAAATCTCCTTGGATGGAGAAAAATAGCATCAGCAATGATCTAGCCTCCCTAACCGAGAGCTCCCATGGGGCCAAACCCCACAGTGGACACCTCAATCCAAGACACAGACAGTAGACAAGAAAAGTCCTATATTTTGGTTTAAAATTGAATTGAAAACAAAGCATTTAGGAGATGAGAATCCCAGTCTAGCTTTCCATCATCTATATAAAGGCAAAGGTCAAAACACCCTAGCACAGCATATGAGCCTCTATGATTTCTTTCTATCTACTTTTCATTCTTAACTCCATAATTGCCTTTCCTGTGAATAAGCCAAGCCTGCAACAAAGCAACTCTTAGGAAGCTAACAAAATAGGCAATATCACTAGGAGTTTAAGTATTAGATCAAAGGAAGTGATAAGCCTGCATTATTCTGCATTCATTAAACCTTATCTAGAGTTCCTTCTGTGTCAGATGCTAGGTCTTATGTTCTCAAAAAGACAATGACAAGAGAAGAAATCATTGAGCATTGGAGCTCACCAACCAATGCAGAAGTGGGCCTTGCAAGACCAGGATACGTTTTGCTCAACAAATAGTCAAGTTCCCTTGATTTCTATTTTCAAATATTTGGAAGGCCAAATGTAGATGATGGGACAGGCCTATTTCAGAAGAAAAATCAGGGTCAATGGGTGAACCCTGTAGGTAGTTGGGTTTAACCCTGCGTAAGAGCTAACTCCCAAAGGAATGGACTGCTGGGAAGGACTGTCCCCCTATGGAGACGTACTCTGTGTCAGACGTGGCCCTGTGCATGGGAGAATCTAAGATATTTGAAACACAGCCCTCACTTAGTGACCATCAGCCTGTTTTAGGGTCTCTAAGATATGTCCAGAAGTGCTGAAAAAAATTGGAATAGTCAGGAAAAAGAACACAAAGATATCTTACTTTTGCAATTTTTGCAAAACCAGATGACATGAGGGATATCATATAAGAGAATCATGATAGAGAGGGGCCCGAGGTGGAAGTTTCCTGCCTTTGCTATAATTCCTTCTCTGCTCATAGCCAAGCTCACTTCCGGGTGGGCGGTAGTCACCTCCTTTCACAGAAAAGAGCTAGGTAAAGAGAAGGGTTAACTTCACCGGCTCTTCGGTGTGTGCCAGCATCTCATTCCATCCTCACAGAACCGTGAAGGAGAGTGTACTAGCTTCCCGTGGCTGCCGTAGCAAATTGCCACAAGCTTGCTGGCTTAAAGAAACAGAAATTTATTCTCTCGCAGTTCTAGAGGCCAGACATCTGAAATCAAGGTGTTGGTGGGAATATGCTCCTCCATACAGGCCCTGGAGGAGAATCTGCGACATGCCTCTTTTGGCTGCTGATGCCACCAGCGTTCTCTAACTTGTGGCTTCATCAGTCCGGTCTCTGCCTCTGTCTTCCCAGCCACCCTTTTCCTCTGTGGGTCTCTTATGAGGGCATTCGTCATTGGGTTTAGGGCTGATATGGAATATCTTGGATGATCTCATCTCAAAACCCTTAGTTTAGTTACACTTACAAAGACCCTTTTTCTAAATAAGTTCACATTCACAGCTTCCAGTGATTGGCACATGGGCATACCTTTTGGAGGGCCGCCATTCAATCTACTGTCAAGAGAGTTTTGTTATCTTCATTTTTCTGAACCTCAGAAGGTTAAGAACATCTCCCAAGGTTACACAGCTGGTGAGTGATAAAGCCAGGATTCACGGATTTTTTTAGAAAGTAGTGTTTTGTTTTTTTCCCTGAACTTTTTTAGAATGTAGCATTGATTTGGAAAGACCCTTGCTTTTTGTTTGTTTGTTTGTTTGTTTTGTTTTCAATTCAGGTATACTCTGGTGTTTTCATGTAAATTGTACATATAGGAACTCTTATACAGTAAAAATATTCATGATTGTGCCCTGGTGAGGAAAGTTGAAATGTCATGACAATACTCCCCACACAGCCAGTTTCTCAGATCACTGTCGCTTTCAAGGGCCACTCATCTGACTTGGACATTTAAGTTGATGATAAAAAATGTGGAGTTACAGTTAGATATTAATAGCCATTCAGCTTTATAATCTTTGAACTAGTTTTACTGAAGAATGACTTTGCCAAGATTCCAAGACGAGTGATTCAGGAACTGCTGACCCTTTTCAGCTAAGTGTCTGTGTAAAAAGGGTATTTGTTCAATTCCGTGCAATAAAAACAAAATTAAAAAAATAAGTCAAATTCTGCAGCATGCAGAAAAACTAATTGTCGCGTGTTCCTTTAATATTTTGTGTTAATTAGAAATGACTCATTGGTTTCATTGTCTTTAAACAAATAGTTTCTGTTTATACTAGCATACCGCTTGCTTGCAGTTTTCCATATAGTTTGCATATTCGCAACTCTATGTAAGATTTCATTTGAAAACAAGATTTCGATGGTAAACAAAAATAAGCAAAGCAAAAATCAGGATTGGTAGATTGAATGTGGAGTTTAGAGGTGGGAGGTCCTGGGTTCCAATCTAATCTATGCCCAGTACCGTGTGTGTCCCATAGCAGGTATTTCGTAAATGATCACTAGCTAATGGTGGCTTTGCCATGTTCCTGTCTTTACACAGCAGCTGCCCACGTGGCTAGCTTTGGATCTTAAAGGTTCTTGAGCTTCCTCTTTTGTTCCACAAAACATCTCATGTGAGGAAGACACCAAACACCTGGTATCTATGCTCAGAGCTCAAAAAAGAATATAGAAGATGAGGGACATTCGTGAAAAAGGGCCAGGTAATCGGGCCTTCCGGGCTCTGAGCCCAAACAGGCAGCTCAGCTCCTTGAAGAGTTTTGTTTCTCCGAGAGGCCACTAGGACAATACAGGCCTTATGCTAAGTCAACTGACCAGACCTTACCTCCTGCCACCACCCCCGCCTCCAGCTTTGGGGACTGCCTGTAGCTTCTACCAGGCACAAAGTAACAAAGGCCAGTCTATTTCCCTCCACACTGGAGATGCCATCAGGGGAAACAGAGCGTGTTTTCTTTCTAGTCCAAAATATTCAGTTTTCGGCTGGAAGGGCAAACTTGTTGAACTGGGAGGGAGTGGGATCAGATGGGAGGTACAGAGGCACTGTCAGCTTTTCTGACTTGGGGTGCAGCGTGGGCTCCGGTGAGAGGGGTGGGGGTGGGGGTGGGGCTCCAGAAGGAAGGAGGGAATCTTGCCAGAACTGGCTGGCTCAAAGCGTGCACATTCTTGGCAAGAGGAGAGAGTCTTTGGATGAAGAAATCTCAGGAAGCTGCGGGGAGGGTAGCCTTTTCTCTGCCTACGTGTTTGTGAAATCTTAGAGGCAAGCACATGCTTTATTAGCCTTTCACGCAGGGAGTTAGTCTTCTGAAAAAGGCAAAACCAAACAAACAAAACCAACGTGTCTCAAGTAGGTCATCAGAAAGGTATCTTGGTATCGACGATCACATTTCTTCCTTACGTTGTGCTGGCAGACAAGCACCCTGTCTGGTCACGGTGCTGGGGTGACCTCCTGCACAGTGCTCCTGACCCCAAGACCACCCTCTCCTGCCTGCTCTGCACGTGCCGGGCAGAGAGGCTACCCTTCGACGACGCCGCTTCGTGGCTGTGACTTTCTGTTTCTCCTCGCCGCCTATAAAATAAGCCTAGATGCTTGAGCTTGACAGCGAAAGCCTTCCCTGGTCTGTCCCGAAGCAATTTTTCAATCTCAATTTTACCGTAATTTCAAGCGATTTGTCCCTCGATCGGTGTCGCTTTCCGTTTCCCATTCATGCATCTGGCCTGTCACTTCCGTGTCTCCCTCCCTGCCGTCCGCCCTGCCTCCGGTGCCCTCTCTGCCCCTCCCGCCTCCCCAAGCCCAAGCTCTGCCCACTCTAAAACGCCTACGTCAGATGTTGTACCTTCTACAAAGGCCTCTCAACAAACATCCATTAAGAACATCTCGTTTACCCTACACGCGATCTTTCATCTACGAGTGTTAAGACTTGGGGCGACTTGCATCATTCGCTTCTCTGAGCCTCGGTTTCCTCAGCTTCGAAATGGGGAACACCTACTGGGCCATTTGAAATTTAAGTGAGAAATCTCACAGAGTTCTTAGCACAGTGCGTAGCACATAATGAACGCTTAGAAAGTCCATTTTTAAATTCATTTTTCTGCTGACCACGTTCTACTTTATGTTACGGTGGCAAGAAATGTATTCCTATTGTTTTACTTCGACTTTAAAAGGATTCCTGCAAGACTCTAGGAAGCCCCTGAAAAGATTCACGGAATCGATAGGCACCTTCAGACTTAGACGTTTGTCACCACGCGCCACTCTGTGCTAATTCACATATGGAGTCTTTCGTGGTAAGTCTCATTTTCCACAGATGTTTTAACTAAGCATTATATTCTACCTGCTTCCCGAAGGAGCTGTAACATCAGCATTTACAGCACTGTGGAAGTCTCGTTCCCATCTCGAATTTCTAGAACGTAGGGCTATCGCTCCATATTTTCAAACCACGGCAATCCTAGATGTTAAGGATACTTAGCACCAGCTTATGAAGGAGGGAACAGGGACTCACAGTGACCAAGCGAGACCGCCAGCCGATGTCATAGCCGGTGCGGAGACACCGAAGTCATGTGGGCACAGGGTGGATAATAAAATATATAAAATGCATGAATGAATGAATGAATGAATGAGAGTGGTGAGCTGCCTTTTACTCTGATGAGAAATATAATTCATTAGGAGTTAGGGGAGGGTAATGTTTATCACAAAGTTTTTCGAAAATTTGACGGTCTATCTCTGTTGGACCATATCATTTTGACAGAGGTTCTACCCATATTCGCTTAAAAAAAAAGTGAGATGTATTGGCTTCTATAAATGGGAAGCAGAAGACCAAGCTGCCTTCTCAGAGTTTCAGAGCTGATTCAGGGCTCAAGCAATAATATCAGTTCTCTTCCTCTCTCTCAACACTCTCTCTCTCTCTCTCTCACCTCTGCCAGACAAATTTCCTCCAGGCAGAGAAGGTATCACCAGCACTCCAAGCTTTGTAGCCTTCCCGTTCTGTGGTTAGGATGATATAGAAGGGAGGGTGGGATGTGCTGGGAACCAACAACTAGAACGGGGCCTGGCAACACTATTTGAAAGGGATTTTAGGCCTGCCGGTGTGCTCTCTAAGTGACATGAGTAGCTCGCAGTGATACGGCCTCCATAGTGACATAGCCCTTCCTGGACCAGGAGACGGGAACAGTTAATTCCTGCAGAGCACTTTCCGGTTGGTGGCCTCTGTTCTCGGTAGCTATTTATTATCTCACTGAGTCTTTTGAACAGCTCTGCCATCCAGTTCTTATTATCCTCGTGTACAGATGAGCAAAGCAAGGCACGGACAGTCTAAGCAACTTCGCCAAGGTTTCGTAGCTATCAGGTGTTAGAACTAGATGTTCAGGTCTCAGTGGTCTAGCTCCAGAGCTCTCACTCAACCACCCTGTACCGCGTCTCAGTTACCACCCGTGTGTCTTGTATGTTTCATGATTTAGCAAAAACCTCGGCCCTTCATGAGTAATTTTAGGCAATTGGTGGAAGAAATAGAGATAATGCTGTATTCACGAGGCACGACGCAGAGCAGGAGCTCGGTTAATCCTAGTTAATTCTCTAGTCCAAGAAGATGGTAATTTATGGATCCCAGTGTATCCCAGGGAGCTTGTGGGGACAGATTGAAGCAACAGTGATCAGAAGCGTCACTGACCGTGATCTTTGTGTGACTATGCCGAGCTCTTTGATACCGGGGTTACATATTAGTCTGTTTTAGAGTCCAGATGAACACTATTTGGGGGTGCAAGGGACAGCAACCTAGGTCAAGCTTGCTTAAGCTATAAGAGGAATTTGTTTTTATAAGCCCTGGGTAGAGCTAGTATTCAAATAATCCTTTTAGAAATCATCATCTCTCAGTCCTACTTTCCTCTACGTTTGCTCATTTCTCCAGGTTGGCAAAGACGATTACCATAGACCGTCTATTCACACTAAAATTAGTTAGTTTAGCACATTGACCTCCACCTTCCCGCAAAGAGGGCCTCTCTTTCCTGCAACTTCCATTGCTCTGGCTTAAGTCACATGCTGCTCCTTTGAAACAACGACATAGCGATTCAGTGTTCTGATTGGCCCAGAGCAGCTCCGCCAGCTCCCCCTCAGTTCCGTGAAGAGAAATCAGGGCGCGTTTACCAAAAGAAGGGAAAGAGAGCAGAGCAGGCTGAAACGGATCTCCCCGTGCACACCACTGTAAACAAAAGTGGAAAATTCCAATCGGTTCGGTGGAGAAAGGGTTCTCGAGTTTTCCTTGGAGAGGGCAAACCTCATTTTAATTGGGGAAAGTCAAAATTTGGCCTCAATCGATTTTCACTGCATTTACTTCTGTTTACTCAATATTTATATTAATAAATAAAGAGATGCTCCAATTATGCGTCTACTGTGAAAAGAACGGAGGGTAAAAAGGGGAACAAGCACCTGCTGCCCGCCTCGAGCTCCCAGCTCTAGTGACAGCGTTTGGGGGTGAGAGAGACAAGAATTCTAATCCAAACGTTACCTTGCAGGTCTGCACTCCACACACGAAAAAGACTTCTGCGTAGCATATACATTCAGATGTTAAGCATAAAACCATTAACCACCGAAAGAAAATCAAGCAAAGCGCATTTGTGTAATGAGTTGGAGAAAAATGTATATGTGTTTGAAAGAAATGCTTGATAACCTGCTTGGGTTGCAGGTCGAGACCCTCAAGGAATGTTTGCATATCAAAAGATGGTTCACTAACTGCTTTGCATAATTAATAAACGTTCGGTGCCCATTAAAGAGAGGAATGGAGAAGAGAGTTGGCGAGAAGAAAAAAAAAAAGATGCCGGGATGGTTGTCCTTCATGGTGATGTGTCCTCATCGTGAATCCCTCCATTTGTACCCTCCCCAAATGCTCCCAAACCAACCGGTGATTTACTGTGGAAATCAGTGAATGGGCCTAGCTTCCTACATACGGAGCCTGTGACTACAGATGCCACAGCCGGAGTGACGGTGCTGACATCTGGTTCACATTTACCTAATCACAGGGTGGGGATGGGCTCTCAAAACATGACCCCCAAAACAGAAACCATAAAAGAAACCGAAGCTAAATATGGCTGCACCACACCAAACAGATGCCGAATGGTTAAACAAAGTTAAATGGTCAAAAATACATTGAAACGAGCTCTTTTTGCAATATAAATGGCTAAAGTTTATCTGTATAAAAATAATTTATAATATGAAAAACAAAGGAAAATGTGCCAACCGAGAGAGGTTGAGAACATGAGCTGATCATTATTAAAAGGAAAAAATATAAATGATCACTAAACATATTTAGAAGTTTAATCTCATCGATAATGAAAGAAATATAAGCTACAATAAAATAACAAAACACCATTGTTTGCCTATTAAATTGGGAGAAAATGGAGAATGACGATTCCTAGTGTTCGCTAGGCTGTGGAGAAGTGGGCACCTCCAGATGCCGGTCGACAGAGGTAAACTTTTGAAAGAACAGTTTGGCAGTATATTCCGAATCCTTAAAGATGTACATATCTTTAATAAAAAAAATTCTTTTCTGGGTATTGGTCCTAAAAAAATATTTAGGCAAATACGAAGAGGTATGAGCAGCGATCCTGGCTGAGGCGTATTCCTGAGAGTGAAAAATGAGGAACAATCGGATCTATTCAAGAGCCACGGGTTGCTTGCCAGGCGACCCCCGAGGAGTATGATACAGACGGACGCGGACGGACGCTGGAATAGAGTTCCGATATGAATATTACGAAGTGAAAAAAAGCACCCCAGGAGAGATTTGTATACTGCGAACCTAATCTTGGTTATGTACCCAACACACAAGTGCACGCATAGGAAAAAATGCCCGAAGGGCGTCTACCAAATGGTTTATGGGGGTTATTTTTGGGTGATTGGATTACAGTTGCTTTTCAGGTTTTTTTTTGTTTGTTTGTTTTTTTAAATTTCATTGGCATCTAGGTTCTGAATATCCTATAAAGAGAGCTAGATTGTGAAATCCTGAAATGATAAGGACAGGGCATGGCGGCAGGTCGCGCCGTGGAGGGGTCAGCACGGGGTGCCATGGGGTCACAGGACGACGCCCCTAACACCCACGGGAGATCGCAGGAGCGGAGTCTGAGCCATCTCCCTGTGCGCCATTCCCTTTCCTTTAAGCACCCGTTTGTCGTCCGGCCACGGTGTGGCATCCCTGCTCCGAGCGTGGACCTCTCCACTCCGGATCCGATCCCTGGCAAACGGGGCCACCTCTGACTCCCAGGCTCCAGTGCCCATCAGTACCCCTCCTCCCCCCTCCCCCCTGCTCGGCATCCCTTCCCTGCCAGTGCTGGAATCCCGCTCTTGTGGCTTCGGCACAGGCCGTTCTCTCCACCTGTCGGGTGATCCCAGAAGATTGCGCAAATGTCCAACGCTCCATGAACGCTTCTCAGGCAGGCCGAATGGATCTTTCCTCCAAGCTCTCGCCATGCCTCCATTCTAGCATGTTCTACTGCCGATTGTCTGGATGAAAGGATTCTACCTTCGTGCCTGCTCCGCACCATGCCCTTCGAGCCGGAGTTTGGGCATTTGTGACGCTGCTGTTCCATAGGACCAAATCTCAAAGGTAAAGTGCTCACCTGAGCTGGGGAGGGTTACACAGGGCCCCGCCCTGCTTTACTGCGTGGCATAAAATTCAGCTCCTTTCCCCTGACCTATGAGACCTTCTTAGGTCTGATATTACTTTGTAGGTCTGCTTCCCACCTTCGCCTCTGTCCCCCCATTTCTGGAATGTGGCCATCATGGCAGAAACTGGAGTGGTCGCCGGGGCGATGGGGAAGTCATTGGCTCTGAGTATGCCCACCAGGGCTTACTGCCCGAGCAGGTGCCTAATGGTGAGGCATGGCCCTAGTGTACAAGGATGTGGAAATTGGCAGCCTGACAAGGCTCATCCATCCCATACCATTTAGGGCTGCAAATTATTTTCGGTATTTCCAAGCTATCAACTTGGTGGCCACAAAATTTTTGAGAATAGCTTTCGCTCACGTTTCTCAGAACCTTTTCTAAGACTGATTCCAAAGACACGCACCCTGATGACAAGGTGTACTGATGTCATTCAGGGAAATAACCTAATCAGATTTTAGTTTTAAAACTATTCCCTTGGACTGAGTGGAAGTGAGCCCTAATCTCTTAGTTGGTCCAGACAAGAGCGACAAGAGAGGAGATGGAGAAACATAGATTGGTTCGGGGCATGTTTGGGAGGTATAAGTGATTTAGGGATGGGAAGATGGAGAAAGAAAATCATGGGAGGTTTTTTGTTTGTTTGTTTGTTTTATGGACTGAGCAACTGCGTGAAGGAATGCTGGCGTATTTACTAAGAAGCAAAGAGGTGAGGGACGGTGGGGAAGGACTTTGGAACTGTTCGTGGGATGTGTGTGGAGGAAGGAGGGAGTTCTCTCTCTAATACATTATATTTGGGTCATCTGAGACGTCCAGGTGGAGACGGTAGTTATCTGAGCCTGGAGCACAAAGTCTGGGCAGGAGGTAGGCGTCCTAGAGTCATCGCCATGGGGGTGGAATTCAAAATCCCGGGAAGGAATGTAGGGAAGGATTGTAGGGAAAACACAAGGCCAGAGAAAAAGCTGGGTCACCTTGCATAATCTGTCTGTGCCTCCTCTTACAGCTGTGTAGTGTGAGGATTAAAAAGTGCCTGGCCTGAGATAACACGATGGAAATACAGCTGTTATTGTTGGCATGATGACAGGTGAGCAGAAGAGGGGCCAGCCACGAGGATACAGAGGAGACAGTGAGGTCTGAGGGAATACGGAACACGTAGCGCCTTTTAGGGAGTGTGCGTGTATGTGTGTGTGTGCTCATGCGTGTGTACGTGTGTGTGTGTGCATGTGTACGAGTGTGTGTGTGGCTGTGGTCAGATGAAAGGGACATAGACTCTTAAACAAGACATAAATCCATCTCTGTCCCGAAGAAAGTCCTCACAAGAGAGTAGATTCAGTTCTCAGTTCTTTTCTACTCATGACCTGATTAAGTGCAAAGATGACTTTCTGGGTCATTGTTCAGTAAGAACAACCACAAAATCTAGCATACATTTAGCTAGTGCAGGATGCCCATGTCTGTTGTAATCCGTCCACACGCCCTGCACGTGCTAGCGTGATTTATTACAGCTGAGGATGGGATTTCTCGCACAGGTGAGGGCACTATTTTGATCAGAGAGCAGAGTAAAAGCAGGAGGAATTCTGGTAATCATTTATATTTTGACTTGATATAACATATAGTTGATTTAATTTAATATATAGTTGATTTGATAATGAGGAAAGGGTTGCGTCCAGCATCATTTTATTTACTCACGAAATTTTGCTGAGTTCTTAGATCATTCTGGGAACAGAGTCTCTTAAAATAAATAACAGTGATGAACATCCACGAACTTCCAGAGACACGTTAAGATTTGTGAGCACATTTCCGTCATCTCAGCTAATTCTCTCATCAGCCTTGCATGAGGAAGACGAGAGCCTGAGCTCTGCAGTCAAATGCAGATTTGACTCTGGGCGCGGTCTGTGTATTTGCTGGCTGGGGTCGCCATGACGCATGGCCACTAACCAGATGGCTTCCAAGAGCAGGAATTCATTGCGTCATGGTTCAGGGGGCCGAAAGCAAGGTGTCGGCTAGTTGTCTCCTTCCGAGGTCTTGGAGGCAGAATCTGTCCTATGCCTCTCCCCAAGCTCCTGCTGTCTGTGGCCGTCCTCGCTGTTCTTGGCTTGCAGCCACACCACTCCAATGTCCACGTCCATCAGCACACGGCTTTCTTGTTGAGGGCCCCTCCGTGTCTTCACACGGCCCTTCTAAAGAACACCGGTCATCGGATTTAGGGCCCACCGTAATCCAGTATGAGCTCTCCTTATTACTTCTGCAAAGATCTTGTTTCTAAGTAAAGTTAGGTTCTGAAGTTCTGGGTGGACATGAATTTTTAGGAGGCACCGTTCAACCCCACACGATCTCTTTCTAGCTGTCTAAGGCTCTCAGAGAGTGAAGTCCTTCGTTTTTAACGTGTAAATCTTACACTATTGGATTGTGAGAATAAACGAAGTAAAACGGGAAACACCTCACACTATAGTAGACTATAAAAGCTGTGTTACGAAGTTCAGATGCTGGCTGTTCTTGGAGATTACAGACCTCTCTGAGCCTGTTACCTATTTTCCCAATTTTGATTCAAAGATTTGAAGAAAGGGACAATATTTTCCTCCACTTTGTTTCCACTGCTGCATCTCCAGAGCTTTGAACCATACATGGCCCATAGCAGATGTTTACTAAATTATCTTGGCATGAGCTCTTAACAGGAGAATAACATGCCTCTCACAGAAGTGTCGTTGGAACGAAGTGGGATGAAATGAAATAAATCTGCGTTCGCTTCTTGGTGCTCGATAAAATGTCCATTCTCTTCCTCCCCCTCTTTTATAGCACAAAATTCACGTAGCATAGACCTTCAGAGAGATGCCAGTGAGGACTAGCTTCATCAGTAAATGCTTAGGAAAGAGTCAGAGGAATGGATGCCGAGTTCAGTTCCCTGCCTCAGTAGAGTTTGGAGATGAGAGGGGAAAAGGTGAGCCCGCGTGACCAGCCACCAGGACACCCTGCCCATGGTCTGCAGGTAGATCACAGAGCCATTTCTGTATCAGGCATCGGCGACACCGGAGCGAGGTGCCCTGCTCTTTTTAGCTCTTCAGCCGAGTAGAGAAATCAGGTTAATATAATATTATAGGACTCTGTGGGGACATTTTTCCACAGTAAAAAATTCTATGAACTATTTTAGGCAAAAGTATAAAAAAATTAATAGTGAACATTGTATACCTAGTTCAAGAGGCCAGACGTGGGCTCACAAGTCAGCAGCCCGAGCTTGGCTGCTGGATGACAGACAGCATGAAATGCCAACCGTCCGAGAAGCCATCTTGGATGCCCCGTCTTCAGGTGACTGCAGTTTCAGACACCCCAGGTCAGACCTGCTCAGCTGAGCCCAATCAACCTGTAGAACTATGAGAGGGAACAATAATTTTCTTTAAGCCGAATTTGTTTGTTTGTTTTACACAGCAAAGAGATAAGTGGAACCCTTTTTCTTCTCTTTTCCCCGTGCCTTCTAACTCTTGAGGCAACTGACGCAAAGAAGTTAAGTGACTTATCCAGGGTTACATAACGAAGTAGCAGAGCCGAGACCGGAACTTGGGCACATGTGACTCCATCAAACACACGTTTCTGAAGAGTTCTTTATTAGCTCCGGCTGCTATAATAAAATATCAGACTGTGTGGCTTAAACAAAGGATGTGCATTTTCTCATACTTTTAGAACCTGGGAAGTCCAAGATCAAGGTGCTAGGCTGTTTGGTTCCCAGCGAGAGGCTTCTTGCAGAAGGTTACCTTCTTGCTTTACCCTCACGTGGCCGAGAGAGGCAGAGCTAGCTCTCTGAGAACTTCTCCTAAGGGCACCAATCAGCTCTTAGAGGCTCCATTCTCACACCTGCCAAAGGCCCCACCTCTTAATACCAATGAATTGTGTATGTGGGGGGAGCGGGGGGTGGGGTGTGGGGGTGCGGTTAGGACTTCAACATATGAATTTGAAGAAGACACAAACATTGAGTCGATAACTGGATGGACTTCCAGGGTCAGAGATATGCCACCAAATACCACGATCAAAAGCCCCGTGACTCCTAAACGAGGTGCCTCGGCAATGAAAATAAATTGAAAAAGCGAGCAAGTCCGTGGGCCGCCGGGCTTCGTGCCATTGTGATGCCAGGGCTGCCTCGAGCACCGAGAGTCCTTGGTCATTAAGCCCTGACCAGCCATTCAGGCCCAAGTCTGAGCCAAGGCCATCTTTATCGCCCTGGTAACAACTCAGACTCCACCGCGGGGGGCACATTCCAGAGTCCGGGGAACAGGCGGAGGCGGAAAGAGGCCATACAAAGCGACTCTTCTCGGAAAGAAGCCCAGGAGAGAGTCACGAAAGCCGCGTTTGCTTGGGCCTCGTATTTGCCATTCCAGCACGGCCCATCCGCACACAGCAGGGCTGAGCTCGCGGTCAGGGACACGGCCCGGGCCGAGCGCCGCTTCTCGCTCTGAACGGCTTTTCCGAGAAGCGAGCTGTGCTCTGCAGACGTCACGTGATGTCGTCTTCGAGCCGCTCGCTCTCTCTTCTCTCCCTCCCTCTTTCTCCCACTCTCTTCCCACGTAACACAAAAAGGCTCGAGAGGAGATATGAGCAAACTAACGTTGATCGGGCCTTGAGCGCGTCCTAGGCGTCCCGCTGGGTGTGCAGCGCTGCGTTATTTGATCCTCATGACAAGCCCGTGCGAAGGGGTGTGTGTGTTATTCCCCTTGGTGGCCAAGAATAGTTACTTTAAGAGATGCTGAGTAAAATGCCCAGTCACACAGCCCGTGCGAAGAGGTACTGGGATTAGAACCCCTGTCCGGCTTCTCTCAGATCCCTGCTCTATCCACCACGCCTTCCGAGTAGAAAGCTGAAGCAAAGCAAAAGCAGACACTGTGGGCGAGGTGGCGGGTCCCCTTTCTGGGCCAGAGCTTGAGATGAAAATCCTTTCCCCTTATTACCCTCCTAGAGCCAACCCCAGAAACACAGTGCCTGTCTGAAGGTCAACCTGGGGAAATACTGGGGGTGGGGGGGGGGGTGTCATGTTTCACTTTTCATCATACATTTGAACAAACATTTTCTGAGGTCCTTGGAGCCATCTGTGGAGTGAGTGAGCCTAAAGAGACGAGAGAGTCAACTCAATCATTTTACAAACGTCAGCGGAGCGCCTATCATTGTTTTATTGATGAACAGCAACAATAAACAACAAACAAGACCATCTCTACCTTTAGGCTAACCATGGAGTCATCAAGCATTTAAAGTATTGGGCTCCCTCCTTATTTAATTCTCACAAGAGTTCTGTGAGGAAGCCATTAGTATGTCCGCTTCATTGACGAGAAAGCGAGAGTCGGGCGACTGCCCAATGACTCGCAGGCGGGATGAACGCAGCTGCCGCCAGAGGTCTCTAAGTCGTGCATCGCCGGTGGGAACCACTTCCATCCCAGCAGAGGGAGATCCTGGGTCAGGCAATAGAAGAGCCATTATCTGAAGACAACGATGACAACAACAACAACGACAACAACAACAACAACAACAACACAGTACTGAAACCAAGCAGAAGCGATCTATCTGTGTTTTAGTTGCCCTGTGCGAAATGTTGGCGATCAAGCACTCTGTTCTGAAAAAACATCTTTAGTCACTCAAGGTTGTCAACAATTCCGCGGTTACCACCGTGTTTTAATATACGTGCAAGCTTCAGATCAGCTCGTTTTTATTTCCTATACTTTTATAGATGACATATACTGCATGGAAGTTAACTCAGAGGCCTCCCAGGTGTTCAGTTCGTCCCTGTCCTCCATGGGCTCAGGTACATGCGCTTGTGTCAAGAGGAAATTTGTAACGGTTTGAGCTCGCTTCGGTGGAGGTTTTGATCTTCGACTCCACGTAATTCAGGTAGTAGTGAGCTCTGAGCATCACGGGGAGCACAGTCTGTGCTGGGCATGGAATAGGACAGGCGTGGTCCCTTCTCTCACGGGCTTTGGAAGGAGGCAGATGATGGTCAAGAAAACTCTCAGAAACACGAAATCATTTCAGAGGGTAAAACATGCTCAGAAGGAGAACATAATAGGTAGGATTCTTCAGGAGCGTGACGAGGTGCGCGAGAGGCTCATTTTCGACAGGGCAGCCAGGGAGCCCTTTCAGAGGAAGAAGCAGCTTAGCAAAGCCACGAAGAATGACTGGGAGTCGATTAAGGTTCAGCCCCTCAAGAGTCAGCATGTGGGTCCCTGGCCACAGAAACAGCATGTGCGATAGCCTGCGAGAGAAAGCTCTAGCATGCTGAGGACCTGAGGAAAAGCGGGCATTGATGACAGACACACTGAGAATTTGGATGGGGTGAGGACATGGACTTTATTCAGATTGTATTCCACTTGTCAACACAAGGATATTACGACCGGAAGAAATGCGTTCTGATTTACATTTTCAGGCGATCTCTGTTGCTGCCACGTGTGAGGATAGTGGGCGTAGTCAAGAAAGATGACGGGGATGTTTCTGGACGTGGAGCGAAGGAGTGGGGACCAGACCTCTTTGGGGATGTAATCTTGTTGATGAGGGGTGTGAGGTCAACGGAAAGAGAGAGTCAAGGACACTCCCAGCTTGTTTCGTTTTGCGTAGGTGGGGAAGCCATTTGCTGAAATGGAAGGGAATAGAGGAAGAACATTTAAAGAGAAAGGTTTGCATATATCCTTCCAGGGTTCTTCCTCGTATTTATATTTTTATTTGTGTATACACTGTAGAGTTATATGCAACATAATGTGTCACAGTAATTAGGAATTAGATAAGCCAGAAGATCTTACTTCTCTTGCCTTGCTGTGTGAACTCGGCCATGTACTTATCTTCTCCAAACTTCATTTCTTTATCTGTTAAAAAGGAGATGGCACTAATCTGCGATCCAATGCATCGTCGTGAAGATGCAATAAGTGATTCAGAGAATGCACTTGACACAACGCCTGGGCGAGACTCAGCACAAGAATCCTCCATGATCATTATTATCATCTGTGATATTTATGTGATCATTTTCCTATGCTAACCAAGTGACTCAAGGCTGGGCCTTAGATAGTTCCTGGATGGGGACTGGTCATCAGAAATCCCAGCCACATGATTAGAAGGCTGAGACTTGAAGCCAGCCTAACCCTGGGGAAGGGAAGTGGGCTGGAGATTGAGTTCAATCATGTGGCCAATGATTTAATTAATCATACCCACGAATTAAGATCCCAGTATAAAAGCTGGACACTGAAGCTTGTTGGAGCTTCCTGCTTGGCAAACACATCAATGTGGTGGGGGAGGGACGTGTCCTGGTTCCATGGGCAGAGGGCATGGAGGCTCTGCTTTCTGGACTCTCCCAGCATTTTCCCTATTTGTCTTTTCACTTGGCTGTTCTTGAATTGTATCCTTTATACTATAATTATAAGTATCGAGCCTTCCTGAGTTCTGTGAGTCATTCCAGCAAATTGCCAAATTAGCAGGGGTCATGGGAACTCTCGAATTATTGCCTTCTTGTCAGAAGTATGGGTGGCTTGGGAACAACGCTTGTCTCTGGTGTCTGAAGTAAGGATAGTCTTGTTGGAACTGTGCTCTTTGACTTATGGAGTGTCCACTAATTCTGGGTGGTTAGTGCTGAGCAAATAACCACGTAATTTATTTGTCTGTTAAACGGTTGTACGGAGCCATGTTTCCTAGCCTTTAATAACTGTCCGCATTCTCCTACCTGAAATCTTCAGGGTCGGAGTTTTGTTTTGTTTTGTTTCAGAATTTAGAATTTTTAGAAAGGTGTGTCTCAAGACTCCTAGACGACCAGGGGCTACACCTCACAACCCGTCACTAATCCTTCTACAGAGACGTATGAAAGTTGACACTGAGATCAGCAAGGACCCTAGGAAGCCTTACTTCAGTTCGAGGTAGGTGTCGTCACCGTCTGAGTTCAGTAAACATTGATTTAAGAGCCTTCTAGAGTTCAGCATGGTGGATGAGGAATCAAGGACCTCTGTATGCCGGAAGGAGATCTGACATGACATGTAGCCCAAACTCGTCATGAGAGAATGTGTTTTTTTCGTGTTTTGTTTTTTGTTTTTGAAGACAGACAAAAGTAGTGAAGAAGACATAAGGTTTGAAATGTGTAGAGCCAGAGGCTAATCTTTGGAAAATTCTTTCCACCTCGTTCTGTAAAATCACCAGCTGAAAACTCAATACTCATCAATGATTAGTCAAAATAAAAGCTTTTCTGCTAGGAAAATATATGATAATGTAGTATGTACAATTAGGCAATTGTAGCCCTATAGGGGGGTCGCGCTATAAAATATGTCAGTATTACTGCAGCTGTGGGGCATGAGCCTGTGATAGCATCTCTGGAAGGCAGAATACCGAATGGTCCACCAAAATTTTATTTAATTATAAAACTGAAAAATTATTCTAGATCCATAGTGCTAGTCGATGCGCGTCTGAAAGATAATCTCACATCCTGCTGGGGCGAATAGAAATTGGAAGGACCTTTCTAGAAAACTGTCTGGAAGTTTGTAATAAGGGCCTTCAGTAAATGTGTACACTTCGATGCTGTCCGTCCACTTGACAATATATCCTAAGGAAATAATTCTAAATACAGAAAATGCTTTATGTGGACAGGTGTTTATTACTGTAATAATGAAAAATGGAAACAAATTAGATTTGAAACAAGCAGTGGGAAACTAAGCCAATTGTGGTTCATACAGTCTCGTGCTTGAATTTAAAAAATGATGGTTCTGAAGATTAAAGTAACAATTAGAAATGTCTATAATTTAATATAAATACTAAATAAAATTATGTAGAGTACAGTTACAAATCTCTGGAAAACAACGCTGGTATTTGTAGGGCAATACTGAAAGGAAGTACAACGAAACGTTAATAATCATTGGATTTGAATAGTGGGATTATCGAGTTTTTAAAATCTTTTTTTAACTTTCTAAATTTCTATAAGATGCTACTTTTATAATGAATAATTTTAAAAAAATCAGAGCAATCACCTTAAAAAATGTAAAAGATGTCATATTAGGGTTCTCCAGAAAAACAGAATCAATAGGAGATTATATATATATATATATATATATATATATATATATATATATATATATTTATGCACATACATATATACATATATATACACACACATACACACACACACATATATATGAAAATAATAGAGATATACATACGGACATCTGTAGAGAGAGGGAGAGAGGGAGGGAGAGAGAGGGAGGTTGATTTATTATAAGGGATCGTGTCAAGAGTTCATGGAGGCTGGAGGTCCTGTAATCTGGCACGCATAAACTAGAGAACTAGAAGAAGCCTTGGGTGCAGTTCCAGGGCCTGTTCGAAGGCCTGAGACCCAGGAGAGGTGACGGTGTAAGTTCCAGTCTGACTGCAGTAGAAGACGAAGGTCCCGGCTAGAGCATAGGCAGAGAGAGTGAATATTCCCTACCTGGCCTTTTGTTCCATTCGGGCCTCCAGTGGATTGGACGAGGCCCACCTGCACTGGGGAGGGCTGTCTGCCTTCCTTGTCTATGGAATCAAATGCTAATCTTACCCAGCAACACCCACACGGATGCACGCAGAACCATGTTTAAGTAAATGACTGAGCATCCTACGGCCCAGTCAAGTCTACACATAAAATTAACCATCACTGGTGCTAAGCCTTTAATCACAGTAGTATTATATCAATTATTTCACTCAATCATATATATCTTAAGATCTATCATCTCTCTATAGCTATGATTCCTATCTGTCTATCATCTGTTTGTCCATCCAGCTATCCATCCATCCATGTATCTATCTGCGTATAATCTTAATATGTGTCAGGCACAGTTCTAGGCCCTAGAGAAACAGCAAGACAAAATCCGTATCCTTAAAGAGCTTACATTCTAGAGAGTGAGACAGACAACAATTGGAAAACAAATCAAGAAAGAATAGAACTTTAGGCAATGAAGCAGCTGTGAAGAAAAATGGAGGCGAGTAAATGGTAGGTGAGGTGATATTTTCAATAACGTCGCCAGGGAAAAAGCTCTTTGAGGAGATAACATTTGAGCATTAACCTGAATGAAGTCATGGAACCAGCCTTGTGACAAAAGGTGCCCGCCAGGCAGATGGGACGTTACATGGGAATTCTGAGGAAGGTGCGTTGGCCAGGCAGGGGCGTGACAGGGAGCGAGGTCACGGGCAGGTGGGCAGGAGAGTGGCCGAGGCGCCGGGAGAGGTTTGGGACTCTCTAAGCACGCCGGCGCCAGTGAACAGTCAGTAGCCACGAAGCGACCTGATCTGAATGACGTCTTAAAGGCTGGCCGGAAAGCCGACTGGAGGGCCGGCAAGAGCAGAAGCGGGTCCCTAAAACTTTTCAAATGTACCTTAAAAGACTGTAAAGCATTCGAAGGCATATTTTTGAAAATCACAGGTGCCTATTGTTTGTGATTAGAATTTAGCGAAAATTTTAGATGAGGCAAACGTGTTGTTTGACATGTTCATAGAAGCCTGCATTTACGTTTCAGTTATTGTTGAAGCTGGTAGCCATAGCTGTAAAGAATTCTAGTCTTTTGAATTGTAACACGACTTATTGAACTTTCCTTATCACTATCTGTATTTTGATGTTACAACCACATGCCTGCCATTTGTTGTGTGATATCCGGGTGCCAATATAATGCAATTTCTTCTTCAGTCTCACACAAGAATATGACAGGAGCCCCAAAAGAATGAAATACGGGGGGGAGAACTAGGGCTGGAACTCATGTCTCCTAACTTCTCTTCCTAACACCTGCCTAACTCCTTCCTCAAACTCGTTCTGATAATTTCCTGGAATATAGCAAGCAGACATATATTTATTATGTCATTGCTTTTCTAACAAAATAAATCAGCACCATGGCAGTAGACACAGCTCATGATTCTGTTGGATCTGGGCACTGGCCTAAATGCTGGGGATACAACCCTCATCGCTTCCCACGGAGGGCCCACCGGAGCGATGCAGACACAGGCCAGGATGTGGGCACTAAGAGAATGCAAGGCAGGGAGGATCAAAAGGAGATGGGAGACCCCAGCTCGAGAGGGTGTGGGGTGGGGAGGAAGCTGATTAAATGGAGGCTTTCTGGAGGAGATGGTGATGGAATTGGGTCTTGAAAACTCCCCTAATCTGGCACAGTTAGACCTCCAGCCTCATCCTCTGCCATGCCCGCTTTTGCAGTTTGGCCCCTGGAGATGCACACAGTAGGGTGTTTTGAGCTCTTTGCTAAGACTCTGACCTCTCCCTGAAATCCTTGTATTATCTCTTTTCTTGTGAGTAAGTCATACATATCCTTTATGCCTTTCTCAGTTGTAATCTCTTCTAGGAAAGAGTATTTAAATCATTAGATTGGGCTACTTACCTTGCTCTGTGCTTTTGTGGCCCATTACAAACATCTCACCCTTCCTTTACCACGGTATTGAAATGATCAGTGTGCTACTAGAATTTACCAAAAACCTTTTCTTTTTAAATGTTCATTTGTCTATCTATCATCTATATTTATCCATCCATCCATCTGTCCATCCATCCATCCATCCATCCATCCATCCATCCATCCATCCATCCATTCATCTATCCATCCATTATCTGTCATCTATCTATCTATCTATCATCTATCATCTATCCAATCTATCATCTAATCTATGTAATCTTTATATCTACTATTAAATGTTTGATAAATGTTTTCAAGTTGAGCTGCAACATAATTTTATTCTAAAACTCTCCTAAAAAATACCGCAGGCTCGATTACTGCAGCCTGGCAAGGACCCGAGCTCGCCCCCAGAAGTGCTTGGAAAGCTTCGTTTATCAGCCCCTGCACTGAGTGTCCTGACCAGATGCTGCTTCCTCAGAACCGACTGTAGTATGCAGGCTTACCAGCTTTCGCTGGCATGACTATTGCTTCAAAGTGTTGAGCCACTTCCACACATTTTTTTTTCAGCTCTGCTGTTCTTGGTTGGTCTGAAAGACCTATCAGACGGAAGGGTTCAGGTAGATTGAGGGCTGCTGTAGACTCTGAAGCAGTTGTTAGACAGCAAGTGACTTGAGCAGCTGTTCTTCGGCAAATGCAAGCCGAACCATGATCCAGCCTGTATGGTATTGATGTGAGGATAGACAGATCAATGGACCAGCGTGAGAGTCCACAATAGACTCCCGCTTTCTATGACCAATTTATTTTTGACAATGATGCCAAGGTAACTCAATTGGAAAAGATAGTCTTTTCAACAAATAATACTGGACTCACTGGATATCTGTATGAAAAAAAAAATCAGCCTTTAACTTTACTTCCCAACATACATCAAAATAACTTAAACTGATCATAGACCTAAATGGAAGAGCTAAAACAATTAAACTCTATAAGACAGCATAAGAGCAAATCTTTGTGACATTGGATGAGGCACAGATTTCTTGAACAAAACACCAAAACCAAAGACTCTAAGAGGAAACTCGAAGATTTAAAATAGTTGCTCTTTGAAAGATACAATTGAGAACACAAGAAGGCCAGTCACAGACTGGGAGAAATTTTTTGCTAAACATATACTTAACAAAGGGCTTATATTCATGACTTAATAAGACAGCCTAGGTTGAAAAAACAAGAAAACCAACAACAAAACTAGACACGAGACTTAAGCAGACACTTTGGGAAAGAAAATATGGAATGGCCAAGCAGCACATGGAAAGATGTTCGACATCGGTAGTCCTCTTGTTTATTCAAAAATAAATATTTTAGTGAGGGATAAAAACCTGCAGATAACTGCACAAGTAATAGTCATCAGAGTGACGAATTATTCACAAAATAAACACCATGGTTTGAGTGCATGTGTAAACAAAATACGTGCATTTTAAGAGAACAGAATCTCAGACAAAGAACAATGTAAGCATGCTATTTAGGTACAAGGAGGTAAATAACATGATAATGCAGAAATGTTGACAGCGCTCGCCTCTCAGGATTGAGAATTGAGAAATGGGGTGGGACGGGATTTTACCTTTTTCATGATTTATGTATTTGACTTTTTAAAATGTATACACATTACATGCCAATTTGAAAAATAATTTAGCATTTACAATAAGTTAATCAACATATGTCAACTATCTTCCTTCACTTCAAAGCCTTTGTCATTATTACAAATGTTCATCTAGGTTTTTTCTTTGTTTGGCTTAAATTAGCTTGCGTTTTAGTATTATCTTAATGATGTAGTTTTAAATTATGTCTCTACTATTTTGGGCTTATTTATTAATCATGGTTTGTGGGTTTTTTTTTTTTTTTAAACAATTTATCTCCTAACTATACATTAGACTGACATCTCGTATCCCATGATTCTAATGCCAGTTACACTGTTTTTTTCCACACCACCATGACATTCTCTCACACCAGCTAGTTGTCCTACGATTCAGCTCAATTTTGATACTTACTAGGAAGATAGCATCAGATTCCACAAGTGAAGGGCTCAGTCCTACAAGACTGTTTTATTCCCCTCCCCACTTCAGATGCCAGTCACAAATCCAGGTTGTCCACTGTTGCTTCTGACCAACCGGCTATAGATTGTAGACTCCAATGACTCCCTCTGTGGGTTCAAGTAATTTGCTGGAGCAGCTCACAGAACTCAGAGAAACACTCATTCCACTTACTAGACTGCCGGTTTACTATAAAAAGATATAACTCAAGGATAGCCAGATGAAAGAGATGCAGAGGACACAGTATGGGACAAGGAGCACAGAGCAGCCATGCCCCGCTCTGGGCATGTACGCTCATGGTCAACCTGATAGCTCTTTGAACTCTGTCCTTTTAGGTTTTTATGGAGATGTCATTATATAGGTGTGATTGAGGAAATCATTGGCCATTGGAGGTTGATTCCATCTCTACCGCCTTGCACCTTCCTGGAGCTCAGCGGTTGTGGTTGGAGGGGGGCTGTAAGTTCCAACCCTCTTCTAATCACCTGGAAACCAGCGCAGGTGATTTCTAAGGTGTGTCCCAAAACTCACCTCACTAATGTAAACTCAGGTGTGGTTCAAAGGAGTTTGTTGCAAATTTCTATCAAGATACCTTTATCACTCTCACTACTTAGGAAATTTCCAGAATTTTAGGAACTCTGTGCCAGAAACAAGAACAGAGACTAAATATGTGTTTTTTAAGATAAATCATAACATCACACATCTTCCTGTTTCCTGGATATATTGTTATCCTTTTTGGTGAAGTAGATCTTTGACTAATTCTCTCAGAAAGTTTTTGTTCTAAACCTTGAGTTCTTTTAATTCTTTGCTCATGTAAAAATTCAAGTCGAATGCTAACTCCTATATGAATTCTTTATCAAGTAAGATCATTTTGAAGAAATTAAGTCCTTTCACCAGAAAGTCCTTCCCATCACATGGATATGCAATCAACATAGCCCATTTTATCTTTTATAGTAGATTACATTGAATTTGATTAAGTTAACCTGATTTTTTACCTACAAGGCTATGAAATAGCCTGGAAACTGAGGGTGCCATATGGTTATTGTCCAACACTTAGTATCTAAAGTTTATTCTTTTCTTAAATAACAAAGGGGTAGGAGAGGATAGGAAGATAAATAATCTTTATGCCAGCAGCAGGGGAAATTGTCCAGACAATGTGAAATTCCTGCTAAGTCTTAAAGATAAGGCAGAATGCAGAGGGAGGTGGCTCTTGGTTTTTGTTAGGGGTGATGTGGACTTGTTGGGCAGAGAAAATAAGGATCTAAATAGAAAAACAGCAGCATGTGCTGAGATACAGATGCGTAAAGATGCAGATTTGCTTGGAGGACCCAAGTAATAGTGGCAGGATGTGAGGGGCTGAAAATGTCCAGTTAGGCCATTTAAGGAGTTTGAGTGATGTCTTGTTGAATATAAGGAAATGTTAAGTTTTACCCCTTCTAGGATACCTACGTCCTCATAGGTAAAACAAAAAACTTGGTAATAATGATCAGTGATTCTTTAACATTTTCTTAAAAAGCAATGGGATCTTTTCCTTCCACCACCCCACGCTTGCACACCAATTTTTAACTTCGTTAACGTTAGAAGTAGAGCTGTTCTAGTTACGGTCGAGATGGGGATGCTGGGTCCCGGGTTGCTTATGCTGTACCTCTTCTTTCTCTCTGACGATGTGGTCACTGAAGAACTCACAGACTGAGCAGAAAACAAGAAGAAACATTAGAAGACAAATGGTTTTCAACTAGACGGGATCTGAGGAAGCATTACGGAAATTGTGTGTTTAGCAAATAAATGGTCAACAGTTTTTCAATTTTTTTTTTTTTTAATACGGCATCAATTGAGATATGGTAATACTATCTATAATGACTTGTTACACTAAAATTTCTATAGTAAGTATGTGGGGGCTGAGGGTGAGGGTGGGGAGAACTGATAGAAAGTGTCTTTTGGGTTGAAATACTGGACTAGATGGTCTCCACAATGCCCTCTCAATACTAACACTAAAAATAGAGAGTTGGCCTGCCCTTCATAATAGAGCCGCACTGCTAAATTCCCTTTATAAGATTTTACTGGTGTTGATGAATATTTCGATAGGTTTGAACTGATGAATAAGATTCCACAACTATGCCAATAACTTAATAGTTTATTAGTCAGTCAACAATATTACAAATATTTAAAAATTACTTAATATAAATAGTTGGCAGCAAACTATTCCATTACAGAGTTAAATTACCAGTACAACAGACAGACTGGAGATTTAGACACCTGGAAGATAACAATAAAATAAACTAAAATATTTTAACCAAAAAATTCAAGCTGAAGGCGTTTACCTAGTGTCCATAAAAGCATGGGTTCTCTTTTTATTTAGAAAAAAATAAAAAACAGCTTTAACACCCCATTAGGAATATAAAATAAAATCAACTGAAAATATTAATTTGCATATCAAAGAACCATTTATAATTACAATCCAAACACTCCATAAACCACTTGTGCGATTCTATACAGAAACTGGGAATTAGAAACTAGTTGCTTTAATATTACAAAGATTTCAGCTCCAAAAATAATTCAACATAAAATAAACTTTAGCAATTAGTGTCATAAAATTATATATTTCCACATAAAAATACAAAATAATATTAATGACAAGAATATGAAAAATTATTCCAAGTATTTTACTACTATTAAAATAAAATAAAACCCAAAAAAACAAAATAGAAATATGCATGAAAAAAGTCTCTCCTTTTGTTAGCAAAACACTATCCAAAATAACTACAATCATTTACATCAGTACAAAGATTTCTGGATTTAAAAAATAGTTGCAATGACAAAAGGGGTATCTTTTCTGACAGTAAAAAATGACACTGTGGATAAAATCTGCAAAATATGCAATGAAAAAAATAAATTTGCATTAAAAAGGTTTACACTGTTATTTTTTTATACAAACATTAGAAACAGTATTGCACATCACAACACAGAATCGAGGTTAGTCAGCCTTCCAAAATGTGTTATATTCAAGTTTTGTAGCATCTTTGAGGAGAGGCTCTGCGCAGCCAGATGCAACAGGGATAGAATATCAAGTGTTTTCCATACACAAATATATAAATGCTAAATGTTTCCTTCTTAACAAAAAGTGTGGATTTTTAAAGTATTTTTTTTTTTCCTCCACAGTCATACTTTTGGGCAGCAATAAGAACATTTAGAGAACACAAGTGAAGAAGCTTTGAAAATACAAAAATACAATCAAAATTAATAATTTTCTACAAAAATAGTAAAATAAATATGATCTGTAAATTAAAAAAAAAAAAACTCCAATACAGTGTTTAACAGTTAGAGAATAAGAATGTAGTACATAAAAGGGAAAAAAAAAAAAAAAAAAGAGGTAGGGGAAAGGTGGGGAAGGAATGAAATATTAGACTAACAAGCTTTAATTCTAACAGAAATGAAGGTAAAGCAAACCATACATTTCTGTCATTTTTACCCGTGGCTAAAAGGGTGTTCTATTACATTTCCCTTCATTCCCGATATTTATCTGTTTAAGAAGGGAAAGTTATTTTCAACATCTCCAATTATTTTCATCATATAATTTATTTTTAGTGTTCATTATTTAATACATGAAAAGGTTCTTTAATTTTAAACATTAAGCAGAAATTATGAAAATAAAGTTTAAAAATCTGCGAAATTAAATATCTAAATAATTAACATTGCAAAACTACTGATTTCTTTTCTAAATTCCAAAAATTGAGGTATAGCAAAGGAGATGTCATCAGTCAAAAAAAGTGTGCCATAAAATAGCTGACTGTTGGAAAAATCTCTCATAGAGATATAAAAATAGTGCATAACAAATGTCAAATGGATCAAGGTTGGCAGGGTTAAGGTTAGAAAAGAATACTCCAAAAATCTGGAGGATCATGGTTGAGTAACAAATAGGGAACATCGACAAATAAATTAGTAAAAAGCTCTTCTGAAAACAGCATCAACTTTAAACATTAAAAACTTGAACCACAACCACAGTAAAACAGCAGTTAGACATGAACCACATATTTTTACAGTACAAAAAGCACACCGGAGACAACCAATGTTCAGATCAACACTTTGCTCACGTGAAGGATTGTCACAAGGGGCTGCTCTGAGATAGCGCCCTTGTAATTTTCTCTCTTTAGAGTCAAGAATCTCAGTTCTGCATTTTAAAAAAAACATTTACCATTGTTGGGTGCTTTGCTTAGATTGCAGAGTAACTCTTACATTAAAATATAGGGACTAGTCGCATTAAAAATGCTCTAAAGAGAAAAAATATCACTAACGATATTCTAATAGTGTTCGGTACCAAGAGAAATTCATTAACTATTGCATGTTTCCATGTCATTTCCCCAAAACTGCAAGCAAAGTCATTACCAAAATTCCTTCATCAAAATTTAAAAAAAGAAAAGCAATTCTTAACCGTTAAGAACAACAATGTTCCATGCAACAGTGACCCCAGTTACGACAGAAGACCCCGATATATATAAGTCAAACACGTAAGCAAGTTCAAGCCAGATTTCACCATTGTCTTTAAGGTAAAATTGAATTTTATGCAACTAGCCATCTGTATATTTCCCCATCTCCATTTTGACTTTACTTAGGTTTACTAAAGTTTTGCATTCTCCTATAAAGTTTGTTTGTTTAAATATGGGCTTCCTGTGGGTCTGACATTTGGTGACTGGTTAGCAGTGTGCTGGCCATCTTTGGTTTATAAAGGATGTCTTAACCATGAACTATCAAAGGGGCTAAAATCAACTTTCTTTAAAATTCTAGGATTTTTCTTTTATTCAGTCTTTTATCTATACTACATCACAGGAGTTAGAACCGCACATCACAGAATTGCACAGGGATTACAAATATTACATCCAGTCTGCATAAAATCGAATTCCACTACTGACCAGATCACAAAATGGCTGCACGTGCTAATCTAAAACTAATTTGCATATTGTACACATGTAGGACATTTTTTAAACTTGAAGTCACAATAATGCATGCAAGTTTGCTTTTTTAAACAAATTTTATAATTTGTTCATGCTACCTAGATTCAAGAGAGCTTTTTTTGAACATTTGCAATACCTCACCTCTTGTTAGTTAATAATTCTAGTGCATGCATATGGTGTATACAGGTAAGTAAACATGCATTTTTTTCACATTCTAAAACTATGGCAGTTTAGGCCATATTGTGCTGCCTGCATTTCATCTGCAATGCAGTGTGTCTCTAACGTTTTCAATCCCGTATTAATAGGTGGCATTTACACATAACACCTATATAGCAGCAAAGCTAATACAGCTTGTGATTAAAAATGTTTAAAAATAGCTAATAAATCAGATTATCTTGAGGTATTATTTCTTGCAAGTCAAAATGGAGAGCAAAAAAAATCAACCCTAATTTTAGTTTATGTATACACTGAAAATAGCAACAATAAAAATAAGCATTTGTAGCAGACATATTCCATCTTCACTATTATTTTGCTACCTTTGGTAAATTACCGGGGCAGATCTTGAAGTTAAAAACCCACGTTTAGAAATAAGTGCACGCTTCACCCACTACATAGCAGCAGACTGTTTGCCCCTACGCAAAACATTCTCATATCTAATTTTAACTTTACATATAAAAATAACTTGGAGAAAATACAAAAAAACATTTTATTTTAACATGAAAATATCACAAAAATTAGTAAGCCTGAGATGTAGGGTTTTGGTGAAAAACAAGAGGCTTGTAGTGTTTTGGCTGCTGATAGAGATGCATGTGTTGAGAGCCGGGTGAAAGCAGAGGAGGCGGCACTCGTCCCCTCTGCACGTCGGTGTCCGCAGACACAGCAAGCCACATGCACCCTTCCTTTCCGTGTTCACCGGAGGCCGCTTCGCTAGTCCTAGTTCCAGCGGAAGTGGATCTGACGTGGGCGGTCGGCGCCTTCCTTTACCAATGGCTTATGGAACTCACGCCCTGCACGCGAGTGGATGTTTGCCCAGCAGAACTCACAGTAATACTGCAGGCAGGTGACGTTGGCACAGAAAAAGGGGGCAAATTTCCCACCACAGCGCGCGCCCTGGCACTCATCACACATCTGGTCATCCAGCACATATGGCTTCACCTCCACCTGGAAGAGAGGGAGAAAGCGTCTCATTCGGTCGGCTTCAGAGACCATGGAGTGTTCCAGAGAACAGGAGCGGCACCAGACGTCCGGAAAGCAGGCGGTTTCCCAGGGCAACCGCTTTACCATAGTGGTTAGAAAAATAAAATCTTTTTGCTCTCGCACTAATGATCTTTTTATGCTTCGTGTCCGTAACTGATCATGTGATTAAATGAGCACTTAGTGTGGTCTATTGTAGTTTTGGTATTGTACTCTTCAGAGGACTATAAACTTAATGGTATTTATTATATTTTTCCAATATAATACTTTAAAAATACTTTTAAAAACTAAAAACCTAATTGATTTATAAAACATCCCATCTTTGCTTTTCTCAAAGTAACAATCTGAAAAGCATTGTGTGTTAATATTTTCATTGATAGGAGTAACTATAAGTAAAAAAGTAAAAGTATATCAAGTAGTCATGGAGACAAATGGTTTTTACATCCTTTTTCTTCATTCCAATACCACCTGTGAGATGGCATAACCTTAACAGCCACTGATTACGGAAGCTCTTCCCTACTGCGGGTGACAGTCACACGCTGCTTGTCAATCACTAGTACAGCACCAGAAGTGCAGATAAGGTTCCTGAGGACAAGTCTAGACTTCTGTGAATTTGTAAACTATTAAGGCAAAATCCCACTGTGAAGGCGTGAAGTGTAGTACATTTACATATGCTTTCTGGGTTTCTTTCTCACAGTTATTTCTTGCCATGGGTCTTAAGCGACCCGAAGATGGGTTCTGTGCTGTTTACTCCATAATACCTCATAAAATGCGAGGTGCAGGTAGGTACTCGGAGTCACTTCTTGTAAAACTACTGAATAAAATTTCGCAAATGCAATGATTTCAATTATTTGCATTCTTAAATTCTAGGTATTATTTTATGATTTTAGCGTATAATCAAAATCTGTTTCTGATTATGATCACTAACGATTAACCCTTGCGTGTGTGAAAAGTGTCACTCATTCTTCACCTATTCTTATTTCACATAATATCTTAGAAGCGCACATCTTAAAAAATAAACTTTTCTCAGCTATTTCAATGCCTTTTTATGAAGGCATGCGTTTCTTAATTTACTTGTTCTGCATCGAAGTTGCTCTTTAAGAATAGTCTGCCCCAAATAATTGGTTCTTCACTATCATTTTGGAAACAAAGCGATGTGAGGTATGACACTGAAATAATCTTTTCCCTTTGCTTCTGCATACTAACAACTACGATTATGTACAACGCAAATTATTTCCTCTGTGACTGTATCACCTCTCCCCAAAGACAGGGCTTAGACCAGATTAGTGGCTACGGCATGGCCATGGCCGATTAGAATCACCCGGGACCCGTGGTCGCATCCCAGACCAATCACAGCAGATTCTGGGCGGGACTCACTGGTCAAGGTTGTCTGAAGTTTCCAGGTGAATTTAATGTGCAGCCACAATTGAAAGCCACTGGATTAGAGAAAATCTAAGATTCAAACCATTTCAAAAAATTTCATATGCATGTCTGAGTAAAGGTAGAGCCCTTTCTCTTACTTTTTTTCCTCAATATTTTGAGTAATGATGTAAACAAAAAAGCCACTCTGCGTGTATGAACTGAACCTATGCTGTACTTTTCTAAATGGGATGATTTGACAATGACATTGATGACACTTACAGAGTCCATGGTCTGGTCAAACAGCACTAGTTACCCAGCTCCCCTGACCCCGAAATAGTCTTTAATTGTGTATACAGCCTCAGAGAAGACGTTTCAAGACACTGTTACACCAGAGAAATAAGAAGCCACTCAAGTTATATCTACTAATTTGGATATAAAAAAGTTAATTTACCTTGTATTGTTAGTACATCTCATCTGTACTATAAATGTAGACATGATTATTTTAGCATACTGCTTAAGTTTATATAGGAACAAATCACAGATTTTAGTATAAAATAATTTGTAAAATAACAACCGAGTTTTGTTCATTCCTTTCCTCTATTTTATATCATAATCAGTACTAAAAAATTATTCAATGGGGTGGCTTTCAGTTAGCATTCACAGGACTTCCTAAAAGTTCTCATTGTGATAACCTAAGCAATGCTATTAAAGAGTGTTTTAAAGTTTAGGACAATTATTTTGTACACTTATTGTGTATGTTCATGGAAATATACACAATGTATTTTTATTTTAGATTTTACAACAAATAAAAAGTAAATAAAACATAAACAGCACTTAGTAGCAAGCTCTGTTCTAAGTGCTTCTGCATATGTGAATTCATTTAATCTTCAGAATAACTGTAAGGGAGATATTTATCATTGTTTTCCATTTTATAAATGAGGAAAAAGAGGCACAAAAGGGGCTTAATTTGCTTAGACTGAGCAAGTGGTAGACAGGGGACCCCGGGCAGTCTGGCTCCAGAGCGTCCAGGCTCTCAAAACACACTCTGCCTCATGGTTACTGAAGGATATTAAGCCCTTAGTGGCTGATACAATTTTTGACATGCCTTAAAATGACATCTATATTTTCAATATTACACCTAAAGTTTAAAGTGCATTCAAGAACTTTGCATTTCAGAGATATTTGGACATAATGTCTATCTTTAAGAGTTATTCGCTGAGCTCTGATCAGAACTTGCGACGGAAGGTGAGTCACTTCCCAGTCGCCACTTACACGCTTATCAATGTCGCCGTGCTGGAGCTGGACGAAGCGCGCGCTGATGGCAGCGATGTAGCTCTGCTGATTGGAGAAAGCGACTCGGCCAGCACCTTTCGGGTATTTCAGCTCAGGATCTGTATCAATTCCCGCATAACACACTCCACCATACAGCCGGTCCATGATCATAGCAAGTTCCACTTCAAAAGGAAAAGAAGTTCACATCAAACGTGAGAGAACAAAGAACAACTTTGAAGCAGTTTTTTAAAAAAATAAAAAAAGTCAATAGGATAAAGAGTTTCATGCTCTTTTCTAAATCCCACCCTCTCACCCACACGCTAGCTCCCACTTGCTCTCACGACACAAGAATCAGATTGGCAAGTCTCCTAACTTGATGTACATCAATTTTTCTCTCTGTACTGGATTCTTTCCAAGTATGCTGTAATTTGTCTCATCCTAAACAACAAAAAAAAATCTCTTAACTCCATTTCTCCCTCTCAGCAACTGCTTCGTTTCTATTGTTTTATAGTGAAACTGATAAAATTTCTCCCATATTCCTCAATCCCCCTCTTCCCATACTTTGTTCAACCCTTCATAACCAGACTTTTACCTCATAACTCCACTTTAATTGCTCACGTCAAGGTCACCTCCCAACTGCCAAGTATAATGGCCAATCTACCTGCAAGCAGCACTGAACATAGTTAATCTCCTCCTCCTCGAAATCTTTTATCCACCTTGCTCCAGGATACATTACTGCACGATTCTCCCCCTGCCTCACTGTAATTCCTTCTCAGTCTTCCTTGCTAATCCTTAACTCCTTCACTTTGCAAAGTCAGAGTACCTTAGGTTCCAGTCCTTGGGCTTCTCTCTACACTTGTGGCTTTGGTGACATCATGCTGTGTCATAGCTTTCAATACCATCTGTTTTCAGCTCCTAAATTCCTTGAGTCTGGGCTTCCACCCCCTGAATCAAGATAGACTCATCTATGCAACTGCCTACTGGACTCACTGCTGTTTCCCGGACGCTGTAAGGCTCAGTGTGTTTGGAAAGGCCTTCATGATCTTCCAGCATCCCATTAAACCTGCCCGGCGAACTTTTGCTGATTCAGTTAGTAAGCAACAGAAAGGATGAAGTTGCCAAGTGGGGACCCCTGGCTTCATCCTCCCTATTTTCTCTTCCCCCACATGCAATCCTATGAACCTGATTTTCAAGACATAACTAGAATCAAATCGTCTCATCTCCATCACTAACATCCTGTTCCAAACTATCATTATTTTTCATCTGCATCATGGCAATAGCCTTATTTCTTTGCTTCTAATTCCCATCTCCCATCCTCACACAAATTTATTTGCACAAGAGCAAGTGTGAGTCTCTTTAAAACAAAAAACAATTAAGCACACATAGGTTTCTCCTGCTATCTGAAAGTAGAAGGTTCCTATGAAACCTTTCCTAAAGGTTAGCAAAATTTAAGAGCAAAAATCCTCTTTGGGTTGCTTTCAGTTAGCTAAAATAGGTACTAATGTAAGCGTTTTGTCAAAGAGAAGCAGCGTAAAGAAAACTTTGGAAAGGCAGCGAGACCCCTGTATCAGATACCAACGACTCAGCTGAAATGTCTACTTGGGAGCTCTGCACGTGGCCTTTCTCAGAACATGACTGCCACTAACCCAAGCCACCGTTATCTGTCTCCTGGACTGGAATATTAGGCAAATAAACTGATCCACAAACATCCCTGCTCAAACTGGCTCTCCCCCCTCCAGGAGTAATGAGCTAGATTGATATTTCGAAAACACTAATGTAATCGTGCCTTCCTTCAATCAAAAACTCTTCCTTGGTTTCCCCTTGTTCTGAGGATAAATACCAAATTAGCCTACTAGAGCTGCATGACCCGACTCCTGTGTATTTTTTCAGGGTCTTCAGTGTCTCTCCCCTCACTCCCTATACCCCTAGTCGGCCACTCTGGTCTTCTTTCTGTCCCTCGAGCGCATTCTGCTTCCTTCCACTGAAGACCTTTGAATATGCGTTTCCCTTTATTTGAAAACCCTTGCAACCTTTCCTACCACCCCGAAACGACTCCTTCTGTTCAATCTTTCTATGTCAGCTCAAATACAAGTATCTTTAAAATGTCAGACTATAGCATACTCCCTTGCCAGATGCTCTTCCACTCCCTACAGTCTTTCTTTGCAGCAGACATGTTCTGTAAGTATTTACTTATGTGACGGTGTTAACCTGCATCTCCCGTACTGGAGGGGATGTTCTCAGGGATGGGAGGTACCGATACACTTCGCAGGGTATCGGGTATCATAAAACTTGCTTGCATAGTGGGCATTTACACCTATAATTATGTTCCTCTATGACATCTTCCAGTCAATCTCTGGTTTCTGGTTCCTGATGAACAGAAGTTTATCACTCACTTAACCTAAAGTGCTATTAAAAAAAAAAAAAATCCCATATTTCTCCTTCAAATACCAGAATCAACCCACATAAAATAAATAGACCAAAAATTCTCATCTCTCAGAGAGTAACACTTAAGAAGTCAGAAATATTTGACTGCTTTCTTCTTGTACAGTCTTTTTGGAGTGAGCTATTAATATCAATAGATGAGCGTCCAATTCTCCAGTTACCTGATGGTTTCAAGAACAGTCTTTAGAATTTGTCTCCGAATCCTGCAGTTAGCAGCTACCGGAGCGGAGCACGAGGTTCTGCCCCGTGCCTGCCCAGCAGCACCATGTACACAATAGCTACCAAGCGTTTACTGAATTAATTCATAGTTAAATTTTTTTAAAACACAATTTGTTACCATTCTACTCACCAGCCCTTAATGGCCTAGGAACACCTCCAACAAAAATTGTTTTTCGAGGATCCAGAGGCTGAGAACCATCCATCACAAAATCACTATCACTTAAATTCCAAGGACGAATCTGAACCTATGAAAAAAAAACAACATTACTTTATTGGGTCTTATTCCCTGTATAGCTTCTGCTGTCTTGTGCCAGCGAGCCGTGGTCCTTTCATTATTTAAAATTCTGGATAGTTGGATTTAGAAACAAATTATTATGTATCTAGAAACTATCAATTACCCAAAATTAAAAAAAAAAAACAAAACTGAATTCTTAATATGGTGGTTTAATTTTTTTCCCCCAGTAACAAAAATTTCAAAAATAGTTTTGGAAAACTTGCAGTTGTAGCTTAGAGTCGGTAGTGTTACTTACTGGTTTGTCTTTGATGGTAGGGCTGGAAACACAGAGATAGAGTTTTCCATCTTCTTCAATACAAGCATCAATTAGTGCCTGAACTGAGCTCTCTTCTTGAAAGAGAAGGAATGCATAGCCTGTAATAACCAGGAAAAATGAGGCAATATGTCAAGTGTCAAGGTAAGTGATTTCACCCCAAATTTCATTACTGTTTAGAAAATATGAGCTTTTGAAAAAGAAAAAAAAACTATAAAATAGGACTAGAATCATTAACACTTTCTACAGGAGAACAGACTACCCTATGGGATACACACAAAAACATATACTCAGTAAATTAATGAGCTAGTTTATATACAGCATTTACTATCCAGTACTGTGCTAAAAGCTTCGCATTAACTTTTTTATTTGATTCTCACAAGTCTATGAAATATTATTCCTATTTTATAAAAACTGAGGTACCAAGTATTAATTATTTGCTCAAAATCAGTTACATTATTAGCAAATAATTGGCCGAGTAACTTCAAACTCGGGTCAGCCCCAGTCTCCCAGGCTCTTTCTGGCAGTGACAGTGCCTTCTTAAAAAAATTTGAAGGGTTAGTCAGTTGATCATTTTGGGAGCTGGAGCTTCCTATAAATGCCCTCAGGGTAAGATGAGCTAGAGCACACTTGTGGACTACAGCACACCTGAAGGGCCCAGAACTTCCCGTAAGCAGAAGGAAAATTCCATAGTCAACCGGCAACTTCCAAGTGGTACTAAGAAAACTACCCTAGGGAGGTCGGAATGAAACGGGTGTCTTTGGAATGGGCCAGGATTTTTAAATCAAGTCTCATCTTTGACGACCAATTTTTTCAGTCTGGAGACTGTCTGGTTTCGTAGATCTAAGCTCTTGCTTAAATTCCTGTACCACTGGGAAATGAGCCCTTCCTCCTTTTCTTGTGACAACCAATCGTCAACCTTCAATCAATCATGCACCCAGCCAGCAGAACAGACTCCATTATAAAAAGAGAGCATCAAACTTCGCATTCTAAATTTACTGTTATGTGATGATTATTTCCAGCAGCTGGTAACTCTAAATGACCTAAAAACATCCCTTTCCTTGAAAAGATTTCTGTGCAAACAAACATGGAGCACGGTAATCTAGTCCCCATACGAAGAAGCCATCAAGCGGCCCGTGCACATCTGTCCCCTTTAACAATGGGAAGTGTGAGATCATGTTTAATGCAGAACTCAGAAAACATGGCTTATTGCCAACAATGGTTTTTATTGCCACAAAGGTCGGATGTGACACAAAAGTACTCCATTTTAATAAAATACATTACTTGATTGCATAAATAAGACATCAAACCAATTTACACAAATAGAGACTTCCAAAGGAATAATTATGTAAGATTAAGAAACACATTTTAGAGCCTTTTTAATTGCTAGAAACAATTTAAATATGCTTGAGAAAATTTTCTAAAAGAGGAGACTGGTTTTAAGTGAAGGCTTTAATTTTGACACAAAGCTAAGCATTTGAGAGCTATAATTATTTTGTAATAACTGAGAAAATATAAGACTAATTTACTAAAATAGTATTTTAAATTCAATATTTTTAAGGTTGCTTAGGTTTTGTGATGTTTAATTTTTATATAATTATTTTAATATTATTTAACTTTAAAATACTTTGAATTCAGTATTAATATTGCTTAATTATTTTTGTGATTATTAGCAAAGAAATATTTGTATCACAAAAACTAAGAAACATGGCAGGTATATTATAATCTAGCTAAGGTAAGCTATTGAATATTAAAATACTCTTACCAAAAATAAACCATCTAATAGTTCTTTAGAATTTAATAGAGCAAGCTAATACTCGCACAGGGTGAAATTCATTCATTGCAAAGGAAACACACGTGTGTGGCTCAAAATCTGAGGGCTCAAGTCACCGCCTAAATCACAACGTAGCTTCACCAACTGGACGCCTCTAAACCAGTGTTCTCCAACCCATGAAAAGTGATGAATTACAGCAATGACAAAAATGCTTGAAAGAACATGATTTGGGAACACTAGTCTTTGGCAATGGCTACAATTAGCTAAAAACCCATGACTTGCCATGCTAATATTTTTGTTTTTTTGTTTTTTATTTTTTCAGTTTGAGAAAATAAGCAAACAACTATCATAAAAACTACAATGACAATGACAATGGAAACAACAGCCATAAAGCCAACAAGTCTTCTGTTTTACTAAATTTGTGCCAACCCATCTTCCTACGCTTGTAGTCCACCATCCCCTTACACGAACAAGAAACTCGTGCAAAAAATGTCTATCTGTCTCTACGCAAACCAATTCTAATTCCTTTTTAAAATTATATTTCAATTCCTGCCTGGAACTCTGTTCAACAACTTTTATCTATATAAATTTAACAGTACCTTTTAGATTTAGTTCAAAACTTCCCAGTGTAGCTGTCCCTCAACTACTTTAGGTCAAAGTAATTTCTCTATTCTATAGTACTTGTAGTTGTTTATATCATGCATTAGGCAATTAGTAATCCATAATAACTGAGAATATAAAGATAAGTGAAGACGGTCTTAAAGACTATTGGAAGAATCTGATATTAATAAAGTAATCATATATTTTTAAAGTTGTAAAAATTTAACATGACAACTATGACATGATGAGTGCTATAAAAGAGTACAGTGCCAGGACAGTCTACATCTTGATTTGGCCTCATCAGGTAGGTCCCGAAAGTCTCCTGTGAGCACTGACATTTAAGCTGAGATAAGTAAGGGATGTATAGATGCAGAGACACGGGAAGAGTCCGCAGGACAGGAGAACACCGCCACATGGTAGCTCTGAGGCAGAGCAGAGCGAGGTCAGTTTGCAGAGCCAGCAGAGAACATGAAGCAACAGCGCGAAGAGGAAACCAGAGAGACGGGAGGCCAGCGGGGCGAATGCATTTTACCTCTACCCTAACCATAAAAGACACCAATGAAGAATGCTAAGCAGGGGGGCAACGAGGAGCACCACCAGATGAGTTAGGGCGATTACTCCAGCTGTACTAGGGAGGAAAAACTGGAGAGCCACAGACGAGGACAGGACAGTCACATGACTGAAGTAGTCCAGGCAAGAAATGACGGTAACTTATGCAGAACGTTAGAAACTAACATCCATTTTTATTGCACACTCAATAATATAAACTTTATAGAAGGACAAGATAGTAAAACTGTAAAACTAAATGAACAAATATCTATATTCATATGGAGCTAATTTTCTCTATAACCCAAGGATTTGGGACCTCCTAAATCATGTGAAAATGCAGTGTATATAAAGAGAAGTCTATAGCTTTTGTCAGATTCTCATAGAGGTCTGGGATCCAAAATCCATGCTCAAAAGATATTCTTAATTCCATAAGTATAAGATCTAAAGGTATAAAATATTGCTGCATTATTACATTTCTCTGAAAAATCATATGAACTAGCAATGTAAGTTACATAATTCTCAATGACAATAAGTGGAGATGGCCCATATAATTCACTGCCAGAAACTCTTAGCTAGTTTTTGTGTGCCAATAACTCTAAGCATGTTTCCTTTCCCAGAGCCAAAATCAAACCATTTAATAAATCTTTTGGAGTCTTTTCCAGGCTTGAAAAGTCACTCAGCCTTGAGAATAATAGTGTGTTTTTTCTTTTCTAAAATCATATTTCAATCATACTCAGAGAAAAGTCTTATCTTTCAATCTCCCCCTTCATTCCCTTCAGAGAGTCTGCCGTTAGAAATCTGACTGACTGGAACAATACTCAACGTTCTCCCCTCGCCTGCCCTGTTCACCGTGCCAGGCTCCTTCTCTCTCCACTGGTTTGCCTTGCTTTGTTGAAATAAAGTTAGCATGAGTCATGATTCTTGTACTTTGGTGACCAGCCACAGCAGCATCCTAGCCGTCAGTGACTAGCACATCTGGGTATGTTCTTTAAACCTTGTCTCCATGTAACTGAGGGTTTGTCGACCAGTCACGCTCTCTTCTATCAAAATTCACCAGCAGAGTATATTATGCTCTGTTGTGATCTCCTATTACTTGGACCACTTAAGAAAATCTTGCAATATTTAAACTATTCATAGGTTTATATTTAGCCTCACTTCATACAGTCTTAATTTCATTAAGTAGAAAGGTTTTTATACGCCTGTACTCAAGTTATTTAGAATGATGTTTCAGACAAAAATAAAAAAACACTGAAACATTTGAGTCTTCGAAATCATCATCAAATCACGGTAGAGAAAGCATAGCGAGCCTCTTGATTCCTGACTGGCTGAAAGTAAACCTGGAACAGTCCTTAGGACCGTTCTCCCTCACGCCACACAGGTTACCGGCTTCTACAAATTACTCTACTTGTTTATATAGAAAGATGGAGTCATATCCAATTTTAAAAGAAAACACAAAGTAACTGATATTGTCTCTTTTGCTCTCATAAAACTGATTCCCTAGAAAACATTAACAATAAAAACCATTACCTTTTGGTGGAAAATAGGACTTGCTTTCTGCTTTATGAGGCCAATCTACTACCAAAGGCCCAAATCTTCTGAAGCTAGCAGTTATTTCATCTTAAGAAAATACAATAACATGCATTAGAAATTAGTTTTAATGATTCATTCTAAAAAAATCCCATATTTTATAAGTTACTTTAAAGATTTAATGTTTAAAAGGACCAAATATCCTAAGATAAACTAGAATATAAACACTTAAAAAATGTCCAGTATCCCTACTAAAAGAATTCATAAAACTTAATAGCTATTTTAGTCAAAATAAATTCATTTTTAAGTGGCACATTGGCCAGAGTAATTAATTCAGTGTAACCTTTGAAATTTTATAAAATGTTGTGTGGATACTAAGGATTTATGGTTCACCAAATTATAAATATCACAGGTTTTAAAAACATGCCAACACCACATTAAATTAAATTAAGAGATTCATTACTGCTTGATAAGTAAAATCTTATAGGAAAAAAAAGGCGTACTGAAACGAGATGTGAAAATTTATAATACTCCTAAAATATACTAGGGTTTGACACATACGTGCAAGGTAGTTTCAAATCTCATGATATGTAATATGTTCCATCCTATGGAAACCCTATTATACTGATTCATGCATAGAATATGACTGTTGATATTTGAATTACAACTTAAAAATTTCCCAAAATGTACCAACATTTTCTCTATTAGTTGTGAACAAAAGTAGCAGATTCCCACAACTCCACAAACATCAGATAGTGTTATAGCCTCTTTCTTACCTATTTCTAAGAGCACAGTTATTCTTAAAGACATTAAACTTCTGACTACCATGTACTGGAGGCAGAGTTTCATGGTTGGTTACTTTTATTTCAGTGTGTGTGTGTGTGCACACTGTACTCGTACAAAAATTTTACGTTTCATGTAAATATATATTCAAGTATGTTCTATATTTAAAAATATAAGTGCAATATGACATAGGGTATAAAAATCTTATTTATAAAAAATGCTCACAGTAACAATATGCATTATAATATGTAATGTAAAGAAATAAACTTTAAAAAAAGCTATTTGTTCAATTACCTTCACATTTCAACAGGTGACAAAATATTTAAACAGAGATAGACATCTATTATAACTGAAAAGCTCTAGAGATAAAAAAATTCCAATACCCCCGTTCATATATTTCAGGATTTTTTTAAAGCCCCAATTGTTGCCTTACCTTCATCAATATCTGGAGGAAGACCACCAACAAAAACTTTTCGAGAGAAGCGTTCAATTCGCTCTCCGTTTTGATGAGCTGAGTAACATGTGGGTGAGTTTAAAACACCAACTTGATCATTGTGACCATCATCCAGCAAGCCATCATCTATTGGAAAGAGGGAAGAACGACCTAAAACATAAAAACAAATATAACTTGAATCTCAGATCTTAGAAAATGATAAAGTTAAGCGTAAAAATAGTGATGAAAAATTCAAAGGCTTAAAAAATGAAGGTGACGTAGGCATGAAAAATAAAGAGAAATTGATAGTTTAAGGTTTTAATTACTTGGATTCAAGAGAGCAGCAGTCTGAGCAATGACTTAGAATAAACACAGTCATATGACAACAATTATACCACAAGCAAACACTAGATCAGTAGTGCTTATGGAAAGCAACCAAAATCTGATGTATGGGGATGGTTAGATGGAGGTGTAACAGGAGAAACCTTTTAGAAATTGGTAGCAGAAAGGAAATGGCATAGATTAAATAGATAAGAGCACATAAAAAACCCACTTGCAGACTACAATAAGGACAAAGGCAACCAGCGATACTTGCATACAAAGTCTTGCATTAATTTATTACACATGTGCCGCTGATATAAAGGGGCAGACAGGGCTTCTGCACATGTGCAAAACAGAAAAAGCCATTGCTTCCAGGACTTCAGTCCCCATCTCAGCTCACCCTCCAGGAGTGTACCCCTGCATAGGGCACTTCCTGTACAATCCTCTGCAGCCATCCTGAAGCTTGACTATGTGGGGATCAAAAAATAAATAAGATGACCTAATAAATATAGTCCCCTGCCTTCAAGGAATGTACATTTGGAAAAGATAATATCTATATATGTAACTATAGCGCACGTCCATAAGAAAGCTTCCAAGTGCTTCAGAGGTAGCATGTTGGAGGAAGGGAGTAGTCTGGCTAATAAATGGGTAATTTCTTAAATCCCCAAGGGAAACTGAATAGCATTTGTGGTAAAATGGAAAGATAGCAGTGTTTGCTGAGCGCATTAGGAAGGGTAGGATATTTATAAGTAGAGATATTTGTAAGAACATGGTTTTGAGTAAATTTTTCAAGTGGAAGAAAAAACATAAGATAAAGTAGGAAAAAATAAATTTAAGAAAGAGACTAATTAAGGTTGGCTGAACCAGGTTGGAAACAAGGAGAATAAAAGCTAGAAAATCTCTTTAAGGCTAGATTACTTAGCATTGAATGTCAAACTAACGAAGACATTTTATTTAGTAGGTGATGGAAATAACTGAATACAGGTGTTCAAGCAATACAATAACTTTTCTTGAGCTTTAGGAAGACCTATCTTAGCAAATATGGTTAAGACAGGTAGAAATTAGCAAGTTAGAAGTTCCTCAAAAAATCCAGGAAGGATGAATGGCACAGGTAACTGCAGCAGTAAAAAGCAGATGAGAAACAGAAAAAAAATGAAAAGGCACCAAAAGTTTTTAGACCATGAATGGTAAGAATCATCAACTAAATACAAGGACAGTAAAAACCAGAAAATGGTACAAGACAGGGAAATATGTTTAGATATGTAAAGATTCAAGTGCTGACAGGATGTTCAGAAGTAAATGTATGAAGGTTGCAAACAGAGGGGAGAAAGGAAAGAAGTCATATTTCCAAGGAAATAAAGGGAGTCGACTGTACGGAGGTGAAAGTTTAAGGTTCGCTGTAGTATCATTGACAATAACACCCCAGGAAAGTGATGAAGATAATTCTTTGAGAAACTTACAAAGAAGAAATGGAACTTAAAAGAGAGAGAGAAAGGAGTGGTAAGAAAAGAGGGAAGCCAAATACTATTGTGACAGAGTGCTAATGAAAAATAATGTAAGAAAAAAATAAAGAGAGAGAGCAATGAATAAGAATGTGAGATGTTAAGATAGATTTTGAAAAATGACAACTGTTTTTGAGGACAAGAATGATCTTTGAAAATAGCAGTTTTAAGAAACTTGGGTGGAGTCACACTGCATGTAGAGCTTTTTAAAGCAGACAACAAAAGATGATTTTTTTACAAGTTTATTAGAGAAAGAGAAAATAAGAATGTAGACAGGTTATTTTCCCTTTGTGATGGAGTGAAGGATTGTTATTTTGGACGAAGAGACAATCATATCATCTATGGTGTGTCCCTTAACATACATAATAAGTATTTAATATACAATGTTATTAGTAAGTTATCACTTTGAAAAATATGAAGCAAATGATACGAACGAGGACAATCTAGGATTTGACAGCCTGCATAGAACTTGAGTTGGGATGAGAAAGAGCGGGGCTACACATGTCCGTGAACTATAGCTAGGCTAGATGCTACAAATGAGAATTTGAAGTTTATGAGATACAAAAATAAGGAGCAAGATCTTATTGAGTATAGAAATAAGAATTATTCTAGATTCAAATTCAATTTCCATTAGTTGTTCTTATTGAGTGACTTCATGAATATTAATTTAACTTTATCAATACTTTTGCTATCAGAAATAGGGACTAATGAAAGACAAATGTCAACATTTTTTGTGATTAATTGGAAAGAAAGCTATTCAAAATGAAACTATTTTACTTAACAAAATAAACCTCGGCATCCATTAAAAATAATACTAATTGTAAATAAATGGTTCAACTTTCTAAGGTTGACTTTAAGTAAATATCTTTAAAAAGAAATAGGATGAGGCAGAGGAACAATATACATATTATTTTTTGATTAAAAAAGAACAGATTCAAATTTTACACTTATTTCAGACATTCTAATACTTTGGAAATCATTGCAAAGTGTCCTAACATACATGCAAATTTAGCAGTCTCATAAATACAATGAGAAAGTCTAACAGATTTTTTATGAGAAAAAATATAGATCATAAATATTTATGGTTCATGAATACAGTGACCAAGAAAATCACTATATAAGCAATGTCAGATAGAGAGGTGACTCAAAAATAACAAACTTTTATGTAAACTATAATATTGGAAGTACACTTATAACTACATTGACAATTACTATATATCACTACAATAAATGACTTTTTACCTTGCCAATTATACTTTCCTATAACTCAGATTAATATGATTATAAAAGGGGAACCACTAAATAAGTATATCCTTCTTGTAAGGTATACCTTAAACATACTTTCTATGAATTATACACACAGAAATTTAGTGCATAAAAATGACTGGCAATAAAGGTAAAATTATATCTGCTGAGAGTAGAATTTGATTATAATCTGATTTAGACTAAAATATTTACAACAGTTTTCAACCAAAACCACCTTTCTCCTTTTTTTTGCTCTGAAATTATATTTTCAGTTTCTTATACCCTAGAAGAATGAAACTGAATGATAATAAAAACACAATATAAAACCTCTGGGATGCAGCAAAAACTACATACTTAGAGGAACATTTCCATACTTAGAGGAAAATCTATAGTTTTAAATGCATATTAGAAAATAAGAAATGCTTACAATAAATTATCCTAATTTCTGCCACAAAAGGACAGAAGAATAGCAAATTAAATACAAAGAGTAGGATAAAAGAAACAAAAATCAATGACATAAACAACAGGTACTAACATGGAAGAAAATTAATAAAGCCAAAAGTTGGTGCTTTGAAAACTTCTAAAATTGATATATTTCTAAGTAAAATTCATCAAGAAGGAAAATTCAAACGATCAATACTAGGTATGAAAAAGGGAACATCAAACAACACAGAATCAATGAAACATAAAAGGTTAAAAATGGGAATAATATAAACAATTTTATGCTAATAAAGTTAACAACTAGAGGAAATAAATTCCTTGAAAAAATAACATTTAAAAATTGGCACAAGAAGAAATCTATTTATCTATCTATCTATGTCTGTCTGTCTGTCTGTCTATCTATCTATCTATCTATCTATCTATCTATCTATCTATCTATATCTCTCTCCATATAGAACATACAGAACTAAACAGATATAGAACTGAATAAATAAGTATAGAACGAAATGGTTCTATAAAATTGCTGTTATTTGTTCTATAAAAGTCTAGTTCATTCACTAGTAAAGTCATCTAGGCCTGAAGTTTTCTCTGTGGGAAGCTTTGTCTTTAAAAAAGTTATAGATTTTATTTCTTGAACAAATGCAGAACTATTCACATACATGCATGTGTATAAACATACCTATGTACACATACATGAAAGGCAAATCAAAGTTTTGTAACAGAAAAAGGTATAAATAGAAAATATAAAAATTAATATAATGTACTGTGAGATTAATTAGAACCAAGATTACTGTGAGATTCTGACCGTGGTGGTTAGGCTAATATTCATACATTAATAATTATACTTGACTTTTCAGATTTTAGCCTTATTCTGGAAGCCCCAAATTAGGACATTTCCCAACAAATCAATGGGGGGAGGCAGGAGAGAAAAATAAAACACATGCATAAAATTAATCAACAGAGAGCTTGAAGTTAAGCATGGTTCTTTGATCTCAGTATATTATCCTGTACTTTTATTTACTAGATATTTTTCTAAATGTAAAAACACAAACCAGACTATATTAATTAAGCACAATTGTGATTATTCTTCCCATCTTCTGAGATTGAGTAGCCACTCTATTGGGGTAGCTAGCCCCCCAGTACAATGGCACAATTTTTATTTAATGTACAAGGATAAAAATATCTATGAAAACAAAAGAAGTAGGTTGGGGCCTGAGCTCGCTCAAATATCAGCAGTTTAATCAGATAGAACGCACTGACCAGGCGTTTTTCTCCAAAGAACTTAGAATGGAGCTATAAGGTTCATTCATCACTTAAAAATATTTTGACTCAATAATAGGTTTGTTCTTTCTTCATAGAGGATGAATGAGATATGTAAACTAAAAAAAAAAAAATCAATTATAATGTAGTACCCTATATGTCTTTGTAAATTAATTTCCAGATACATTTGCCTTAAAATTAAGTTCACTAAAATAATGTTTCTTTTGAAAATTGGTATGGCTAGTTATAGGTGTAGAACAGGCAGAGTCAGTCTTTTCAAGGAGGGGAGTCAGTAAATTTTTCTGTAAAGGGCCATACATTCTCTGTTGCAGTTATTCAATTTTGCTATTATTTGTAGCTCCAAAGCCATGAGACAAAAAGTAAATCGATCTGTTCCAATAAAACATTTTTTTTTTTTTTTTTTTTTACAAAAACAGGAGGCTTGTCATGTGGGTCATACAAGTTTGCTGACTCTTGTCTTACGGTATTACACTGGATTTTTTTTTTTTTTTCCATGCTTTGGAGATTTTGACCATTCTCTGATAGTTACCAAAAGTATTTATCAAAGATAAAGGATTTCGACCTCAAATTCATCATAAAAGGATTTGGTAGTGGTAATATTAGGGAGTATACCCATATGCTAGCAACTTTACAAGGTTATTTATGAGTCAAATGAATTCAAATTAAATCTAATCAAATCAGAAAATCCTGGGTCTACTTAAAGTGATACACAGTATATTTTATTAATAATTCTTTATTTATTATAGCACATAAGTCAGAATGGCTAAAAAGTATGAATAAGTCCAGACTCTCTGAATGAACTTCCATAGTTTCACTACCTTTAAAATTATTTTGTCTATCTTATTCCAAGCTTTGGGTTTACCCACATTGTGTTCAGTATCATGGACTAAATAAGTTCATTATTTCTATTATTTAAAATATTCTATTTATTTTTATTCCATCTGGAGCACAGCAGCCCTTGAAATCTTTACTAAAAGGACAGATTGCAATAGAGAAATATTTCAGGTTGAGATATTGTTTAAGTTATACTTCACACCTCCCTCCACGACAATCCCTATCCTACTGCAAACCCAGGCCAGTATGTTCACTTTCAGAATGGGCTGGACGAGACATTAAACAGACAATAAATACAAGAGATACTTTTCTGTATATTAAGGTCAGCTACCCATAGTTTTCCGCCTTCCTAATCCTGGCTCCAGGCAGCTCCGAAGTAGAAGTATTTGTGACTAGAGAGATACATAGGGTAGGAGCAGGTTCCAACTGAAAAGCATGAAAAGAAATCTGTTCTTCCTTAGTTACTTCCAGTATAATTCATGATTCTGTGCCTAGGTTTAAAGGTGAGTTAGGTGGCAAGTAAGAAGAAAAAGAGAGTTCTTCTTAAACTGGACTACAAAGTCAAAACGTCTTGTGAAACTAATACCGTTCACCTACCAGTGCTGTGGTAAAAAGCGATGCCTTATTTTTGGCAAAAATGATATCAACTCAGTGTGACATATCCCACATGAACAGTAGATTTGATATGTATGGGTTTATTTTTTTAGAAAAATGACTAAATAAATGAATAGATGCAGTTCCTTTAATGGACCAAATCTAAAACACACAGCCCATAAAAGGGGGTCCAAAAGGGGGTCCCTCTTGGTGGTTAAAGGTTATCAATCGATATTCTCCTCTCAGGTGCTAATAACAATCTTTAGAAAGTTATTTAGCCTCAGTTTTCTAAGTCCTGAATTTCGACATCTCCAATTTTTTAGTCAGAAAAGTAAAGAATCAAATTTAGTCAATCATTTGAAGAAAGCAGATTCCAAAAATAGAGTTAAATTCAGACAATGTAAAGTACAAAACTGGAGATACTACTTAAGAATATAAAATACTCGTTTCTGTCATCGGTGGTGGCAAATGCTTTTGCTTGTTTTCAAAGTATGTACACTCATAACAAATACAAAGAAACTGAAGCACTCTCACACATATAGAAAATTTATCAAAAGGCACTTTTATTACTGTCTGCCCTCCATGGCTCAAGGGAGATTTTGGAGGTCAAGGAAAATCTACTTAGTTTGGCACTGAAGACAACTATAGAAATACCACAGCTATTGCTCACTTAGAGAATAACCTAGTGCACAGTTACTTTGCTTCTCATCCCATCTACCTTTCTCCGTCTCATATTTTGCATATGAAAAAAAGATGCTAAGTTTAAACCACAGAAAATGTCAGCTGCTTTCCTAGGAACTTTAACAGTCCAGCATCACACAGTCCTAGCTTCTTCCAGAAAGTAATAAGCCTGAGGACGAGACTGTTGTGGGGGAAAGAGAAAGTGTGTGTGCGCATGTGTGTCTGTCTGTCTGTCTGTCTTAGGGGCGGCTGAGGGAAAAGGATTGTATTCTTAGAAGACAGAGAAATATTAGCGATATAACGTCTATATATCAGTGTTAACAATAATGTATTTGGTATTTATTATTTGTGACTGGGTCAAACACAAAACTAATAAACTAGAGTTGTAAATTATATACCATAGATAAGACAATCGGTTATAAATTTAGAGAATTGAAAAATCATATCATATGCCACCTTTACTAGTATTTATTAAACATATTTCTTAAGCAAACTATCAATGACATTTATTTTTTAAAAGAGATAAAAATAACTTTTTAAAAATAGTTAAAATTTGGAAGTTTAAAAGGGATGATTTTATTAAATAACCATATTAGTATGAAAATGTGCTTTAAAGGTTAAGAGATTTAGGATTCAAAACTTCGACAATACGTGCTCAAATCAAGATACAATTCTTCTGTGAGTTTTCAGACATTACATAATAAATCTTGGAAAATTAATTACAACATTGATCAGTAAAACCCAATTAGAAACAGTTATTCCATAGCAAACAGAAATGCATTACCTCGTCTTCGCCCATAACTCCTTGCTGCATGTAAACAAAGGACAAATTGTAAAATGTCAGAACTAAAATAAGCCCACATATACAGCTATTTGTGATATGAAAGCTATGTGGGCATCTGGAAATTAATGCTACTTTGTTTTCAGAGCTACAACAATGTTACCATATAACATCTGCATGATGTTTTACAATCTACAAAGCACTTTTATTATATACAGCATTTAAACTATAGAAAAAACTGAAATTAACAGGAAATATACAGTTTATTCTCATTCATGTTAAAATTATGAATATTTGTTTCATTAGTTCAGGATAGAAATATGTAACACTTTACAGTTAAATAGCATCACAAATAATTTTTCCAATGAATGGGAACAACTTGAATTAAATCCTTATTTTTCTACTTATTATAAAAAGTGATATAGCATATACAGTCCGATAAATAGCTGTTCAGATCAAATTCACATTATACCAAGCCCTGCATGAAAAAGAACCGGAAGATACAGTAAAGAAATTAATCTACAGTCTAACTTGCTTATGATTAATGATTAATGATATTCTATAGCTAATAATGTCTTCTATTATTTTAGCACATTTTATAACACTACCTAAGTGTTTAAGTCTTTATTTCAGGGGGTATGAGGGGTTCAGATACAAATTCAGATCTTATTTAATGTTCATAGGCTTTTAGGCTTGGGAAAAATTTGATATTGAATAAATCTCAAATCAAAATATATATTAAAAGTTGTTAGAACTGTGTTCCCCAAAAGTATAAAACTTCAAGTTCAAAATAAAACATTTCACATCATTAAATGCATTCTATTTTTGAAGTTTTACAAAATATATTTTAAATTTTATGTTAAGGCTGTAATAGAAACAAGTATGTGTATGGAGTGAGAATACAGCATTAGTTTCCCTATAATAAAAAAGGGAATAAACAAACTGGTCAACTCTTGGTCATTTACACTACAAGAAATAAGTCAATAAATATAAGGCTTATATCAGGGTCTTTTACATAAAATAACTCATGCGCATCTCTGCCATTCTACTGTTTTTTTTCAGTTATACAATCTACAGCTGATTTAACCTGTTCGTAAACACTGATTACCTAAAAGCTTTACAGATTTACCTGACCTGTCCAGTTTACCTGAATGTATATATATGGCTTATGTACATATATATATATATATATATATTTGTATGTGTATATATACATAGTTATACATATACATATTATATTTGTGTGTGTGTGTTGCATGTGTGTGTTTCTAGACACACATACATAATTTACATAAAGCTTACCTGACCTTAGTAGAGCTCAGTTTAGGATGAGGGTGGGGTGGAAGTGTCATTTAGAATTTTGTTATCTAGATCTTCTAAGACTTACAAAGGCTTTAAAAAGACAGGGCCTCAAGGATATGGGATATCAGCTGTGGAAATCAGATTAAAATAGGAATTTGTATAGAGCTAACAAGAACGGTCTACTGAGAGTGAATTCCCTTTAGTCTTTAATGCTGTATTAAGCAAAGAAATAGTCAGTATGGCCTAAAACACTTCACGGCACAAGTTTCAGGAGTTGCAGTTCCTGCTTATGCCTAGGCATGGTCTAATAATATTCATTCAATGTAAACTTGCTTTGAGGCGACTCACTTATGGCTGTAGAGGGCCAAACATTTATAAACAAACGCAACTATTCTCATCAAGTTTAATTATGAATTATGATGAACGTATAATATGGTACATAATTCTTGACCTATAGAGAAAATTAATGACACTGTAACCAGCTTATGTTGTTAGCTGAGGCTACACAATACTAAAATAGTAAAAATAAACACAAATGTTCACAGCATCTTAGACTTCATCTCATTCCTAGGCTTGAACACAATTATTCCGAAACTTTCTGCAATTATCTCATACCTGAGGAATTTTAAACTCCTGTAAAGAGCTATTCCACTCATTTTTTGGACAACTCTCAGATTCCAAGCCTCCACGTTACCAAAAATAGAACTGCCTGCAGATGACGCTAACCCACGTGAAACCTTTCCTCTTCTCTGTCATGGAAATCACCAATCTGCTATCATCGCGCTAAGCAATGTGTGTACTCACTTCCCTACCAATATTTCTATGTGAATTTCTGGTGTTATGTTCTGCTGGCTTTATCGGAAACCCCGAGTAAGAAAAAGAATCATTAAATGACTATTCATCATGTTTTAAAAACGCCTTTACACAATATGCCCCTCCAAACTCATTCAGATGATTGAGGAAATATAATTTAGGAAATCATATGATTTAGGAAAAAACGGGGAACAATCTGTTGTATAAAATCTGTATTTAGAATGTAAAATTTCAGGTACATATATTTTATAAAGCATTCTAAAAAATACTTCATACAAAACTGAGAATTGGCTATTTAACATACATGTGTAATTATATATGTGGGTGTGTGTATATGTACATGTATGTTAGAAGTATATGTTATGTATATTTATATACATATCTTTTTTAATGAAGATAATAAGAAGGCTGTGAAAAATGGCTGTAGAGCTTTCTTATACAAGTGGCTTTACAATTTGGTTCGGAATTACCAATAATAACATTAGGTTCTAACCCACAGCTACAAAAAATAAACAGAAAATTCTAACATTCTCTTTAGGGTCTTTGTGCCACTATGTACTGGCTCTCAGCTCAGTTGTGGTACGTGAATTACAGCAGCTGGAAGACGGGACAGATAAACAGACCACATCAGCTGGAAATACTTAAAGGTTAAAGTTCTCTTGGTATGAAACTAAAGAAATTCTTACATCTTACTCTAAAAAGTTGAGCCAAAACCCAGGAAATATACCCATTCCCTCCTCCCCATCATAATCTTTTCAAGATCCAAAGTAAACCTGTTATCTACTCCCTGAACTTCCATCAGCATAAAAAAAAAAACTGACAGCATACTCGAATTTCCTATTTTCATGACTTAATATAGCATATTTAGAGTATTCTGCCTCCAGGAGTACAGTTTCATTTCTGAGAAAATTTTCTTAATTAAAAGATACACATAACTTCTTTCTTCAAAAGTATACCAAGCTCTTGATCACAAATATGGCTGTATGTGGTTAATAACTGCGAATTTACATTTCAAACTAGCTTGCTAATACCACCCCCCCCCCCCCCATAATTCTGCTCTACCTGTTCTCCTTTTGAGAAACTGAACGCATTCATAAAAATGCAAGCTGTTTTCCTTAGGAGGGAGGTGAGGGGAGCCCAACACGACCCGAGCGGAAACAGACACTGGACGGGCACCTCCCTTTGCACTGCTCCTCAGCACCATGGAAAGCAGAGGGTACTCTGTTTTGCGTTTTCTTACTACTGATGATAAAGTGTAAGGTTTACACACTCAGAAATATAAACATTCAAGTTGTCATTCTACCTTTGGTTTGCAGACAACCCACCCATTCCCACGTAATGTGACTTTCCTAAAGTGCTCCTGGATGTTAAATTTGGACTCTTCTACAACATTTGAATTATTCAACAGCAGCAGTCACCACCAATCGATTCAGCTTGATTTCTACTTGATTTGAGGAACACAGCCTGTTCAGAAGTAGGAGCTACTTACTGTTATATTTCTATGACATTCTTTGTTGTTAAAAATGTTCTTAAATCTATACAACAAACTTCATGGAACATGTGGGTGTGGGATTATACCTTTTTCTGTATCTATGAGTTAACAGAGACTCAGTTAAAAATGTGCCAAAGGTACTTCATAGTATTATCTAGTCTGACCAACTTCCTGCCCTTTATCCCCTGTCCTGTTTATCCCTTACTTAAATGAATATCTAAAAGTTTAACGATAACGCTCATTAACTAGAAAGGCAGGATCATAAAACCTCACGATGTATGCTTTATCTACACGACCGTGCTGATGTTTACGCATTACTTTTTATTAAATGAACACAAGCCTAGCACCACTGTAACATCACAGATTTCTGTCAGTTCTGTATTTTCTAAGGAATGACCTTAAATTGTAATAGTCATGCATTTATTTTAATGTGTATTTGTGCATCATGAAAAGTCATCTTCGGTAACACCCAGGGGCAAGCAAACCATACTTGAAGAAACTGCCTGAGACTCATTTTGCTTTTACTGACCCCAAATTTGTCCCTATATAGCATCTTCCAAAAGGTTCTAGTTTGGCTTTCTGCAATAACATAAAACAAGACTTCTTTGTTCATTGTATGTAACACCTTTCAAATAGATGGAAATATCAGTTATGTCTTCTGTAATTTTATATTATCTAAAGTAAACAGATCCAACTCCATCGATACAGAAGGCATGATTTTTACTTTTTCAGTCATTTCTGTCACTGTTAATGATCACCCACTACCACAGATAACTTTTACTTTCAGGGACTGTTCTAAATACATACTTCACATGAATGAATTCATTCACTTCTCAGAACGACCCCCCTGCGGCAGGCAGCATGCTCTCTTTTAGATGTAAAGGATCTGCGTCATAGTGAAGTTAGGTAAACTGCCCAAGGTCACACAGCTAGAAATAGCAAACTGGAGTTTAAACTTAGATGACCTGATTCCAAAGTCTGTGCTACCAGCTGCTGTGAACTATTGGAAACCACCACAAAAAATACTAATGTATAATTTATTATCAAATATTGATTTACAAAGTCAATAATATTAGCTATGCTTATTGGTTAAGTAACAGAACTTATTCAATCAACTGCCTAAAAGTGAGTTAAATCTGTAACATACTAAAAATGTAATGATTTAAAAAGCAGCTCTATATATGGAGATGCTGCAATTATTTTAATCAGTCAAAAATATTTAATAATAATTAAATATTATTATTAATGGTATTAACATCATTTAATTCCCATATTTCTCGGGGAGACGATATGCAAGAATCTAGTTGAATTACAAGCAATTAAAAAGTAGCTCAAAAAAAATTTCCCCTTACTTTTTAAGTGACCTTGATGTCTCAAAAATTATTTAAATCTTTAATTTCAAATACTTCTTTGTCCTATAAATATACCCAATTTTCTGATTCTTGCGTCCCCTCTTAACAAATGATCTCGAAAAAAAAAACAAAAAAATTTTTTTCTCTTTGGATCAAATTGTCTCAATTGACCTAAGCATATTTTAATGTCCTAGTTTCATTATCTTTTCATCTTCCCAGTTCCTTATTAGAAAAAGTTCAAAATTTCCAGGATGGTTTACTATACTGAGTAATGTACCACAGCCCTAAAGTGGCAGACCAGGAAGAGTGCTCATGTAATAAAAAAGCGGGTTTGTCCACAAGATGCAAATCTTTCCTGAAACAAAATATGCTTGTGTCCGTTACATGATGAAACTTGCTAATATCTAGATTATTTATGATGGATTAGAGCAACTGATGAAACCAATCAATTTAGTAATGTTTAACGTAATCAAAAGTGTAAGTTGTAAAAATTGTGACTATTAAGCTCTTTGCTCACACATAACTGACATATTCTATTGTGATTACGATATACTTCTGAATTATCCTAGTTCATTACACATTTAGCAATCTAAGAACATCTGTGAATGACTGCACAGATTATCTCAGAGTACACACATTCCATCCTTCAGGTGGACTTTAAGAGAATATGTGAAACATGCACAAATTCAAGACTTTCAATTTAATTGTTTTTTTTAGAAATTATAATAGAAATATAAATGATCCTATGTAATACAAAGAATGTTTCAAAAGAAATGTAAGGAAGGATTAATATATAAGCAATATATTAACTGTCACCTAAACCTATCATTTTATAATTCAAGCCTTGAGAATAATAAAAATTGTGATCCAATATTATTTTTGCAAATTCATTTTCAACAATATAATTTTTAATTATAGATTTAGGGGACAGAGACCAGCTAGCCAAATGATTTGTTGTTTTTAACCCACTTCCCATTTAGAAAAAAAAGTGCAGCTTGCTGCTAGCGTTAATTAATTTTTTCATAAACATGCTCTTTGAGGTTGAAACAAATCTGACTGGTTTTCAATGTGAAAATAAAACAGAAAAACTGTTCTTGGAGTTATTTCTTAACAGAACTTGTCTCTAATCCCAATGTAACAGAAATATATACATAAATCAGATTCATCAAATAAATCTTTGACTAACAAGTGTTTGAGAACGATGTTAACATCACATGTAGGAATGCTACCTTTGCTAGGATGTGACATTTTTAGCGATCAAGAATTACGTTTTTTAAATGGAAATACCATGACTAAAAACAGAATGCTATAAATAGAATGATGTCATTTGTTTCCAAAGACCATCATATACTAGAATGATGCAAAAACAATAATAAAAGTAAGAGTTTGTGTCAAACTTTGGGGGCGAGGTTAGGACTGTGACCCGCGAGTTATCTCGGGGCAAACACTGCAGCCGCAAGCACCACCTGAGCATTTTCAGGGCAAATGGGAAATGGGTTAATTTTGTGGTAGGAAAAATGTTGAAGTCCTGGAATATAATTTCTAGCAATTTTCTGTTTAAAGTCCATGTAAACACAGCGATTCACTGACTTCATCAATATGGCCTACGGAATACCTGTGAGGTCTAGTGTGGACAGGCTTCAGCCTGCAGTGTACGGTCTGGCTCCAGGGCTCTTACCTTGATAATTCCGTCTCTAAGTACCCTTTAAAATCCTCCCTAATAGATAACCCAGTGCTTAGATCAAGCTGGCATGTGGTGGGCAACTCAACACAGAATGGGCAAACACGGAATGAACCAATCGCCTCACCTAATGCTTTGCTTTTTCAATTTTTCTTTCATTCCAAAATCCTATCCACCTTGACAATCTCCCAGGTGGCCTGGACTTTATTCCCACCTTCTGTTACTGCTGCCTTTACTTAACATTAGTTCATACATTCTAGCTCTATCGTGGCCTTTTTTCAGCCTTTGTCCCTCAATTTCACTGTCATCTTTTTTCAAAGACGCTTTAGTTGAAATACAAGAGTCAAGCCATTCTAATAACAAGATTATGTATTTTAGAGTACATACTATTCTATTATTACTTCTTCCTACTTCCTGCTCATCACCCACCCTTTGATTTAAAAATAATTTTGTGAAGGGTATTTTAATCCTCCATGTTTACTCCCACAGCTATGGATGTATTTAGTGCTGTGACTCTCTGAATACGATGTTTGTCTAACAGAAAGAAAACAAACTTTAATGAAAGTTTGTTTATTTATTTTCTAACTCTGGTGAACTTCATGTTGTAAACTTTCTAGTTACAATAAATTAAGTTAATGTGACTCCCAGGATTACAGAATCTCCAGTTCATTCCTTCGTTGAACACGAGCACAGGTGCTATTCTAAGTAACACATTCTATGCACTTTGCAAACATCACCACATTTAATTCTTGAAATAAATCTTGAGATTTTTTTCCCCTTTTACAGATGGGAAACTAAAAGTTCACAGACATTACTTGGCCAAGGTCATACCAATAAACTGGAAAGTCAATATTCAAACTCAGGACTGTCTCCACAGCCTGTGATCACTGAATTAAAGCATACTATTACAAAAAGACTTCAATGACTGCTTTGCTAGTTAGAATACACTCAAACTCCCAATTTTGCCTTCTTTAGAGGAGAGCTGTAACTTTATTTATAAACTTACAAAATGACTACCGTGTCTATAGGGAAGGTTTAGATAAATGAATTCAATCATCCTTATTTATAGAAAATCAATTGGAAAAATAAAATGTTTTTATACAACTTACCATTTAACATCAACAGATTGTCAGTTCCTGGATGTGGATAGCTCAATCGACCTTTAAAGAGACAGGAAAGGAAACTTTGAAGATTATTGAGCTATTTGAAAATTGAAAAAGAGGAAGGGGTGTAAGGAGAAAATTATTGAGTACATTTCTTAAGAACTGAAAAGATTATGTTTAACTCTGTATATTAACTAAAATTATCTTTGAAAACTGAAAACAAAAACAGTTAACCTTAGTTCTTAGATCATAAGAGCACAATGTGATTTGGGAGCAACACCTATACAACAAAGCCTATTTGTTTTTGAAACTTAAAAACAATGTAAGTATCTTAGTCTTTCAAACTTAATACGGAATGTGCAAACTTCTTAAATATTTTCAAAGCTGTTTGTAATTTTCTCTACAGATCTCTTTTCCAAAAATTAAATTTGAAGGAAAAGAATTTCTATTCCAAAATAAAAATATAACCAAAATATTTTTAATAGTAAAAAGTCATCATGATTGCCATTTTAATTTGATATCATTTTATGTAGTTGCATTTAAATAAAGAAGTTTAATGAAAGCATCTTAACTATAGCTTATTCAAAATTTAAAAATGATAAAGTAAAAATATAAAAAATAAAAATATTAAAGCTTATTTAGGAGCACAGTAATATACTATTTCAAGCCATTCTGCATTAAGAGCTTTGCATTTACTAATTGCATAAAGGACAACAGTACTATATTCTGCTATGGAAAGAAAAAAGGTATGCACGCACATATTGTGGTTTACCCAGCATTTTTACATTGTAACACTTGTTAGATTAAATGCCAACAGCAAGGATGATGTTTTTAGTCCATGAAAATGTAGGATTTTTCTCTAATGTCTGACTCTCTCATAGACTATTCGAAGGTACATTAAAATCCATTTAGAAATCTGCTAAAAATTAAATGTCTGTGAGATTGCATTTTAGTAACTTTCAGCACAAGTTCTTTAAAAAGACACTAGAAAAGTGTGTAATGTATTGCCAAACAGGTGACCAATAAATATCTGAGTGAATCTGATACCATTAGTAAGAAGTACAGACTAACTGCATCTACCTTTACCATCCCTGCACGTACTCTACATTTCTAGGGCCCTTTATTATATCCAAATGTCCCATACAAGACAAAGACTGTCTGGTAGCTTTTGATTTAAGCATGAAGTTAAAGAATCTGATCACCTAAAAATGTAAGAGCAACTGGCGAATATAATCTAATTTTGACATTAACATACATATACATTAGATACAAATACTGATATAAAACTATACCATGTACACATACGTGCACATTTCATTGGAGCGCATTTTACGATAGCATACTTTGTTTTCAGACTCCCCATAGTTAAACAAAATAAATGTTACTGTCCTTCAAAAGATGATTTATCACCTCTTATTGACTCCTGAGTTTCATGCGGTATGACATTATTTAACTAAATGATCTCTTAAAGTTGCCATCCTCTAAAAAACAGAAATGCATTTATTGGTGTGAAACCATGGTATGGAGCGAGAAACAGGAGAGCTCGTACGGAAGGTACCGGATACGAGGAAAGAGGAAGCAGAGCTTTCCTGAACCGGAGCCCAGCAGCGCGGGGCACTACCTCCTCTGAAGTACCAGAGCTTATTTTGGAGGTATGCCTATTTCTGTGCATCTCGTCTCAGGTGACCACATTTGGAGAACAACTACAGGCCAATGAAATAATTACTGTTATTTCTGAGTTGAGATTGAAAACCGGAACTATGAGAGTGGCGACGTTTGCTGATGTTCAGTGTAACAAGCTCGTTAAGTCTCGCATAGCGACAGGGTCAGGAGGATGAGAATATGAGTGAGACACAGTCTCTGCTTATGACACGGTAGCAAAGACAGACGCACACAGACAATTCCGATGAAATCTGTCAAGTGTGAAAAAGGTCATGTACAGTACGCTGCATGGAAAAACAAGGCACATTTGACCGGGTCCAGGGATCCGGGCAGACCTCCCAGAAAAGAAAACCGAGCAGAGCCTTCGGCCTCACGCTGCTTCAGAACACACTCAACCTCCAATCGACACAGACTCACTACTCACATTATTTATCCCAAGACACGGATAACAAGATATATTCATTGCTAACAGTCTTTGGATAGCTTCGCTCTGAAAAGACTTAAAAGGCATATCATAAGTGGAAAGTTCAAAAGACAGATACCTATTTGCAAATGGACATATATTTGTATATATGTTCTAAAATATTGATCTCTAAACTGGAAAATCTCTCAGTGTAACTATTAAAATACTCAAAAATGAAATAAGCAAATTTAGACTATTTAAAGATTATCCAGTTACTTCTCCTCTATGACAGTGAAACTAATAATACACCTTTACAAGTTAACTTTCAGTTATATTTTGCTTAGGATAATATTAAAATTACTTTCACTAAGAACCTGCCAATTGACAATAATGACTTAACATGTGAGCGCTTACTATGTACTGGGAGCTTTTCTAAGTTCTTTACAACCAATTATTTAACCCTCGCAACAATCCTCTAAGTTAGGTGCTGTTATTTTCCCATTCGAACGTGAAGACATTGTGCCACGAAAGGCGAAATAACTTGCCCAAAGTTACACCACTGACAGCTCTGGCGGAACTTGAACCTGGGCAGTTTGGCTCCATATTCTTAATCACTATCTTATAAAAAAAATCACAGAATTATTCTACAGCATACTAGATAACTTGTGCTTTAACACAGAAAAAAAACAGACAAAATACGTTGTTATGAAACCAATTTTTCCCTATAGTCTAAAAGGCCTGTGGTGCAGAGACCGGTAATTGTGTACTAACACTTGCTCCTGCTAATAACGCGGCCCCTAGTTCTAGACAGGTACAGGGCTGCACCTGTCTAACATTTTTGTAAAAATACAAAATTTCTTATTGTCATTACATGTGCCCATGTGTGTAAGATCTGACCAATGGGATGTAAAGGAAAATTGGTAAGTACAGTTTCCGAGAAGTATCCTTAAAAGGGAAGATTTCTCTTGACTTTTTTCCTGCTTGCTTTAATGCAGACGATATGGCTAACATGAAGCAGCCACGTCAGATCATGAGGCAGACAGACGCTGGATGTTAAGCACAGCAGTCATGAATATCACCAGCACACTTCGAGGAGGGCTATGATTTTCTGTTGTCTCTATCCATCTTACAAGTAATAAATTTGGATAAATTGCTTATGTAGTACCGTGAAGGTATCATAAAGTATAATAATTTTATGATGATTTTAATATATCTATGAATAATGGGTACATATAACCTCTTGGCAGATCTTTTACATTATAATATGAAATTTAAATAATTTTGAAAAAGTACATATTTATTCTTAGGAGTCAGTGAATAATTAGAGAACCTATGGTAGCTTAAAATTATCTTATTAGTCTATATGATTTTAATGGTACTTTGTACAATACATATATCGGAGACAATTCATTTCAGCCTTTTAAAATGTATATTTGAGCAATAGAAAGCACTGAGAAATATGACAACTGCATATAACTTATCACTTATACAACTTTCCGGTTACTAAAATTTTAACAAAGCAGTATTTAAAGGCATGTAATAAATTAAGCCAGCATTAAAGACTATTCATATAAACATATATAAATATATACATGAGTTCTTTCTCCAAATTTCTTACCACCAATAAAAAGAACTTATTAAATGGTGATGATAAAATAACATTTCTTATGTCACATTTCTTTGGATTTAAACCTACTTTCGTCTCTTCATATTTATGCAGCCTCAAGCTGAAAGCTGCTAGTAACAAGAAAACAGCCATCTGATGAAGCACCGCCTCTTTCCCTTCCTGAATATCACACTCTTGGTTCTCATCTATCACCAGCCACTCCTTAACTCTCCTTTGCTGAGTCTTCCTCCTCTTCTCAACCTTTAAATACTGAAGCCCCAATATTCAATCCTCGGACTCGACTTCTCTTTCTACGTGGCCTACCTAGGTGATATTATCTACCACCAAAATTCATACATCATCTCTAAGCAGATGACTCCCGCGTTTATACTTTTAACTGCAATCTCTCTACGTCAACCCCAGACTTCCCCAGAGCAGTATATAGCAATGTCTCCCATATGGATGCTCATCCTAAAACCTTTGGTTATCTCCACCTCTCATTTTGTCTAATCTGTGTACAAATCTGTTGTCAAATCTGTTGCCTGCTCTATTATCAACACAGACCCAAATTTGCTTGCTCTTCACAAGCTCCTTCACTGTTTTCATAAACTCAGCCATCCCCATATCTTCTCAGTCTACTAGAATAACCTAACAGTCCAGTGTCTGTTCAGCATCCAATGTGATCCTTTTAAAACCCAAGTCAGCTCACGTTGCTCTACTGCTCGAAACCCTCCTATGCTTAAGAATAAATATCTGGCCTTTCATCCTCTCCTTCAACCATGCTGGCCTCTTTGCTATTCCTTAAACATGCCAGCTATAGTTCCATTTCAAGATCTGTATATTTCTTCTTTCTGCATAAAATGCATTTGCCCAGATAGTGATCAAAACGTGCACCTCTCACTTCATTCAGGTCATGAAGAGATGCCAGCAGACCACCCTGTATAAAACAGCAGCTTCTTTCTTTCTCTCTCGCCTTGACGCTACGTTTTTTCTTCATAGCCCTGATTCTCTTTGTGTCTATCCTCCATAAGGACAAGTCTTCATCTTTTTATTCTCTACTGTATCTCTAGCCGCTAAAACAGAGCCTAGTGTTGAACAGGCTCTCAAATATTTGTTAATGGATGAATGAAATATCTCATTCCATTAGGTGAACTGTGAACTCAATCGAAAGCACAGGACCTAAATATGTGTTTTATGTGGGGCACAGGAAGGACATTCTCTAAGTAAGTGGAAAATTACAGAACAAGTTTTTATCAGTTCATTCTAAAGCCTTTATGCATGGGGAAAGGAGGGAGGAAGAGAAGTCCTGCTATTTTGTTCTTTGCCAAGATAAATTTTCCCCTTCTCCATAACCATTTTCTTTTCTCTCATGAATGCATCCAAAAAAATGATCTCGAAAGCGCCAATATTCACAGTTAATGATACTAACCCATTCCTCATTAGTGATGAGAAAATGCTAGAGAACAATGCCGCATGAACTGCCAACTCTTTTTAATAGGGGGGGAAAAGTGCCATTTAAATTACTTATTAGAATCATAAAAGACCTTGGGTTAGAATTAACACTAGAGAAATTAATTATACAGGTAGTATGGTGCAGTGGTTAACAACTCAAACTCAAGAGCTACTGAGTGTCACTACTTGGTAGCACTGAAACTTGGGCAACTATTGTCAATAAGCTGCCACAGTCACCCAAGTGTAAAATAAGAGTAAATATTTACCTCTTAGTTGTGAGAATTTAAGTTAATACATACACGCCGAGTTCTCGGAACAGTGCATGGCATATATCAAGTGCTTAACAGATGACGTAATATATATGTTGTATGTGTATATATATAAACACACACGCGTGCACACACACACACACACATATACACTTTTAAAGAAGATCTGGTACTTCCTTCTTAAGTACTTTAAATAAAGCATTGTTCCCATCAGTTTGGTAGACTTTTCTAATATTTTTTCACAGTCTACATTCCACCTTTATTTTCAAATCCAATTAGGAAAAGAAAAAAGTGGTTCATAGACAGTCTGGTAAAATCCACTGAGAATGTGGTCACTACCAGCTGTGACAAACTCCAGTCTCTGCTCAGATGCAAGGGGAAGGACAATCATCCCCGACTTCGCTCCCAAATCTCAATGCATGCCTCATAAAAGCCTGAGAATAAGATCTTACAGATGTAGAGAGGACCCTTAGATCCAAAGTACTAGATCTCAAGAGCATGAGAATCACTCCTTACCTGTGTCTAATAAAAGCCATTAACCTACTTTAGTTTCCAGGAAAGTTAATCTACTTAACTCTTAATCAGAATCTCATCATAATTTTTTCGCCTAATAGTTATTTATAACTTAAAGAATTTTTATCTAATTTATAATAGAAAATATACTAAGAAGCGTCAAGGAATACAGACTTTCAAAAAGTTTGTCTTGAGTAAAGTATAACTGCAAAAGAAAAGTAACAACAAAAAACTAAACAAGTCATTGATCATCTAGTAAGATAATGTATTATCATAAAGATATTACAATAAAACTGGTACTAGTTAAGAAATATGCAATAAATATTAAAATCAAGTTGAAATAATGGTTTTGAAACTTTAAATTATAAAAGGGTTTTATATGAAAATAATATTAAGAATAACAAACAAGCGATCAAACATTGCCAGTGGCAGTGAAAACTGGCATAAAACTTAAAAATAATCTGGTAATATACGTGGAGAGCCTCAAAGACAATCGTATTAAGTCTGCTTTATGGAAATAAACACAAAGGAGCTCACTAAATTTTATTTAAAAATTTGAAATACCTAAATGTTCAACTGTAGCAGAATGGTTACATATAACTATTTTATAAGTAATTTTTAAAAGTTACAAATAAATTAACTTGAAAAGTATGAGTACTTTTGGAAAAATGTTTAATCATTTAACCAATAATTACTGAGCCTCTCCTATTTGTCTGACACTTTGATTGATGTTGATAAAGTATAAAACAGAGGTGGGCACTGGTTCCATGACACAGTATCCTATGAAAAACATATATGATGAAGAAAAAAAAACAACTACTGAACTCAAAATAATAAGTGAGAAAGTTGCTCTGATTAGAACGAACTTTGATTCTCTAACAGTCTTTAACAAAGTACTACTTCTTAGGAATTTTGGGGCGGCTCCCTAAGGGGATAAAGTGACTAGGAATTACTGAAACTGCCCATTGAAAGTGGAGGACTGAATACACGTGTTCATCGCCATTGCTTTTTGAAACTCCTCCTAAAATGACAGCGCAGAAATTATAAGGTGGCATAATCTCATTAGGTTAAAGAGATGTCAATAGGATCACGGAATAAACATGCCGAAACATTTTTGGAAGCTGTGAACATGAATGGTTGAGAGGTAAATGATTTGTAAACCAGAAATCACTGAAAACACTGAAATCCAAACTGGTGTGTGCATGGGGCAGACTATTAAGCATCGAGCCATCCACTGTAGCGGACAGCTGGAAATGTTCAGAAATAAGAGGCTCTGAATGTCACTGAGAGCAAATGAAGGGGGGAACTGAAAACTGGACAGCTGATGGCTGCTTGTTAGTTTTTACATGAACCAGGGAGACACAGCCTCTACTTCGGTTCTTCTGAGTATGCTCGCAGCCAGGCCTACGGCCCTCAGACAGAAGAACGGACAACACTTCCGGGCCCATTTCCTAGGCAGAAGCCCAACTACATACACCATTTTTGTCTTTTCTTTAAAAAGATGTGTAAGATATTGGATGAAAGCCTCCAGCATGAGCAAAACAAAAACAAAAACAAATAGAAGAGAGAAACTTAGAAGAAGTATAAACAATACAATGATATGGAAAAATAATCTTCAAACACTAAAATATAGTGTTTAAAGATAGACACACCAGTGAAATAAGATCAAAGATGAACAGAAAAATTTTGAGAATTTTTTAAAAGAGGGACTTAAAAGTTCTCCAGAGAAAATTTATTTTAACCAAAAAAAAAAAAAAAAATCAATAGAAAGATTAAAAAAATAGAGATGAGGAAATTTCTCTAAAAGTAAAACAGAAAAGATAAATAGAAAACTAAAAAGCTGACAATGAGCATAGGTTTAATATCTGAAAAACAGGGATTTCAGAAAGAGGTAATATAAAAAATAGAAGAGAATTATAAAAAAAAAATTCCCAAGAACAGAAGGAAATTAATATCTGAATTAAAAGGGTTCAATGAACGTGCGGCAGAGGAAATAATGGAAGAAAGGCAGGCAGACAGAGCCCCACCCTACACACAAACTGAAAGACCAATACCTCATTTATATAAAATTTCAGAACCACAAGCATGATAATATTTGAAACACTTCTAGGAAAAAAAAGCCAAAAATTCAAACAAACAAAACAAAGCAATCAAATATACAAATGAACAAGTTTCAGAATGGTATTATAGTAACTCGGGATGTAGCAATGTTTTTAATATTATAAATTACTAATACGTCATTCTACAGCAACCAATCATCTTATAGAGGTAGAATAAACATGTTTTCATACATTTTAGGGTCTCAATATTGACATCCAATCTAAAAGAAGGTGCTATAAGACAGGCTCGATAAAACAAAGACCTATACCACTAAGAAAGGACATGGAGATCAGGACATGGATTCTACAGGAAAAAAGAATTCTCAGGATTAGTGAAATCTCAAAATGATGGTTATGGAGAACTACAAAAAGGATGCCTCCAATGGCAGGAAAAACATCGATCTGGATGATTATTTGATGGTTTTCCATGTATTGAGAGAAACTTTCGAGTTCTATTAATATATTTTGGGATGAATTAGTGAGATGTACTTAAGACAAGTAGGCAAACAAAGCAAAAGAGACAATGATTAAATCCAGAAAAAAGTTACATAAAAAAGAACACATTGTAGCATAAAATGTACATGGTTCATTTATGAATATTATTTGCATTATCATGGTAATTTTCTCTCTAATTTAAACAAAAGTTATCCTATAATCATTTTGAAACGTCGGAGCAGGGCAAGTGTCGGGAGATGGGTAAGTCAACCCATAATACCTAAGATGCAGAATTATAAAGCATAAGCATATTGTTTACAATGACATTAGGTCCTAAGAAAGATGCTTCATGGCGAATAACAGGCCTTTAACAAACACACATATGCTCTAAGTAAATAAATGTGATTTTAATAACATTCATTGCAATTTCTTCCTGATATGTTTCAGGTTTTAAAAAAGAAAAACTGCAGTCTGTTGTAACTTAAATCATTTAAACATTCAGTGATACCTGGAAGAAATAACTATGTTCTCAAATTTAATAATACTGTTGCTAATTAAGACAACAACTACCTAAGAAGAAATAAACAAAAGTTTAAGAGCCTCTATCCATGATACCATATTTTAAGTAAGTTTCTAAAACAAGAACTTTTATGACCATATTTTCATAAGTTCCTTTTCAATCTGCAGATAGACTCACTGATCACAGAAGTTAAACTCTTATAATCTGTACTTTCCTTAAGATGAACTAAATTCTGAGAAGTTAAAGGGTAAAATATTAAAGTATTAGGTTTATCACAATGATGATCATCTCTTAAAGTCAGAATGTATTTAATAGAATGTATATGGCTTCCATATAAATATAATTTATCCCAAAGTTAATAATGATTTTTTTTCCTATCAAGGGCCAGTGGTCTACAGGAAAAGGGAGAAAAAAAAAAATCAATGCAGTAAAGGGGAAATAACATGTAAATTCTGCTTGCTTGTTTTAAAAATAAAAGGAATCATTTTATTTAAAAACTGAAAGCATATACAGCAATCCCTCGATTATCCGTTTTTGAAGACATTCTAATGTGCATGATTTTCATCTGTCATTATTTTTAGCACTTGTGAAAATCTTGACTCCAGGAAACATAACCGGCTGAAAAGGAAAATTCGTCCTGAGAACTGCACCCCCCTCTGCCAGTAACGCAGCGCAGGGGAGCGCCGTGACTGCTTCCACACGTGCCTCACCGGTATGAGTTTATTTTGCACTTTGCTGTATTTTAATAACCGCCATTGACATGTTTTCAATTTCTCATGGATCGCTTCGACCTCGTGCTCCTGTGCCAGAGTCTCTCCAACAACCTGCAGTGCACAGCCCAAAAGCGAGGCCCTGACACTGGCACGCTCGACACGCGGCCAGAGTCTGCGGACCTCTGTCCAGCTCACAAGTGCTTACGGTGCACACGTGAGTTCTCACACCAGAGACTTTCAGAACCTTACACGGCTCGTCTGTGACTTTGTGCCTCGATTTTATATGAAGCCTGGGTGAAGAGTAGCAGAAGGAAAGGAAAAGTTCAAAGAAAGAGGCCAGGCTTTGTTTGGCGCTGCCCCAACCACTCGGCACCTCACAGAAGCAGAGATTCTTACTTCGGGGGCCTTAGAAAATAAAAGTTTAGCAGTCAGGTAATAAATGAAGCTAGATATACAAAAACGCATAGTTAATAAGTTTAAAGGCATCCACTTCCTCACATTTGTCAGCATAAAATCATGCTCTAAATCCTTTTTCCTGAATTCCCTTCAATCGCTCAGAGAACACTGGTAACAGCATTGTGACTTGCTGAGACAGATCCTCCCAAGAACTGTTATATAAACTGTATTTCTTCCTACAGTGTTGAAATCACCTTTTATAAGCTGAAATTAAATTTTTTTGTTTGCCCTTATACTTTGGGGAGGGGTAAGCAATTTTTGGTAAAAATGCTTACACAGTAAGACCTTTTTGAAAATTGCTGAGGGCAGGCAGAGGAGAGCTTAACAATAATCACTGTTTTGTTCTATTGTTTGAAGCAGAATGAATCAACCCACACATACATAAAAAGATCACAAATTATTTAACACAGGTATGCAAATACAAAACTGCACAATCACAAAACTGTACTTGGCAAAACAAGATTTACTTTAACTATGAAAAGAATCCACATTTTTTTTCTCTTAAAAAGAAAATATTTGCCAAGAATCAAGACAGTCACCAGAAAATGGGATGTTAATGGTGAGAAACTACAGCAGAACAAACAAGACAGAATGGTCAGTGCCGCTCACACCAAGGAAAGCACAAAACAGTGTGTCAGTGTTCACGATCCAGAGCAAAGGACAGCACCCCCCCCCCCCAGGGCTGGCTGAGCAGTGTTACACCCCACCAGCGTCAGGCCGCCCAGCAAGCTACGTCTGGACGAGTCAGCCTGCTGCTCCTGCGGTGTGACAAGCTCTTCCACACGGCCTGGCCCCTTCGTTTAGCTGATACACACGCGCGCACACACACACACACGTATATATATATGTGTACATAAATGTACGTATACACACACACATATAAAATGTAATATACATATAAATATATTCTGCATTATACAAGGTGTCTCTTTCCCAGGTAGGTCGTCCATTCCGTAAGCACACAGGCCATGTCTGCTTCACGCGATGCACACGGCCAGGGTCTAAAGACGCTGCTGGGCGCACAGGTGGAAAGAAAGCGCACTCAGGGTTCGATCTCTGGCTGTGTCGCCGTCACTTCTGTAGAGCCCCAACGAGACTAGACCCTTCCCACTTGCTCTGCTACACCCTAAAACCTTAACATTAAATAACGGAGGTTCCCTACTGAACTGTAAAAGCAAGTGGGGAGGGGGAAAACAGAAACGAGCTGTAGCGAAGTGCTCTGAGCTTAAGCAGGGATGCGAGGGTCCTTCTGTTGGTACCAGCGGTTTTCACCCGGGCCAGTAACCCGCCGCCGACTTTCTTTGGATTTCAGAGATCTGCTTGATTCCTGCTCTTTCTACTAACACTAACTCTTCCCCTGAGTAGTTTCTCCTTCTCTTTAGAAGTAGAACTGAATACAAATTTAGTTTTTGCCTTCCATCTCATGGAAGCCAGCTTCCATGATGGTCTCCGCTGATGCTTGCCTCCGAGTAATCACACCTCTTGAGCAGCAGACCCTTCCCCAGTTGAGCACAGCTGGCCTATGTAGCCAGTAGGATGTCATGAAATGATGGTGTGAGACTTCCGAAGCTAAGCTGCAGAAGTAACGAGGGCATGTGCCTCGAGCTTATCATGTGCTCTGGGGGGATCCAGCAACCGCCCTGCGAGGACACGCCAGCAGCCCTGCGCAGAGGTCCATGTGGTGCTGAACTGAGCTCCCCTGCCAACAGTTTGCACTAACTTGCCAGCCACATGAGTGTGCCATCTTGGAAAAGAATCCTCTAGCCTGTCGAGGCTTCCAACGACTGCAGCCTCAGCCGGCATCCTCATCAGATCCTCAGCCAAGAACCAACTAGCGCCAAGTGCTCCTGAATTCTCACCCACAGAAATTGTGTGAGATAATAAATGTTTGTTGTTGCTTTAAGCTGCTAAATTTAGGGGTGATATGTTATGCAGCAATAGGTAGCTAATAAAATCTCTCCTCACTCAAGTTCACGAAGAGAATTTTCTAGAAACTTTCACCATTAATATATAGGGAAACAAGAAATTCATTAAAAAAGGTTGCCCTACAACTCTCTTCTTCTTTTCCATTAGATCCCATAAGGAACACAAAACAAATACCTGGTTATTTGAAAACACCTTAAGAGGATAAAATAAGATTCATTCTATTTTTTGGAAAACATAAAGAATTTCCTTGTATTAAATCGAAGACAAGATTTTCTGAAAGGTATGAACGGAGGAAAAAGAAGAGATGGGACAGAGGAGGGAAGTGCTGCCCTTAAGATCAGGAAAGGGAAAAAGGGAAACGAAGCAAATTCATGATTGGGTTTCTTCTATTTGTTACAACCTTGCTTCAGCAGATTTGAGAGCCTCCTACCCACCCACCCGAAGAAAACATGGAATGATTAGAGTGTGGGAGGAAGATATACAGTGTGATACCAGAGGCAGGGGGCTTTGTGCTGGTAAAGAAGGCAAGAAAAATACTCTAAGTGGCAGCACTTAGGTATTAAGATCATTTTAAACAGGTGCATGATGGCAATTTGCAGAAGTACCAGTCTTACTTGTTCTATGCAGAGAAGATTTCTCAATGCTTTTTCTTTTCTTTCTTTTTATTCCCCGCCATAATAAATGTAGAACATAAAATACTCCAATCAGAAACACAGCTGTGTCACTGTGATTGCTAAAGGTGGCAGTGAGCTAGTTTTCCCCCTTCCCAGGGCCAAAGATAATTTTTCTAACAAAAGAATTTTGCATTCACTGGAGATTTTATTATCAGATTCCTCTTAGCCTTATGCTGCTTCCACTTTCTTTTTCAAAGTCTTCTTTCTAGGTTTCCCGCCAATTTATTATAACACAGGCTGGAGAACAAGAGACACTGAGATAATTAACAGTGCAGCAGATAACGTTCTCTCTGAGCTTCTTCAGAAGGCTTTTATATTTTTAAAGAAGACTAGGTAAGACAATAATGGAAACCTTCCCATCCTCCACTGGCAATAGTTAATGTTGACTTTATCTCATATTAGAATTTCTAAGAGTTTTCTTTCTACATAAGTCAAGAGAATAGAAAAATTCTTCATAATCACAAGGTACTGAATTCTATTCTTAAACAGCAGATCCAAGACAAATGTCACTGGAACTGTCAGCATAACAGTGAGAAAGAATAAGGCTCCAATAGTAAACAAATACTCAAAAAACTAGGCTAAGTTTTGGTTAAAAACAAAAAATCCCTGCCCCCTCATCCCCCCAAAACAAAGTATAACTGTCTTTATCAGTTTGTAAGAATTACCACTGCCACGTCGTCAACAATCACTAATGATTCCTTGATCTTCTCAAGCTCCTTACAAATAAAGAAATTAGAAAAACAAGAAACTTCTTTCCAAGCAAAATCCAGAACCGAAACACAAATGTTTAGATTATCTGCTTGGTGTTGCCAAGTCAGCCCTGGGCCACCATCCTGCTGCCAACATTGAAGTTCTGGCATTTTCAGGCTAGAGTTTGTAAGAGAATTGTTACTTGGCTTAATGGAATTAAAACTGCAGAAAGATTACAAAGTAACCCATGCTTATGATTCAATGAGACATTCTAAGCCAAGCCAACCAGTTAAGCTGTTCTTGAATTCCTGACTCTCAGAAACTATGTGAGGTAATAAATGCTGATTGTTGTTTTAAAAGCTGCTAAACTTTGGGATAATTTATTATGCAGCAATAGATAACGTATTTCTCATCACTCAGGCTCATGAAGTTTGCTAGATTTTCACCATTCATGTAAAAGGCAATGAGACATATTATATAAAGAAACATAAAATAATTAATAACGAATGAAAGCAAGTACGTTAAAAGGAATGTCTTCAAATATAGTTATCAATAAGGTTGACTGACACTGTAAGATCAGTGGGGCCGATTCTTTTACCTAATTAGCCCCAACTTTTATGAAGACAAAGAACCTACCGTAAAATAGCCCCCTTTGAAACCCTCTGCCAGAAAGCAAAAGAAAAATGAGAGCTGGAATCGCTGCAAATTGCGAATGAAAATATTTTAAGGAATTTTTGAAAATTATTTCTGTATTTGATAGAATTCTAGAGAAGTGACTATACTATATGCTTTTAGATCCACTTTTAGATCCATTCTTTATCTTCTGGTGAACTTCAGAGTATCTCTAAACAGTGGCTTTTTCTTAAAACACAAGCCCAGAGAGATAAGTTGACATTTCTGTGTAAATCCACATAAATCTAAACAAGCTACAAAGGAAAAAATACGACATTTCACCAAGACAAAGATTCTTATTAACGAACTTCTAATAGAACTTTAGGGGTGAGATAGGTCCTACTTAGTGTTCACATTCATATAAAAATGGTAAGATAAGCAGACAAATTGGTGGATTATAGGAGAATTAAAAAAAAAAAAAAGTCACCTACCCTTAAGAGGATCATGCTCTGCTCTCATAATATCAATAAGGGAATTTTCCAAAGAGTGCATATTCAAACTGTCATACATTCTACTTCGATCCTAGAAGAAAAGAAAAAAAAACACCTCATTATAATCTATGCAAAATTTTTCAAAAGGTGATGATAAATATACTATCTTAATCTTCTTACATAAAATAGGACATCTGATTAACATATTATTAATTAGTTTGTATCCCAAGATAATGCCAATAACTAAGGACTTCATAAACTACAATAATCTTTCTAGTATTAAAGGACAATATATTTAATACATTTATCTCCAAAACAACATATCATAAGTAATCTTATTTCAACGGTAGTACTAATAAAATATAGTAAAATAATTTTGTTATTCGCAACTTATAAAGATTTCTGAAGTGTAATATACATGGAAAGCATTTTCAGTTATTTAACTTCTAAACTTTTCTCATGTGTCTAGGAAGACTGGCACTTGAAAAGGAAATATTTTTGAAGAAAGGACTTAATTCCATAATTGCACCATACTTTAAACATCTATTAAACATTGTATGTTATTTGATTTAGAATTTCACAATAATGAATATACAAACATATTACATAGTAAAAATCAAAAATAAGAAGGACTAACACCTAGAATATTTATATTCAAATCTTGCTCTCCAAAGCCCTCATCTATTGGTCTCTGTACTTCTGAACTTCCCCTCTACTTCACTCCTCTGCAAAAAAGGTAACTGGGGCGGCAAAAGCATTCTCATTTCACAAAGTTTCCTACCTCGTCAAGTCTCAGAACAAAGTCTTGTCTGCTGAATGTGAAATCCCTCAACTTGCTTATTAGATTCTCCAATGTTCATGAATTTATACTGTACTCTGCTCAACACACAATCAAACCGTATTTGAGTATATGTGGGGAAATACCACCGCCAGCTCTGGCCCATGTTCCCCAAATCACCAGCAAGATTTTTACTAAAATATGTCAGTGCTAATCCATACCTATTTAAAAGTCTATGTGTGTGTGTTTGTACACGTATATACATATGTGGGGGAGGCGGATAGGACATTTTTAATTCTCAAAAACTGATTAACAGAGGAAAAGGAAAGAGAAGAATCAGAAAAGTTGGGGGTGGGGGAGGAAAGTCTCCACAGAAATCAGAATCTGGTACTTAACTTGGTTCTGCGAGCCTCAAGAAGGACCATGTAATCTCTGAGGTTATATGTAACATTCTGTTTGCGAATATACACATCATTTTTTTTTTTTCCCGATGAGAGGCTTACGGGTTTCATCAGTTTTTCAAAAGGGTCTATAATCCAGAGAAGATTCAGAACCAGTCTTTCAGAAAGTTGAAGAAAAACATAAGAGCTTTCCTGAGAATTTATTCATTATTTACTCTACTTTGATGTTTACGTTAGAGTTGTGAGCCTCTTAAAGGTAGGGGCCAGAATCATGACATAGACTAAACAAGTTGCTATCAAGGCATTTAAGTATAAAAAGTGACGCTGAATGATGGAAAGAATGTTAGACCAGAGGCACTTAATTCCAGCTTTATCATCACTTAGTGACACCCTTACTCATTTCTACTTAAAGACTCCTGAGGTAGAACACATCCAACAGTAACAGGGGTTCACTAAAGTGACCTTAACTGGTGAGGGAGGTTCAGAGAACCCTGAGCTATAACCATGGTTCTCAAACATGAGTATGCTTTAGACTCATCTGGAAGGCTTGTTAAATACAGGTTACTGGGAACCATCAATGAAGTCTGATTCAACAGTTTGGGAGTGGCCCCTGAGAATTTGTTTTTCTAACGAGTTCACAGGTGATAATTCAGGCTGCTGGTCCAGAGACCATACTTTGCACTGAGCTTCTTGATCTTAAGTTATTAAATCTCTTTAGGCTCTATTTCATCTTCTAGAAAATAAAATAACCATGTTGAAATAGATGATGTCTAAAATCCACTTTAAAAATACTAGAAATAACAGAAAAGCGAAAGAGGCAAAGTACTATATAATGAAATAAAAATGGAATAGAGAAGAGCATGACCCTTGGACAAAAATGACAAAATTTTGGTAATCTATGCAAATAGTTTCATCTTCTGTGATTCCACAATATTTTGTTCATAACTATTTTTTAAAAAATTCCCTGCCTCTCCCGCTAAACTTCCAAGTTAATTAGGGGTAGGGACCTTCTAATTATGGAATATAGCCAGCTCTGAGATATCTGTTGAATGAATAGTTACTTTCTCCCTATCATAAACTTTGCAAAAATGATTGAGGTGTGTGAGGGCAAAGACTGTATTTTTATATGGCAATTACAAAGGACTATATATAAAGCCTTCTCTCAATCTTCCATAGTATAAGAACGCAAATGTTAACTGACTAAACTGAGACAAGCATTAAATATTAATGTAGCCTTGCTATCAACTTGAATTTTTGACCACACAATAGAAGATTAAGTGCTATTATGTTCAAAGCTCCCAAAAGTATTTAAAATAGAATTAAAAAATATAAACTGTCATGATAATAATTGTTTATATAATTAAGTGGGGAAAAAACCCCCAGAAGGTATGCTGTATCATACAGTTTCTAAGATAAAGTATATTATACTTTATGTTCTATTTACCTTAATTCTTGCAAAGAAAATATGTTATAGTTTAGGGCTATTTTCTCAGGCTGATGGTTTTTGAACAGAAACAGACTAGGCCCCATATTCGTTCGACCTATGAAGTTAATTAATGGTGACTATTAACACCACCCGAATGATATTTTCCACACCACTGTTCCTTGTTATTGTTGCTGCCACCCTTAACTTCCATCCTAAGGAGTTGATTTAGAGCAGAGTAAAGTTAACAAAATAATTCTATATACACTGTCTGTCACTGGGCATGGGCAGTATTTAAGATGTGAAGAAAAAATACACAAGCAAGCTATTCAATGAATATCAATGACCACTTTACAATCAACTCTGACAAATGTTATTCAAAGAAGCTATATGTATTAATAGCTTTAGCTTTAATGACTATAGCCAACTGAAATAGTAAGATGCCCACTTATAAGTACCCTCATTATCCTTTGCATACAAGTCTTTCATCATGAAACAAACTCCGACTTTAGCAAAGAAATTAGCAAACCTATTTAAAATTTATTAGCTTGGTTACACTTTAAGCATTGGCTGTATCCCACATGACTTTTAAAGCATGGAACACAATATAGCCTTGAGCAGACAAAGAGCTCATAACATCTCAAAATTGCTTTCTGCATTTAATGAAACCTATAGGTTCATGTTCGAAAATACATATAATTTCATTGTGTGGGGATCAAAATATAACTTCTGAAAAAACCAAAACCAGAAACAAATATGATTATAAAACACTCATGCATTCTTCTAAAATAGGGGTGTTAGAAAAATCTGTGTTCACTCAAACTGCCCCTGGTTTAAAACTAAACTGGAATCCTGAAATCGCTTTAACTATAAACACACCTGTACTGATGAGCATATATGGAAAATCATAGCAACATAACTTACTTTTATTACTACATGGCTATTTGAAAACAGTCAAGACATTTCACATAAATACTAATCTCTATCAGGAAAAGTTTACTCCAGTCTACTTTAAATATGAAAACTATCTGGCAAAGAATCATCTAGATGGGCTTTTGGAAAGTGAGTTTACAGAATCCTACAACAATAAACAGGTAAAAATTAGAACACAGTGGTGGAAAAACTATAATATCTTATATTCTAATATTTTATTGTTTTCATAAACCCAGATATTTGCTACAAAAACTTATAGAGGAGACAATAAGGTCCAAGCAAGATTGAAAAACACAAAGTAATCCTAATTTTAAAATGGCCTGAGAAAAAAATGATAAACATTGAAAAGTAACTGACATCAGCAATATTAAAATTAGTACAACAAAAGGAATTCGAACTTAATGAAAGAAAACTTTTTCATGAGATGTCATAATTTTACTTTGATATATTCAAAACTCCACTCTTTTGGAAAATAGGTAGTCAAGTAGAACCCTTCCCTCCTGACAATGAGGTACTCTCCCAAATACTCTAAAAAGTATTCTCCCAAAGGAGATGGATCATAGAAAAAGCCTACATCCACATATTTAAAGATATACCAGATGCTTGAGCATGTATTCATCTGCCTGAATCCAAAGATCAGCTTTTGTTGTATTTTTGTGTTTAGTTCTCCAATTTAAAATGACAAAGTTGTGTTAATGTTGTCCTCAATTTTAAGCAAACACTGATTATACCTCCCTGATTACACACTGCTATTGCACTGTATCGCGTTAGAAGCATATGCTGTGCTACTATGCCTTACCCACAATGCAGCACTCGATCTCATCCTCTGTTCCACACAGACACCCCTTTACTTCATCCCACTCGATTTTACCTTCTCAAGGGTAGAGAACAGTATTCTTCCACCCCCGCCCCTATAGCCCAAGGGTAGTTAAAACATAATAAACATTTATTTCTTAATCTTTATCATATGATCCTCAACAAAGTGCTATAAATGTGATTTAAAAAAAAAAAAAGATTTTTTTTTTTTTAAATTTTTAAAGACCTCAAATGGCCAAAGTGATTCTAGTACCCACAGGGGTTAAAGAAAATGGAAAGGCAAGTAGAAAATACTTGGTGTAAGAATGTATCAAGTATAATTAAAGAACTGAACACAGGATAGGAAATATAAAAAGACAGAGTCTATTATCTAACCACGTGTAAGAGCCCGTTCTCTCTAACTTTCATTAGGTGTTAAGAGTCTGATTCTACCGACGTCCCTGAAGCTCGTCTGGTTTAAGAACCGCAAACTGAGGAATCCTTCATTAAATGAAAAATTGGACTTGGTCTGCTACTATATACCATTTTTTTTGTGTAAAGCAAATAAAGACTCCAAGTGATAATTTTTCTGAGAGAGATACCAATGTAATCATTTATCTCATTATCATAATACTCTAGATACTCAAGATTATTGGAAAACATCTTCAATTAATTCAAGGCAGTTTATGTGACATGCTCAAGTACTGCAGAGAGAACTTCCATAAGAACAAAAATCTAGATTTGGACACATTGATAATCACTGAGCTAGAGGACAGGCCAACACACATCTCACAGGCTTCACAGACTATGTGACAGTTGTAAGTCATGACATTGTTTTCTTAGAGAGGACAACTTGTAAGTAATAACCTCAGCTACTAGTATATTTACTCTTAGATTTAAAATATTCAAGGGTTAATGAATAAATATACTGTAACCTTAATATCTAATTCAAAATTCAATTTTACAGTAATTTAGAATTCACACTTTTGTGTATGATTTCTTGCAAGGGTTAACTAGCTAATATCATTTTAAAGTAAAGTAATTCACAGCCTTAAAGATATTAACAGAGATATCTAATATTCATCTTAAAGTCAGAAATGTGTATAACAATCTAAATCTGTTTTTAAAGTTTCAAATTTGAACTTTCTCTCTCCATCAAAAAAAAATGTATTATTTAAAATAAAACATGCCAACCCAGAAAATTTTATAGAGAAGTGATATAAAACTAACCTATAAAACCATTCCCCCCATCTCCAATTACTGAATTCAATTATAGGTAAGGCCTGAAGTATCCAGGTATAAGAATTAAGACTTCGGTTCTAGAATTTGGTATTTTTTAGTCCTAATCAATTTGAGAATAAAATAAATAAAAAGGTAAATGTTTTAAAATAAAGTGTTAACAAAAATTTGTTAGTATTATAACGTTGTATATATGATAAAAAAGGATTAGAGATGAAAATAATCTCCCCAGATATTTAAGTGCTTACGTATTTTCTATAATTTTAACTTTGTCAAATAGTGAGGAACTACCCAACAGTTTAAGATACCATTTGCAGTATGTAGCTGCTGCTGTATTTTTAAGAACCTTAACTTCAAATACCTCAACCTTTTATGGTAGAAACAGAACAAATTTTGTATAAGTAGCCTAGGGCACGCAAAGACGACAATGTTGTTGTGTTTAGGGCCAGTTGGGAGGTCATACACTATACTTCCACTGCTTTGGATCAATCCCCATCCCTTCCCCCTAATAAAGCAAGACCCTTGGATTCTAAAAATAAGAGGTGAGGACAGGGAGTAAGTAGCAGGGGGCAGGGAGCAGGGAGAAGCAGATATAGCCAAAATAGATCAGAAAAAGCGTAAAAGCTGGCTAAAATGGCCTTATGTGACCTAGTTCAAGGTCCTCCTTTCATAGAGAGGGAAACTAGGACCCAAACGGATGAATGTCCATAGACCGCGTCATAAAGATTGAGAGAAACAGAAAGATGAATCAAGTTTCAGACCTCCTTTCCTTCTAGTTTAGCTAAGTTTCTACTATCTTTTCTCACCACTCTCTTCAACTTCATCACATCACGACTCTTGCTCAAGAGTCCATAGGGAATGCCAGTATCTCAGCAATTTACAAAACAAACAAATAATAAAAACCTTTTAATCATCAAAATCCTTCCTCTAAAATTAACGTCAAACGCTAGGTTATAAAATCGGTAAAAGCAGAGCGGCTTAGCGAAGTCTGAGTGGAAGAATTAGAGGCCCGGGGCCTGGGGCAGCCCCGAGGCCGCCTCTGCAGTGCCCAGTCATCCCCTCTGTGCTCCCTAGCATTCCATCAGCTGATGCCATCCCAATAACCTCGCTGTTCAACACGTGCCACCCCTCCACCCGTGAATTCTTTACATGGCAGCTAAGCTGTCTTTTCTATAGATACGGATCTCTCTCATATGTGTATCCTATTATGTGGGAATGTTTTTGTCCCTTCCTCTCTAAAAACACATCCTTTGCCACCTTCAAAATAATTATCATAATTTTCCTCTTCTAACATACCATTTTCTAGACATTTATAAATTTGATTTGAACAACATATAAATGCTACCATAAAAATGACACTAACATGGCCTAACTGAACCAGAGTGGAGAGGATAGTAGAAATGGATGGTTAGTTAGCTAACTTAGATTAACAAGACAATAAATCACAAATTAAATGAGATAACTACTTATTTCTAAGTGGAGATCCTGGCAGGACTACTTTGGAAAATAGGTATGACTTGTGTAAAACAAGCGCTGATGGTTGATTAAGTTACCGCTAACCCCCAGATTAGAATGCTTTTACAAATGTATTAACCTATTTATACAGTCCTTACTTGTAAAATCATCTCGTGTTGATAAATTAACTAAGGAAAAGCCCTAAGCTAAGGATAACATAGCTCTCTATTCAGGAGATTTCCACAACGTCGACTCTGTGCCCGTTCAAACTTGGGTGCTGAAAGAAAGGACTCTCACATGTAAGGGCTGAAGTTTCTATTTGTCCTGTACTAATTCTCATCACCTGGTACTCAGTATGCACTCACATTTAGTCTGCAGGAAGAGAGATGGCATTTTGTAACCACAAAGGACTTGAAGTAATTTGATTAGGACTGACTCTCAGCTTTTTGACTCAGGGTTTTTCCATAGAAAACCGATTATTTGGAAGAAGAAAGTACATAAAAGTAGTAACGAAAGTTAGAACAAACAAATATTGTACCATAAAGATTTTTATAAAAGTGAAAAAACAGAACTAAGATAGGGGTTTTCAGAAATAAATCTCAAGATCAACACAGCAAATTTCGTGACAAAACTGTATGAAAAAATTCTGTAAAACATTAATGGAATAGAAAGTTGGAAGTAAACATATGATTTTGTATCTAATTATAAATAATTCTGAAAGGAAAATCTGTTCAGTTTGACTGATGTTTAAAGCCAGGTGCTCTTGGGGATATAATTCCTTTTTCCAAAAACAAACTTATGTTTTGGAAATATAAAATGATTATAAGTTACCTTATATTTGAAAATGAAGCATTTTATATTAAATAGGTTAAGTCGAGTGACCCTTTGAAAAAAAGACCGCTTTCACACTCTCTGACATATGCTTAAATAAGTATAATCAGAAAGTAAATAATAAATCCTTCTCATAATAAAAGTACTGAACTCCTAGCCAAAATCCTACAAAATATACACTGTGCAGCCTACCTGGTCTATTCTGGATGTTCCGGCTGCAGTGCACCAACTATCTTGGAGTGAATCTGAGCCCCAAGCTGGCAACTGCAAACTAGATCTCACCTTCAATAGCATAGAAGTTTTCATCAGAAATAAGCAGTTCTAGTCCCCATTCCCACCCACAAAAAAAGAAAAGAAAACCAAAGTTCTTTCTATCTTCATCTTTATTCTGTCCTCTAAAAGTTTTAGGGGGAAAAAAAAGTCTTACTTTAAATAGCCAAAGGGAATTTCATTAACCTGAGTTATCAACAAAATATTAAAAGGCCTGAAAAAAATGTCAATTGTCATTACTACTGGGCCACATTTAGAAAAAAGTTAGTCAATGAGCCAATGAAGACAAATTTTAATTTGATATGAAAAGCCCTAATATTATTATGCTATAACCACAGTGGAAGTATATTCTAATATATACGGCTGATTATAGTCAAATCTATGCACAATTATGAACATTTTAGTTTAGATATTAATTATACAAGAAACTCATTCTGGTGGCCCATTAAAGATTAATAAGTTAAGGCATTCTTAAGGAATTAATTGCCTTAACTTAAAGCTTCAATATATATTTAAGAAATACAGGTTTCTCTAAATTTTATGAAGCTTATTTTCTATTCTTTGAGAATTTTCTATAGTTTCAATTTTCTCTGGATAGATATTTCATCCTTTGATAATGAAGTTATAGGCTTAAAAACTAAAACTTCTTTTTAATCGATCAATTTTATTTTACTACTGCTCCTCCTGCTACCCGCCCCCCCCCCCAATTTCCTATTGTGAAAGATTAACATTAGAAATAAGGCCATTGACAAACCATTCTTACCTGTAAGGGTAAGAGTGTGTTACTATTGTTGTCTGTTCTGAACACATTATCTTCAATCCAAGATTTTGGAGTCAGTGATGGAGTAGAGCGAGTAAATTTCGGTGGTGCTATGACATTACCAGAAAACGGTTTCTTCAATGGAGATATTTGATTCATAGTTCCTGGAATTCCCATGTTTCCAGTTCTACGGTGATCTCTGCCATGCATTGCTCCCCACGACATACTTCCAGTGCCCCAGCCACTGTTCTGATGGTTGCTCCAAGGAGATTGTTTCAGAAGAGGCTGGAGAAAACATATCTATTTAAATTACAGGCATTTGAAGAGTTTACGATTCAGAGTCAAATTTTACACCTGAGCGAAGAATTTATGATCTTTAAAAAGTAAAATATGTACAGGTAACAGAATATCCTTAACTAGTTTACAACAAGTAATAGGCTTGAGATCTTGCTATTAAGACATATTAATTTAATGCGAGGTGAGTATGAATCAAGCAGTTATCTCATGACAAGTATTAAAATAGAAGCATGCAGTTATTTTTTTTCCTTTCAGAGAGAAATGTATACATGATAAACATTAGGAAAAAACAAATACTTTAAAAGTAGAATTAACTTTGAAGATCCTTAAACCTACATTGTGATCTTAAAGCAATCGCACTCTCCTAGACACAGATAAAAATACAGTCTTTATTAATTAAAATATACCGACCATGTGAGTAACATTTAGATTTTAGGTTTCCAAAATAAGTTATACAACTGCAAAAGTGAATGATAACTGGTGTTATTCTGTTGCACAAATTAAAAAAGCCTTTTGGGATAGGGACAATATGAGAAATACAGTGTCCTTTTCTGCATTTTTCACGGAACACTTAAGATATTTTATTCCAATTTTAGTGCAGTTTCTTTTAAAGTGTTTTGTTTTTATTTCACTGAATTATCCATGAACTGTTAAGCAATTATCTAATGTTACCCATAGGTGGATCCACTGAGATATACAAAGTAAACAACTGTATGCTTTGATTATTCTAGTAAAGATCTTAATACAAATCTCCATTAATTTCACTCATTTTCAAAAGCAAATTATATTCTACACTAGAACCTATGCTTCTTTCCCAAAAAGTTATATGTCATCCAAGAATGGAAAATCCACCAAAAGCCTATAATTATAGGTTTTTAAAATGTATTAATTGTTAGCAATTATATTATCGATAAACTTATACTTTAACAAATTCGTGTTAACATGTAGCCAAAAGCAGTATGGACCATTCAGTTACAATTAAGTCAATAAATATAGCACCCTTAAAATTAAACCTGCTTCTTACAAGGCAATTAAAAAACCAAAACTGATGTAATACTTATTTAAATTTTTTTTTATGCTAATGTAATCATGAACACATACTGCCATTTCAACTTCCACACAGTTCAAAAGCTAGCTAAGAGACCATGGACAAATCGTTCCACTCTTGAGGGCCTTATTTTCCTCACTGATACAATGTTCAAAGTTCTCTTCCACTGATCTAAAATACCATGTGACAGCTGTGTGACCTCTTACACTCCACGGTGCGACTCATCTTTTGACAAAAAGCAGCTTATAGTTAAATATGGATCATGATACATGGTCTTCTGATGGTTCTATAACACGTTTTTAGGAATCCAAAAATACCTGTAGATAATTTCATGTGGCAAGTTTTCAGTTAAAAAAAAAAAAAAAATGAAGACCCCGACAACAAATAAAACATAGTTTCTGGAGATGATGCAAATCATGAAAAAGTGGAATATTATTTCAAAATTCCACATTTTCAATCCTTACAGGCCACACTCCCCTTTCTCTCGGAGAAAGGGGTGATTCAACAAAAACTGTTAACTGTTACTCTGGTTAATTTAAGTAAACTGTTAACTGTTACTTTGGTTAATTTAGATAGGTATTCACCCTTTAAAAAGGTTAATCGTTGGAAACTTTAACTGGTGAATGGAAAAAGTTATATGGGTAAAAATAAGCATTGGTTCAGACCCAAATTTACTTCTCAATCCTTGACCACGTAAATGGCCTTAAACAGAACGACCACTATAATAAACGCTACCGGATCCAACGGGAACAGGAAAACACTTTTCAAATGTAAAATCACCAACCGAGCGGTCACTCAGACAGCGCGCTGCGGGCACAACAAACCGATCTTGAACCCGAAAGGACCCGGATGAGCGAAACCGTGCGCGGCGGCGTTTCGCCCCCCTCCCCCCCAGAAACGCGGGGTCGGGGGGCGGCCGCCGCTCGCCTCGCCGCCAGGCAACGCGCCAGCCCCGCACTCGGCTCGACTCCTCGTTCAAACCCCGCAGAAATCCGCGCCCGGCTCGCGCGGCACGGACGCGGCGAGCATCGCGGAGGCCCTGGGTGGCGGCGGACGCGGGCGCGGCGCGGGCGGCCGGCGGCGGCAGCGCGGCCCGCGGGCCCGGGCCGGACCCCGGGGCCCGACGCCGCCCGGGCGGGGCGCGGCGGGCGGGCAGGTGGCCCGGGGGGCGTCCGGGCGGCGCCGGCCGGCGGAGATCGAGGCGCGCTCGGAGGAGGGGGCCTTCCGCCGGCCCCGCGCCCCGCGTCCGTCGGTCCGTCCGTCCGTCCGCGGCTCGCTTCCCACGGCCGCTGGGCGGAGGCCGCCGCGCCCCGCGCCTCGGCCCGCGGCGTCGCCCGGGCCCGGGTCCGCCCGGCGCTCGAGGGGGCGCCCGTCCGGCGGCGCCGGCGCGACCCCGCCCGGGGGCCGCCCGCGCCCTGTCGCCGCCCTCCCGGCCGCACGTCCCGCCGCGCCGCCCGCGTACCTGGTGGTGGTTGTACGAGTTCCGCTGCTGCAGGAAGGCGGCCGCCGGGTGCTGCTGCTGGAGCTGCGGGCTGACGGGCGACCTCCGGCTGGGCGGCTGCTGCGGCGCCGCGGCCGGCGGCGGCTGCGGCTGAGGTAAACTCAGGGCGGGCGGCGGCGGGGGCACCGCGGCCGCCGAGAAGGGGCCGCCGAAGCCGCCGCCGCCGCCGCCGCCGCCGCCGCCGGCCGGCACGCTGAGCCCCGCGCAGCCGTGCGCGGACACGGGCGAGAAGCTCGGGAAGAAGGCCGGGTTCATGGACGACGGCAGCCCCGGGTAGAAGCCGTTCTCCGGGTCGGGGCTGGGCGGCGGCATGGCGCTGAGCGAGCCGCCGCCGCCGCCGCCGCCCGTGGTGGCGGCCGACGAGCCGGGCGGCGGCGGCTGCGACTGCGGCGGCTGCGGCGGCGGCGGCGGCGGCGGCTGCTGCGGCGGCGGCGGCGGCTGCTGGGGCTGGGGCGGCGGCGACGCGGTCTGCACTGACCAGGGGGCGCCGAAGCCGGGCAGCGGCGGCGACGCGGAGCCGCCTCCCCCTCCGCCTGCGGGGGCCCCGCCGCCGCCGCCGCCGCCGCCGCCGCCGCCCGGGTGCGGGAGGTCCGCGCTCTGGAGGCTGCTGAAGGCGCCCGAGCCGAGCGCCGCGCCGGGCAGGAGGGTTCCGGGACTGCTGAGCAGAGGGTGGTTGGGGGACTCCATGGGGCCCGGCGCGGGGTTCACCGGCGGCGTCGAGGCGGCCAAGCCCGCATTGGGGGGCTCGGCGGCGCTGCCCTCGCCCGCGGCCGGGGTCGTGCGGGGGCTGCCCGCGCCTCCGTGGCGGCGCCGCGGGGCTGCGGGCGGCGAGGGCTGGAGCTGCGGGAGCGGGGGCAGCTCGGCCGGGCGCTGCCGCGGGGCGAAGTCCTGCGGCGGGAGGTGCTGCGTGTGCGGGAGACTGAGCGGCGACGGCTGGCGGAGCGGGCCGGGCGGCGGCGGGTCCGGAGGGCGGGGAGGGCGGGGAGGGCTGAACTCTTTCCTCTTCTGGCTGCTCGGCTGCTGCTGCTGCCGCGGACTGAAGTCCTGCGGGGAGGCGGCGCGGCGGCGGCAGCGGGCGGAGGCGGGGGCGGGGGCGGAGTGCTGCAGACTCGGTCGGGAGTCCGGGGCGGGGAGGAGGTGGGTCACACCCGCGTTCGCGCCGCCGCCCGCCTGGCGGCTGGGGACTTTCTCCGCGGCCGCCGCCCCCGAGCGCGGCCGCGCCGGCTGCTGTGTCAGCCCCAGCAGCCGCTCATCCTGCATGGTCTGCTGACGCGCTGGGAACGGGGAGGAAGAGGAAGCGGCGGCGGCCGAGCTGCCCGCGCCGCCGCGGCCGAGGGGGACCGAGCAGGGGGAGGCGGCCTGCGAGAAGCCGGTGACAGGCAACGGCGGCGGCGAGCGGGGGCCGAAGGGCGTGGCGGGCGGCAGCGGGGCGGCGGCCGCGGCGTGCGCACGGTGCTGCCCGCCGCCGAGTGCCGGCCCGGGGCTGCCGCTTCGGAGCCGGGCGCCCTGCAGCACGCCGAGCCCGACGTCCCGCATGTATCAGGCCGGCGGCCGCCCCGCCTAGGGAGCCGCCGGGTCCGGGGCGGCGCGGCCGTGGTGGAAGGGGCGGGGGGAGGTCGGGGACACAGGGACACCGGGACTGAGCCTGGGGCGCCGGCTCCGGCCCCGCCGCCCCTCGCGGCGGACACCGCCGCCTCCCGAGACCCGCTCGGGTGCCGCCGGCACGGCCGCCGCCCTCGCGGCTTAAGAGCCCCGGAACGTGCGTCAGCGCCACGTCACAGTCGCCCCGCCCCCCGCGGCCGCCCCTCATCAATATGCGGGCTGGGCCGCGGGCGCGCTCGGGCTCCGGGGGGCGCGGGGCGCGGGAGCGAGCGGCGCGTCTCCCCGCGCCCCGCCCGCGCCCGGGGCCGGGGCTCGGCCGGTTGGGGCGGCGGGCGGCCGCCTGCGGCCCGAGCGCCGGGTGCGCGCGCCAGGGGGCGGGCGCGCGCGGGCGGCGCGGACGGTTCCGGGGCAACGGCCCCTCCCTGCGCGGGTCGCGGCGCGGCCTGCTCCCGGCCGCACGCGCCCCGCCTCCTCGTGTCACCTCCGCCCCACCCTCGGGGACGCTGGGCCCGGCTGCGGGGCCCGGCGCTTCCGCGGGCGGAGCCGAGCGGCGAGGAAAACTGAGGCCTGGGGTCTGACTGGAAGCGGCCTGCAGCGCGCGAGCGGAACGGGGCCCCTGTCGCCTCCTGCCGCCCGGCTCCGCACGGGTGTCCTTCGGCCGACCCGCAGACCGCCGGGCAGCTCGCGCACACCGCTCGCCCCAGCTCGGCCCCGACTCGGGTGCCCTAGAAAAGCGCCTTCCGGGGCCGCTCTCTGTTTTCAGACTCTCGCGCCGCGGGCTGTCACGCACCTCCCTGCAGCCGCATGGAGGTGTTTGCCGTAAGGGTAAACATGAAGCCTCGCTGTGTACCAAACATTTGCACTCCAGTAAGGAGGAACAAAGTCCCCGGAACCTAACACGGCTCCGTGTGGGTTTTACACACACGTATGCGTATAATGGGTTCCGAGGCGAGCTCCCATGGTAACCCTGGGCCGGCTCCAAGTCTTCCAATTCCATAAAAGCACTTAATGTGCTATCATCAGGGCTGCTGTGTGTGGGACTCCTCCCCTCCGCATTCATTCGGGCATCCCCGCCCCTTCCCCCTGGGGAGACTAATTTAAACATTTCCGAAGCTTTATGAGTTCGAGGGAGAAAGATTTCTCACATCAGGGAAAAAAAGGAGGTTCTGACTCAGCAACAGACTTGTTGAGGCTTGCAAAATGGAAGGGGACCGAGCTTTCCGTGGTAGGGCTCTTGTTGGAAGCAATAGAAGAGGAACTAATCTTTAATAAAAACTTTACCTAGAGAAAAAAATTACGTGAGGGTCTACATAAAGAATAGCAAAGTAATCCATACCACATAATTAAAATACGGATTTTTTTGGTCCTTGTTTTGCAACTTTAACTTTTTCTGGGCAGTTAGAGAAGTGAAACTCTGAATGAATCCTAGAATATAGAGAAAAAGCAGTAGGAGGTGAATTCAGACTACTTAATTTTGATTTACAACTGGACTAAAATTAGTGTTATAAATCAGCACACTTACTGATGTAGTCAGAGTGTATATTTTTACGAGTCCTCATTCTCTTAAATTTCGTTTCCACTTTTGTTATTTCAGTGCTCCAAATTTATATGAATTAGAATAAATACAGTAGCAAGAGAACAGCATTGCAAAGGGAAAATGCCTTTTATGTATAACGTGTAGGTCTGATACTGTCTAACGAACTAAGTTTCATATTCCCTTTAAAATAAGGAAAAAGCACTCAAAAAAAGATTCAGAAATTGATCAGGAGCATAGAAAATTATTTCGAGTTACTCTCAAAAGCATTTTTAACAGGCAAAATATAGAACTGGAGACGTACTTTTATTATTCTAAATTACAATGTCTAGAAAATAACTTGAGCTCATTAGAATTAAAAATATAAATGACCATTTCATAGCACCTATTGACATATTCTTAACTATTATGCATTAATGTATTTTACAGGGAAAAACTATTTCAGCAATCAAGGCATGTAAAGTCTTAAAAATGAACATTTTTTTTTGACGTAAAGTTGTATTTGATTGGATTCAGCTGCAGACCCAGCAACAAATCTGGAAAGAGGAAGGAAATACAGGCATAAAACATAGCTCAACCACCCATTAAAATTGCAGTTAGTGCAATGTAAGGATGAGAAAGCACACATTTAAAAGCCAAATGGTGCCATTCTGGGCTAAAGTTTGATCGAAAACAAGATTTCTTGGCGTTCTGATACTGGTTTTGTTTTAGAGGATTTAGAGCTCTTGAAAATGAAACAAAATGATTAAGTTTGGTGTGCATAATAAGGTCAAACTTCATACCAAATACACCAGCTGCAGACATCCTCCACTCACTGCTTTAACACCTCAAAGAGTATTAATGAAGGCCCTATTTTTTGTAAGAGGAAAATTACACATGAAGTCTAAAACAAAAAGATTCCCTATAGTGGGAGTGGCGGTAGGGATGGAGTAGAGGTGGGCGGGTGGGCAGGGAGGGGTCGCAGTCCTCTAACAGGTCCAATGTGAAGACCTTATGAATCTATATTATAAACTTTCTCACATGAAAATGACTATATGACCATGAACTTGGTTCCTGACTTTCTATGACTGTCCCTTGTTCATTTCTTCCCACTGACCTGGGCCAGTGTTTTTATAAATATTTTAAAAATTAAAAAAAAAAAATTGTTTTATGGTGACATCGGTTAATGAAATCCAGTAAGTTTCAGGTGTACAATTTAACAGTAAGGCATATGTATGTATTGCATTATGTGTTCATCTCCCATAGATTTCTTTCTGTCACCACATATTTGACCCTTGTTACTCCATCTGTCTCCACTACCGCTGGTAACCACAGTCTGTTGTCCATGTCCGTGAATCTCTGTTCGTCCTGTTTAAAAATATCTGATACAACCCAGGGAGAGACGCACACACGCATACATGTGTGCACACACATGCAACTGAAATAACACATTTATTAAGCAATTCTTACTCTTAATACATGCGACAAACTCTATTTTTAAATTCTATTTAACTTTTTAAATCTCTAAATCGATCTCAAATCACTAAGTTGATTTTGAAACCTGTGGTTAGGTCATGAGCTGAAATTTAGAAACACTGTCCTAGAAGAGAATTTCACTCCCTCTCTGTCCTGGAGCCTCCTCACACCTTTTCTCCTATCCTCACGCTCAGCTGCTGACCTAGCTTCCTACTAAACTAAGTAAATAGTAGTTATAGAAGCACTGCCACAGGTCCCCTCTGCCGCCTTTTCCAGTCACTTTGTCCCTGTAAACCTCATCTTTCCTCTGGATACATGAAAGGCCTGTCCACGCCCCATACTCCCATCTAAAGTCTAAGGCCTACCCCTCCTCTGGCGAACCAGATCCTACCCCCACCTGCTTAGGAGGTGGCTTCAGAGACATCCTAACGTCTCACGACTTCCCAAATCTCACATGTTCAAAATTGACCTTCCCCACCTCATTAATCCCCATCTTGGGTAATTGGCACTCCATCGTGTTAGTTGTTTGGGCTGAAAACCTCGGGGTCATCCTATTTTTCTAACAGTACTTCCAAGCCGTCATTACATGTTGCTTGACCCACCTTGAAATTATATCCAGAATCCAGCCACTTCTTACCACTCCCACCGCAAGCAACCTGGGCCAGGCCATCCAGAATGCACTCACTGGCGAAAATATTCAGAATCTTCCCCAGGTGGTGTCACTCTGTGTAGCCCTTGGGAGATTTGTCGTCCCACCTAAGAGAGGAGCCTTCAACCTCTCCAGTAATTCCTTCCATGATACTCATGGGGCACTTACGTAGACTGACTTAACTGTTCTATTGCTTACAGCCTTTTATCTTTAGGCCTAGTCATCTTGACTAGATTGTAAATATTTTAAGGCAGTGGCTATTTCTTATATATTCCTTTATTTTCATAGTTCTTAATTCATGCTTGTATCTAGAAACTATTAAGTGCCTACTACGTGCCAAACTAGTTATGATAATTCCCAGCCCCAATTGTCTAGACAGAGTCATATATAATGAGATTCTAGGCTGAAACTGACCTACTAAATTGGAGTCCTGCGTGCTGCAACATGGCCTTGCTGGGCTGGTCATGGGTGGAGACTCAAGATGACGGTGGCACATTGAGGTGAGGCAAATTCAGCAGGGCGGCAGAAGATATTACACCCTGAAACGCATCGTAATCCTAGCTCGAAGTGGAATTTCCATTTATCATCTCCTTTACGTCACAATATACTTTGTGAGTAGAGAAAACAAACAATATTCCTACTTTATAGGTGGAAAACCAAAGCCCCCAAACAAAATAGTTTACCTCAGGTAGTTTGTATAGTCTGGGCTTAATTCCCTGATCTCCCCATTTCTCTGCCTCTGGCTCCATTACTTGTCTCAGAGATGTATGACATACCTGAGCAGAACAGAGCCACAGTGACAGGCCTCAAAAACAGCGGTTGCTGCCTCTACCAAAGGATAAGGGATAAAAAGGGCGACCCTTGAGGACCTCTCAGTAACACCTAACTAAATGATAACAATTGGTAGTAGTGAACCTCAGTGTGAAAGCCTCTTATTTTCAAATATCCCACAAAAATTCAGAAATACTCCTCAAATGTGTTTACTCATTTTTTTTCCTATGAAAAGAATGAGGCCTGGCTGTCATCTGCTGTGCAGCTTAAGGTAAAGAGTAAACTAGAAAGCCATCTGAAACACAATGGCAGTCCTGGGGTGGTGGGGACAACAACAGCAAAGACGAAACAAAACAAAAAATTACCCAAAGAATGCAAACAGAGGATGGTAATGCTGGTAAAATCCACAACAGTAAACTAGAGGGATAAATTCAAATGGAAAATGGAAAAGAGACTAAATTCTTCCTATATTTGAAAAACAAGAAAAAAAAATCTAAAAGTTAACTATTAAGCATATTCAATGACTCCTTGATCCCTAAGGAAGGCCGGGGATGTAAATAAGGCAAACTCTGGCTTTACAGGCAGAGCCGAATTCCAATACCAGTTCTGACACTTACTGGGTGGGTGTGTTAACCGGGGCAGGTTAGCCTGCTCCATCTCTTTTTTCTCCTCTGGTAAGTGACCTAGGGAACTATGCATGAAAGCTACCTCACTCTATTAGAGCACTAGTCTTCAAACTAGGATACCTCTAGACCATCTCAGTCAATAGAAATGTAATGTGAGCCACAAATGCAAGCTACATATGTAATGCAAAATTTTCTAGTAGCCACATTTTAAAAGAAAAGAAACAGATTTAACTCAAGTAATATATTTTAATTCAACATATGAAAAAAATTAATCGGTAAAATGTTATTACTGCATTTTCTGTGTCTATTAAGATGATTGTGGTTTTTGTGGTTTAGTCTATGAATATAATGTGTTAACACTGATTTTCAGATGTTAAACTAATCTTGCATTTTGGGGGAAAATCCCTCTTGGTCACGGTGTATAATCCTGTATATACGTGTTGCTGGATTTGGATTGCTAGTATTTTGCTGAGGCTATTTGCATCTGTATTCGTGGGGGATCTTAGTCTGTAATTTTCTTTTCTTGCAATGGCTTTGACTGGTTTTGGTACCAAGGCAGTATTGCTTTCATAGAACAAGTTAGGAAATGTTCCTTTCTCTTCTAATTTTTGTAAGCAGATGTGAAGGATTAATGTTAATTCTTTAAATGTGTGGTAGTATTCACCAGTGAAACCATTTGGGCCTAGATTCTTTTTGTGGGAAGTTTTAAAATTGCTAATCCAATCTCTTACTTGTTATAAGTGTATTCAGATTTTTAATTTTTTCTTATTACAGTTTCAGTTGTTTGTGACTTTTTTTGCAAATTCGTCCATTTCATCTAGGTTATCTAATTTGTTAACGTGCAGCTTTTCATATTATTCCCTGATAATCCTTTTATTTTCCAATGAGTTGGCGATGAGGTAGCCTCTTTTATTCCTGATTTTAATAATTTGAGCACTTTTTTTTCTTGGTCAGCCTAGATAAAAGTTTTTCAATATTGTTGATTTTTTTTTTTTCACAGAACTGACTTTCCGTTTTATTGATGTTCACTAGCATTTGTAGTCTCTATTTCACTTATTTGTGCTCAAATCTTTAGTATTCTCTACCTCCTGCTTGCTTTGGTTTTAGTTTATTCTTCTTTTGCTAGTTTCTTAAGGTAGAAGTTTAGGTTATCGACCTGAGATCTATATTCCTTTTATAAAAATAAGCATTTAGCTATAAATTTCTCTTTGATTGCTGTTTTAGTTGCATCTCACAAGTTTTTGTTATTATTTCATTTTCATTTAGCTCAAATTATTTTGTAATTTGCCTTGTGACTTTTTTTTTTACTCATTTCTTATTTAGAAGACTTTTAATTTAATTTTCACATATCTGTGAATTTCTCGAAATTCCTTCTGTTATTATGACTTTTTTCATTGTAGTCTGAGAACATACTTTATATGATTTGAAATGCTTTTAGATTTATTGAGGTTGTTTTATGGCCTCTTAACATATACTCTATCCTTAACAGATGCTCTAACATATGCACTTGAGAAGAATATATATTCTGCTGTTGATTGGAGTGTTCTATAGATATCTGTTACATTTATTTGGTTTATTGTGTTCAAGTTTTCTATTTCTTCTGCCTACTTGTTCTATCTATTATCCAAAGTGGATTATTTCAGATATTATTGTTGAATTGTCTATTTCTCACTTTAAGTTGTATATTTTACTTTATGTTATTGGGGTCTCTGTTGTTAGGAGCATTATAAGTATTTTGTCTCTCTGATGGATTGACTTTTATTATGTTCTTTATTGTCTCTAGTAACAAATTTTGTCTTTAAATCTATTTTGTCTGATACTAGTACAGCCAGTCCAGCTCTCTTTTGGATACTGTTTGTATGGCGTATAGTTTTCTATCCTTTTACCTGCAACTTACTTTGAATCTAGTGTGTCTCTTGTGGACAACTTATAGTTGGATCATGTTTGCTCCAATCAACCATTCTCAGTATTTTGGCTAGCGAGATACACATTCTTATTAGAGGAATGATGTCATCATTTTTCATAAACTGTACATTTATTGCTTTCTTTAAAATTAGTTAATGAAAACTGTGTATATTAATTTATCTTCTTTTAAAATTTATATCAGATCTGTATTATTTTAATCTTGGGTAATTTTTATAATCTTACAGGATTCATTTTGTAACTTCTCAATGTTTTTTATAATATTTCTTGCAATGATTATTAACACATTTATCTGAATTGAAAACAATAAAGGCAGAACTTTTTCTAAAAGAAAGTGCAATTTGACTTATTGGTTCACGAATCAGATATATGATGGATATTTTCCATAAATTGAACTAAGTATGTAGATCCACAGTTTTGATTTCATATATGTGTATAAAATCCAGGGAGAAAGTATAATAAAAATATGAGTTCAAAGAGAATAAGGAAAGGTCTAAAATTTCCAAATTTACCAAATAACTTTTTCATATATTTTGTAATAGCTAGTCACGGGTATTAAATTGTTCAAATTTCATTAGGTACATTTACTATGATATAGTAATTATATTTAATATGACAATATTAAATGTATATTAAAAATTACATCTTTCGCAACAATTTGAACTTATGGTTAAAAATTTAGATAATTTAAAATGTATGAGACTTTTAAAACTGTTTGAATATACAAGAAAATTTTTAAACGTTCCAAGTTTTTTTAGGTGATTCTTGAAGAAACGTATTTAAAGTCTAGGTCCTAGAACAAAGGCAACCCAAGTTCGTCATCTCTAGTTGCCTTATTTACTGCTGATCTTATATTCCCAGTGCTGATCCTATCCCTATGATTGAATGAATGAATGAATGATGGTAATATTGCAAATTATATACTTGTCACGTAAAGAAAGGATGGCCCTGGAGGTAGATTTTCCCCTATCTAGGTTAGCTCATTATTTGGTGGTAGAGAGAGTAGAAATAGGAATAGGATGCCCACACTCCTGACTCAAGAAGACAACCCTGAATGACTAGCTTTACCTGTGTCAGACCCTAGAAAACCGAGAGAAAGATTGAGACCTTGACTTAAGGGAACTCAAACAAGTATGCAGATCCATAGATAGCCATTACCTTGAATTCCCCAGGCATTTTATGGGGCAACTTCTTGTCTTGAGCATGGGACAATGGAGAAGGCAGGATATATGAGGAATACACTTAAAGAAGTCTAATGAAGCAAGATCTGCGCTGTAAGAGGAGTATATTTAGTTACTAGGTCGAACTATTTGGAATTACTGTTATTCGACCATTTTTGACCTACCAAAAACTGTCGGTTCTTATGGTTCAGCTTACGTGGTGTGTATAAATTTCAGGTGAAAGAACAATGCATCCTCAGGGAGTCATTAATCAAGGAAAGTAATAAGCAGTCAGTGGCATTGAAGCTGGACTTTGAAGGACGCAGAAGAAGGTGAAGAAATGGATGGGCAGCAGATGAAACATTTGACAGGGCAGGATCAACAAGAGCAAAAGTGGAGAGGAGCAGGAGGCACGCGCGTGTCCCGGGAAGGTGCAGTTTCTTTTGTGTTGGGGTCCGACGGGTGTGGAGAAGAGCATAAGGGACTCCTTCCTTCTACTCTTGTAGAAAGAATACCGTAGCCCTGGGAAGGTGCTCTCGAGTTGGCAATGGGAAGCCACTGGAGGCTTGCCGAGAAGGGCATCGTGACCAGATAAAAGCTTTAGAACTCAGGTGGTTGAATGGGGGAATAAGTGGTGGGTAAGGAGTTTGAACCTGGAGATGCTGAGATGCTTAAGAAGCTCCTGTGATAGTGGAGGTTGTGGGACGTCATGTTTCTCTGACAGGATTGTCATGGTTTGGTCAATGGTTAGGTAGAGGGGTTGTTTGAAAGAGGTGTAGGTTCAGGACTTAGGGAAGGGAGTCAGCTACCTGGAGGTATCCTGCAGTGGGAGCAGAATTCTGGGCTATGGGTCTTAGTTCTGTTGATTCATAGCTGAAGCCATCCATGAAGGCGGACATGATTATCAGGGAAATCTACCTTGGGAGAACGGGGAAACAGAGTAGGGGCAAAAGGACAGAGCAGAGGATTAGAATGAATCTGTGCCTTGTGTGTTACCACGTTTTTACCTCCATCAGAACACTCATTTACCTGAGTGCTCCAGCACCTAACTCTCACGCTGTGGAATGAGTAGAGTCAGAGTGACATCTGTTTGGCTCTTTACAGTTTAGAACTGCCCCCCTAGACAATTCTAATATCCTCAAAGTAATTTTGTGAGCTGGTGGGAGGGGTCAATATTATTACTCAATAAGCGAAAGCTAAAGTTAAGTGAATTCATGAGGAAACACAGCTAGTAAGTGGCAGAACCAAGTAAAACCACCGCCTTCTGAGTTACAACCCCTTGTTCTTTTTTAGTCTTGCTCTCTGCGAGTCCGGTTGTCTGCTTCATTGCTAAGGAAGATGGAATGTGTCCACAGATGGCTGGGAAAGGAAGAGTCTGGAGAGACAGGCTGTGGAAGAGTGAGAAAACTTTTTGACCAGCAGGACGTATTTCCTTGAAGGACTTAGGAACTTTGTTCCGGTAAGTCTCTAAGATGTCTTAGGTCAGACTTACTTGTGAATGCTAACATAATCTTTTATTAATAATCATGAATGCTCAAAATGTAAGCACAGCCCTTCTGTAAAAAATTATTGGTCTGTTGATTTTGAATATAAATGAAAGATAATCTGGTGACTTGTTATTTATTCTTTGTTGGTATCGTAACCTGGAATCCATCCTCAGGCATGACGTCATAGATTCCTCCACAGTGTAAAGGCCCCAGGCTCTTCAGAGCCCTCTGTAGTTTATTCACTAGGAAGGGTAAGACTTGCCCTCTTAGTAGCAGAATGCAAAAGAGAATGACAGACACCGAATTTCTATGGTTGCTTGTTTAACCTAGTCCTTTGCTACACAGAGACTCTTCTTTGATGGCTGGTCCCCTTAGATAGGGCAAACTCACAAAAGAGGTCAAAGGAACTGAAAATGAGATTGCTAATAAGCTTTATACTCGTGTTTGGCTTATTCCAGTTAAGAAAAAAATGTTCCCGAATATCTGACAGATACTGCCTTGTTTGAATTTTATGAATAGGCAAGGTTGTCTTGGCATTTCTTTGCCCTTATACAGGATTGGCCATCTTGCCAAGTTTCATCATTGCCAATAGACTCTGAAGCAACAAATGTCACAGAGGATTCATAGATGGGTATCTTCTGTTTTGTAAGTTAAGTATAGACATGTTTATTTATAAGAGGGTGAAACTATATCTTCCACGTAACCAATACATTTAGTCCCTTAATTTCTAAAATAAGTAATGTTATTGGTAATCAAAACAGAGGCACCCATATTCTTCCTCTTAAGGACAGATAGAATAAAGAGAATTCAGTAGTTCTTGTCTATTATATTAACTAACACATAATGTTAACAATTTATAATATTGAATATTAACACTTATTTAGTATTCTCTATGTGCCAGGCACTATTCTAAACATTTAATCTACTTCACAACTCTGTGATGAGTTCTCTGGCTGTCCTCAGACCACAGGCGAGAGGGCTGAGGCCCAGGAGTGTGCGGCAGCTCTCCTAACACCACGGGGCTGATGGTAGAGCCAGCATCCCAGAGCCTGCCCTTGGTCTCCTGGACTCAGATAACTGTGTGTCTTATCACTTTGTCTCCACCAAACTGAAAAGATTTCCAAGGAGCTCTGGGACTTGAGAAAACCCTTCAAAGATGGGAGCACATTTAGAAGAATGGAAAGCCAGAGAAACTGCAGGGTTTTTATAAATGAACTCTCTTGTGCAGCTTAAGGAGTCTCCTTCCCATTGTATCCAAGCACTGAGTCTCACTGAAATCTGGAGACGGGTCTCTCTGTGCAGAAGAGGCATGACGGTGTCTGAGGTCTATGAGAAGCTGACGTTTTTGTTGTAGGATGGTTTTCCTGTTGGTCTTTCTGTAGCAGGGGCCACAGATGACCACTGACGTGTTCATGCCCACTGATGGCGCCCCTCCTCTCTGTCACACAAATGGATGCCGTTCCTTTTTTCTTCACTCCCTCCCTTTCTTTCATTCTCTAAGTCAGTGAAATTAGACTAGCCAGGCTCTGTGCCAGGTGCTCGCGATTAAATAAATACATATGTAAATAAATAACACAAGGGTTCCTGGCCTTTAAGAAAACTCAAACATAGTTTTGAAAGTGGCCATCTGTTCATGGGGTAAACAGATGTAAAAGAGGGAATGGTTACTTCAACCTGAAGCACTGGGGAAAGCTTCATAGACGAGGTCAGTAGAGGAACTGAGTCTTCAAAGATGTGTAGGTTGGGGGTTGGCTAGTCAGAGCACAATGAAAAGAGCATTCCAGAAAGAGGCATCAGCAAGAACAGCAAAGGCTTGGAGGAGGAAACGGTGAACAGATTGGGGTAAGTAGAGAGGAGGTTGCCTGGATGGGGGAAGTGAGTGAGGAGAGGCCATTAGAACAAGGCTAAAGAAGCAGGCATGGGCCAGATCAGGTCTGACGAGGAGAAGACTCATCCCTAAACTCCACCTCCGGGACCATCATCTGTAGACGATGATCATGTTTTAAAATTCTCACATGATATCTGAGCTTCAGGGCTCTGGGGAGATGAGACTCTTTCTCATATTCTGGGGGATCTCCCGCAGGTCCAGGTAAGATTACTACATTGTTTTCCGTGATGAGCGATAGCTAATATGAACTGAGGAGCAGTTTGATCTTTGATAAAAGATCTAAAGAATTTTTTTAACAATTACTTCAGAATTTCGTACAGTACCTATTTTTCAGTTCTACTTTAATGCAAATGTCCGTCACTTAGATTCAGTGCTAACAGCTAGCATCATTTCTTTCCAAATACGTCCGTCTAAATATTTTTCTATATACCAGGCATTGTTCTAAGAATTTTCCAAATGTTAAATCATGCAATGCCCTGACAACACAATGAGAAACACGCATCATCATTATGCTGATTTTACAAGTGAGGAAACAGTACTTGAGTAACTTGACTGAAGTCACGAAGCTAGTTAAGTGGTGGGGCTGGGAATTGAGTGCAGGCATTTTATTCCAGAGATGCTAGACCAACTCTTTGTTTCTAATGATAATTTATCTACCCTTCCAATTTACTTCTTTTTCCTCAAACTACATTATTAAACTGATTTTGAAAAATTTTTGGCCACTTATTTAATTGGCATCACTATATTGTACGAATATAACCCCACATATTCTGTATGATAATTTATTACAGATCAGTATTTCTCAACCCTGGCTACACATTAGAATCACCTAGGGAGTTTTTAAAAATGTTTTTGTTTGCCCAAGCCCTACCTCCAGATACTCTGCTTTAATTGGTTTAGGTAAAGCCTAGACATAAGTATTTTAAAAACTCCCTAGATGATTATAATATTCATCCAGGATTGAGAACTACTGATGTAGATCGATCATTTATTGATTACTTAAGGTACTGTGCCACAAATTTTACACACATTGTTGTCATTTCTCATGACAGCCTGATTAGATAGGTATTTTAATTATCTATGTTCTACAGATGAGAAAATTGAATAACCAAGAGACTACATAATTTTTCCAAGATTACACAGCTAGCAAATAACAGACAGGATGTGCAAGGTAAAATCACAACATCTTTGCCATAACCACTGTGCATCCCACAGCATAAAAAATAATCAATCTATTGTGTTATAAATAAATCAGCATCCTAGAATGTATTTATTATATATGTAGGTGCTAAGACTCTGACAATCTGAATAATTTACCTACCTTTCCATTCAGTTTTTTAAAAATACTTTTTAAAACAACTTATGCATATACACTTTTTCTGCTATATACATATATTTTTGTATCACATATTGTTATATATGCCATGCATTTATTAGACTTTTCATGTTTTTGTATTTCTACATATGAGTATGTAAAACATTCTAAATAAGTTTTCAAATACATTAATAGCTTATTAGGACAACTAGATGTTTTCTATTACTACTGAGGAAAATGATAGAAAACCCGTTTATCTCTAGTAGAAAAGATTCGGGCTACACTCTGTGAAGATGGTCATAACAACAAGCAGCATCTTGTAGCTAATAATTTTTGGACACATGTTTGCTACATGCCAAGTGAAGTTTCTGCAACTTTCCATGCATTAGTTTTAAGTAATATACTTAATATATTAATTCATCTCACCCCATCTCTATATTAAAAACTTCTGCACTTACATATCTAGCTCAGAACTCCTTCTGAAGTATGAAATTATTTATTCAACTGCCTACTTGATGGCTCCACTTGAATGCTTTAGTTAGCTCAAATATAAAATGTCCAAAATGAAATTTTCAATTTGTTTCCCACTTTTAAAATTTCCCTCAGTTGCCCTTACCCTAATAAATGGCTCCATCCTCTATCCTATGCTTCAGGCCAGAAACCTAAGACTCATCCTCGATTCTTTTTGCTCTCCTGCAAAATGATCTCGTTGGTTTCATCTCCAAAGTGTGTCTCGAATCCATTCACCTCTCTACACTGCCACCCCTACAGTCCTATTCACCAAACCATCTTGAAAGGACCATTATGATAGCCTCCTACCGGGTCTCCTTGCTGCCTCTCCTGCTCTCTTACAGTCCATTTTCTACCCTGCATGCTGCAGCCAGTGTTGCATTCAGGTCGATCATTCACTTGCTTAAAATCCTTCAATGGCTTTCTTGCGTTGGCCTACAAGGTCCTGCATGATTAACTTTTCCCACTTTCCCCCTCACTCACTATGGACAACCGCACTGGTCTTTCAGCTCTTCAGCCACTCCAACCTCAATCCAGCACCCTCTTCTCCCAACTGTATGGCTGGCTGCTCACATTCCAAGTCTCACCTAAAATGTTATTTTCTTGTAGAGACCTTCATGGACCATCCACTCCAAAGTACCTACCTTCTCAGACCTACCTTTATTTTCCTAACAGCACTTATCACCCACCTGTAAAATGTAACTTAGTCACTTCTTTTGTTGTTTATTTATTTCACTGAATGCACGATCCATGACAGATGTATATCTGCCTTATTTTGGCTTATCCCCGGCTGGTTCCTTAGCATATGGCACAGAATATGCTCACAAAATAATATATTTTAGTTCTATATTAAATAAATATATAAGTGTTTGAATCTTTGATATATAATAAAAGCATAGTGATCTATTTTTGAGATTTTAAGAGAAAATGCTAGACTAGTAATTCTTTTTTCTTTTTTATTTTTTAGGCGAGGCAACATTTGGTTGACCTCACAGATTGCAAGGACCTTGTCAGCTAACAGTCCCTTACTTTTTATTTTTTATGCCGACAGCACCTGGTCTTCCTAGGTGGTCTCCCATCCAAGTACTAACCCGGCCCGACCCTGCTTAGCTTTCGAGATCAGATGGGATCGGGCTTGTTCAGGGTGGCATGGTTAGAGTAGACTAGTAATTCTTAAACTGTATTTTATGCAGTGATAGATTAAGAAAAAAAAGAAGAACAAAAATTGTGTTGCCAAAATTTTACTATTACCACTGAGTAAGTCTATATACAAACAACAACAAAAAAGCCACACTTTCTATATGTCCACCATCATTTTACCAGGTAGAATGGTAGAGAGCTAAAGGCTTCCTAGGTCAAAGACACTATAAAGACATAGAAGTGGAAATAATATGGTGGCTTTGAGCAAAATCAGTAAGATTATTGGAAGAGATCTCAAATTTGAAGAATTTGAAGAATTTGATAGGTTTAGGTGATGGAGAGTTTTATATACTACGCAAAAGCATTTGGACTTTATCCTGTAAGGAATGGGGAACGCTGGTATAAAATGGCTTTAAGTAGGAACATTATATGGTTCAATTTACATTGAAAGATTATTATTTTGTGGTCAGTGTAGAATGTGGCTTGGAGGGAGATGAGACATAAATCAGGGACTCCAGTTAGAAGATTGCTGTCACTATCTATGAGCACAGTGGCAGCTCAGGGTTCCAGCGCGGCATGGCCCTGAGGCGAAGGGGGAGGCACAGGCCTTTGCCGTCAGCTCGTCTCGGAAAGGTTTCCAAGAGGCTCCACCAAAGTCTTTCTTCCAGTTTTGGTTTGTATCACCTATGGGTCTTCGAATGAATTTTCATATTATTTATCTGTTGGCCTCATAGCTACCTTTTTTTTCTGATAATATATATATTTTAAAAAACAGTAAACTATAGAGCCTTCATTGTGGGGATTAAAATAATAAATGGATGTGTAGCATTTTGCAAAGTGCTACACAAATGGAAACTATTTTTATTACCAGTAAGTCAATTTCATTTGCGAAGAGAAAAATCACTTTCCCACATGTAAACTCCCATAAGCAAACTCCCCAGACGGAATGAATCACTCTTAAAACCATGGCCCTTTTTTGTACTTCTATCATAACACCTCCGTTAATTATAGATTGTTTATGTGTGGGTGTTTCCTTGTAGCATATAAATTCTTTAGAGGCAGAGGGACGGAGTCTTATGAATCTTTGCAGTCTGGGTTGTGGTAGACAGTAAGTGCTCAGTAAGTGTTAATTGCATGCATGAGTGAATGATCAGTTCCCAGGAAAGGCTAAAGGCAGATAGTAGGGAGCCGATAAGGACTTCAAAGTTAAAATAAATATAAAGGTAAACATATTAAAGTGAAAAGATTCAGAATGGTCGATGACCATATATTTTATTTTAGTCTAGAAGCTATACATAGATTTATTGTACTACCAAAATACTTGATTTTAGTAAAGTTAAATATTTTGTAACACTGATCATTAAACATCCTTTTGTACTGCTGTATTCATTTATCCATTCATTTAGCAAATCTCCTTGCAATAGCTGATAAATACAGAGCACTGTGCTCTGGATTTTAAATAAATACGACCCTGCCCTCATGAAGTTTGTTATCCAGTGGGGGCTGGGGAGTGGGGGGAGCCTGCTCCATGCCAAATAGTGTCCTAAAAATTTTTCATATTTTATAATAATTATCATTTACTATTGCTTATATACATAGCAACCTTGTAAGTAGACATTATTATGCCCATTTTGCAAATAAGAAACCTAAGTTAGGAGAATTTTATAATTTAGTTGACGTCACGGAACTAGGAAGGGACAGAGACAGATTGGTTGATTACAAGGAAGTGCATCAAGGGTGATTTTTTATTTCAGAATCTAGATTTCCTTGCAGTCATTCGAGTTAGGTCCATAAATACTAATGGAATATCAACAAAGACAGATGTAAAAAATTACAATGAAATGCAAAGTTCCCACCCTCGTGGAGTTTTTGGTTTGGTGGAAAGATTTAGAAAAATAACCATAATCATAAGGTGAGATTTTAACCAAAGATCGACAGATCTTCTGAGGTGAAATGTCCCTTGGGAGCTGAGTGTCCTAGGCCTGGGGTCAGAAGACCACTATTTAAGACCTCTCTCCAGTTTCCTGGTTGTGGGACTTTGGGAAAGACACTTAAATTTCTGAGCCTCGCTGCCCTCATTTGTTAAATATGGACAATAACATGTGATGTTTCCACCTTATTTTAAGAATTAATGGGTTGAGATAAGAGAAAGCAGTTTCTAAAACACAATATAGATTTATGATAAAGAAAGCCAATTTCTTAGAAATACCTTTCTGGTATAAGAGCCATCAAATAAGAGAAAGCATAGAGAAGTGATTTATAAATTCTCATTCCTACTACGTAATGTGGTGCCTGTCACACAGCAGGTGTTTGATAAATAATTACAGAGCTTAATTCCTGAATGGCTGAAAGAGACCAGAGGAAACCAAGTCCTCCCTCCTCCAGCTAGCAGGGAAGACATATCGTACCCAACTTCTCGTGAAGCTGTTGTCAATAAATGTATTATAATTCAAAGTGCCATTTAAATTTGGTATTTCTGTTTGTTCATTTGGTCCTTTGTTCGACATTTTTGTTAGAGATATATGCATGCGACTGTGTTATGCATGACTGTGTATGTGTGTGTAAAAGGACACATTTGGGAGCCATGACGAGCTGTCCTCATATCTGTTAGGTTCTGTTAAGTAGCTGTTTTCTCCTCTTTGCTGGTGAGTGTTCATGGTATGTAGCACTATTAGAGTGGAGATTAGTACCATATATTCTCCACGGATGCTTATATTTCAACAAATATGATGGACATAAGCTAAGGAGATAAAGTATAAGCCTGGTAATGCCATGAACCAGCCGGAGAGAGGATTTATTTGAGGAAAGCTAGCTTAGTTAGCACCATCAAACCATACACCCATGGACGGTCATCTATCTGCTTACCAAGGTAGCCTTTAGCTTGGATCACTGGCTAGACATGTACATGCCTTTGCTATGGATATGACGAATAAATACCACCTGCAAATCTTACCTGGTATATAATAACAATATTAATATTAGTAAACAGTATAAGAAGTCTTTTCTCTAGCTTTAATATTTTATTTAATGTCATGCAAAATTGTTTGTATAATAAAATGGTATTAAAAATGAATATTCAGAACTCTTGCTTCCATGAAGATGTAATAGATGATTTCTCCCTATTTTTCTCACTAAGTACAAATTATAACCCTGGACATTATAGATAAAACAAACAGAGCATCTGAAAAGCGGAGAGAAGAAGGCAAACTGGACCTTGGAACCAGAGGAACAATAATGCATTAAGGTTCTTGGGTGTTCTTTTGGCTTATATGTTCCCAAATTGAAGTTAGAGAAAGTAGAGCACTGTAAATGTCAACAGGTGTGAACGAAAAAGCCTCCCCCACCCCCCCAAAGCCTTTCGCCAGTAACCAAAGGACCAAGAAAAGTGTAGTCTTGCATCACGGAAAACTCAGAGGCAAAAATGGCTCTACTCCAGCCAAACACCACAAAAAAAAAAAAAAAAAAAAAAAAATGTACTCCTCCACCCATGTCAGCAAAGACAAGCGGGTAGTCTGGAGCTACGCTCTCGTTGGGATGTAATGGGAGTGGTGTCAGAGAAGGCTGAGCAGGGAGCCAGAACTTTCATTCCTGCTGAGTAGTCACAGAGGCCCCCACTCCATCCACAGTGTCAGGGGAGACCAGGTGTGAAGCTTGGACTTCCACCTGCACTTTGCAGTCATGAGATTCCCTCGCCTCTCCCCACTGGGCTGATGTCAGAGGCCAAGTGGAGAGTCAAAACTTTACCAATATCCACTGGGAATGAGGCCACTCACCTCCCATGGTGACAGTGGAGGACGTGGGGGGACTAGTCACGAGGCCCCCTTACTGTTCCCAACTAGGGGGGGCCTAGTGGGAAGCTGGAGCTCCCACTTGTCCCGGTAGCACTGTGGAGCCCCCCACCCTGCTCAGGTGTCAACAGAGGCAAAGTGAGGAACCAGGTCTTCTACCTCCACCCGGCTGTCGTGAAGCGACACCTTTTCCTCAGACGGTCACATCGGAGAAAGCCAGCCAAAATGGAAAACAGAAATAAAATCTGGAATTCTTAACAAAATACCAAAAATGTCTAGGTTTCAGCTGAAAATGAGTCATCACACCAAGAACCAGGAAAACTTCAACATGAGTGAATAAAGACAATGAATGCTAACATTGAGATGACAGAGATGTTAGAATTTGGGAAGAATTCAGCCAATTTTTTTTCAGCTTTGCCCTCCTTTTCCTCTTCTTTCCACATTCTGGTGTTGCAAATATTGGAAATTTTATTATAGTCATGCAGGTCCCCGAGTGTGTGTCTGTCTGTCCGTCTCTTTTCAGTTTACTCTCTCTGTTGTTCAGATTGAATAATTTTTACTGTTCTTTCCTCCAGTTCACTAATTCTTTTTTCTATCCTTCTCTTCAGCTGGCAAAATGTTAAAAGCAGTCATCATAAAAATGCTTCAGTGAAAAAAAATGCTTCAACGAGCAATTACAAACATGCTTGAAATAACTTTTTTTAAAAAAAAACCTCGGCAAAGAATTAGGAGCTATAAAGAAACTTAAATTTTAGAACTTCGAAGTACATTAACCAGAGTAAAAATCTCGATGGACGCAACAGCTAAATGGAGGGATCAGAGGAAAGAAGCAGTAAACTGGACGAAAGAACAATGGCAATTACCCAGTTTTAACAACAAGAGAAAGACTAGAGTAAAAATGATCAGAGATTCGGGAACCTGTATGACTATGACAAAAGACCTAACATTTGTGTCACTGGAAGAAGAGGAGAAAGAAGTTGCGAGTGAAAAAGTGTTTGAAGAAATAGTGGCTGGAAACTTTCCAAATTCGGCGACAGGCACAAATTTATGGGTTTCAAAAGCTGAGTGAGTATCAAACAGGAGGAACTCAAAAAATATCCATGTCAAGACATGCAATAGTCATACATGTAAAAATTAAAGATGAAAAAAAAAAAAATCCCGAAAGCTGTGAGAGAAAACCAACATTACTGATACAGGAAAAACTATTCAAATGACAGCGAAGTTCTCATCCCAAATCACAGAGTCCAGAAAGATGTGGCACAACATTTGTTAAGTGATGAAAGTAAAGAATTATCAACCCAGAATTCTAGACCTGTAAAAATATCCTTCAGGAATAAAGGGGAAATCCATGGAAAGGTAAAGGAACTAGGGTAGCCGAAACAAATGTGAAAAAGAAAACACGTATGAAGAATCACTTTACTCAATTTCAACACTTATGTAGCTATCATAATCGAGACTAGATATTATTGGTCGAAGGACAGACACATAGATTAAAACAGAGACTGAGTCCAGAAATAGATCACACAAAGTTGCCCGACTGATTTTTGACAGAGTTGAAAAAGCAGTTCAATGGAGGAATGATAACCTTTGGACAAATGGTACTAGAGCAATTGTAATCTATAGATAAAGAAATGAACCTCAACCTAAACGTCACACATGATACAAAAATTAACTCAAAATGAATCATATATTTAAATGTAAAACATACAATCACTAATCTTATAGAAGAGAACGTAGAGAAGAACTTTTGTGTCCCGGGGTTGAGTGAAGAGTTCTATATAATGCTAAAAGCATGATCCAAAAAGTGGATAAATTAGACTTTATCAAAATTAGAAATTTTTGCTTTGACAATGACATTCTTAAGGGGATGAAAACACAAGATACAGTCAGAGAGAAAATATTTGCAATCCACTTATCTGACGAAGGACTAATATCTAGAATATATAAAGACTTCTCAAGACTCAACAACAACGAAAAGAACAACCTGATTACAAAAATGAACAGGCATTTCACCAAAGAGGATAAATGTGTGGAAAATAATCGCATGAAAATTTGTTCAACATCCTTAGCCATTATGAAAATGCAAATTAAAACCGCAATGTGATATCACTACACCAAATGGCTCAAATAAATAGTGACAATACCAAATGCTGGCAAGAATGTGAAGAAACTGGATCTCTCATACATTTGTTGCTGGTGGGAGTGTAAAATGATACAGCCACTCTTGAAAATAGTTTGGCAGGTTTTTATAACCTAAACATACAACTACCATATAAGCCAGCAATTCCACTCTGAGGCATTTGTCACAGGGAAATGAAAACTTATATTCACACGAAAGCCTGTCCATGAATGTTCAAAGAAAATTTATTTATAACAGGCAAAACTGGAAACAGCCGAGATGCCCTTCAAAAGTGACTGGTTAAACAAACTGTGGTACATCCATCTATTTATTTACCATCTATTTGGTGTCAAGACTCTACCAGGTGTTTAAATACATTTGTGACTTAAATCTTGGAAGGTAAATATTATTATCCTAATTTTGTAGATAAGAAACTTGAGGTTTAGAGAGATTAAATGGCTTACTCAAGGTTATTCAGGACAAAGGCTGGAATTTGCAACCGGGAGTTTTCGTATTCCAAAGCTCGTGACCTTTCCAGTGCAGAGGCTGTCATGAAAATTAGGCGAGGAGATTCTGTGCATTTGCTATTCTTTGTAACTAATGGTGTTACATCCCGTCTAAGGAGTGGTTCTGTCAGGAGACCTTTAGCCCAAAGCGATTTCCTACCAGACACCTTTTCAGTAGTTCACATCTATCGCCTTTACCTGCCTTTACAAGGTCATGTCATAGCATTTGATGAGTCTTACTTCTTCAAGAAAGAGGGCGAACCTAGATAAACTTTCCTCCGTTGACTCATTTCACATGTAGGAGAACTATGCTTGTTCTTTGTCGTAATTCAGTTTGCAGCTAGGGAGCCTAAAACACTCAATCATTCACAGAACTTCCTGAAATGACTTTGTTTTACAGTGTGTATCCTCGCTCTTCAGACTCAACTGAACTGTAACCCTCGATGTCCGCAGTCATCGCACAGGAGTGGCTGAAAATGCTGATGCGTCATCATGTTTTGGTGCCAGAAGGAATCAGCAGTATTTGATTAGAATAATCATCTCATTTTGTAGAGAGCTGGAGCGCCTTGTCTGAGTCACATGTATGTGGTTAAAATTAAAGCATAAGCCTTAGATTTCTCATGAAGCTCAGATCTGAGTGTTACCAACACTTCTTTCTACACTCCATACTTTGAGCTCTAGTTTCTATTGGTTCCGGGTTTTACAAGAGTAGTTCACGTTTTGTGAATCAACCATCAACAAACTTTCAAATAATTTATTTAAAAACAAAAATGCAAAACCCCAAAATTTAGAATGGAAGCTACTTGGTAAAATGAAGATACTTAAAATCTTGTGACTAGATGACTCTAGAAATTGCCAATATGGAATAGCTGGAAAAGCTCAAGAATTGGCACTAGCAGTCTTGGATTAGATGACCTGCTGTGCTATCGAAGTGGCCTTTTATCATTAGCCATGCGTCTTGATATAGATTCCTCCAATAAACCCTCTCTTGGTGCCGGCTTTATACATACCTTGCATCTTGTTTGGCTCTGGAGAGTCAATGATGACCAAAATAATAATAATGCCCGCCTTTACCTAAATCACATGAGATGAGAAATGAGATGAGAGAAATGAGAGGGTAGATGCGAAAGCTCTTTGTAAACTGTACAATTCTATAAATGTTAGACATAACTGAATACCATTTCCAATCGCAAGTGGATGTGGTATCACGAGTGGAGCTTTGAAGGTAATGAACACTCCCTGAGCATAAACAGAAAATACATTTATGTTGTGAGCTTGTGAAGCCTAGAAATTGAAATTGGACAGAATGCTTAATAGTAAACAATGGTAATGCGCCAATCACTTGCTTATCATCTATGTTCCCTGCTCAATATAAACGCAGAAAATTTTCCTCTTTTACTTCTAACATTCCAGCTCTTAGTATAGGCACACAGTTTACACCAAAATCTTTGTTGAATAAGTTAAAATTTTAATTAATCTCTTTTTGTGTATATATGTTAATATTTTAGGTAAATGGCTAGAAGGAGAATTAGTGGGCATAGGTTATATTCATTTAGTACTGATAGCTATGGCTAAATACATCTTCTAATTGACTGTAACAGGTTATCTCTTAATTATCTAATTCATTAAAAAAGATATTGTATGCCTGTATATTTTGACCTATTTGGCTAGCATATTTTACTTTTGGGAATAGCACTTCCTTCTTTTAGGAATTATTCCTACTCTTGTCCTTCTGGCGGGAGTTGCCAAGGAAATATATATTCATCTATGAAGTAGATTGTGTCAGGAGTGGGCCCAGACTCAAGGAATCCCGTCTCTCTGGTCATCAATTATTGGTTCTAATCAGGGCCAGTGAGTCCCTTCCTTAGCATTTTTGGATCTGGGGAACTTGAAACGTGAGTCAGTCATGCTCTCTTGGTTAGAACCGTAAAACATAAAACTCACAATCTGACGGTTGCCATATTTTCCACCCAAAGGAGAGAAAGCCAGTCAGCACCAAGACAGAGGTATCTGAGACGCGCGAAGCCGACATGCAGAGGAGAGCGGAAGGAATGAGTCCAGATGCGGTTCGAGTCTCTGCTTCCCCGTGTTTCTGCAGCCAAACCACAGGAGAGTCAGGAACTATCCCAATCTCTTTGTAATGATAATAGTAATTATTCCCTTTTTTTTCTTAAGTTAGTTCAAGCTGGTTTTCCCCCATATTTGGAACCAAGAGTCACAGTAGTGAAGCCTACTACACAGCAGGTACCTTGACTCAGTCCTGTCTCAGACTACGGAGTAGCGTATGAAAGTACCCATTTCCCCTATATTTGCCTATAAGGGATTTTATCAATATTTAATATTTTTTTTTGTCATTATGGTGGGTGAAAACAATAGTATCACCTTATTTTTAAAATCTGTGTTCCCTAAGAACTAGCAAGGTCGAAAATCTTTCCAGGTCTTTGTTGGCTACTTATAATTCTTCTGTGAATTGCTCGTATATATATGATCATTTTTCTGTGAGGTTGTATTTTTTTTTATTAATTTGCAGGGATTCATTAAATACTATGACTATTAATCTGTTAGTTATACATATTACAACTATGTTTTTCCTTGTTTATTATATGCTTTTTAAAAATTTTGTTTATGCTATATGTTATACAGAGGTTAATTTTATGTATTAAAATCTATTACACTTTTTCTTTATGGATATTTTTTTGACTTGTTTAGGAGGACTTATCCTACCTCCAAATTATTTTTAAAATTTAAATTTCTTCTTTGCACACATATGTTTATCTCCTACATTTTATTTTACTTTGCTCCAATAACTAGTCTTCGCCTTTTTGTGTATATAATTTAGCGCATAAATTGCAAGATGTGTTGTCTTTAGTTTTCAGATTATGATGAAGAAAATGAGGTTTAACAGGTTGTCTAGGTCACACACATGGTCAACGCTGAGAGTATGACACCAAGCTCATGTTCTTTCAAACCTGCAATGCCATTTCTGCAAAATAAAGTTGAGAAAGATCATTTGTAATTCCTGGAGTTTACCTTCTTTATCCTTCCATTCATTCCCAAAGTGATTTGAGTTGGCTAATATTACAAATTAATATAATAAAATAGATAACTTATTGTATAAGGGACCTAATGTTAGTGCAAAATGTGATCTAAATGCATTCTGTGCTTAATGTGTCTTTGATTAAGACTGGATGGATGGATGGATGAATGAATGAATGATAGCATCGCTCAGGAACTTGGGGTGGCAAGAATCACACTGCTCCTGTCTGCACTGGGAGAGACAAGGTTAAGCTAGAAGCCAGGGTTTGGAGTAAGAAGAGGAAAACCCTGACTGTCAGGTGTGTGCAGCAGCCTGTCACGGCAGAGCTGGCTGTCTGGAGATCTCAGCTAATCACTGCTGTTCCCATAATCACTATCTGTGACTCACTCCTCTGAGTTCTCAAAGCACCTCTAAACACCCCTTTTGTCCTTGTCTGTTTCACCCAAGAGTTCGCGTGCTCCCAGCCTTGGCACTGAGTCTGTGTGTCCTGTCGGCTTTGAGCCCTCGCAGTGCGAGCACAGAGCAGAGAAGCAGCCAACACACAGACGGAGCCGGCTGGGGCTTCCCAGGTTCAGGATTGTACTTGCGACCTCATTTCAAGAGGAAACACTAGGAAGCTGTCTTATTATCGATGCTTTTTCAAAACAGTCTGGATATTAATAACTTTGGCAGCTAAGAGCAATGCCAATTTTCCTAACGACACTCTTCTATTCAATAAAGTAAGAAATTCAAGTTCCAGGAATAGGTATATTTTCTGTGGAACTCACTAAGACTGTTTCATTTTGAATGAAAGAACTATGGCCTCTAAATACACCCCCCACCCCAAGATGTGAATGCACACTCAGATGGATACCCCCACACATGCATACATACATCCATGCATACATACATACATACATACATACATACATACGTATCATTCCTGACTCTGCCTTCACACAAAAGGGGGTTGCTCACCTCTGGGGTCCATGCTCAGCAAATGGCTAACCCAGGAAGGGTTCAGTGCATTAGTTCCCAGATACGTTCAACCAGCAAGGCATCAGAATTCCCTGTGGCTAGGTCCCACCAGAGGGCCACTGCTAGCTTCAACAGTCTCTTCCTGGCTGGTCCCTAAAGAATACCAAGGCATACAGTAATACCTGCCAGCTGCCTTGGCAGTGCCTAACTCCTGGCAGTGCTCTTTAATGGCCCAACAGAGCGTTCAGCAGACATTGTATATATGCATTTTGCCTGCATTAATGCAATCGCAGGGCCGTGGCCTCCATGGAGGCACGCCACCTGGAACCTTCCTTCAAGAGAACCTACCGTGGGAGCTTGTCTGATGGCAGCTGTTGGACTTTTTATATCTGCATGTGTCAAGGCCGTACTTCGCCTGGGCTCCTCTTAGCCAACATCTGAGCATGGCGGGGCCACTAGAGCCAGGCCCTTTCTGCCTGACTGGGATTCCTCCGACAGGCAGTGTTTGCTTATGCACTTCTCACTGGCCTGGCCGACACGTTCTGAGAACTGCGCCGTGGTCCGAGGCTCCCAGGCAAGCCTCTTTTCTCCCTTCTCTTCTCTCACGGGTGTCTGACCTGCATTATGGTCTAACCGCTCTTCCTGCCCTGTCCAGCCGCCCTCTACTTTATCCCCCAGTAAGTCTCTTGTACATCTCGTGCATTCTTGGCACCTGTCTGCAGTTCATCTCAAGGGGTAGAGGGGGAACAGAAAAGTGACTTAACTAGAGTAGGCACTGTTTTCTGCCGCGTATAAAACGGGAACAAGCCAAGGGAGCAGGAGGTGCAGACCTGCTGTTCCCTTTGTCCCCCAAAGTCCTCGTTTTGTTGTAGCATAAATATTTTGTAGCATTTATTCCATGCCAGGCATAGTTCTAAGCATTTTGCATACACCGAATCATTTAGCCTTCGCGTCAGCCCCGCGGTGAACTACTCTTTCCATTTTGCAGATGAGAACACTGAGGTACAGAGAGATTATATAAACTTGCCCCGCATCCCACACCTATTAAGTGGCGGGGCTGGGATTTACTTCTGCTGCACTCTGTTGTCTCTCACGTTAGGGGTCCTTTGCTGTGCTGAGACGGCAGTATATAAAGATAAGTATTTTAAATAAAATATGTCCTCTAAACTATGTCCTCTAATCTTTAGTCAATTACCTTCTACGATACCTAGCTAAAGAAATAAGATCCCCTCCCCCACCTCAACGCTATAGGGAAAACCGGCTGCACTGAATTTGCTAAGAAAGCGTCTTCAGTGTGGCAACTTCTGACATGAGATCATATACCCTTAACCCCTTTCTCTTAGCCTGCAACCTTGCCTGGGAAAAACAAACCAGTGAATTTTCACTCTAAACAGCTGACTTCTCCAGACTACTGAGAGATAATTATCAAGCAAATGCTAAGCTCTAGAAAACATACTAGTTAATGTGCAGGCATCTAATAATTCAAACCTCACAACCAACTGTGCAATCACTGCCCATTCTAGAAAGAAGAAGCCTGAACTGGACATGTTAAATAAATTACTCAAAATCAGAGCCCGTAAGTGGCTGAGTCACGTGAACCCCAAGCCTGACCGATGAGCCTCTGGTTTTGGTTTGTTTTGTTAATATCGTTTTAAACTGCCTTTGTCATCTAATTAGATTTTATCTTTCTGAGCCCCAAAACTTAAAGAAAAAATAGCTTTGCTTTGATGGACCATGGCAACTTACGCCCACTTCAACCTTTCCATGGTGTCTGTCATAGGACCATCTTTATGAATCATAATTACTTTAATGCTAACATTTGCAAAGTTACTTATGATTTTAGGTGAGCACCTCTGTTATTTTTTTAGTTTAACAATTGTTGCTAGAATACCCTCTGCGGTAGGCAGAATTCTCCAATGGGCCCCAAGATTTCTTGCCCTGTGGTATACATGTTTTATATAATAATCCCCAGGACTAAGAATATGATGGATTTAGCTCCTGTGATTATGTTATGTACTTGGCTAGTGGACCTTGAGATATGGAACTTATCCAGTCAATCATACGACTCCTTTGAAAACGGGGAGTTTTGAGCTGGTTATTGAAGAGGAAGTCAGATATTCAAATCACAAAAGGAGTCGACATGCCATTGCTGGCTCGAAGATGGAGGAGGCCACATGGTAAGGACTGCGGGTGGCCACTAGGAGCTAAGAAAGTCCTCTGGCTGACAGTCAGCAGGGCAATAGAGACTTCAGTCTTATAGCCTCATGGAGCTGGGTTTTGCTCACAACTTGAAGGAGTTTGGAAACAGTCTCCAGATAAGAACTCAGCCTGGATGTCACCTTGATTTAAGCTTCTAATGCCCTGGCAAGTTTACGCCTAGCCACCCTGTACCTGGACTTCTGACCTCCAGGACTGTGAGCTAATAAATGAGTATTCTAGTGTAAGCCACTAGAACGATCGCAATTCGTTATGCAGCAATACAAAAATTGACACACCCTCCAGGTACCAGGCATGGTTCTTGGTGCTGGGAAGGTAACATGGCCTTCGCAGTTGTAGTGTATATTCTGGAAGGAGGATGGCGAGGAAGAAGATGCAATGACGAAATGCAATATGAAAGCACATAGCGAACGATCTGACCAGGGTTAGTTCCGTGGAGAGAATTAAGGAGATGTGAGATGATTGACAGTGGGGTTCCCTCAGACCACTGAGTCGGGGGGGCTCTCTGAGACAGCTGTATTTGAAAACGTTTTCAGGACAAGAAGCTTCCAGCCAAGCTCAGTCTGGGGAAAAAGCTGTCCAGGCAAAGGAGGGACCAAGGCGAAGGGCTCCTTCACGTGGCAAAGAACTTGTGTTTGACAGATGGACAGAGGGCAGCATGACTGGAACCTTGATGATTAGATTGCCAACAGAGGAGTCTGGAGAGGAGGTCAGAGGCCAGATCGGGTAGGACTTCGGGTGTCACGGTAAGGAATTGGAATTGGATTATAAATGTATTGGGAAGATATTGGAGAACTTTAAACGGGTTGTGATGATGTGCTTTTCAAGATTTGTACAGTGCGGAGGCACGTAGAAACATTTCAATTAACATCAGAAATAGATAGAGCAAGACTGTTTTTTCATGAAATTGAAATATTTTACCAGCTGTTTATGCATAGAATATATTTAAATTTTTAATGCATTCTTCAGCTCGGGGATATTTTCCCTTTTTATTTATTGTTTTGTTCTTTATCTTCTTTTCTCTGTGTTTCTTTTCTTTTTATTTTTAGAAAATTAGAAGAAATTCACAAAGAGCAAATCCACATGTCAAAGCAGTAATTGACATTTTAACATATTGACATTCACTTCAAATTCTTATGTTTTTTAATAAAAGAAATTCTATGTATAAAAGTAAATTTTGTCCTTTATTCCTATCATCACATTTTCTCTCTAAGGAGGTAAATGTATCATAAATTCTGTGTGTATCATTCTAGGCCTTTGTCGAGTATTGGTTTTTTTTACGTGCACTTGTATATTTTTGTTATTTGGTGGATTTTTAAATTGACAATGCTATCGTTTATATACGCATCACAAATATGTCATTAAATTTATTCATTCATTAAAAGTTACGATAAGTATAAGCAAAAAGATTGCATAGACCAATAGGCAAACAGGGCAACCAGTTGGGAGTTGGACTGTGGTCATTCAGATGAGCAAGGATGATGAGTTGGACAAGGGCAATGGTGGTTGAGGTAGAAAGACGTGACTAGATCTGAGGTCTGTTTCAGAGGTAGCGTTGATGGGTCTTGCTGATGGATTGGACGGATACGAGAGAAAGGGGAAAAGAGAAGCCTCAAGATAATCCTTAGATCTATTTTAGCTTGAGTAATTGAGCTGATGACATTGCCTAAAATGTAGAAGATAAGGGTTGGATGATGGAGAATCAAGAGGTCTATTTTGGCCACATAAAGTTCGAGGTACTTACCAGACAGCAAGTAGGGATGTCAAGTTTACAACTGCATTTGTATCTGGAGTTCCCAGATGTAATTCTGGGAATGATCAGCACAACAAATCGTACTCGATGCTTTGAGATTCCCTAGGGAGAGACCGTAGATAGAGAAGAGAAACAGAATGAGGACTGAACTCTAGCGTGCTCAAACCTGTAGAGATCGGGCAGCAGAAGCAGCGTAGGAAGCTGGACAGGAAGAGCCAGTACATCCGAGGGAAACAGGCCAGCGTGGGGACCTGGAAGCCGAGACGAGAAAGGGCTGGTTGAGGTGTGAAATCAGGTCCGTGGCTCCACAGCGCTCTGTTACTTCTGAGCCCCACCACGCCCCTGTGCAAAAGGCAGTGACATGATCATTTTCATTTTGGACCCAAAGAATGAGAGATTGAATGACTATTCCCAAGTGACTGGCTAATCAGGGGCCCTTTAGAGTATGTGGTTTCTGACCCCTGCCATTCGAGGAGCTCCTGCAGCTGCCTTTTCTTCTCTTATTAGGTACTATCGTAACATCCTGGGGCCTATGGTATACTTAATACTCTGTGATTCTACAAAAAACAAAACAAAACAAAACTAAAACTAGTGCTGGGGTTTTATAAGGCTTGTGACCAATTTTTGTGGTTTTCCTGCTTCCTTATTTGCTGTAAGGATGTTAACTAGCATTTCTCCCTACCCTAAAAGCCCCTGCCTAGAGCAACCTGGGCTGGCCTTCTCTTATTTTAAATTTGTTGAACACTTTATGATTTACACCTGAATTCCGATTGTGCTAGGTATATATCAGTAGAGTTCTTTAATTTTTATGGCACATTTGACCCTGTTCAATAATTGTTAATAATTGTTAGTAAGTGAAACAGAATGTTAAAGTGGAGTTTTAAAATTCTTTTAAAGGTGTTTAGGACTTGGAGTAAATGATAGTATTGAATTTTTTTCTCTATCCTTCCATGGCACATGAAGTTATATCAAAGTAACCTCTCTAACCTCTCTATTGCAACTCAGAAAAAGTACTCTGGTTTAAATTTGGCTTTAATTTTTTTTTCTTTTTTAAGGTGAGGCAACCCTTAGTTGACATCACAGATTGCAAAGACCTTGTTGGCTTACAATCCCTTATTTTTTATTTTTTTACGCCTACAGCACCTGGTCTTAGGTGGTCTCCCATCCAAGTACTAACCAGGCCCGACCCTGCTTAGCTTCTGCTATCAGACAGGGTCGGGTATTTTCAGGGTGGCATGGCCATAGACAGCTATAATTTTTGAAAGTCAAAGATCTCTGGGATCGAATGACCTCAAACCCATGAATAAGAATGTTCTCCTTTTGGCCTTTTCTGCTTGTATTAGGGGAACTTAGCTACTGAGAAGTAATTTAAAAAATTAAATGATGAAAATTATGTAGAGGAAGGCACTAGAAAAAAAGTACATTTACCAAATATGGAGGTCGACCTTATACACTGAAAGATTTGGTCGATTTGGTAGTGTATAATGAAATTAAAAACATTTGTTCTTAGCATAAAACTCAGCCAAAGTTCATAAGTAAACTCAGTGGACTAGGATTGTGCTTTAATGGAAAATTTTAATTTGGATGTTTAGTTCACGATAATTATTTCCAAAATAAAATGGCACTTATTTGTCATCTCATTACTTAAACATCTCCTTGATTTTCTGCTTAATGCAGAAGGCTGCTAGATTGTAATATTAAAGGAAGACGATATTTTGAAATCTTAAAGTATTTAGAGGCCCACTTACTCCTCCTATAGGGAAATAGGTATTGCATTACAGGGAGAATAAGCAGGCAAGGAAGGAGGCTCACATTTTTGCAGTCCTATTATGTAGCAGGCACCATATGAAGAATTTCTATGTGCGTTACTTTTTTTTTTTCTTTTACTTTTTGGATTTTATATTTGCTTTTACAAATATCTCATGAATCAGTTATTTCCTCCGTGGAGCCCATATGCAGATTATATAGCTTGTTTATTTTATTTTTTTATTATTATTTTTTTAACTTTTATTTTATTAGTTTCAAGTAGACAGTACATTGGTTAGACATTTACATAGTTTATAAAACCATCTCCCTAATTGCTCTTTGTCTCCTCTGGCCCTCCACCTAGCCATTACATGGATGCTGACTACATTCCCTATGCCACGCTCCCCATCCTCGCAACCATCTATCAACTACTAATTTGTACTTCTTTAACCCTTCATTCCATTCCCCCAGCCCCCCAACCCCCCTCCCCTCTGGCTGTCACCAGATTGTCTTCAATTTTCGTGGGTCTGGTTTTGATTAGTTTGTTCTTTTTGTTACTTGTTTTTTAATTTAGGTCATTATTATCATTTCTTTCTTAAGATGAAGGGACAGAGAAAGGTTAATCAACTGGCCCCAAATCACACAGCTAGTTAACACGAGCACTCAGAGTCAAGCAAAGTGGTCCGGTAGAGTCTGTGTGGCGTGGGGCCTGGGGGCGGGGGTGGGGAGAAGGAGGCCCTGTCCCTGGAGCATACCTCCACCCTTCAGCACAGGCTTGGCTGCGGAGGAAGGCAATACCATCCTCACTGTTCTTGCAAAGGACTTGATCTCATCAAATTCTCTTTGGGAAGCAACACTTTCATGGAGGAGGCCAGTCACGTGAAGGATCCAAAGGTCACCGTTTGCTAGGGCTGCTGTTACAATGTACTGCAAACAACAGAAATGTGTTGTCTCACAGCTCGGGATGTCGGAAGCCCAAGATCAAGGTGTCAGCAGGACTGGTCCCTTTTGAGAGCTGTGAGACAGGATCTGCTTTTAGGCCTCTTTCCTTGACTCTGTCTTCACACTGTCTTCTCTCTACGCACAACTCTATGTCCACATTTCCGCTTTTTATGAGGACACCAATCACATTGGATTAGGGCCCATTAAACGGACCTAGTTTTATCTTGATTAACTCTGTAAAGACTATCTCCAAATAAGTTCACATTCTGAGATATTAGGGGCTAGGACTTCAACATATGAATTTGTGGGAGAGAGATAGTACAACCCAAAGCAGCCAGACATCTTTAGTTCATTAACCTACTAGTTAATCCATTGACCCAGATACTGTGCCAGGAATTAAAGCATCTAGGTAGTCAGTTTCTTATTCTCCACCAGGTGACTGCAGATTGGGCAGAGGGGGACATGCAGGGAAGTGTTTTCCCACCTCCCCACAGAACAAACGCCTAAAGTCGAAGGTGCGATTTTGCCATTTCAAGGGTTTGAGCATGGAAACCCAAGGCTGTCCACGCAGTGAGACATTCCTGTCATTGAGGTTTCATATAAAACGCAAGTATGCATTTTATATTCTGTTCCATGTGTATTCATGTTGGGTTAAGTACATAATTAACGTTTTAAATTCTTTACCACCAAGAAAAAAAGCTAAGCAAAAATGGTTTCTTACCCATCTCCAGGGAGATACACCATTTTTATCTCCCGTTGTATTTCCCAAGGTCCTCATTTTATCCCAGCTTGTACATCATGGCTCTGATCAGTCTAGATTTTATCCTTGGATTAATACAAGGCATTGGAAAGTTGGTTTGGACTAAATATCTCAGAGAAACCTAAATTAAATTTGTGTTGGTGTTGATAGGTTTTTTTTTTTGTTTTTTTTTTTATAAACTTGCTGTTATATACATTGTATGGATGGACAGTTTCATAATGTTGTTTAGTGATCCTTTTATGGAGATCCGTGGTAGGGAAATAATTCCTCTGAGGACTCTGCTCTTCCAAAGTATACTGTGACTCTTTTAACTGATCACTTTCTTCTTTGCTTGGGCTGCTAGGAAGCTCAAAACTAAATTTCCATTTCATCTTTAATATTTGTTTGGGACATATATTTTTGGGAGTCTATCTAGTAACTCTCTCATTGTTCTCATCTTACCATTTTTACCTTTATTATTTTTGACCTTTATTTTTATTTATAATATCACTTATTGTTATTCACTATACATTATTATATACACGATGAAATAATTATGTGATGTGATCCTATTGTATCACAGTCTCTATCATTCGTTTGTTTGTTTTATTATTTTTTGAAAGTTCGGATATACTTTTTAAATATTTTAAATTGGTTTCAGGTGTACAGTACAATGGTTGGACTTTTAGATATTCACGAAGGGATGCCGCCGATGGCTCTGGCACCCACCTGGCGCTGCACGCAGCCTTTCCAAGAATGCCGACTGCATGCCCTGAGCTGTGCTCTGCCTCCCCGTGACTGTTTTGTAACTACTAATTGTACTTCTTCATCCCTTCGCCTTTTCCACCCAGCCTCCCAACCCCCCTCCCTCTGGCAGTCACCGGTTTGTTCTCTGTGTCTGTGAGTCCGCTTTTGTTTAGTTTGTTCCTTTTGTTCCTTAGTTTCCGCATGTAAGTGAAATCATGTGGCATTTATCTTTCTCTGACTGATTTATTTCACCCAGAGTAATTCCCTCCCAGTCCATCCACATTGTAGCAAATGGTAAGATGTCACTTTTTGTTTGGTCGAGTACTATTCCATACATCGCACATGCATACATGTACGATAACTTTTTATTCGATTGTTTGTTGGCGGGTGCGGGGTCTTAGGGAGATGTGCGGTAGAGCCGGCCGATCCCATCAGGTCCATGCAGAGTCAGGTTTGCTGCCAGTGCTGAGCCCGTGGGTTCCCACAAAAGTCACAGATTCCAGCGAGGCCAGCTTCTGTCTGCCTCAGATCCTCAGACCTGCAGCTCCGCCCCCCTCTCCGCAAGACCTGCCCAAGAGACAGTGCAGCTCGGTTGGCACCGGTGGCCTGCCACCCAAAACCTCCCCTGAAACATGCAGGCTGAGCGCGGCCTATGAACTGAGGGCTGCTGCCTGCTAATGAATATGCAGCCCAGGAAAGGTATAGGGTGGCTTCCTGGCAATGGGCCCCCATGGGTAATTTGCAGGTTGGGTGGGGCGGGGTCCCAGGGAGACGGCGTGGGGCGGGTTGATCTCACCGGCCAATGCAGCCTCATAATTGGCTGTGCGGGGTGCGAGGGGCGGGCTCACGCAGGCAAGATGGCGCCCGTCTGCAGCTGTCCTAGAGTGGGGGCTGACTCAGGAGCAATGGTGGCTGTCCCTCTAGCCCTCGCCTGGCGCCACACAACTCAGTCTTTTCCCACATGTTTCTTGCGCCTCCCACGCTGCTGACCCTCCACCAGAGCCCAGGTAAGTGTCTGCGAGCAAGTGAGTCTGCGCGTGGGTCTTTTAAGAGGACTTCTGGGTTTTCCATCTCACCTGGATGGCCGAAATCCCCGCTGATTTTTATCGTCAGATTTTGTGGGAACTCCTCTCCCTGGGACTGGACTCCTGGGCTGGGGAGGCTCTGTGCGAGCTACGGCCCCTCGCTCCTTCAGGGGGGCCTCTGCAGCTGCGCTCTCTCTCCCTCCTGGTGCACAATCACCACACCTGGTGCGGGGGGCCAGCCCGCTTCGTGTCCCTGCCCCTCCTACCTGTTTTGATGTGGCTTTTTCTTTATATCCTCAGATGCATGCGTTATGATTAACTAGACGTCAGGTGATTCTCCACATTGATTCTTTTATAATTTGGTTGTAATTTTAATGTGGTTCTGGGAGGAGGCAAATCCCACTTTTACCTAGCCTCCCATCTTGACCCTTCTTCTGTATCATTTTTTAATGCATTCTAAGTTCAGTGGACATTGCTATTTATAGGTATTCATATTTATAGCTTTTCATATCCATTTTTCTTTTCACCCTTTGTAAACTCTCCAGCGTTGATTTGCCGATGCACTCTTTATCATTGCAGCCTGTGGTTCAAGGAGGCTGACTCCATTCTCAGCTCCAGAGGTGGATGTGAGCTATCTCCTCTGATAAGCCCTTCAGTGCTGGCACAGTGGTTCAGGAATCCAGGCCTAAGATAGTTAGCACTTGGAAGGTTCCTGGACTCGAGGGCTGACTTGCGAATGGATATGTGACCCAGCTCAGACCAGAGAGACAAGAGGGGAAGTTTCTTAGGGTTCTGAGTCAGAGACTTCCTGTCTCCAAATAGGAAACCACTGGATGTTGGAGGGAAGTAAATACATGGGGGAAGGATTGATCACAAAACTGCAGAGAAACTAAGTTAGAGTCTCTGGGTCAATAAATCCCCAAATCTAACTTGCCTCTAGGCTTCTCTTTACCTGAGTCAAATACATTTCTTTATTATTTGAGCCTGTCTGAATTGTTGTTTTGTTGTTGTTCTCATTTAAACAAACCACCTCAAATCCTTTTGAAAGCAAGGCAGAACATAGATAAATATAACAAGACTAAAAAGCAATAGCCCATGTTAACAAGAGGAGTCATTCATGGCTGGATCTCAGCCTGCTTCTCCGACTTTATCTCTCGCTGTATATACTTCTCCTTCTAGTTGTCTGAACTCCAGAAAGACTGGCTGTTCTCTGGATGTGTTGTGCCTTCTTGACTGTGTACCTGCTGTTACCTATCTCGATGATGTCTTGTACCTGAGCATTACCAGGAGTAAACCCAAACATCACTGCTAAAGGAAGGCAGACTTGAGATTGCTTTTGTTTAATGCTTCCTTGGCACCTTGTATATCATCTTTCCATTATTGTGGCCATGACATAGCTTTGTAGCTATTTATATGTCTCCCTCCAGGCAGTAAGTTCCTCTAGGGCAGGCACCAGGTCTCTTCACCTTGGCCATCATTACTGCATAGTATAGTATCTGACAAATAACAGGTGCTCAACCCAATTGTATGATTTGTTGTCTTTCAAAGCAAGCAATTGAAAATCCAGAAACAAAGATGCATTGGGTTATTTAGTGATAGAAGAGGTTTAATCCCAGAGAATAACCTACCTTGTGCTGAACTATTGAAAGAGCTCAGAAAATCCAGATTGGATTCTGTAATTTCAGGATATTTAAACCAGGAGAGTTCTCATTTTAACCTTCTCATTTTTCAAATAAGGAATCTGTGACTGCGAATGATGAGGTGACTTGCCCAAGGTTGCATAGCTTATTAAACTCAGGGCCAGGAAGAGAACCAGGTCTCCTTTCCAGACTGCTGCACATCCAGCTACTTTCTTCCGTGCTATGTGCTCTCAACCCCCTCTGTGACCTTGACTTGAGTCACCTCGCTGAGTCCTTGTTTTTCCATTGCAAGAATGGAGTTATTCTCACTGGATAGTTAGGTAGAACAAAATACTATAAACACATGAAAGCATTTTGAGAACTATAAATGTATTATCAAAATATGAGGTTTCATCATAAGATTCTTCTCAACCCTGGGTACTATGCAGAAAAAGCCACTCATTCTCTTTGGTGACAGGAAACATTGTAGAATCCTGCAATTTGACGAGTCTACAAAGAGTAAAATTTAAGACATACACAGAGCATCTTTTTTTCATTTGTTTTAACAAGCATTGTTTCATGTTAATAATCTGTGACAAAATGTCTAGCTAATAAGAAAAACATGGTAAACGCATGAGGTAAAAATAAATATAGTTAGCACTGTAGGCTTTTCCTGAAACACTGTTATTAACCTTTTTGCAAAGTTAGGGTTCGGTACTGCTGGATAGGCTCATGTGGAATTTGCCAGTCTTGGAAATTTGTGACAAGAGTTGGAGTCAAAGTGGGTTGCTTATTTCAGCACTGTTCCATGTGCCTAGTTTATGAATAAAAATCTTCTTAAGAAAATAGGCAAAAGGCTGAATATGGAATATTCGGGGGCCTGTTAGGCCTTGAGCATGAAATGAAAGGCGCGCCAAACCAGCTACTTTCTGTCCTTCCCATCACCTCATTTGCTTTTTAAATATTTATTTAAAAAATGTGAGCAGTTTTCAGTATCAAAAACTATTGTGTGCTAGATGCTACGCTAGGTACTGGGATATAGAGGAAACTAAGAGCCACTGGGTCCCTACGACTAACAGCTGTGGTCTCTTGTGGAAAATAGATGAACAGGTAATCAGCTGTATTAAGATAAGGACAAGGCCCAGTAGGAGAAAATAATGAGGCACCTCATTTTTACAGAGGATTGACTGGAATGTCAGAGGGTGTGTTTAGGCCAGTTTTTAAGCCTTTGCAGTTTAAGCTCAACTTTCTATTTCTGATCTTTCAAAGTGCCTTCTTTGTCCTGCTCTTATCCCACGTAATAATAATGATAACAAAATAGCTACCACCTAATAAGCACCCATGTGATAGGTTCCAAAGTAGCACCATACACAAATGCCTATGTTTAGTTTAATGCATCAAATAGTTTCAGTTTCTGTCAGGAAACAGAATCCAATATAAGGCTTTCAGAACTTTATTGCCGATTCTTCATACAATTTTCTGCTCATCTACATTATTGCTGCTAGTCTTTTTAGTCAGATTTTTTTCTATCAATATGTATATGTATAGGCAGATGATGATGATGTTGATGATCATTTATGTTTACTTGGTGCTAAGCTCTTTACAAAGCATTACCTCATTTAAATGGCTCACTTGGTTATGAGGTAGGTCCAGTTATTCTCCATATTTGACAGATGAAGAAATGGAGGTCCAAAGAGATAAAAAATTTTTTGATAGATATAAAGCAACTAAGGGAGAGACCAGGGATAAAATCAGTGTTCTTCCAGATCTTGAGCTTGAAAATTGAGTGTTATGCTACCTCAATGTCATTTCTGGAGCAGGCAGATCTTATTCATGGATGGATTATTTTTTATGTCTGCTAGAAGAGCATCATGTAGAACTCTGCCTGGACGGCTCTTTCTGTTTTCTTTCCTTGGCTAACTCCAGTGTTCCTTTAAAATTGACATTAGGCTTCTGGTTAATCATAGCACATTGTCCACAAGAGCTTATCTCTTCTCCCACCCCAAACCTTTAAAATGATGGCAGAAGAATAAACACACTGACCTGAAAGGACAAAAAGGAGAGACAATAATGAATGGAATGATTCAACTGTTTTGCTAAAGACAGGAAACAGATGCAGGTATGGCAAATGAACCCACAGGGTAAAGAAAGTTCCCACTTAGACTACCTGACCATGGAGCATCTGAGAGGCTCTGCAAGGAGAGCCCCAGAAGCAGTGCAAGTTTGAGAGGCACGAGCTAAAACTGGGTGACTGGCAGGCACTTAGGTCCCACCCTAATCCTTCACAGATAGGAGTCGGTTTCTTCCTTGCCTTTGGAGAATTAAATGTAATTTAACTCTGGTTTCAGGGACATCAAAATCTTGGGAGAGTAAGATAGTGTGGCATTGGGTTACAGTAGAGAATTAAGGATGACCCATGAAACAGGAGACCCCATGAGATCCCCTCAGCACCCTTTCCCTATTGCCTTAAAAGGCTAGCACCCAAACGCATATCCCTTTCCCGGACCTCTGCAGTAGCAGATTGGAAGATCATCTGTGGAGAAATGAAGTCGCTCCAGGGAAAAGATTTCCAGAGACGGACATGTGGAGCTTTCCTTCAACAAGGATGGCGTGCCCTTTTATTACCTCAAGTAAAACCCAGCGATTAAGTCTCTGTCCATGCTCACAGTATTTCAGATAAAACATTTGTTCTTTACTCTTAAAGAAAATGGACAATACAGGATTACTACGTATTTGAGAAAGGCTTGTCACATGAAAGAGATGAAAACACACCAAAAAAAGCAACAACCGATAAGATAAACTGACAGAAAACAATGACAAGGAACTTAGTGAAGGAGAGACAGCGCTGGCAGCAGAGGAAAACTTTAAAAAAAACCTTCAACCAATATTTTCAGAACAATAAGAAGCTTGTTGCATCTATGGACTACCAATAGGATGCTTGAGAAAAAGAAGCATCAGAACAATAAAGAACTCTTGGGAGAAAAGAATATTTTTATTTCACACCTCGAGACATGTACACGCCCATAACATTTTTTGCAAAATAACTTTGTTGGCCAACAAAAGGAAAAATGGTGGACAAAAGGAAGAAAAGATAAGAAGAGTGGAAGCTTAATCCAGGGACTCTCACATTTATACATAAGGAAATTCAGAAACGGAAGATAGAGAAAATGGAAAGGATGTATTATCAAAGGAAAAATAAAGGACTGTCTCCCCTAACTAATTTATATAAATTTCAACATTTACAGGTTCCTTGATTGTTCAGCACAGCGTGTGCAACAAAGTATGGCATTGTGAAATTTTAGAACACTTGGGAGAGAGAGAGAGAGAGAGAGAGAGAGAGAGAGAGAGAGAGAGAGAGAGAGAGAGAAAGAGAAAGAGAAATAAGATTCGGAATTTACAATGGCCAACACTGGATGCTACAACAGAAGAGCAATATTTTCAAAATTCAGAGGGATAATTATACTCAACACAGTATTCTATGTTCAGCCAAATTATTAATTGCAGGTGTAAGGTAGTACATACTTTTTCAAACATAAAAGGCTCAGTTTATCACTACACATCTTTTCTTAGGAAGCTACTAAAGAATGTGCTTTATAAAATGAGGAGTCGGTTGAGAAAGAGGAAGACATGGGATTAAAAACTCACTTAATGTCTGGTGTAGAGAATAGTGAAGAAAAGAAGGCTCAGCATGAGAGCTGTGTGGCAGACCTGGAGATGGATGGGTCCAGGTAGGAGCAGAGAACTGAGGGCAGAGGAAGAGAGGATGCAAGGTGGGTGGCAGGAAGGAGAGAGAGCATGAGGCAGAAATGGACAGAGCATTTCAGATAGTGGTTGAACATTTGTAAGAATTACCGATAGATTTTGACAGATCGATTGGGATAGTTGGGATAAAAAGCAGAGTTAACAATTCTAGGAAAAACAATAAGTTCTGTGAGAAAGGATTTGTAATCACAGTTTGTTACTTGCTTTAGTTATCCATAGCCATAACGATGTAAACAGTGGTTATAATTAACCCAGTATTTGGTATATAATTAAAGAGGTTGAAGATGGTGCTAGAAAGCTGAATACTTAACTTTTATAATAGGAAGCTAATATATAAGGTCTTAAATTTATAAAACAAGTACAGCATCATAAATGGCATCTTAAGGGAGATAATTACCAGGAGAAGTAGGTAGAATAGTTGAAAGAGATTGACTCTAGGGAGTAGGACTAAGGTTTTGATGGTGAGTGAAACAGGTGATTGCCATTTTTTAGTATAGACTAGTTTATTTTATTTAAAAAAGAGCACTTATTATTTAGATAAAACAAACCAACCTTAGCAATTATGCTTTTCGTGCAGCTTTTCCTGATGTCTGCCATGGAGTCTAAATTACTTGTCTTCCTTCCCCTCTTCTCATCTAGATTGTACGATTTATTATACTGGTTTGGTTGCTTTGTTTGTGGTTTAATTTTTGCCCCTAGATGATGACCTCTTTGACTGTAGGTGTTATGTGAAAAGTTCCCCCAAATCTCTTAGTTACCATTGACTTTATTGTCTCAATGATTTCTCTATGGGATCCATAATCTAAATATCCACACATATGTCTGTTTACTGAGGAATAAGATCCAAATAACCGAAGATTATCCTTTATAAGTGCTTTGAGAAGGAGCACCAAAAGCTTACATTCTTTGTTTCTCTTGCTGGAGGGACCCAAGTTTGTGCCCCTCAGAGTAGGAGAGGAGCTGCTTTCTCTACAAAAGGGATTGCTTCAGCAGCTAATACAATAATGCCAGAAATTGAAAATTAAAAAAAAAAAAAGACTAACTTAAAATCCTGTCACTCAAAAAATCACCTATTTTTCTTTCCCTATACTTATCTAGTCTTCATTCATATATAGACGTTTTTACATACTGTCAGTGAAGACAATGCTGGGTAGTGATTTATTTACTCAGTATTTTATCACATGAAGTTTTCCTTGCTGGTACATAGTTTTCATAATGATTATTTTAAACAGCTATGTATTTCATCATGTCGTATTTATTAAACCATATCCTGATGAATGAAGATCGATTAAATTTTTCTTACAATTAACATCTCTCTACACATTTACATAAAAAAATTTCCTAGGAGGGGCTAAAATGGTCATGAATTTTTAGAGTTTTAGAACTTAAAACTGGAAGAGAAGTTGCTACATCAAATCTCAAATTTAGGGCAGAGACGCCTTCTAAAGCAACATGCCTCTTCTCGAGTCCGTCCAGTAAACCTTACTTTCTCACATGGAAGTTCACCCAATTTGTTTTGAAAAACAAGGATTTTTAAATGTTTATTTAAAAATGAGCCCGAAGTAGCACCATTTACCCCACTTGGTCATCATTCTGCCCTCAGGATCTGCTCAAATACACTGTGTTCCCTCCTTCCGCATGGCAGCCTGTCAAATATTTGAGGACGATGATCATGGACAAGTGACCTTTACCTCGTCTTTTAACTAAAATATGCCCTGTCTATCACTGTGAGTCTTCCTACTCATTCACCTTTGCTGTTTTCTGCCCTAATTACCCAAACCTCTTCTCTCCCTGCCAGTCACCAAGAGTTCTTTCCTTCATGGCTGCCTTTCCAGGCCTCTGCTGCTGTATTCTGTTACATCAGAGACGCACCATTACTTTTACGTATCACTAGGAAATAAAAACCACTGCCAATGAAACTCTGACATGACACCGATGATAAGGCACACTTTGTTTTCAAAAATGTTAAAATGTGGAAAGAAAATGTGTGTCTTAGAATCTATGAAATATAGCAAGGCCATTATTTCTTTCTAGATCAGCTTCAGACTCAATCTATATCATGCAGTGTGGCCCCGGACTTAGAAACAGTATTTCTAGGGTGGCTGGCTTTCCCTGACAGTGGTAGCTGTTGCTACCCAGGCTTGTCACAGTTTGTAGCCTAGAAAGTGGGCCAGTTGGTGGGGGTGGGGTGGGGTGGTTCTAGTCATGCGGGATGTGGTTTGATACTGTGTGTGTGTGTGTGTGTGTGTGCGCGCGCACGCGCGCGCACATTGCAAAGGCATGTCCCTCTGTTATAAAGCTAACCATACAGTTTTAATTTAGTATCACTGATAAGAAACATAATAGTAATAATAATATCAAACCACTTCATTGTAAAGTCAGAGTTCAGGAACGCAGAAACTTCAAAGTACTGGTGATGGGTACTGAATCACATTAAAACAGCTCAAGTCTGGCAAACTGTTGAATTTGTGGTCACAGTTCCAAATACAAATGACATAGACTTTGACAATGCCACAGGAATAATTTAATAAATTCAGGGTGAGAGGTAGAGGGAAGATGTCTGTGTTGGGAAGTATAAGTGTTCCAATATACTGGTATCAGAGAATCAGAGAATGGTAAAATTGAAGCATAGTTTAAAAACACAATAACTCCAGCCTCTTAAATTCAGAATCATTTTCTTCCCTTTGGATTTAATAATCTGGAGAGACCACTTAAAAATTGGTATTTCTTGTTGGGGAGAGAATTGGATAATTTTCGGCAAATACATAAATTCTGAATGATTTATACTTTTACTGTTAATTCAAGTAAATTAAATTTAATAATTTTTATTAATTGTATCACTATAGTCTAATCCATTAAAAATTTAATTTTAAGTTTTCTAAAACACAGTCGATTATTGTTATTCATAGCAGTTAGGTTCTATACAGTCATTGCAAAAACTGAATTGGCAAGTACCAGGCTCCTAAGTGAAATACAGGCTAGGTTCCTGTGAGCCTCTGATCATGGTATTTTCATCAGCTGATCGACACAGAGCTTTGTCTCATCTGTGCTTCTGTTTAAAGACACCTTATTTAATGAGGAGTGATGCTGAATCATTAAGAGTGAACCCGCGGCCAGCAACGCTGTGACTCACGCCTGAACATGCTTGTGTAACACACACGTTTCCTCCCCAGGGCATATCACTGCCTGCTCGTGCTTAGGGACGCTGGGCTGCACTTCAGCTCTGTACTGGGGCCGCCATTTAAATAGCGAAGTCACTAATAAAAAGCACAACAGTGCAAACAATTGGCACCAAAGAGACTGCATAACGGACTTATTCACATTAAAATTGGAAGGCAGAGCATTGCCTTGTTCGACCTCAGCTGGGAACACGCAGGTTGTGTGACTTGCTTTCTGCCACTTTGTGCATGTCAGTGGATGACTTCCTGAGCACTGTGAGCATTGGTTTTGGGAGTCAAGTAAATTATTATTTTAAAAAAATTTTTTAATAGAAAAAAATTTATCAATATGTAATTAACATAACATATTTCAGTTGTATAACATAATGATTAGCTATTTTGTATATATTATGAAATGATCACCACAATACAGGCAAATTCACAAGCATGGAATCCACAATTAAAGAGGATTGACTGTATTTCTAATAACACCTTATTACACCTACTTCTTTCTCTCCTTCCATATCTAACCACCTGCCTGTGCTGACACCTTCTATCTGCAGAGAGATATCTGGAATTAGACTCAGCAAAAGTTGACAATTACTCTTGTTATTGGATTGTGGAATTTAATATTTTTATTTTAAATCAAAAATTTAGTAGTACACAAATACCATATGATTTCACTTATTTGTGGAATCTAAATAACAAAATAAATGAACAAACAAAAGAGACACGGACTCATAGGTACAGAGAACATTTTGACAGTTGTCATGTGGGAGGGGGATCGAGGGGCTGGGTGGAAAAGGTGAAGGGATTAAGAAGTACAAGTTGGTAGTTACGAAATAGTCACAGGACTGTAAAGCACAGCCCAGGGCATATAGCCAAGAATGCTGCAAAAACTACGTATGGTGCCAGGTGGATACTAATACAAATTTTAATTTGTATTAAAATGTATCATTAAATATTCTAAGAATAATATAATAATAAGACTTTTCTTTTTGTTCGTCATGATGATGTTTGTGCTTTTTTTCCTACACTTAAATTCAATATTTCATGAGGATGTGAGGAAATAGGTAATTTTACTGGTTTTAGTATAAATTACTGCAGTTTTTTTTTGGAAGAAAATTTGGCGAAAGGCATCAAAAGCCTCAATGAATTTAATTCTTTTTTTATCCAGTAATTCTATCTGGGCATTTCACACATGGAAATAACCACAAAAATTTTATTAACAATGTCATTATAGTTGCTAAACAGGTAAATCAACCTCATCGACCATCAGCAGGAGCTCTGAAGAAAGAAATACAGCATTTATAACTCATGTTCTTTAAAAATTTGGATGACATGATTAACATAAGGGCAGGACAAAAACCACACATACAGAGATAAATGTTAAAAAGACTTGAAAAATACATAAGCAAAATATTAGCAGTGTTTATCTGTGGGAGGTAGACTTCTAGGTAACTTTCATTTTAAAAATATATCCACGGACAGTTCGCAATTTCTACAGTAAGTATATAAAATTAGGGGAAAGAAATTTTATGTAAAGGATACTACATTTTGTTTAAAAATTACACTGAGCCCTCATGAAAGTATATGATCAATGGCATAATTTACATAACTGCAGACCCCTGCTTTTTTAGACTTTTTTTTTTTTTTTTGAGGACCTTGTACTTGACTGACATGCTCACAAACATCATATCACTTAAAGTAATTTGCATTATAACCTTGTGAGGCTGGTTTAATTATTGTCGATTTGTGAATGAGAGTACTTAGATTCAGAGGTGGTGTAAGTAACCTAAGGTCTCCCAATTAATAATTGGAGACAGAGTCAGGACTTAAACACAAACTTTCTGACTTCCACCTACAAATGCCAATGTCAGAGTCATCCTGCAGAGACCATCAGAGCAATCTGCCATTTTACTGCAAAATATATATATATATGTATATATTTTTCTATAATGTATCTCATTTAAACTTCCCAGCAACACAATAAGTAAATGATAGTACTACTAAAGATGGTTCTTATGTTATTATTAGAAATTTTTTCAATCAGGTGTATATAATGGTCAATATATCATTCATTTATTGAACTAACATATTCCAGGTGCTTATGACATGCCAAGCACTGTTCTAGGAACCGATGATATAGCAATTAACAAAACAAAGCCCTCGCTCTCATGGAGCTTTCGTTCTTGTTTGGAGAGACAGAAAATAAGAATGCTGAAATATGGTGCAGAAAGTGGTGATAAGTGCTATGAATAAAAAGCAAGAGGGGAAAAGGGCTTTCGTCATTCTATGATCCTTCTCTGGGCTTTGGGCTTGGAGCACTGTGCAGTTACTTTGTCCCGAGGTGGAGAAGCTGGGAGAAGAGTAGTTTTGGGAAGTAGAATGTGTATGGAAATTAAGGTTTTAATTTTGAGATGCCTATGAGACTCCTAATGGAGAAGTCAAGCAGGCAGGTGCATGAGTCTGAAGATCAGGTGAGAGGTTAGAACTGGAGATGTAAACCTGGCAGGCATTGGCTTATAGGTGGTACTTAAAATCATGGAATTAGATGCAATTATCTAAGAAGACAGTGTCTTGGAGCCCACCAACGTTTAAAGAAAGAGAGCAAGATTGGGCGGCATGTAAAGGAGACTGAAAAGAAAAGAAAGCTAGAAGAAAACCAGGGACACCTGGTGTGTAGAAATTTAATGAAGGACCTGGATTAGAACGCAGTTATTCTGACTCCTAGTGTTGTTTCATTCTCTGTTATTGAAGGTTTTTATGATGCTTCTTTTCTTTTCATGCTTGTCATTTTTTTGCTCCTAAAAGAGTTATTTAAATAATCATTGAAGTGGTAGATTTGCAAGACGGTAATTGCTAAAATGACTTCCTTTACTCTTTAAGTCTTTTGGGCACCATTCCAGTTTTCTATAACCTTCAAACATATGTGTAAATAGTTCAGTGAGTTCATTATCCAACTCCCTGAACAGCAAAGCGTGATATCATCTGAAAGGCAATTCTCACTCCCATAAAGTGGAGCAATGAACCATTTACCTTAAAGGACCTTCATGAGACAGTCTGTATACCTATGGGGTTCTTCAACATTCATGCTTTGTTATTTATTTTTATTTTTTATATTTTTTTACCTTTCCATACAGGTATGCACTTTGTATAATAAACTGAACTAATTTTAAGCTCAATGAATTTCTCCACCTCTATGCACCCATCTGCCGACCATCCAGATCAAAATTTAGAAACTTTCCAGCCCCCAGGAACCTCCCGCATGCCCTTTCCCAGTCAATGCCCACACCCTTTTCTTCTCCCATCGCCATTCTGACTTCTATTATCATTGGTTCGTTTCGCCTGTCCTTGAACGCAGTATAAATGGAATTTAACGTATTTTCTTCTTTGTGCTTGACTTCTTTTATGTAGCATAACATCTGCGAAGGCATTCACATCATTGCAAGGAGTTTATTCTTTCTTAAATTGGTCTGTAATGTTACATTTTATGAATGTACCCCAATTGATTATCCATTCTATTGATGATGGACATTTGAGTTGTTTCCAGTGCTTAGATGTTATGAACAAAACAACTGTAGTGGACGCATACTCATTTCCCTGGAGTATTTCTCTAGGACTGAATTAGTGCACACATGCATGCTTTTAGGAGTGAAATTACTGCATCATAATGTAGGCATATGCGATTTATTTTTTATTCAACTCATAGGAAATTCAAATTAAAGTAATGAGATATCATTTATTGCTTATAAAATCAGTAAATATTTTAGTATATAGAATATCCACCATATTTTTTTTCTCACTTTTACACATTGCTGGAGGGAGTATAAATTGGTGTATCCTTTTAAAAATCATTTTGTCAGCGTATAGTAATAATAGCCTTTAAAATTTTTATACAAGGAATTTTTTTGACACCGGAGTCTTTTTTTTTTTTTCTTTTTTGGAACTTATCCTAAGGAAACAATTGTAAATATTGTTAAAAGTTCATGAACCAACATATTTACCAGAGAACTATTTGGAGAAGAGAAAATAGCAAAAATGACCTATGACAAACCATAGGGAATACTTGCAGTAAGTTATACAACAACCTCTCAATGAAAAATATGATGTTTGGGGAGAGAAACATAATACAAAGATAAAAAAAAAAAAAGTCCCAGGAGGAAATATCAACAAAATGTTAATGCCAACCAACCGAGTGGTAGATTACTGGGAAAGTATTTTCTATATTTTGCAAATTTGCATCTCGTTAGCGGCCGGATGGGCTACTGGTTAAGAGGATGGTCCCTAAAGTCATATTATCTGGTTTCCGATCCTCTAGTCCTGATGTTCACTGCTTACTGGCTGGGTTACACTGGGCAAGTCTGAGTTCCAATTAATTCACCAAGTATTTATTGAGTGTCTAGTATGTGCCAGACACTGTTCGGCAAGCAGATAAATACAGTTCCCTGTGCTCGTGGAGCTTCCAATCCAGTGTGTGCTTTCGGTAAAACAGGCTTCAGTCTAACGCTGAGGGTAGTGATGAGCCAACATTGGGGAAGTGTCTGAAACTTGTGAGCCCTCAAGACGTGCTGAGAATTCCTGCTATCATTATTGTATTTATGGATTTCTGCATTTTCCACCTTCTCTTTCAGTTAAAAAAAAAAAAGACCTCTTTCTGACAGAATGGGTTTGACATGGCGTATAATTGACCATTTTTACTGTTTATTTGAGAGGAAACATTGATTACTCACCTAATTAGTTAGTACTTTTGAGTTCTATGCCACAAGGTGAAGGGACATGGCTGTGGCCAAGGTAGAACCCAGTTTTCCTAATGCGTCCGAAGAATTCCTGCCTCCTCATACCCATTCCAGTGATTAAGTTATTTCTTAGTATTGAGTTTTGAAGTAATGTAATTTTTTTAAACCAATTTTAACCAATGATGCAATTATTAGTTTGATGTTTTCAAAGCCAACAGTGTTTTAGTTTACTAAGGCTCCCAGAATGAAGTATCACAACCTGGGTGGCTTGAAACAATAGAAATTTATTTTCTCACAGTTCTAGAGGCTGGATTCTGAAATCGAGATGACGGCAGGGCCACCCTCCTGCCAGACTCTCCAGGGGAGGCTGCTTCTTCGCTCTGTCTGGCTTCTGATGGCTCCTGGGAGTGCCTAGTAGTCTCTGGCTGTGGCAGCATGACTCTGATCTCTGCCTCCACGTTTTCTCATGGACCCGTGCCCGAGTGCCCCCTTTGTCCTCTGGAGACTCCTTTCATAAGGACACGAGTAATTGGATTTAAGGCCCACTCTAAATCCAGGATGAGTTCATCTCGAGATCCTTAACTAATTACATTTCAAAGACCCTGTTTCCAAATAAGGTCACATTCTGAGGTTCTGGGTGGATGTGAATTTTGGGGGGATACTATTCAACCCACTACAAATAACAGTAATTTCAACAATACTACTCTTGCGGTTTTTAAATCATTCAACTGAATATGGATGGTAAATAGAATATAGTTTCCTTAAATGAATGCTGTTTATTGCCTTCAGGTAAATGGCGGAGGCAACCCAGGTTTTTAATAGTGTGATTTTGAGGCGCACGAGTCTGAAAAGGTGGAGGAACAATATATCCTAAGATGCTTCTGGCTCTGATTCTGTCAAGCTTTTGGAAGACTCGTATATCTCCACAAGAACTGTGATCTGAAAAGGTTAAGGGTTGCATCTAATGTGATTTGGAAAAACAGAAAATGAGTGAAGCTCTTGACCATTGGATAGAGATTTTGTTCTTGGCCATTTTTCTTGATGATGTAGAAATGCTGACAATCCATTATTCACACTAAATCTTTTAGTATGCTAATCTAGTAGAATGCTCTTCCTTCTGACTCTTCTGTTGGTAGTGGGAATTGTTTCCCCAGTTGTTTGAAACCTCTAAATGCTGATACCTCAGTGGAGGCAAATTCCCAAAGCCCTTTCTGTACAATGAACGTGCAGGGATTAGTTTGTGTTGGTTGTACATTTCACAGTGTTTTATAGTTATGTAAATTGGGTGTAATAAGGAAAGGCTTTAGACCACAAGTATCTTTTCTCTGTTCTGATCAAGCAGTGACGCCAGCATTTAATACAACAGCAGAGAAAAAAAAAGGCTGACATTCAGTTGCTCATCTTGCAACTTATTTTCTGTCGAAAGTTATATTTTTGAGATTTAGCTATCTTAATACATTTATCACTCATTTTATTATTTTTAATTTATTACATCATTTAATGATTTCCTGTCGATGAACATTTATGTGGTTTCTAACATTTTCTGATAACAAACAAGGAATCATTTTTGTAGAGAGCTTCCTTTTGCACTTATGCTAGAATATCACGTTGACTTTGATATGCAGCTCTTATATCCTAAAACCTTGCCGAGCTCTCTTTTGAATTCTAAATCATTTTTTTTTCTGTAAATTATCTTGGTATTTCCATGTGAAAATTTTACTGTGTGAAATAAAGACGGCTTATCATTTTCCAATTCTTATACTTCTTAGTTCTTTTCTTTATCTTATTACATTGTTTGAGGCCTCATGTACAATGGCGAATGGAAGCAAAGTATTAACTCGAATACTTTTAAAGTGACATTATTAAATAAGTCATGTACAGTTATTTTAGTTAAAGAGAGTCTTTTACTACTAGTAGTTTTCTAAGCATTTTGTCTTGAATAAATTTTGAGTTATATTGTATGCTTTTCCTGTATCTATTCAGATTTTTCTTTACATTATTAATGTGGTATATTACATTCATGGATTTTTGTATTTTCCATTTTTAATTTGACTTATTTTAGTGTCATGTGAACACATTTTAAAAGTCAAATAGTTTTACAGTGGTTGGATGCACTCTTAATTATCAATACCCAGGGGCAACCTCTTTCAAATCTTTAGTTTGATGTTTTCAAAGCTAATAGTGTTTCAGTTTCCTAAGGCTGCCATAACAAGTATCACAAACCGGATCATAAAAAGTCCCTTTTCGTATTTGCATCCATATTTCCAAATAATGTGAATATACTGCTATTTCTTGGTTTTCCAATTTTAGATATTAATGTATTACTATTTTTTTCAGTATTAGATATTTTTTATTTCTTTGGAAAATGGATAATTTGCTCTCTCTCTTCTACTATCTCAATATAGTTACATCACATTTTTTTTAAAGAAGTATTTATACTGTGGTGTGTAAATATTATTCACCATTGAGCAATGTAGAATACTAGGATTAAATTTTCTTATTTATACGTGTAGGTATATAGTCTATATTTTTTTCAAGACTTAATAAATTCTTTATTTTTTCTTTGCTTAGTTTTCCATATGCCTATTATTAATTCATTCTAAAACTCACCAAAGCATAATATAATCTCTTTTTACTGTATTCAGACACATTGGGCAATATATCAAGTGTGCAGGCGTCTGTATGTGTCTGTGTAATAGAGAAAGAGGGAGAGAGAACAGAACAGAAAAAGTCGGGTGTGTCTTACCGGAAGCCTAGTGGACCTGTGACGTGGCTATCGCCTCGGGAGGTCTTTTTAATGTCTTGAGAATTACCTTCGCATCCCTTCTGGGTCAACGTTCCTATTGTTTCGGGATCCCTTTCTTTCTCTTTTTGAGTTTGTTACTTTTGTAGGAGGCACCCTTCATTATCTTTCTGAATTCATGGCAGGTGATTTTGAAAGGTGTTGCCAGTTTGAAAAACTCTTCGTTCTGCTTCCGCATTTGATTGATGGCGTGAGCTGGTATAGGTGTCTAAGTTTAAAATCACTCCTCTTACACATTTTCAAAATATTTCTCTATTGTCTTCTAGAATCCAGCATTGCTAGAAAGAAATTTAGTGCCACTCTGATGCATGACAATTTTCTCTTTTTTCCCTCTCCGGAGGCTTTTAGGATCTTTTATTCACGCTCATTATTCTAAAATTTTATAATACTGTGCTTTAACGTGAGTCTTTTTTCATTTATTGTACTTGGATTATACTATGCCCCCAATGAGGCCTTTCCATGTTCTTCAATTCTGGGAAATTCTTGTACTGTTTCTTTGTGTTTTGCCTGTGTTTCCTCTATTCTTTTTTTAGGGGGCATGTGGGGTTACTCCTAATGTCAGGCTCTTTGAAAAACAAAATCTTTTCTTTTTAAAATTTTCCTGTATGTAACTCTTAGAATTTTCATTCTGGAGATTTCTTCATCTCTATCTTCCAAATATTATTCTGAATTTAAAACTTTTGTTGTCATATTTTTAATTTTGAAGAGGTCTTTCAGTGGCTCCTTGTTTTGTGACTGTCCTTTTAAATAGTATTTGCTCTTGCTTCACGGATGCAAGATCTTTTACCTCTCTGGGAATATATGTTTAATTTATTTTGCTCCCTGCATTTTATCTATTTCTTTTAAAATAATTGTGTTGGTCTGTTTGTCATATTAGAAATGTTCTTCAAAAAACTGGTGATTCTTTGCTTTTCATTTATATTAAAAAATAAAGCACTTAAAAATTAATTTAAAGTGCAACGCATGCGTTCGTTCAGGACTTGTTGAGTGGGGGGCTAGTAGCAATAGGCTAGAGCATACAGACTAGGTGTGCAGTAGGCTTGCCCTCTAGGTATGTGTAAGTGCACTCTAGGATGTTTGCACAACGATGAAATCGCCTAAAGACACATTTTCAGATTGTGTACCCATCGTCCAGTGGTATATAACTATTCACTTTTAATCAGTCCCCGTAGTCTTCGAGCCTTTATAGCTCCAACTTCAGTGGTATGTAGTATTTCTAATTCCTGGTTTCTATCTTCTTAGACTTAGGCTAGGAAAGAGAGCTAAGCTCAGGCTTAGAGTAAGAGAATGTTATTTTTCCTGCCTCTCCATCTGTATTAACCCCGCCTTGCCTGGGGACTTGATAGTTGCCTTTCCTTGCTCCCAGGCCCGCATACGGGTCTCTGGGTCTCACCCTACCCTTTCAGGAATCCCGTCCTGCACACGACGATGCAAGGGATGTTGTAGATCCGACCTCAGCACGCTGCTTGCTCCCACTCCTGGCTGAGAAGTGGTGCTTGTGTCTTTCTGGCTCTCTCAGCCATAGCTAGGAATGGTGGTGGTGGTGGGGGGGGAGGGTTGGACCGTAGTTTTTTCCTCATTTCTTTGTAAGCGGGAAAACCCTATATATCTATCTATTGGCTATGAGTAGTGAGCCTAGTGCTGGCTCCCCATCGTGCGGGGTGGCTTAAGTTTTATTTCAGTCGCCCTGCAGAAGCTGGGTCCTTAGCCCCACCCCAGAGCCGCAGCTCTGAGGCTTTGGGCTCCAGCCCCTCTCACTCATTTGTGTCTTTGCTCCATCCCTCATCCAAGAAAGACGATCTTTTCTTCCCTCTTTATCCTTGGCAACATCCATTTTCTTTTTCTGTCACTTCTATTTTTTTTTTTTTTTTTTTTTTTGGAGCAGAGGAACCAAGTGCAAAAGAGCAGCAGCAGCAGCAGCAACAGCAAAAGCCAACAGCCAGATGAAAACCCGTTCCCATGCACTTGGTAAAAGTGGTAAGCTCCGATTCGGCTAGATCAACCAGAATGCTATATTCGACTATGCCTTGTCGTATCTAAAGCCCCTCACAAATCTTAATTATTTATTATATGTTTATGTGTTCCCGTCGCCTCATTAGGAAAGCCTAAGACCTTCCTCACGCAGGCTCCATTTTTCATTTGTGTCCCAAACATAAAAGATGGGCTTTCAAGGACGTGGGATTTCTCTCTGTCTACGACGTGTTCCCCAAACAGCAAAGCACTTTTCTGTCTCTCGAATTCTTGAGCAATGTTTGGCAGAGAGACACACAAGAAGATGGCTAGAAGGGCACTCTGGACGGGCCGGGTGAGCTAGATCGGCCTCCTCACTGCCCAGGCTCTGAGGCCCTGGGTCACCGCCAAGAACGCAGTTCACCAGAAAGGCAAACAGTGAGAAGTTCACCAAACACTTGGACTTTAATTTGCTTCTTGAAATGCCAGGCTATTTTCTTTTTCTGGCAGAAATTGTTGCTCCTCCTCTAACCTCGCAGATTCTAAATCCAGTCCTCCTCTGATTAGATTTTCCTCTGAAACTTAAACAATTCAATCCAACAAATATTTATTGAAGCGTGCCAGGCAGCGTTAGGTACGGGGGGTGTTGCGATGAATACCGCGTGCGGTTCCTGTCCTTAATGGCCTCGCAGTCTGACGTCAGGGGAGACAAACAGGCCTGTGAGCCAGGAGAGTTAGCACAGGTGGGGTTCAGCTGTCCAGGGTCACATCGACAGGAGCTGTCGTTCACCAGGAGGCAGTGAACAAGCGATTCATTTAGCTTCTTTGTGTTCGTTTCCTCATCTGTAAAAAGGACGTTCTGATGGCATCATGCAGTGTGTGTATATATATATAGATGCACATACGTAGATGCAGTATATATTATGAATTACGATACCTATATATGTGTGTGCATCTATACGTATGTATGCATAAACATATATGCGTATACATATATATATTGTAGTCTTTATATGTATATAAACATAGACACAGTATACATGTATGCATATATTATCTATTCTCAATATATGCACATGTGTTATATATAGGTTAAGTATATCGATACATGTTAAATGTATACAGTTAAGCCTGGCAAACAACAAGCACCCCATAAATGTCAACTTCTATTATTATGTGCATTCCAGCTCTGGGACGTGAAGGAGAGACTGAACTAGTGATGAATGAGAGCACGGGCTCTCGAGTCAGACAAGCCTGGGTTCAAAAGTTGCTCAACAACTTATAACCTTGGAGAATCTTGTATGTGAAGGCCCCAGTCCATTTCAAAATCAACGCTCAAAAAGAGCTGCCGTTATTCTTCCTTAACAATAGCTTCCTTGATAAAGCTTCCTTAAAAATAGCTCTGAAACAAAGTTACCCTATTTCGAAAATAATGATTACTGTTTTGTTTATATATATATATATATATATATATATATATATATATATATATATATATATATAGTGATGCTACTCTCTTTGTTGGTGATAATACATATATCATTCCTAGGAGAAAAGGACCCATTATAGGTAATCAATAATGGTGAGCATTTCAAATATTATCATCTTCACCCATATAGTTTTGTTATAAAGTGTCCCCTGTGCCAGAGTGTGGCATAGAAGACCAAGCCTCCACCCCAAATCTCCACTCCTCCTCCTGCAGAGTAGAGCTGTCCCTGGGGAGGAGCTGGCAGTACAGTGCCCCGCCCTGGGGCCCAGTGTCTGGTTCTCTCAGTAGAAGATGAATGAATTTAAGTGATATGTGTCCAGGTAAAGGTGATTAGGAAGTGTGGCTCTTCTCCCTTCTCTTTTCCTTTCTACCAGCTGGAAGCAAAGGGCCCTGAGATCTGAGGAAATAACAGAACAACAAGATGGAAAGAGCCTGGAGCCCTGAATCACCATGTGGCAGAAAGTTATCCACTGAGCAGGAACACCCATGTGGGATTCTTACCTGAGAAAGAAATGGTCTTTTATTGTGTTAAGCCTCCAAAATTTGGGGTATTTTAAAGGAGATAGTATCATCCTAACAAATAGAATATGCTAAATGCCAAAGGTACCAGGCATGAATCATAGGCAGGTATGATTTAAAACACAGTAGAAATTATGCCAATATAAAGGTCCAGTTAAAACATTGAAGGTAATTAAAAGAGAGAAAGGGACAAGAAGAGATATCATCAAAGGGAAGGGTTTTGTCTGGGCCTTGAAGGACTTGGACATGTGAAAAAGCTTGGGAGGCAGGTAGAAGAAGCCAGAGAAATGAGGACCGCGCTCAGGGGAAAGTGAATACCTCTTTTAAATTTGCATGCAGAGTGTATAAAGGGGAATAGTGAGAATCTTGTGAAAAACAGTCAATCTTGAAAACAGAGTGAATGAAGCCAGGGAAGTGAATTGAAGACTAATGTAACAGGAGAGCTGACAAGGATTTGAGCTAGCAAATGGTGGTAGAAATGGAAGAGAGGAGATAAATGCGAAATATACTCTGGAGATAGGAAAATAGATACCGTCCACTTGTTGGATTTGTGGAGCAGAGAAACAGAAATGTAAAGATAGGGTCAGGTTTGTTAAGAAAGGTGACTGGGAGGATGACGGTGACATTGCTAGAAGTGAGGAAGAGAGGATGAGTGTGGAGAAGGAAATAAGGGATGGTTAATTTTATTTTGGATGTTAGTAATAGGATATTTGTGTGGGATAGACTGTCGATGCTGACTAACAGGTGGTTCTCGTTTTTGGACTGGTGTCGAGAAAGCATCAGTCAAACATGTAAGAGGTGCATTTACAAGGACTGCTTGAGTGGGGAGCTCAGAGACCGATCGATAAACGAATGGGACTGGAGACACGGTGTCTTAGTCAGCTCCGCTGCCGTAACAGAAGACTGTGGAATGGGCGATTTGAACAACAGACATTCATTTTCTCACAGTTCTGGAGGTCAGAAGTCTATGAGCAAGGTGCTCGTCGATTTGGTTTCTGGTGGGAGCTCTCTCCTTGGGTTGCAGACAACTTGCCTTCTCGCTGTGCCCGCCCCTAGTGCAAAGCTCTGTGGCATCTCTTCTTATAAGGGAACTATTTTAATTCATTCACAAGGGCTCCACTCTCATGATTTGACTACCCCTGAAGGGCGCATCTCCAAACACCATCACGTTGGGGCAGAGAACTTCATCCCATGATGTTGGGCAGACACAAACATTCAGTCCATAAGGCAGACATCCACGTCAGGAAAAAGTAGAGGAAGTCAGGGTAGAGAAAATTCTTTTTTAGAGAAGTTTTATGAGAAAAGACGAGAATGATTGAAATTGATCATTTTAAGGGGTTCCCATAATATTAAGAGAAAGAGAAAGTTTTAAGTTAATTGATCATTAGGAAAAATGAGAAATGTGGAATGCTATCTCTAAACTTCTGAGGATAAAAGTATCTGCCACAAAAAGAATTGAATTTTGGCTTTACTTTAACTTCCCATGCATGATAAACAATGTTGAAGCTTTTAACCCAAGTATGAGTTTATCTAGTTTATAAAGTTTATATGGCATGGCCTCCTTACTGAAGATGGTGCACTGTTGATCTGAGTATATGTAAACTTTGTTTGAACATCCATCCATAGACGGTTGGAATTACAGATTTGGAAGAGCCCTAGAGATGATGTAGAGTCTTGTTTTACAAACTGTTTTCTTAGGAACCCCAGGGATGAAGAGGGGGTGCTCATGGTTTACACTGGATGTGCAAGCGGCCAGAGCCTGAGTGAGAAAGGACGCCTCACACATTATTCCCACTCCAACTCTGCAACCAGCCAGATCCACGTCGATTCTTTGTTACGCATTAGGCTTCTGACTAAGGCTTCATTCAAAGGAAAGATTTCATGGCTCTGTGTCTGTTTCTATGTGGAAAACAGTGGCCTAGGTCAAGGGTCTGTAAACTTTCTCTCTAAAGGGCGTGGCCTTCCTTGCCGGTTCTGCACAGAACAGCTATGGCCCCCTGCCGGGACCTTGTCACTAGCTGTTCCCCTACCTGCATTCTGTCCCTCGCCAACCCCACATCTACATGGCCGCCCACTTCCTCACCTGCTTCCAGTCTCTGCTCACACGCCACTTTCTTGAGAAGGTCTGCCTTGTCGTCCTCATTTAATGCTGCATTCTGAATGCCCCTGCCCCAGCCTCCCAAGGCCTTTACCTGCTCTGTGTTTGCCCCGCAGCACTTACCAGCTTCTAATATACCGTGTAATTTATTTGTTATGTTTATTATTTATTGTCTCTCCCTCCCCAGCTCCCAACCAATCAATGTCCTTGAGAATAGGGATCTGTATTTGTCTACCATTGTTCTCCTGCCGCACTCAGCAGGCATTGAACAAATATTTCCCGAATGAGCCAATGAACCTGCTTCTCTTATTTCAAAGCTATGTTCTCAATTACTAAATTATATAGCCAAAGAAGTGAGAGAGTGAATGAATGAATGAATGAATGAATGAATGAAGAGAAGGAATGACTCCTCTACTAGTCTGGGAGTTCACTGAGGGACGAGGTTGTCTCTTAACCATGGGAGTGCGCCCGGAGCAAAGCAGGTGCTTAGTAAATGCTCGCCGACTTAAATCACATCCTGCAGGCACCGATTCTGACATTCTGTAGGCCCTGTCACCCCATAAAATACTTCCCTCGCATTTGGCCCATGCTGACCACAATTACTTCTCTTAGCCAAAAAAAAAAGCCCTTTGTCCCCTTGGCTGAGGTACGGATCCCACTGCTTTCAGCCAGACTGGGCAACAGAGAGGCGCTTCAGAGGGAAGGATGGCAGTTACTTTTTTCCTGCAGGGTCCCCCCCACCACCCCGCCCCTGCTGGACTGTTTAAGCCTCTCTCCACGTCCCCCGTTTTTGGACCTTTTTTGCTTTCTTTGCTCTGCAGGATTCTAGCTTGACAGCCCAAAGGGATGGCTCTGCTTGGGAGCCGTAAGGAGAGTAGGGGATTCCTGGGGGTTCTTCTCCCAGGAAACAGAAATACCATGGTTCCTGTCCTTGCATTTTGTAAGATATTGCAAAACTCAGATATCGGGGCAAAATCAAAGAAAACAGCAATTTGGTACTTAAAAAAAAGCACTTCTATAGCAGTGTGTTGGTCCATAGTGAGTTCATTTGAAGACAGAGCCTTGATAACTCTAGAAAATACTATTGTACCCAAACTATGACTTTAAGGTTTTTCACATCAATATGTGCTAAGGGTCAGAAAACGATGGGTTCCAGCTCTGCCACTTAGGAACTGTGTCATCTTAGGCAAGTCCCTTTGCTTTTCTGAGCTTCCTTGTCCTATCCGTGAAGTGGAAATATTAAATCCAGAACATCAGGAGAGCAAGATATTGTGTTGCCTTTGTAAAATCCTTTCTGATTTCCTTTAATAGTTGATCTCTGTATCGGGGATGAACTCTCCTAGTAACACACACAGGGAACGCACATAAAAACGAGCGAAATCTGAGTCCGATCTGTGTTTGAAAATGACCAATGTTAATTTCTTGGTTTTGATGATGTACTGTGGTTCTGTAAGATTTACCGTTAGGGAGGGTACCCAGGAACTCTCCACTGTCTGGCAGTTTCTTATACGTCTAAAGTTATTTCAAAACAAGAGGTTCTTTAGAAAGTTCATTTCTGCTGCGTATCCCCTCCTGCAGCACCTTCCGAATGCGTCTAACAGAACACCGCACCCTCAAAGCTGCTGGATCTGCTTCTCTCCAGGACTCGGTGCTCTGGAGGGCGCAGTTACTTTCTCACCTGTCCTTCCCGGCCCAGCACAGGGCCTGGCTCGGAGCTGGTGTTCACAGATGTCTATCGATCCTTCTGGCCCAGAGTATCAAAATAAGCAACCTCTCTTGTTAGGGGCTGTCTCTGAAAATATTTTCTAAAGAATTAATGTTTATCGAAAGCCTGTTTTATTGCCATGCACTTCATCTAAAGTTCTCTTAGTTAATCCCCATTAACTAAGGTATGTAAGATTAGATACCCCATAATCTGAGGTATATACAATGATCTCCCTCTTACAGGTGAGGAAACGGAAACTTGGAAAGCTTAACATACCTGCTCAAGACGGGCAGCGTGGAGGTAATTCGAGACCCAAGTCTGTGTGACTCCAAGGTTCATTTCCTTCCTTCCTTCCTTCCTTCCTTCCTTCCTTCCTTCCTTCCTTCCTTCCTTCCTTCCTTCCCTCCCTCCCTCCCTCCCTCCCTCCCTCCCTCCCTCCCTCCCTCCCTTCCTCCCTCCCTCCCTCCCTCCCTCGTTCCAATCATTCAGCAAAGTTTTATGGAGCACCCCCTATTTGTCAGGGGCGTTTGCTCGCAGACCTTAGACCATCACTCTAACGAAACAGACACAGATCGCTGCTTTCGTGAGGCCGACATGCTAGTGATATAACGCAGGCGATGAAGAGTAAACAAAACCGAAACAGGATGTGTGGACAGGGAAGGAAAACCGAGGCCGTGGAGGCTGGAGCTATTTGCAGTAGGAAATAGGACGTGCAGGGCGGGCCTCATTGACAGTACGAGATCTGAGCAGGGTCGAGCATGAGGTGTGAGCAATGGAGTTAACCAAGCAGATCTTTGGGGGGAAACAGTGCAGCTGGATAAAGAGTCAGAGCAAAGGCCCTCAGCCCACAGACACGGTCCCGGTGCGTGAGTTGGCGGGCAAGGTGGCCGGTTTGGCAGGAGCGAGTCAGCGTGTGGGGGGGACGCGTTCGCAGGAGAGGTCAGGGGTGGGGGGGGCAGGTCATAGCGAACCACAGAGGTCATGGCAAGACATTGCGAGGGCTTCAGCTTTGCTCCGACGTGGGAACCGCTGTGGGGTTTCGAGCAAGGGGGTGACATGCGCCTTCGTGGGCCCTCTCTGGCTGCTGCGCGGAGGCGAGGCCGGAGCGGCCAGGTGGGAAGCAGGGAGAGGAGCCGAAAGGCGGCCACAGCGCGCGGCGGTGGCGGTGGAGACACTGCCTTTCTCCCGACACGGCCTCTGTCACCGGATGACGCCCGGCTCCCACGAGCGTTCCCACAGCCCCAGGCGGCTGGGGCCTCACGTGCGCGGCGGCCTTCGCTTTCTCCCGCCCGGCCCGTGCGGCTCAGACCCTCACTCCGTCTCCCACACGTCTGCCCCGAGCCGCAATGTCCTGTCTTCTTCCTCCTCTGTGGCCCTCCTGGTGCCCCAGGCCTTGCCCTGCTGCCCCAGGCCTGGCTGAGGCTGGCCTGCCCTGGCTGGTTGTCACTATCCTCTTCAACACCCATTCGTTTCGACCTGTCGCCCGTTGTCAAGCAAAAGGCCTGGGTCTGCTTGTGGATGAACCAGGGGACACAGCGCACCCTGCTCCTGCTCCCTCCGGGGCTGGGCGAGTGGCACATTGCCGCCCAGCTCCCCCGCGCTAGCTGGGGAAGGCCGAAGCCTGTGTCCGGGGGGCGCCATATGGTCCATGGGACAACACGTGGCGTTATGTCGTGCTGAGGACCTGACTCAGGTAACAAGGAGGAGGAAAGGGGTTTGCTCAGTGCGCACTGGCGTCAAGCGCTTCGGGTCCAGGGCCTCGTGGAGTCCTCTCGAGGACTCTGTGGGCAGGTGCTGTCCATCCTGCTTTCCAGGTGAGGGCCCCAGGGACAAAGGAGGCCGCTGCCCCCAGTCTGCTGCCCGTTCGGCTGCGGGGGTGCGAGCCACTTCCGAAGCAGAAAGACGCTTCTCATCCAGAGAAGACAACAGACTCCCTGTTTAAAAAAATATCTAAATAAAACAGTGAGAGGGAAGGCTTGACTTCTCGGTCCTGGGCGTGATCGAGTCAAAGAGTCAAACCAGCAGAGTGTGCAGTGCTCGGGCAGAGCCGGCCGTGGAGGCTTGGACACCCAGGCCCAGGGTTCCCACGGGCTGCCGGGGCGCTTCCCAGTGGCCCGCAGAGGGAGGGGTTGTGTGAGTGTCTTCCCATAACACCAAAACGCAGCTCAGCAGAACAGACACCTGGCCTGGGGCTGGAAGGCGTTTTCGGCAACCTGGCAATGCAGTGCGTTTGGCTCAGTCCAGCTAGGGCTAGCAAGCCGGGGCAAGCGCCGCATCTGAGGATGAAAGAACATTCCGTGTGTGCACTTAGGGCTTCCCCACTCCCCACAAGTTGCTGGGCACAGGGACAAGTGGATTGTGCCCGGGGTGCAGGACCGTGGAAGAGGTGGTGCCCAGGGTGCCCTGCCCTGAACGTGTTAATCACCCGCTCAGAAGGCCACCTGTGGCTGGTTCGTGCCTTGTCAGCATTTTAAAAACTGGTAATTCTCTCTCCCAGAATGTATCATTTCCCCTTTGCCAGAATCTGGAAAGGAGCTCACGTCTTTGAAGTTCACGTCTTCGAAGCCAGGGGTCTTTTCGCTCCCGCCACGGGAGCTTTCTGGACGGTGACAGCAGTGACAGTTAATCGTATGCGTCGGCTCAGCCAGGTCATAGTGCCCAGTGGCCTCAAGACCAAAGCCTGAGTTTCCCCAAAGAAGGCCTTTCTGCCTGCAAACTGCAGCATGGAAACCCTGACGAGCTTCTAGCCTCCAGAGCCGTGTGGCCTCTGAGGGGTGTCTGCTGCCTCACCCTAGACTCGGGAAGTGGGGCTCATACCGTTGCCTGCTTGGGGCCGGGCTGGCAGGGCCGGGGCCGAGCAGCAGGGTTGCGGGGTCTTCAGCTTCCCAGCCTTTTGCAGCGGGCTTTTCATGGTGTAGGACAGAGCCGATCAAGTGCAAATGAGCAGGAGTGTGCGAGCCAGGGCGTGAGCGCTGGAGACAGGACATTTGCTGTGGCCATGAGGAACGTGTGTCTCGAAAGGTTTTATTCATCAAACATACTGTGTTTACTCTTCGTTGATGCGTATTTATTTATTTTTATTAAGCGACAGTGTTGCACGTATTAACCTATCTAACTTTTATTTAGGTAAAGCGAATACTTAAATGCTAACGAGAATGGCCGGTCAGGAGGAGAAGGCCTACCTGAAGCCCTTGTTGTTTTGATACGATCCCCATCATTAGCGAAGAGGCGACTCTGTAGTTTAACTGGGTGACCCGACGTTCATAGTGCTATGATTGCTTTCTTTTTGTCAACTTTTGCCTGTCATATCATTTTCTAATCTTTTAATTTTCTTTTTTCTTGATATTTTTGTTTTAGAAGCGTGTATTATGATACACTAAACTGTATTTAAAAAAAAAACAACTCAAATTTTGTTTTTCGATAGAGGGATTGAACCCATTTGTATTTTTGTGATGACCAGCATGTGTAGCCCACTCGAACTTAATTTTAATCGAGGTAAGTTTCTCGCAAGGATATCTGAACTATTGAAATAGTTTGGGAGGTGGAGTGAAACTGGGGGAGGTGACTTAGAGCATGTCCCTTCTGCCTCAGCCACCTGCCGGGGTACCAGAAAGTATCCCTTTACTGTTTTACCTAAAATCATAGCAATTATACATCGAATCTATCAAATATTTACTCTGTGGCAATATTGCGCCAAGCGGCTTTACATACGTTTTCTCTTCAAGCCCTGCCAGAGTCTTACAACGTAGACGGAGAACTTAATGTGCATTTTATGGATGAAGTCTCAGAGTATCTTACTCAGGTTCTCACAAACAATGAGTAGGAAACAGATTTGAACCCAGGTATGTTCGATGCTGTGTAATCTACATGAAATATAGTTTCTGTGATATTATGTATACATACGCGTGTATATGCGTGTGCATACTAATATACCGTGTTATCTGTATACGACGACCATTCTTTCAAACCACGTTTTCTATTTCTCTTTCTCCGCCTTCCCTCTCACATTTCCTACCTCCTTGCTCCTTCTGATTGCTGACCGACCCTGCTTGTCGTCCACAGAATGCAAGCCGGGTGAGCGGAGTGTCAGGGCATTGCACGTCTTACGCGATCCTCACAGATGCTCCGGCCCCAGGTGGACGGGGCTCCCGATCTCAGGGCCAGAGGCCCTGGGCGCGCCACGCTCTGCTGTCCCTTAGCTTCCTGTCTCCGGGCAAGTCCCGCGGAACCTCCGAGTCTCAGCTTCCTCGTCTCAGGTGTGGGTTTTGTGCCAGCGAGAGGTGGTCCGTGTGCCCACTAGCGCTGCAAGGATTAAACGTGAGCTCGGATGTGACAGCCCTTGATGAGTTGCGGCGTCGTGGCCACTCTGTCACGGTCCTCGGGCTGCCAGCCCTCTGGAATGAGAGTTTGCCTTTCGAGAGAGTCAGGGAAGTAAGGAGCACAGGAGTCAGGGCAGAGCCAGCTTCACAGAATGGCAAGGTTTAGAAACGGTCACGTGGGATCCAGCAAAACTCCAGGAAACAGGATGAGTCACCGTCCCGAGGAGGAGGCCTCTGTGTTTTCCTGCTCCAGGAATCCGTCATTATAACAACCTCGCCACTCCCCCGTCTGCTCACACTGAACCTGCCGCCACTGGTTAACTTATTTCTGTTTCCATCCCTCCGCCCCGCGGCCTCCGCTACCTCGCAGCTTTCGCCGTCTCACGTCTCCTGCTCACAGCCTTCTCTTCCAAGTCATTATGCTTTTGTTTCTGCTAAGGACCACCGGCTCCTTATGCGGGTCTCACACTCAAGCTGCCAGAGGAGAAGATTTGGTTTGTTAGCACCAGCGAGGTGCTGGTAAATGTTTAATCGCCAGCTGTCTGTGGAGAGTTGGGGTGGACGAGAAGCCCTGATTTGTAGTTTGCCAATTTCCATGGTGCACATACCCCCACAGTGGTTGACTTCATGCTGCCAACATGTCACCCGGCTCCCCAGATCCTGAAAACTGAACAATTACAGCCTCAGAATCACATGAACCAGCTCCAGCATGTCACTTCCGTTCATGTCTGCCACTGCACGGCTTCCGGCCAGTCTAGAGGCTGGCCGGTCTGCAACTGGATTCCTGTCCTGGCCCAGTCAGCTGTGGCCATGACATCAAGATTATATGTGGAACCTCTCAAACAATGTCCTGTGGACATGGGAACTCTCAGTTTGTAATAAAGTCTAAGGGAGATATTATTTAACTCTCATTTTTTTGATACCTCTGAGAGCTTAACAAATTAAGAGGAAAGACATGAAAATATAAATTAGGAAATGATTAATGCTATAAGAGAGGTATAAAAAAACACAAAATGGGAATTCAGAAACAAACAAACAAAAAGTCACTTCTAGCTGGCAGCTAGCACTGAAGGCTTTTTGGATCATATAGCATTTGAACTGAGCCTTCAAGGATGGCAGGACTTGGAGATGTATAAATAAAGGAGAAAGTCTTCAGGATACAAAGAACAAGAATCAGAACAAAATTGTGGACCGGAGAAAGCATGAAATAGGCACAGAGGTAGCTAGCACTTCATGTAATTGAAGCCAAAGGTGTACAAAGGGGAGAAGGTGATGATAGTATCGAAAAAAGCTGTAGGGAGCCTGGGTCTCAAAACAAGGTAGCTGGGATATATTGCAGTACTCTGTCATTAGCAGATAAAAGTGAAATATTACATGAACCTATTGAAATGACAGTAAGACTGAGTCACGCAAATGAGTTCTTGACATTCTCCATCCTTTTAAATACATGATGTTATCATTTGTATTATTATGATTATTATTTTTTTTTTTGCACTGAACAGAGTCAACAGTGTGAGACAGATCATTGGTGAGAATCAGACAGAGATTAATTCGGAGACCTGAGTCCGACCTAGTCTCTGGTTTGTTGCCAACTTAAGAAGTGACCTGGGGAAAGTCATTTCTTTACCAGCTTTGGTTCATACTCACATCTGTAATCTTCCTGAGTGGTTATTTGATGGTTGTTTTCCTAGCCCTTCCAAGTCTATAATCACATACACATGACCTCTCCAACTTTATCTCAAATAAAGTCATTTGTTATTTGGGTACCGGCAAAGAGCAAAGAACTCCACGCCCTTGGCATGGATTATCTCCCTTTGAGAACTAGCTACTACCGACAGCACTGGCAAGGCTCATGTGTGCTGGGGGATGAGGATTCTGGTTAATTGAATTTTCTTGCTAGAGTAGATATTAATTAGCAAAATATATTTAAACCCTTGCTGTTAGCGATATGTTTCAAGGGTTCTGGTTAACTTTTTTGACATAAGGAACAGTTTTTAAAATAGAAAACAAGGTACTAAGGGACTATATGTGTGCCAACTTCTAACACAATTACTATGAAACAATACTGATAATAGCTATCGCTTATCGAATGTTGATTCTCTGCTAGGTACTGTTGAGAGCTTTGCAAGCATTATCTCATGCAACATTTCCGAAAAATATATGAGCTAGGCAAGCCGATATAGTACCTTGTAATGGATTGAATGGTGGCCCCCAAAAGATATGTTCGTATCCTAATCCCTGCAATCTATGAACTTGACCTTATTTGGGAAAAGGCCTTTGCAGATATAATTAAGTTAAGGATCTTGAGATGAGGACATCACTTGGATTATCAAGATGGGCCATAAATCCAATGACAAATGTTTTTATAAGAGACACACAGAGGAGAGACATATAGAGAAGAGGAAAAGGCCATTTAACGATGGAGACAGAGATTGCAGTGATATGGCCACGAGTCAAGGAACACCTTGACTCACCAGAAGCTGGAGGAGGCAAAGAACAGGTTATCTCCTATAACCTTCAGAGGGAGGGCAGACCTGCAGACACTGTGATATCAGTCACTGGGTTTTCCGAGCCGTGAGAGAATAAAATTATTATTGTTTATTATTATTATTATTATTTTATTATTATTATTATTTTGTTTTAAGCCACAAAATTTGTCACAGCAGCCATTAGAAACTGATACACACTCTTTAATAACTATAAAGAAGTGGCATGGAAGGGTCAATGAAACTCATCTAAGATTTCATAGTTGGTAAGTGATATTATTGTAGGAGACCAACCCAGACAGCTTTGGAACTTGCTTTTAACCTTAATAAAATATTGCACCTCTCTTTGTAACTCTCTTTATCTTTATAGGGACATATAAACTACCAGTTATAGTATACTCTGAAAAGTGCTTTGAAAATGTGAGACCGACATCAGGTGTTAGACACACGACGGGTCACATAACCCAGCTTCTAGGGCGTGAGTATCGGGGAGGGTGTCCTGGAGGAGACAACGGTACTGGACTGAGTTTTAATGATGAAGATGCTTTTCTAGAAATTAAATGGAGAAAGTTTTCCGAGCAGAGGGACCACCATGGAAGGTGGGAAAGAGCAAAGCACCTCTAGGGAGGTGCAAGAGGTAGACATGGCCGAGGGGGGTTCTGGAAGAAGGATGGGAGGTGTGGTAGGAGATCAAGGTGGAGACCCCCTGATGACGGGTCTTATGTGCCAGGCTTCTGTGTCAGGCAGTTGGAGAGACTGGATCCTGTGATCAGAACAGTCTCTTGCATGGAAAGCTTCTGGGGGGCTAGAATAGAGTGAGTTGGGACGAGAGGCAGATTATCCTATAGCAGTGACTGGGGCGTGCCTTAGAGCTTTGGGGATGGTGATGGACGAGAGGAAGCACGTTTCGCAGACATTTTTAAGAGGTGACGTGAGTAGGACTCGATGACTAATGGGATGTCAACAGCAAGGGGAGGAGCTGCCTTGCAGGTCCCAGGTTTGGAAAACTGGGTCAGTGGTGATGCCATCTGCTGACGTGAGCAGTAACGGAGTTACACAACCGGAGTGGCGGCAGGACTGGGGTCGGCCGAGGACCTCAGGTGGGTTTTAGGCTGAATGTGGGAACGTCTCCGCATTGATCGTGGCTTTGGAATGCTAGTCGCAGTACATCCTGAATTTGCAATGTAACGCAGGGAGGAAGAAGAAGGGAGCGCGCCCTGACTTCACGCCGCAGTCGTGGGCGCCTAATTACACTGCCTTACTCAGATTCCAAACTAAGACTTTCAGGTAAATCTCATGTGCATTTCAAAAATGAGGAAACCAATTCAAGTGTCAAAATGATTTAGCGACTGGACCGATGTCACGGGGTCAGTCCGTGTCTGGGGAGCACTGATTTTAGCGCCCATTTTCTTTCACGATACCTTGTGGGTATAGAGACAACGTGCGCCCGAGTCACACCTTCCCCATTTATGAGCTGTCTGATCTTTGGAAATTTGCTCAACCATTCCGTTCCTTAATTTCAGCATCTGTCAGAAGGGGTTAAAAAGTAATAACGCTTGTTCTTCCTAATTCAAGGAAGATTCCGGGAGTGAAATCCCTCTGTAAATGGTTAAAGCCTAGAAAGACATGAATAATTATTTGTGTGGTTAGATTAGACTTTTCAAATTTTATTTTATTTTATTATTTTATTTTATTTATTTCATTTTATTATTTATTTTATTTTATTTTATTTTATTTGAGATAATCCCTGATTTCAGTACGTTTTTTTTTGTAATTTTATGATTTCCCTTAAGAGTCTGGTGAAATGAGTTGTCTAGTTAACAGAGTTCTTAAAATTTGAGTTTATTTAAATATTTCTATCTAAATTACTCTAAGCAGTTTCTAAACACTTCTCTAAAATTCTATTAAAAACTCTCTTCATTGATAATGGATTTTCGTTAGCCGTGTGGACACCAGACCTATCCGTTCGTCTTGTGAAAGGTGTCCAGGGACAAATACTCATGATACTAACCATGGAGGTGACATTTGCAGTAGCTTCCAGCACCCTAGTTGAGCAAGACAGGTCTGGTTCCTTTTAGAAGGTGAATGCATAATAGGTGTTGATTGCTTGTCAGTCTTTCTGCAGACTCTGGGATCCAGCACAGCCCTGTGCCTTCAATGCAGAAAATGCGGGTGTTCATTTGATGCAGTTTCCTCAGCTCTGTAATAAACGCTAGGGTGGTATTGGCTCATCTCTAACCTCTAGCTGACGCGACAGATAATTTTTTTGCTTCAAAAAGCCCAGCCCAGGAAAATAAAGAGAGCTGTGAAAACAGCCAAACAGTCACAGATAAAATTTAGTGGCACTTCCTAAAGGCATGGAGGTGTGTGGGGTTCTACCGTCAAGTAACATCATCTTCTATCGTATTTCAAAAAATCGTGCGAAGGGGTAACAGCGGCAATGTCAAGAGGACAGTTGTGTAATTAGCAGAATAGATTTCTTTTCTCAGATGAGATTAACCGTCTGTTACACAACTTTTTTGAAGTCTTTACGAGGATGATGAAGATAGTAGGGGATAGTGGAAGGAAAATTAGGCTGGGAACCAGAATAAAGTTTGTTTGTTTGTTTGTTTGTTTTCTGTCTTAAGCTCTTAAGCTAGTTGGCAGCAGCAAGTTTGTAGGGTAGAGGAGTGGAAAAATTTACATAAAGCACATTCAGACTCTAGCTAGAAAAGGAAATCTTTATTTTAATGCCTTGGAATAGGTAATCTCAATCTTGTAAGTCATTCTAACTGGATTCTTTTGGACCAGTTTTCCAAAATCAAGCCGATCTCTGAGGTCAGGGTGACAGAATCCTCGCATTAGCCAGGCCGAGGTGATTCGCTCACTCTGGTAGCTCAGATACAGGAGTGGACAGCTGTTTCTGATTCATAAGGATTTGGTCTCCACCAGAAAGATGGACTTCATTTTCGGGAGAGGAAATGAGCGCTGGACAGACAAGAACGACAGATACTCACTGTGCCTTTGTGAGCGATCAGCCTTAGGGCTGAGGACACCGCCGTATCCAAGGTCATTTCTGAGGTTGTCACCGTTTGCTTCCCACTCACACTCACTCCCACCTGGAATCCCGCCAGCGTATTCCCACGCCCGCGGGCGGATTCTTTGTTATTGAGGATTCAGCTCCTGTTCCATCATCTTAATGGCACCTTCTCGGGATGCTCTCATCGTAACGGCCGTTTGCCTGATGGTTTGCAGATCACCAGTTCACATAGCTTGTCGAACCCGGATCTCATCCGATCACTTCTCCAGGCCATTTGCCCCTCTAATGCAGCTCTCCTTCCTTCCTTCTTCTCCTTCCCTTTACCGCCTTAGTTTGGACATTCGTTTCTTCTCACTTGGACGACCGAAGATCTTCTTAACTTAGACTAATTTCCTTTTAATCTCCCATTTCCTTCAGAGTAATCTTCCCCAAAGCACACAGTTCTGACTGTGTCGATCCCTCCTTTAAAAACCGAGAAGGTAGAGTGGAGAGGCAGAGCCAGGCGAGACTGAAACCGAGGATATGCCGGAGGGTCCTTTCCGAGACGCTGAAAGCTCACCTCGCACCCAGTCCAAACGGTCTGACGTGAAGTGTTGCTGCAGGTGTTTCCATAGCTTTGCTGATAGCATGCAATGGTTGGAAGGTGCCAGAACTAGAGTGAGGAAGGGAGAGATAATAACAACTACGACATGAAGGAGGTAGGAGAAATCTAAAAATAAGGATGTTTCAAAGGAAGGAAACACAGGGTTTCATACTAATGGTCATGGTTTGGGTGGTTGGAGTTGCTTTTAAAGAAAGAGGCATGGGCCTGCCCACTGGTGCTATGGGGGGCCTTGATTGTGTTTGGGTCTCTAGGTAGACCTATTCGTTTATTCACTAAGCAAATATTTATCGAGTACCTACTAAATGCCAAGCACGGTGTATCAGAGAAGGTTGTGCACAGGAGCTTTGGAGGGTTACTATGGCTGACCCAGGTATTCAAAATAGGTTTTCTGAATTGAAAACCAATCACCACAAAAGAGCATTCTTTGGACTCATAGAAACGTGGGAAGGCATAATGAACATCTTTAGTGAGCGAACAGTGTGCTCATGGCCAAAAATTAAAACTTCGGGTTTGTCCAACTTTGCTCTGTCTTGCTTATTAACAAGATCCTAGGCTCCTCTGATGTGTCTTTTTCTCTCTCTCCCTCTTTACTTTCCTCATTTTTCCCTCTGCAAACTTGAGCACACTTTGATGAGCGTAGACGAGGACCCCCTGTCCCGAGAAGGAGGGAAGCCGAGCAGCGTGAGCAGAGGAAGGGCGAGAAAGACGTGGAGAGTCGGCCACGAGCTCGGCGGGCTCCCACATTCCAGGGCCACGTGTGCAGGAGATGCTCCTGACTGCTCGAGAAAGACGCGCTTGGGGATGAAGGCGCAGATATAAATACAGGCGCGGTGTAGAGCGGACATCAATCTAGATGCAAGCGTAACCTCTGTGTTCTTCTCTTGTATGTTATTTTGATTTTATATATCAAAATATATAATATATTTTGATATATATATAATATATATATACACACACACACACACACATAACTCAGAAACCATAGAGATTCTGGAAAGCCATTCTCATACCACCCACTCTAAGATTCTGGCCATGGGAAATGTTGCCTTTATGTGTTTTAACCTCTGCCAGTGGTCCCAGAGCTCAGACATGCAGACAGGCCTGGCTTATCAAACCCTTTATGAAGGATCTGGGAAGAGATTTGGCACCGCCTCTCACCCACCTGCCACCTGAGCCACTTTTGCTCCAGAGTCCGCCTGCTCTGGTCCTGCTGGGCTCGATGTCCACCGAGGGCACAGGTGGGTGTGACCTTCTTGGACTCATGGTCACGCAGTTCCATTTTCTTTTAATTCTCACAACAGCCCCATGGGGTGGTAGGCATGGATCTCCTAAGGCCAGGAGTTTGTAATCCTTTAGAATATGTGCCCCCCCCCCCTTTTAGTGTTGACACTGTCATACCAACTATACCTTTAGTACCTGTTCACTGAAAAAGTCACAGTGAGCAAAATCTATCCTGAGTTCATTAAGTGCTATGTTAACATACACGTAATAGACTTTACAGGCATCTAACACGTATTTGACACTCACAATGTGCCAGGCATGGAGCCAAATATTTTATGGTGATTCTTTTATCTGATGCTCATGACAACCCCAGGGGGCGTGTCCTCTCATACGCTCTGTTTTATAGATAGGAAAACTGAGCTTTTGAAACAGGTGATGTAATTTGCTCAAACCCACACATCTCAGACGGGGCAGAACATGAATCCAAACTAGGCAGTCGGGCTCCAGAGCCAGCATTCTTAACCACGGTTTAGATGCTCATCTGCAAGAAGCAGGCGACACCTTTGTTTGGTTGGCAGATACTGGTCAGAGATAATCGGTTTGTCATGGGATGGATGAGATAATGTGTATGTAGAAATCACGCAGTGCCTGGCACTCAGCAGATGTTATTCACAAGGATCGTGAATGTCTTTGACCCTGACCCTCACTGCTAAAACCTTTTTAAAAATTGTCTTTCTATGATTACTGAAGAGGTTGAGGATCAACATGCCCGTCACCTTGGAACAGTGGCCTTGGTCACAGGGCTGAACTGGCTGCGGCGAGTGGGATGGTGCCGTGACCCTCGGCACTGGCATTTTTGGTCCTGACGTCAGTATCCTGGGCCTCGGCTAACAGTGGTAGCAGGGGCAGAGGGTCCTTCGGTGGACAAGAGGGGCAGAGTAGCCACGTCGATGTCTTTGATGACTAGTAGTAGGGGCACCATGATCCAGAGAGGAAAAGAGAAAATAGTAAGAGTTAGATCCTTCTCAGAGCACCTGCGAGACCCTCTCCTAGGGCCTGGAAGGATGCTTTTGGGGATTCTCGAGAAATGTGAAAGCGAGAGGGGTAAAGTTTGTAAATGGCGCGCTTTCTCTCAGACTGCTTTGGCCTGCAGCAAGGTCATTATAACTGCAGTCATCCTCAAGATTCCTATGAACTTCCCCTTCCAGCCCTGTGGTGGCCAGGATGGCCTGAGGAGTTTTTTCGCTATGGAATATCTGTGTGTTGAATAAATTTCCAAAACAATAATGACAACGAAAAGAAAAAAAAAAACCCACACTTGCCGGTGAATTGCTGAGCCTTCAAATAAGATACTTCCTAAAGAACAAAACTGCAAACTAACAAGCCAGGAGCTGAAACCAGAGAGATGAGTAATTGTGAAGGCAGAGGAATCCTGGGTAAAATGCCACAACTGGGTACTTGGAGCTTTGAGGATTATTTATCACATAGACTATGGGAAAATGGATTTGGGGCTCATGCAACTGGGCTTGAGATCCCCCCATAAGCCATGACTCCTGTAGCCTCTACACAATAAGTGAAAAGCTACACTAAAAACAAAACAAACTTCCTGCAACTTACAATAAAGTAACTTTGTATAGAATTTAATTAACAGTAATACTGATCTTCCCTGGCCTTTGGTAGCTAAGGTCCAGATCTGTTCTCATGTGGACCTATGGTTATTTGACCGTTTATTGCTTCAGGAAAAATAAAGCCAAGAAATTGAAGTGGCCCTATCCTATAAGCAGTCTCCAGTGTCTGGAAACACCATATGCATATTCTCTCAGGGGGCAGCATCTTCGGTTCAAAGACTTCGGGATGCCTACACTGGAACTTCATCCAAATATAAACTAATGAAAAATGACCATATACATGTGCAAGCAGGGCATCGTGAGGGACAGCCAGCAGAAACAATTACCAATAGGCTTTGACCCAAGAGGTCTTCATATGTTGGGATTATTAGATACAGAAGATACATTGTCTAAGAATATCATTTTTAAAGAAGTGAAAGATGAAATAAAAATAGCAAGGAAAAAGAGACTATCAATCATGACCAAGAAGATTTGATAAAGAATGGAAGGTAAAAATATAATTATCGAAATTAAAATCCACCGGGTGGGTTAAAGAAAGGATGAACCATAATGATGATCTGACAGCCGACAGGTACGTAGTATTCCATTCTCTGCACTCTACTAAGCTCTTTGCAAACATACCTGCAGTAAGAGGGGGGGAATGAGAAGTTAGATCTAGACAAATTCAATTACCTGTAGAGAGACAAAGACAGAAATATGAATACGAGAGCTGTGTCTCACATTGCCTGGGGTCGTATCATAGGGATGTTATAGAACCCATCTGACCCTCAGTTTCCTCAGCTGTAGAAATAGAAACAGAGGAGGCCATGTATTCAGAATGTCTGGAGTTTTGTGTATATCATCGTAAGACTATTTCTAGAGCTTAAATTTATCAACACTAAAAGAGTAAAATAACAATTAAGAGAAAGACTGATTTGATCCAGCCTCAATATTTTCTAGATATCTTCTTTTGGGACATTTTCTTGGCTTCTTAAAAATTCCATTATTATGGAGATTTAGAAATTATATGTATATTTTCACAATTGTTATTCAAGGCTGCACAATAATTTTTATAACAAATCATGCAAATTGCCAAGAATAAGGCTTACACAGAGTGTGCCATTGAGACATCACGTGGCAGGTAATTTCTGTCCTTCGAACCACATTATCCCTACACATGGTGAGGCAAGACAAACTCATGCATTATTAGAAAGTGTTTTAACAAGTGGATGGTCATTAAAAATCCTGCTAGAACAGCTCTGTTGTTTAGGCACTTCTCTCATTTAAAATCTTAGAAAAAACAGCTCCGGACTGGAATGCTGCCCATTTAATAGTATCGTTCTGACAACTGAAGAGAGAATGGAAATAGAGTCGATTGTCCTCAGTGTTCCTGGTTTGCAACGACAAAAAGAAACTCTGGCTTCTTTAAGTAGAAAATAATTAAATGGAAAGTGAGGTAGAAAGGCTCACAGAGTCGATGGGAAGCCTTGGAAAATGAGACAAGGCCCAGATGCCAGCCCTCTACAGACAGAGTTGGCCAGGATGCCCACTCGGACATCTGTGACCTGGACGCTGATCACCGCGCCACTGGATTCTTGAATCAGCCTCTTTAATAAACAGTCTCCATTGTCTCCATGTCTCTGAGTCAGTCCTTCGAGGCTCCGAGTCCTGGAGAGGTGGGGAATATGAACATCACCCGATCACGTGTAGGTCTCGTGCAGGGACCCTCGATCCGTAGGAGTGGAGAAGCATGTTGCCCTCTGAGGCAAAGGGCGGACACCCCCCAGGGCTCCCCCAAACCTTCACACCCTCGAATCGATAACTGGGGGGAGTACAGGGGTTTCATAGATATAAAATCTTAAAGGATCTAATCTTAATGAATTAAGTTTGTTTTCTGGCACCAGTGATCTCTTAAATTTATTCCTGAGAATTGTATTGTTGTTTTTTTGTTTTTGTTTTTGTTTTTGTTTTGTTTTTTTGTTTTTTGTTTTTTGTTTTTTTTTGCAAAAATGAAGCATTCACAGCAGGAGGGATCCTTGTAGCGATGGAAATGTTCCACACCCAGGCTGTATCAATATCGATACCGTACTCGCGATATTGTGCTGTCGTTTTGCAGGCTGTGACTGACATTGGGGAAACTGGGTGAAGGACGGATACAGGATCTCTCTATTATTTCTCATAACGACATGTGAATCCGCAATGATCTCAAAATAGAAAGTTTGTTTTTTAGAAAAAGACATTTCTGTGGTTAAAAAAAAAATCAAACACGGCAGAAAAGTCTTCCTCAGAGAGCCCCCAATCCAACTCTCCTGGAGTAGAACTAACATTTTGGTATGTGTACACACACATACACACACGGTCTTATAATGTGATTTCCCATACAAAAAAGGACATATAAACAACAAAGAAAGTTTATTTCAAGAAACTTTCTAGCAACATGCGGTTTTCATCTAACAGCCTATGCAAGCAGCTCTCCATGCAGTGACTTCTGTTCTTGTTATGAGTCTGTGGCTGTCTGACTTAGCCAGACCTCTCTCGCACGCTCTCTCTCCCACGTTAGGCCGCGACCTCCTTGGCAGACAGGGACCATCCTTCACTGCTGCGTCTTTAGCACCTAGCTACATGTACGACACGTGGGAGTCCCGATGCACGTATGCAGAGTGGCAGGAAGACCACACCGTTCGCAGAGAATCAGGTCGATGGTGAGCATTGCTGTACGTAATGGTACCTCGCCGAAGGCAAACCCTGAGATGCCCTGGAAGTGGGGTTTCAAGTCGACCTTGGAGGGGGTCTGGAAATCGCCCTGCTCTCTCTAGTTGGCACTCCCCGTCCACTTCCAGTGGGGTTCCCCGGCTCATTACCCCATTAACCTTCAGGAACATACCACTTGCCTGTCCCTCTGGCTCAGTGAATGGCAAACCCCTTTCTACCTTATCTCGAGTTGCATTGCTGCTGGTCCTTGAAGTTTAATTTCAGAAAGCAAGAGGCCGATGCCAAAATGCCTCTTTATTTTGGCACAATTTCACAAACAATGGCTCCAAAGCCTACTGTGTTGCAGTAGATGCCGCTGACGCAGAAATGAGTTCAACCACTGGTAACGCATCGATCAGTATTTTCTGAGCATCTACTGCATGCGTAGAAGGGGGCAAAGCACTTTGGGCCATTCTAAGGTGAGTGAGATGTGGTCCCTGCCCATTTATACGTTAAAATTTCCTGGAGAATATACAAGTAGATTGCTAAAAACATTGAAATAAAATGACGTGAATGTTCTACCAAAGGTGCAAATACTATGTTTTGGGGGAATGTTGAGGTGGTAACAATTTTAATTACCATGGTCCCTGTGCAGAAACAAATGACTTACAGTGTTGTAGAATAATGAAAAAAATATCTATCTACTGAAGAAGAGCAATATAGCCTATCTATCTATCTATCTCTCTATCATCTGCCTATCTATCTATCTATCTATCTATCATCTATCATCTCTCTGTCTATCTCATTATAGCACATCTTGGTTGTCTGGGAGCAGAAGGAACAGTTGGCTTCAGGGTGAAGGCAGCGTTTGCAAAGAATCGTAATCAATGACTAGAATTCACTAGAGAGACAGGACGATGAGAGAACAGGATGTGCAAAAGCAAATAGGAGACACAATACGAATGGTATTTGGGAAAATCAAGCATCTAGTGTTATTGGGACATGGACGTGACCTTCAGATTAAATAGAAAACTCCAAAAATACGCTCCTTGGGAAAAACTAAGCATTTCTCCATTCCATTTTATTGGATGCCTCCTCTAGTCAGAAGAGCAAACAGTCCCCAGCACTGATCTGTTTTCCATATATGAAATAACCTCCTCCTCACAGCACCTGACAATATCCTGTTACACTATACTCAGTCATTCCCATTTCACGTGCGCAGAAGCAAGGACACGGAGAGGTTAAATGGTTCTGTCACACAGATGGTAAGCAGTGGAGGGGTCTGAACTCAGGCAGTCTGACAGCGACGCCCGCTCCTAACCAGGACACCATCTCACTCCATGAGAGAGCGGCGCCATGGCCTGGAGATCCAGAGGTGTCCGTGGGCCTGGCTCTACTCCGCTCTCGAGACCTTATGTCTTGAGGAAGGTATTAAAGAAGCATAAGATTAAATCAGGGAATTCTGAGATGGTCTGGAGTGGGAGTGGGGCTAAAAGTCAGGGCAGTTGTACCTAAGCAGGTGACAATTGTGCTGTGGCCTGTAGGATGAGTAGGAGCTACCCAGGTGAAGAGGGTGAAGGACGCCAGGGGAAGTCTATTCCCAGACCGAGAATCATCCGTCGTGCAGACTCTTAGGCGAGAAGGAGCAGGCCTGTTTTCCATTTCCATAGGTAAGCAGAAGGAAGGCTGGCGTGCCCCAAGGACAGTGTTGGGGGAATGTCCCTTAAGCCCAAGATGGCGAGGAGGTGGGTAGCCAGTTCTGCAGGGCCTCTGCCAGGATGTTGATTTTTATTCTAAGAGTGCTGAAAATCCTCTGAGTGGTTCTAAGCAGAGAGTTGACATGAGTAGCATTTTAAAAAGCTCACTCAGGCTGCTATTTGAAGAGAGTAATGTGTGCATGTGTGAGGGAGGGAGAGAGAAAGAGACTTCGAAAGACAGAGAGAGAAAAACACACACACACACAGAGAGAGAGAGAGAGAGAGAATGGTTTGGAAGGAGAGCGGGAGTGGCTGTTGGGAGCCGTCTTAGGAGACTATCGTCTTCATAATGGTGGCCTTGGATGGGGCGCTGGCTGAGGAGATGGAGAAGTGCAGAGATTCAAGGGGTATCTTTGAGAAAGAATCCATACAATGTGGAGACTGGATACGATGGGTTTGCCCGAGATGACTCCCAAATCTCCCAACTGTCTAGAGCAATGGTTGGCAAACCTTTTCAGCAACAAGCCAGATAATACATATTCTAGTCTTCATGGACCATGTGGTCTCTGTCTGTTTTCTTACGAAAGCATAGACAACAGTAAACAAATGGGCATGGCTCCGTTTCAGCAAAAGCTTATTTAAACACAGGAAGAAGCCACGTGTAGCCTTGGGGCCGTCGTCGCCAACTCCTGGCCTAGAGAGTGTGACGGTCGCCGAGGTGTGGGCCGTGGAGGGCGGGTGAGGCAAATAATTGCTCACGTCACGTCATTTCCTTTTCACGACAGCACCATGGAGTAGCTGCAATTATTTCTCTCATTAGAGACAATAACCTACACTCTGTCACTGTTCATTTACTTATCCAATGTCACGGGGCTGGTAAGGGGCGCAGTCACTATTTGAACCCAGATCATTTACGCACAAACCCACGGGAGACCTTTCTTCCATCCTATTCTATGTCCTATTCCTCTTCCTCAGCAACTGTCCCATGATGGTGGCGAAACTTTGTTTTGCAGGCTTTTCTCACTTTCCCCCAAGGGCACTTTTCTTCTCTGAGTGATTTTTTTTTTTTCAAGCCAAATAAAAAGGGACAGTGAGTCTCTAAATGTACCGTCGCTGCCTTTGTTCAGTACAATAGACTTTATATTGCTTTGTCCAGTCTCTACAGAGTGGGACGTAGGAGGCTGGTTTTCAAGAAATTAGCATCGCGTTTTTCTCTATTTTTGCTCCCGACACAGTTTTATCTTGAGGATAAACAGTGTTATTTTCATTCCCTCGATTTGAGTCCCACATCGAACATTTTCTATTAAAATTTAAATAAGCCACTTCAGAGACAGATGAAGATGTGAGGCTAAAATGAGCTGATTCACTAGAATTTGTTCCTGAGAACATAACTTATTTTCTCTTATAGCTTATGCAACTGAGTTTCATAATACAAGTTTTAAGTGGGCCAGCATTGTGCCATTATAATCATTTCCTGCAACTTTTCCACCCAGAATAGCCAACTACAAAGGGGAAAATGAGGGACACAAACTCCGTCTTCCCCTACCCCATGGAGACCCAATTATTATTCTAGGAAATTGCTGGAAGCTGGTTTTTTTTTTTTTTTTGAAGATACATTGGATTTTCTTTGCGTGATCCTCAATCAATATACCACGCAGCAACGAATGTTGGCTGATTGTCCAAATTTCTCTTTTTCCTTTGACCGAAGTTGGAAGCAGGGCTCGCCAAGGTGAAGATGTACGTGTGGGGTGGGGTAGGAGGCGGAGAGGAGCAAGGGTGGGTGGGACCAGGTAATAGGGTGAGCGCTGAGGTGGAACAGAGGCAAAGCTGAAAACGAATTGGTGGCCAGAGACCCGACAAGCCAAGAGGAGGGGTTAGATGGCTTCTAAATCACCAGTCTAAAGACCGGACACAGAGCAAAGGATTCAGGACCAGGCGGCTGAGACGCGTCTACACAATGTTGGAGGGTGGGGGGGTGCGAGAGTCGCTCTCAGCATCCTTTGAGCTGTGCTCCTTATCAATTGGCGTCCTGAGAGAAACGGGGTCTTTCGCTGAATAATTTTGAAAATATGTAACTTGATTCTTGGAGAAACATACTGAAAGAATGAATTTTCCGTACTGTCGAAGTTAGGTGCCAGCACATAACTTACTGGAGCCCGCGAAACGCGAGGAGGAGTGGCACGTGCGACGCCTGGTGCTCGGCCTCTTCTGTCTGAAGTTCTCCGTGCCCGTATGACTGGCGGCCTTACGTAAATGAAGACGACCCCCCCGCCCCCACTCCCACACCGAACTGTGACAAACACGTGGATAAATAAGAAGTAACTGTTTTTGTCCTCAGCCATTGAGATTTTAGGGTTGTCTGTTATAGAAGCAAGCCTGGCCTATCCTGCCAGATACAATAGGTAACATTTAATGAACATTTACGAGGTGCTAGAAACCATTCACAGTACCTAATATGCGTTAACATGTTACTTTATTATTAGAGGTTCCGTTTTGTCTAGAGATCAATAAATATGGAAGTAAAGAAACTGGTATGAGGTTTTCCAAGTGTGTTTCTACTTCCTTTATTCTTGTTTTGGAAAAGCCACTGATGCCTTGTGGAACAAGCCAGATACCACATGTTGGGTAACTTGGGCCTGAAACATGCTTCACTGTATAACCTGAGATGGGCATCCCAGGCCCCAAGGAGAATAAAAGCCTTCCATAGTGGGCAAACAGAGATGAAGATTTAAACATGCTGACAGTTTCTTCTAGCCTGGTTTCCACCGCAGAACATGAGATGATTAGTTATTCTGCATTAAAGCAAGACTCTGACGCTCGGCTAATGTGTCGCACCCAAGAGGCTAGAAATAGAGTCGTGAGGAAGACGAAGCCTTGTTGTTTTGATGGGTTGATCTTCCTAGAGGAAAACCGTCAGGAGGCTAACTTCTCCTCCCCAAATCAAAACCCCAAGGAAAGATAAAATTCTTCACCTGTTGAATTCGTTAGGGAAGCGACTAATACTAAGAATGAGAGTTGAGTAAGTGTGATCTCGGAAAGGTGACGGGTTTGTGGCTAGAGCAGACACAGCCAGTGTGGCTGTGTTACCCATAACAATATGACTAAACGGGTCACGTGGTAGAGAATGTATGACAAAGACGAGCGTCACAGCTAATTTTACCTGTCGGTCTCCGGGTGTGTCCGTGAGGCTATTTCTTCTCACCTATCCTTTTCTTTTGAGGGAGGAGCATCTTCCATCAGCTTTCCCAAGGCTTCCCCTTTGTGCCTCCCTGACCAGGGTTGCATCACGTGGCCACGCCTACATCCATCCCCGTCGAAAGGATAGAATTGCCTCGACTGGCTTGGATGGGTCAATGTGCATTCGTTGGGCCTGGCCTGGAGCCATCGTCCTTGAGCACGTGGGAAGATTTACATGAACAAAATCAAGGGTGTTCCACCAAGGAGGGAAGAAGCAGAGTCTCGGGTTGATCATGCAACAATGGAATACCTTCTCTCACCCGCATTTTTATCTCAGACTACAGCAGACTGCCATCCGCTTAGTAGGTCCTTTCACATAGACACGGCAAAAAAAAAAAAAAAAATTCTTCTTGTGCTTCCCACTGTCTACCCATGATCTACACTCAGATTGCCAGCAAACCAGCAGACGCTAAGAGAGAGGCCTGGCACAGATACTTGCTCACAGCCCTCAGAAGGCGCGAACCCTGGGGACACCTGGAGCTAGGGCTGCCAAGCTCCAGAGCCACGAGAGAGTCACCCTCCGCTGGTGACGCGCCCCCGTCTGTGCTGCTCTGTTACAGCAGCCCTAGCAAACGAATGCGGTCCGCGTGGCCTGCTAGGTAACATCCCTGTTCTTCATTAGACTGTTCAGGGTCGTCTGGGATCTGGCTCTGGCCTGTCTACTGGCATCTCCCACCATTCTGTCCTGTGGAGACAGAATCTATAGGATCGAGACCCTTCTTGGGGTTCTTGGAACATGACTTCGTTGCCCATATTCCTTGGTTGTCTTGTCACATCATGTTCTTGTTTTGAGAGTCAGCTTAACTGTCATCTCTTCAGAGAGGCTTCTCCAGCCCGGTCTTCCCAGAGGGACTTTGCTCGGTTCAGTGGTCTCCTAGCCTCCGCTGGAGCGCCCATTCTACTGGATGGCTTTCGTCTTTGTTTTATGGCTGCGTCTCCCTGTCTAGACTGACTCACTTCTTTCCCTCCAGTGTCGAGTCCTGGGAGGTGGCTTATGAAAGCCATGCATCCTCACTGGGGTGTTACTAGCAGCTGAGGAGTCAAGCATGGCCTGGTGGAACCCGGGCTGGACTAGTGAGAACTTGGCTTTGCGTTTATTCAGCTGCTAACGTGCTGGACGACCTTGGGCAAGTTCCTTAACCAGTCTGCGCCTTTCTGCTTTCCTATCTGAAAAGCGAGGCGGTTGGTCAGGTGACCTTGACAGCCTTTCATGGGAATCTGGGCCCAAGGATATTTCTTTGTGGGATTCTCAAAAGAAGCCAAACTGAAATTGTGAATATGGAATGACAGAATTTCAGGCAGACTTAAGTCAAAGGGCGACGCTTTCTAACCAAAGGGGCTGCTCAGGTCTCCTATTCGTCCCCGTGAAGGCAGCCACTTCTCTTACTTCCTGGCAAGGCCGACTGCAACCCAGAACTGCAGGGCCACAGGGGCTGGGATTTTCTAAATGAATGGCTGTTAAGCAGGGAGGCTGGACTAGTTGGGACACCCCCCCAACCCCGACTTTGGCCGGCAGGGGTTTTAGGGGCAGTCAGGAGGAGGTGACACGAAGAAGTGGAGCAGCTTCCAATGAGACACCTGCAAAACCTGACTACCCTGGGGAACGCGCCCCAGGGTGGACGGCGGAGTGTCCCACTGTGCCCGTGACCTCCTCCTCCCTTCTCAGCACTTGCAGTCTCTCCCCCGAGCGGTGACAGGCTCATTTGGTGAGACAGAGGATCTCTCTACGCGGAGCCACCTGAGCCCTGGGACTCCAGTGGAGGGACAGGTCTGTACTGCTGGTGAACTCGATTTCGTGATTGAAAAAGACAAACATGTTCATTTCTGCAGTGGTGCCAGATTGTGCTGATTGCTGATAAGTTTTCGCATGGGAACTTCTTGGCTGGTTGTGCCCTTAGTGAAAGCTTTCTTCTCTTCAACACTATTCTTTGAAAGATCCATATCTGGACAGCCCGGAGCAGTCAGCGAAAGCGTTCCCAGGACCTGAGTAACTAAATACAGCTCTGTGTGTGTATGTAATATAGATACATTTTTCTTCCCTCCTGAGATATTTTGTATAATATCTGATTCACAACTTCTTAGTTTATGCACATCACTTAACCTCCATGGTTCAGAGTGGTCTTGTTGTAAAATGTATATAATGATGACTTATAACCTCTTATATTTTACTTCGAACAAAGACATTCATTTAACTAACATCTTTATCTCTATCTTAATTTTAATAAGTTTTTCTCAATGACATTACTTCTGGTGTTAAGATCTATAATATGTTGAAATAAAATGTGCTTTAGCTTAATCTTACAAAAGAACACTAACTTCAGTGGGGAGAACACCCTGTTCAACTTCGCATTGTCATAGGTCTGGTAGTGACAGCCTTGGCTTCTTCAAAGGTTCTGGTTCAAAAAACAGTGACATTTCTTTCTGCATCTTTTTCCTGTCGATTTGCGATTTCATTTTTCCTCAAAATAACCAGGGATGTTGATATTATCATTTTCATCTACCAGACAAGAATATTGATACTTGGGAAGAATAAACGATAGTCCCAAGGTCACCCAGCAGCAAGAAGCAGAGTCAACACCTAAGACTAGCTTTTCTGACTCTATATCCAATGCTTGTTTTTATTGCAGAGATGAATACATTAAACATGTCTTTGAGCTTTAGGGCTGTTTAATGCTTTATCTCAGTACTAAGTCAAAAACAGCTGAACTTCCTTCTGTGAGCTAGGATCTCTGGTAAATGCTAGGTAACTCCAAGTCCTGTCTTGAAGCACCTCAACTGAGCTGTCAAGACAAGATTTCTGCAGATATAGCTGCCTTGCAAAGCAGAATGTAGATAGCTCAGGGGTTAGAGAGTGCTCAGATCATTGAGGGCTTTTGGAACTTGGAATTATTGGCAGGCCATGGGGAGCCAGTGAAAGTCTTTATTGAGTGTCTTGTATTCAATAATTTCTTCTTCAATAAAACTAAACTAAACTCAATGAAGCAAGACATGGGCAGAGCTTAGGGCAAAGATTTGCATTGTCACCTCTCTCCACTGGAAGAAAACTGGAGGAGGACAAGCAAGATGCGATGGCCTGTTCAAGTTGCGACGAATGAGAAGGCAGAGCGAGGACTCCCGGCCATGTCACAGGCATCCGCTTCCCTGCCCTTTGCTTAGCTTCCATTGTGCGGGCAAGGTAGAACTTTGCTGGGCAGGAGACAGACGCTGGCAGGCCACAGGGGCTGCCCTAGCTCTCATCGCCTTCTTCTCTGGGGGCATTGCGTGCAAGTCCGCTGGCTCTTAGAGGCTACTTCAATTCTGCCACTGTTCTGCCTGGCCCTTTGAGAGTAGACCTAACCACGTGACTTGCTTTGGCCAATGGGTAGTTAGCAGACCAGACACAAGTAAGCATTTTGAAACAGCCTTGTTTTCTGGGCTCTGCTCTCTCCTGCCTCCATACTCACCACAGGAGCATGTCCACACTAGCTCAGAGTGAGACCGCAAGGCAGAGGTGCGTGGGGCGGGGCAAGAACGGGCCATCGTTGCCATTTAACAGCAGTCACCTATTCTGATGCCCACTCTTCACACGGCAACATGCATTTCGTCTGAACTATCTGTGCCGAATCCCTTCGATGTCGCTAGCACTAAATGTGTGAGTTGAGCAACCCCTTAATCCTAGTTGTATCCCTCTTTTAAGTGCAGCCCAAACAGCATCTCTTTCAGGAGGTGCTAAATACTTCGAAATCCCACTAATGGTTCTTTTCTCTGGGTACCAAGAGTAAGTAAAAAATAGAGACTCATTCGTATACCGTCTTTTGATACATCGTTTTATTTTAATGTCTTCCTTAAGAAAATGTGGAGCAGAGAGGGATTTTAGGGAAGAGACAGAAAGAGTATGTGTAGGAGCCCCAAGTAACCAGGACCCCTTAGAGTAGAGAAGTACCCACCACAGACCCCTCCAGAAGTGGGTCCTTAAGAATTCTAGGAAAAGGTCTTGTTACTATTATTTGTTCCTTACTCTAGACAGTACAGAGTTCAGGTCCCAGAGCCTCATCCACAGGGCAGATAATGAGAAATGCAACTGTGGGTAGACATTTGTTGTGATAGGGAAGTTGAATTTATGGGCATAAAAAAGCACTGTGTCATTGTCAAAAACGACAGCACACGAGAGCTCCTCTTTACTGCTCACTTCGTGCCTTCCAGGTAGGTTCTATAACTCCCACTGAACAGACGGGAAAACAGAATCAGGAAACAAGAGCGATTGACTCAAGATCGAAGAGCTGGCAAGCAAAAGAGGTGTGACCCAGTCCCAAGCCTGCGCAGCCCAGAGCCCAGCACCTCCCTGCTTTGCTACTGCCAAGCTGTATTAGCGCCATCGTGATGCCCAACTGTAAAAGGGCTTCATCGGGCTTCTGGTGGGGAAGACGGTTGTCGAGAGGGGTCCCCGGAGAACTTGCGTCTAATCCCAGGGACAAACATGTATCCTTCGTTCCTCATGTTTCGCTGTCTACCTGTCCTGCATGTCCCAGCTGGCCATGGGCGTTGGCTGGTGGAATACAGTGTCACTTGCTGTAGGAGAAGGAACAGAGATTCTGGCTCTGCTGTGTGGCTCCAGGCAAGTCACAAACCTCCTTTTAACTATAAGATGAGAAATCTGAGCAAGACTCAATTCAACAGACAATGGTTTGGCACCACTAGTGCTAGCGAGTGAATCAAAGTGAAGAGAGACACAGGGAGGGGTCTATCCCTGACCCCAAGGAGCACACGATCCACTGGGGGCAAACACATACCCAGCCTTGTCTGGCACAATTCAAGCAATAGTAGAGCCCTGGGGTGGGGGTGGGGGGCACACCATGGAGGCAACAAAGAAGGAGAGACCTCCAGGGAGATCCGGAGAGGAGGCTGCACCAGGAAGTTAGTAGGCAGGAGAAGCTTCAGGAAGAAGTGGAGCTTTTTAAAGAGAGAGAAGGATCTCACTTCATCTAAGCATGTCCAGCGTCTGTGAGTGTAGCCAGGACATTGCAGGTCTCGATGCCTGCTTGTTGACTGTGAATAAAAAAAAAAAAAAAAAATGAGGGAAAAGAAACGAATGGCCATTTCAGCCCCAGAAATGTTATTTTCCATTATTTAAAGGCTCATTAGGACACTAGGAAAATAGTTTTATCATGTTTTATATTTTATAATCTGGTCAAGAGCCTGACATACATGGGAATATATCATATTCTAGCTTTATTCGAGTGTAAGAATAATTCTTATTATAAACTCTTTGGAATGTTGGGGACATTATAAAGATATGGCTAATATTAGTACCCAAAGATAATCAGTCTTAACGTTCTTCTAATCCTTTCCCTGTGTGTGTGTGTGTGTGTGTGTGTGTGTGTGCATGCACGTGCACACATTAACACTTTTTAAAAAACTATACATATAACCAAAATATGTTCAGATACGAAACAAATCGAGAGAACGTAGATCAAACAGTTTCATTTGACTTTTTATACGAAAATGGAACCCACAGTAAAATTTTAACAAACAGCCTAATGTAGCATCTTAGACTATAGGTGTTTAAAATATGAAAATCATATTTTTCCCCACATATGGCCTTGTTTTCTCTGCAAAACAATGATGACATTAATGCAATTATAATAATTACCATTCATTTACCCCTCCACCTTGTACCAGGCAGTGTACAGAGCCCTTCACACATGGTAACCTTTTTCAAATCTCGCTACGACTTCGCAAGTTGCGTAAATGCTGTCTCCATTTTTAAGAAGAGGTTTAGGAAGTTGTCAGATCTACTCAGCTGGGAAGCCGAGCTTGTCCAACTCAAAGCCGAGCACTCGAAGAGCCTCCGGGGACGTCAGAAGTGGTGTCCCAGGGGGTCTCCACACACGACCGAGACTCAGATCCCTAAATGTCATAGGCTCTTTCCGTGAGTGTAAAGGGCTCCCAGTGATGGGTCATCACGCTGTAGAGGACACAATGGAGCTGACCGTGGGCTGCTCTGGCCAGTTGTCAGCTGTTTTGCCTGTTCGAGTCCCTGGGCTTACCTTGCTGATAGCAGTGACTCTCTGACTTGCAAAGAGTGTCCTGGTCAACAAAGCCCGCTGGCCTGCCTGCCAGTAACCTGCATCAGTTGCCAGCCGTGTGACCAAGCCATCTCGGACTTGCAACCCAGGCCAGTCTTCAGAGCAGCACAGGTCAACTGTCAGTGGATGACAGTCTCCTGAGAGACCCATCCGGGGATCTGACCTGCCGAGCCCCGTCCATCCACGGGACCATGGAAGGCAATAGTAAATCATCATTTTTTAATTTGAAGTGTGTTTTGTTATACAGCAATAGATTAATCATAGTAGTGATATTGAGAGGGATTGAGTTGAATATTAGACCTAAACAATTTTTTTTTCCAGGAAATTTTTTTCCAGTAAGTGGATTTTGGGCTTTAAAATTCATGTATAGGAAAAATCATTTTTGGATATCATATAACTGGCCACCTCCATTAAATGTTGGCGGTGAAAGTTTTTCCTGCATCTATATTGACAAGAGGCTCTGTGTAGACAGACATTTCAATAGATTAAGGTTTGGCAAAACCATTAGTGTATTTTAAAAAGGGAAAAGCACAGTGTCTAGAGCCAAGAAACTTATAAAGGTTCCTGAAAAAACATTTATAAACACTGGGAGTCGATTAGCCTGCTGAGTAACAAGCAACGTGGAGTTTGACAGGTAAACCACGTTGGTCTGGTCTAACTTTCCTGCGTGATAACATTCTGGGCCAGTAAATTGAGAGGAAGTAGACGTGCATTCCTGAACTAATTTATGCTTGGTCATGATATATTATTCTCTTGAACAGCCATGGATGAAGTATACTAATGTCTTGATTAGGGTTTATATGGATATTCTTTATGGAGATTCTGTGATTTTCTTTATTATTTTTTTTTTCAGGTTCTGATAGTAATTTGCTAACTTCATGAAGGAATTTGTGAGTTTTAATGGTCTGGAATAATTTAAACAGTACTGGCATTATTTTTCTTCAAAGGCATGTTAGAATCCTCTTGGAAAACTCCAGTTTAGAGGTGTGTGTGTGTGTGTGTGTGTGTGTGTGTGTGTGTGTGTGTGTGTGTGTGTGTGTGTGAGAGTGTGTGTCTGTGATTGGGTGGGGCACAAAAGAAGAGTCAATGACAACTTCTAAACTTCCAGCGGGTACATTTTTTTTGGATAGTTGTGCCATTGCCTAAAATAGAGAGCTCTGGAAGAAGGCCAGGATTGGGTGAAAATCTCATGAATTTGGTCTTAGAGAAACATTGAGTTTTAGATTTTGGCTGAGGAGGAGTCTAAAGGATGGCAACGTACTTGCCAGGGAGAAGACACTTGTGTAGAAGCCATGTTTAAGTATCGCGTTGGTTTACTGGGGCTGCTGTAACAGAAAACCACACGCCAGACGGTTTAAACAACAGAACTTTGTTATCTCGCTGCCCTAGACACTAGGAGCCCGAGATCGAGGTGTCGCAGGCTTGGTTCACTCCGAGAGCTCTGTGAGGGGATCTCTTCCAGGCCTTGCTCTCGGCTTGCAGCAGTCGCTGGTGTGCGGTATCACAACCCTAGCCTCCCTGTGTCGTTCTCCCTGTGCGCATGCCTGCTTTCAACCTTCCCTTTCTTCCGAGGACACCAGTTACACTGGAGTAGAACCTGTTCTAATGACCTCGTTTTAATTTTATTAGCTCTGTAATGACCCCGTCTCCCAGTGAACTCACTTTCTGAGGTGCTGTGGTTTAGAGTTGCAGCAGATAGATTTGGAGGGCGGGGGAAGCCCAATCCAACTCATAGCAAATATCAAACATGCTACTGTAACCTAGATTTCATGTTCATTTGGGGGGGCTAACAAAGTCCGCATAAGGAAATGTGCTCTGCCCCCGCCGTTGCTTGTTGCTGCCTCTAATTTGCTGGCACGTATGAGTCTGATGTGACTTCGAGGTGTTCATAGATGTTCAGTCTATTTGCTTCGCCGAGTGAAGGAAGCCAGTCACCTAGGACCGCGCATTATGTGACTGAATTGATGTTACATGTTCCAAATAGGCACAATCTAGAGAGACAAGTTAGTCATTGCCTGGGACCGGGGCCGGGGTGCAATGTGGACCTTCTGCCAGTGGGTACGGCGCTTCCTTTCGGGGTTGACAAGAATGTCATGAGAATTGATTTGGTGATTGGCACACACTCTGTGAATTTTCTAAACCCATTGACTTGCAACTTCAAATGGGTAAATTGTGCGGTTTGTGAATCCTATCTCGCAAAAAGCTGTTGAAAAAGATGGCAAGTCAGAAGGTAGATATAAAGGCGTTTGGGTGAATTTCGAAGTCTATTTTGGTCATGAGATTCTAAGACCCTATGTTTCTTCATTTCTATGGATCTCAGCTTTTTTCTGTGAACACGAGGAGACTGGAGTCTATTTGGTAGATGATTCCCCCCTATACTTCCACTGAAAGCATCACCTGACATCATCATCTTAGGCTTCGGGAACAGCAGCTGAATTCGAATCCAGCTCTTCTGCCTACTAGCTCTATAACTTCAGGCAAATTATTGCACCTCTCTGAAGCTTAATATCCAAATGGGGGGATGGGGTGGGAATAATAATAGTAATTCTTTCCCCATTCAGCCATCAAGAGAATTTAACGTGATGATATTCTAAAGGGCTCAGCAAAACATCGGCACCTGGGCAATCGCTAAAGGGTGTTAGCTATTCTTATTGTCAGCAATAATTTTCTAGGGTCAAGACTAGTGACTCGACTCTACCCAAATGGGCCAGATGATTCTTTTGCAATAGGAGTCGAGTCGTCCTTTCACGTTTGATGCTCATCAGTGACCCATCGTACACTATTTTGAATTTTTACATGATTTGACACAATAGCATCCGCATTAGTCCAGAACACATTTTTCCTTACGCTCCCCCTTCGGTCAGGTAAGACCCCAGTGTTATTGATTAGTTTGCCTGTTTTCAAGAGGTACGAAGTACCATGTAGAATGTGACAAATTTGTGATCATTAGTACCAATAGTGATGGATGCAAATGCATCTATTTAGTACTTACTGAGCACCTACTTTGTTCAAAGCAATATGCCAAGGACAGAGAGGTGCAGAGGTGAGCGACAGACGGCTGTTCTTCTCATGGATACTATGGTTCGGTGGGGAAGATGCTCCCTGCAGCCACGCGTCAAACGTTTTCTGAGCTTATGAGGGAGTGGGGAAGATCTGTAATGCCGTGTGTCACGTTGAGCCTGACATAAGAGTCCTTCCATAACAGATGGAAGAACTAAGTACCGATGGCATTTCGGAGAAGGGAGAGGTTAAGTCGGCGCGGAGACGACATGCATGCCAGATGGCGAGGTGGAAGGGGGCACTCCGGCCTGAAACGCAGGGACGCAGTGACCTTCCCACCGCTCCGCAGAAGGGTCATGCCCTTTCCTGACCCACGTTACTGATGGAGAGGTCAGGGGAGGCTTTGCATCTCGGCGAAGCTGCTTCTGAAGTAACGAGTAGGATTCAGATAGTTAGTGAAGGATCAGGGAGGGTGATCACGGGGTGGAAACTGGGGTTGGGTTAGGAAAGGCCCTGATGCTAAAAAAATTTTTTTTAAAAAAACTCTTCGAGGGAAATGACAAGCTCAGAGTTATACATAAGAACAAGTCTGTGTTCGCGCGTGCGTGCACACGTGTGTGAAGTGTGTCTGCACTAGAGATGTAAGATGCAGGCTGCATTTTTTCTTCTTTTTACATGGCATTTTCAACCCCTAATTTTATGTGCATTGATCAAGAAGTTGGTTTTTCTCAGTACCTATTTGAGTCACAACAGACAGCTTGTAGTTTCGATATCAAGCTCACTGCTGACTCATTTGTCACTCAGTAAAAGAATTTTCGTTGTCCATGACGTTGATCATATCTATCCCTCATTCTAAAACTACCTTGGTTCTTCTTCCCTGCTTATAACACTGTCTCCACACGGGCTCACATCCAGGTGGCTGGCGATGATCACCATCAGCCCCGAGTTTCCACCGACTGGCCGTTCTGGAAGCTCAGGTCAGACTCGCAGGCCTGAACTGGTGATCCATTCTCTGTGGTCAGGATGCAGAAGGGCACATTTCTTCTTCACCAAACAATTCTTCATTTCCAAGAATTAGGGCAAGATTTGCAGACAAGAAGAGAGTTGGAAGGAGCAGACATTTATTAAGACATCACTGAAAGGGTGTGGAAATTGGGGTCCAAAGACCGGTATTTAAATCCCGGATTTGCCATTTCTTCGCTAGGTAACGTAAACAAATTGCTCCCCTGCTCTGAGTCTCAGCTTCCATTTCTTCTAGAAATCGAAGATGGTAGTGTTTACCTTACAGTGTCGCCTAAGGGCTGAAGAGGTTCTGTATGTAAAGCAGGCAGCCCACACTGACTCAAGATTGGTCCCTCTTCTAGAAGTCCCAGGAGAAATGACAGCTACAGATGCTCATATCTCAAGCTTTAAAAGCCAGTGTGTAAAGGGAAAAATGGAGTAAAATCCACCCTTGAAATGCCCTTAAATCAAAGGGCAACCTATATGGTTTTAAGTAGACAGAAGGATTGCAATGTAAATAAAAAAACAGGTAAACAAACATTATTTCTACACTGGGATCCTATTTATCATAGAACAGTTGTTTACCATGTTAGAAGTATATAGGTACCAAGAACCACTGAGAGAGTAGAAGCGAGCAAGATGCATCCAGGGATGCCTTCATGGGTGTGCCTGCTGGGACCTCATGCTCAGAAGGTCCCCGTGTTTGGCACAACGCTCCTCTGTTACCATCTCGAAAGTCTTCATACTTTCTGAACAAGGGTCCTCTCAATTCCATTTTTCCCTAGGCACCTCCAATTACGTAGTCAGTCCTGGTCATATCTTTCAATTATTATTTCCCTCTACTCGCCCCCATCCTCATTTGGCATTGTTGAATTCACATTAGATAACGGTCTATACGATGTGTTCTGTAGTAGAATAGCTACGGCACACAGTATCTTAATGCATTTTCAAGAGAAACCTGGGAGATTGATATAATGGTCCCCACTGGACAGCTGTGTCATTTGCTCAGGGTCACACCGTTATAAGGGTTCCGATCAGGACTGGTATGTCTGCGTACGCTTGCTACTGTGCTATGGAGAATGAGAAGAAGATGAAAAGTGATTCTGGTTCAAAAACACACAGCGGCAGATGCTTAAGAGGAGGATATTTGAATTCAGCTGACATGCGGGCCAAGCTAGACCCGGCGACACATAGTTCGTTTAGATCAAATCCCTCCAGTTAAGTGCTTGCTTCCTGCCCTGGAATCTGTATTCCCAGCCCCTGGCATTGTGCTTGGCGTATAGAAGGTGCTAAGTGAATATCGTTGGATGGATAATATTCTACCAAGCCCTTCCTTCAGCACTAGTTTGGCCTTCCTTTGTGCAGACTCATTCTCTTGCTCCTTCTCCTCTTCGAAGACCCATCTGTTTGACATGAGGACATCCTTAACAACGTAATGTCTGACTGTACCGAGCGAAAAGCCCCAAGATCATAACGAACAATCAGAAACTTTGATGAGGACTCTTTTCACAGAAAACTTTAGTGATTTATTATGTATTTTAATGCTGCTGGAACATTCCAGTTACCATTTTTTATTCTCCGTGAACCGGGAGTGCCTTGAAAACAGTCTTAGAAGAAAAATCCCTCTTCCAGGTTGCTGTACATATTTTTGAAAACCACTTTACCGAAGTGTAATTGACATACACGAAGCCGTACTTATTGAACATATACGACTGAACGAGCCTGCAGATAACTATATGCCTGTGAGGACATGACTGTAAGCTATGCAGTAAACATCTGTCCTCTCCAGAGAGTTGCTTATCTCCTCTTCGTTTATCATTATGTTTTTGTGACGAGTACACTTAACGCAAGATCTATCCTCTTAGCAAATTTTTAAACATATAATACCACATCGTTAACGGTTGATGTTATTTTTAACCCAAGTTGGCAGCCTCCCCCCATCCCCAACCTCAGACTTACCCAATTCCCTCGGTGTGGTCATTCACTCGTCACTTACCCCTAGCAGCATGTCACGAGGGGCTATTGATTTTCCCTTCTCAACGCCGCTCTTCCTCACCCTGACTCATCGTTTCCCTTCCTGGATTGAGCCAATCAACTCTGGGCAGGACTCTGCCTCTGTCCCGGGCAGCTGCTACACGGCCACTGGGGACGTCCTTTCCGACACAGGCCTCTGACCGACCTCAGTGCCCGCTGCTCAGGTCCTCGCCGTTTTCTCGCTGTCTACAGGAAGTTAGCACCTCTTGGCAGGCAACAATGCCATCTAGGTACAGCTCTCTTTCTATGTCATTCCCCTGCTCACGCCCACTCTCGGAGCCTCACACAGGTAGACTCCAGTGGGACCAGTAGCTGCAGGAGGGAGGCAGAGGGAGGGCTTCAGCTGTGATGATGCAGGGCCAACGGTGGCCTCCGCAGGCCCTGCGGGGAGTGGTGGTGGCCTCTGCTGGCCCTACTGGACGTGCCGGACCTAAAAACCTGCCAGAATTGTCCCCTGTTCAGCCAAAATGGCCGGCCTTCATTCCCCAATCTCAGCCAGTCCTGGGGAGCGAACTGCTCTTGGAACGAGTCACCTTGGGCCAGGCAGCTCTCTGTAGCAGAGATCGCCCTTAAGGAGGTGACAGCTGGCCGTGTCTGTCCTCAGCACAGCGAGCAGCTGAGGCAAAAGTCCCGCCTCCTAGGAGGAGGATTGGGACTTGCCCTTCTTCTCATTCTCAGAATTTTCACTCCTGTTTCGTGGCTTCATGCCCGCCTTCGCCTTCGTCCTGTCTCTGCTGCGGGCAATGCCTTTTGCCTGCCGCGCTCTCCCTCCCCTCTGATGACCAGGTTCCCTTAATGACTGGCGCTGGCTCCTGACTCCCCGGGAAGCCCCGCGCACTCCCCCGAACACAGCCGGTTGCTTTTTCACGTGCTCAGTCAATGTGCATGGCTCACACACACTGGGCGATGAGCCTGGACTAGACCCCGAAGATGAATGAGACGCAGTCCCTGATCCCCGAGCTTCTTGGGGGACAGTCCCCTCTCTTGTGCCCCAGCAGTACTTAGTGCTTTATTCTTGATGGCATCTACCACATTGCTTATTTATTCATCCACTCGATCATCGATGTGTTCATTCACTGGGTATTAATCAATCAAGCCTTTGCCTTCCCTGTGCCTAGCATTTCTCAAAGGGACTACAATGACCAACGGTCGGGTTTGCTGAGGAACAGATATTAATCAATGGGCCCACAAAGCCGGCGTAATTCCAGCTCGGACGAAGGCTGTGAAGAAGTTCATGGAGCTATGAGGTTTTACGATGGGGCGTTCGACCTGGTCAGGGAGGTCAGAGGAAGCGGCCAGGAGAAGCGATCATTACGATAGCGCTTGGAGAGGAAGAGAGGGTGAAAATCACAGAGCGCGCCCAAAGCCCAGTGGCGGGAGAGCCCCTGGAGGATGTGAAGATGTGAAAGAACGTTGACGAGGCGGGAACTCACACAGCCAGAAAAGAGCACAGGGCACCGCCGAGTGATTGCTTACCGTCAGGTGCACGCTTATTGCTTGCCATCGGCGCGCAGTGGGAAGCCATTAAAAGGATTTAAGCCAAGGATTGAAATGATCAGATTAGAGATCCGAAAATATGTGCCGGCCTTTGTTTGGAGAACAGATTGGAGAAGGGCGAGGAGAGCTTGTCAGGGGGGTGGACCAGGAGAAGGCCATTTTCAGGTAACCGTAGAGATAAGGGCAGCTTGGAATAAGGTGGGACATGGAGAGAAGGGGTTAGATGTAGAGCAATTTAAGAGAAAAAGAGAGACAAGCCTTGGCGATTAGCCGGTGTGTGACCGGGATGCAGGAAAGAGGTGACCGCGCTGCCTTTAGATCCCCGTCGGTCCCTAACACTTCCGGATTCAGGATCCAGTGAGAATTATAGATTGTGCCCTGGAGACACAGACACAGACGTTCACACGCACAGAGCCTCCCGTCTCTCGCTGCGGTGGGCACGCATGTAGAACTGCTGGAGCCCGTGCCCGGGCGCAGGCAGGAAGAGCGGGCACACCTCATCCCTCGCTGCAGCTCCAGACTCTGTCGTAGAAAACGGCATGGAACCTGGCTCACAGTCCACGTTTGCTGAAACGACTAACAAAGGTGAGAGGAGATGGAGGGCGCTGAGAGGCTCCCAGTGGTTAATTCTCTGCCCTTTCTGCTGCGATATGGACGTAGGAGTTTTAATAGAAAAATGACAACGTACGTGTCTGTGAACCAACTGCTCATTAGTGTGCAAGGCAGCATTCGGTGGGAAAGTCCACAAATGGACTCATGAGCCTCCAGGTGGTGAAGTGGAATAAATTTTAAAGTATTAAGGCTCCAAAGACCCAAGATTTGTCTGCGGCAGATGCCTCTCTGTAATGCTAAGTGCATTAGACTGAAGAATAAAACCGTCTGCTTTTATTTTATGTGGGGGATTGCATCATTTGGAGATGAAGTCAGTCTGCCTATGGCTGGGTGGGTAAGTTAAATTAATGTCTTGAATCTCATGATTCATTTTTACCTCATGGAAGAAGCAGAAATGATCATTGCGTTCATAGACAGAGACTTTAGAACAGAATCATGCCTCTGCAGATAAGGCGTTTCAGGAGGCCGATAACGGTAAGAGGGCAAAGAAACGCATAGGAGGAAGTTTTAAGAAAGCTTTCGTTTGTGCGTATTAGCCTAGGCCGGGTCGAATTTTTCTCGGGGTGCTTTGAGCAGCCAGATGCTTGCGACAGGGAGAGCTACGCCCTCTGAACCGCAGGCTCGTCCACGGGCCTAAGTGATCACCTGGTCTAGCCCCCTTCTAAGCAGAAATGCCCTCTGCAGTGCCCTTTGCAGATTTAGGGTCCCCCTGAAGCTTCATGAAGGAGACGACCAGCTGAGACAAAGTCTCGTCCTGACCCTTCGGTCCTGACTTTTCGGTCCGTACCAGGAGTAGCAAACAGGCTTAAAGGCTCATGGCAATCCCAGTTACTGGACAGCGCCTGCCTGAAGCTCCGTTTGGGAGGAAGTGGGGTGAGGTGGGGACGGAATTATTGATTATCAGTGTCTGCCACAGAGGAAGAAGGAAGAGGAGCAGTGTACCCTCGAAGCCAAAAAACGTTCTGTAATTGGGCTAAGTTTTTCAGTTAATTAATTCAAGTTACACTTATTGAACGTCCACCACGTGCCAGTTGTGATCCCCGGGGCCTGGGATACAACCGCGATGAAGCCTTCTCAGCCCTCGTTCACTCGCCCCCTCTCTGCCAGATCAGAGAGCCGGCCGCACTTTCCTCCCCGAGATACACCCCGACCTCACCCCCGCCTCGCTTCGGGCCCCCGAAGCCGCGTTCTCGCGTGACTCGATCTCACACGCTATCGCCCCTCGATTTTCTCTCTATTAAAATGTCGGAGGGCTCCAAGAGCTGGTCCTGAATCTCCTTTTCTTCCCTGTCTCACTCTGGATAATCACATCCAGGCCCGTGTCTTCCAAATGCCATCTAGATGCCGATGACACCCAAATTTGTGTCCCTAACCACAAGAGGAAACCGTGGACCCATCTGCCACCCGACATCTCCGCTTAGACATCTGAAGCGCGCCTCGCGCGTAACACGATCGAGAGAGCCCCTGATTTGCCTCCGTCCCCCCGGAAACGTGGCCTCGTTCATCTGCCGGTCTTCCCACCTTAGCGAACGGCACCACTGTCCGTGCGGTTGGCCTCGCCAATGAGTCAGGTCTCTCTCCTCCCTTTACCACCCCTCAGCTAAAACGGCAGGTATCCCCACCGACTCTGCCTCCCACACCTCTCCGCGCTGTGCCCAGGTCACTCTACCCCTTGACCAGGGTCCTAGTCCCGGACCACCCTCATTCTTACCTGAAATATGTCAGTACACTCCTATTGTCTCTCTTTGCTGCCATTCTTGTCCCCTTTCGGTCCAATGCCTGCATAATAAGGAGGGGAAGTTTTCAAAATAAATGTTCGAAGATCGTGTAAATTGATTGTTTAAACTTCTCCAAAGCCTTTCCTGTGAAGAAAACCCAAGCGCCTCTTCCTGCCTGGTTCAAAGGGTCCGCCTCGGTCTCTGCCCACCTCTCGGACCTCATGGACCCCCCTCCAGCCTGCTACCTGTTCCTCTAACGGGCCATGCATATTTCCTCCTTGGGGACTTCATATCGTTGGTTTCTCTTTCTAGAATATTCTTCTCTCCGATCTTCCCGTGGTTGGTTCCTTCTCGTCTTTTAGGTCTTAGCTTAAATCGCGCCTTGCAGCGTATCCCTTCCATCGCTGGTCTAGATTACTAGAATCACCCACCTGCCGCCCTCCATGCCTCCCGGTCTCCTACGCCCACCCCGCCTCCTTGCTTAGCAGATTTAAGCCCGGTTGGCTCAGCCTTACAGGTCTGGCCCCCGCCCGGCCGTCCAGCCTTATCTTCACTGGACTCTTTGCCTCACACATAATGCTGCCCTCCTCTGCTATACTGTGGAATGTTTGGGAGCCTTATCACATGCCATTTACTGTGTGGTCCTTCCTTTCGCCCTTTATGAGATAACTTCTGCTCCTCTAAGACACAATTTAGGAAGGCGTGACCTCCTGAGGAATTACTTTTCTGACTCTCTTCTAACCTGAGCAGTTCATCCACTGCTTTCTGTACTGGGCTTCTGGAAGCCCTTGGGAACTGTTTTATGTTCTTACCTATTTTTAATAGTTTTCTCCTGATAGACCCCTTGGAAGTATAGATTATGTACACATGGGCTTATCTTTATCCCCAGCACCCAGCACAGAGCTTTGCATTATAATAATGATCGCATAAAGTTTACTCATAGGGTTTCTGGGAGATGGCAGTGGGGTGACATTCTGCCGGGGCAGACCACAGTGTTCTACCCAACTCCAGGACCCATGAGCTCTGAGTGCGGGCTGACGTCTGGGGACAGAGTCGATGACATATCCCGAGGAAGAAGCCGCGCTGGCATCTGCTCTGTGGAGGACGGAGGGTGGTGGTTCTGTGAGCACAACACAGCTCTGGGGTCTGCATCCCGACGCAGCTCAGCATCCCGGGTTTGACGGGTGGGCCGTGCAAAGGCCAGAGCCTCAGCTGAAGCTGAAAACGGCAGCAAAGGTTCGGATCTTTGGGAATTATCGTTGTGCTCAGCCCTGGTATGGCTGTCGCCTTGCCTGAGAACTGTCCCTCACGTGCAGCAAAGTCTAGCTGGCCATGTTTCCATTCAGTGATGCTGAGCCACACCTGAGCCAGGAGGAAGCATCCCACCCAACCTGGGCCAGTGGGATTCTCTCTCTCCTAGAACTGAATAATTAAAGTAGAAAACACAGAGCCTGGAAGGCGGTGATACGGACTGACGCTAATGGCCGTGTCCTAGAGAGAAAAGCTGCTTGCTGTTGAAATATGTTCGTTTCCTTTCCCTTCCCGCGTCAAATCTTCTTGATTCCATGACACAGGCCAGTAACCTTGCGAAGAGGAGGGTGTGGGGATGAGAGAGAGGCAGACTCAGGTGCTTTCCAGGCGCAGGAGCGCGCCAGTCTTCCAGGGTAAAGGATGGAAGGAGCAAAGAGCCAGGAGTGGTTTTAAAGCTTGCTGTCTTGAGCCAAGCAAGTGCCTTTTCCCTATGGCAAAACGAACGCCTTTCCGAGCACCAGAACTGAAACCATTTTGCTCCTGAGGACACTGAGCAGAGTGGGGTTGTGACTTGCTGAGGCTCCTGCGATACGTTAGGGGTTGGGCCTGGAACCCAGGCACCTCAGCTCTCCGCCCAATGCGCTTCCTACTATCACAGTTGACCCCAGTCTACTGAGCTGGGCTCAGCTCATCTGTCGACATAGGTCCGTCATGCTCCTTTCCTGTGTCCGACGTGCTGTCCGCGGGTGCTTACCTCTAGGGTCCAGGACTACAGACTTAACTCCGGCTCTGAGGTTGTTTAGGGGAGTGTGTTTATCTAGGGCATCCGCATACCTAAGGACCGAGATTGTGGGGCCGGGAACCATGCCGCGGTAATCACGCGGCGGGACCCCAGCACGGAGGAGCACCGACTATAATAACATGCCATGATGGGAGAGGCATGGGGGTGGCACTGGGGAGGCGCCCAGCCCACACACGCCCTGCTAGCTTTGCGGCATTCTCGCATGGCCGCATTCCTGGCCCCAGACGTAACACTTGCTATATTGCTTCCAAATTTGGTTGGATGCGCTAATTGCGCTCCTCTTTGTAAGCAGCTCAGTCTCTCTGAAGTAGGCGGGAAGGGGGGGGGGAGGTGGGGAGGGGCGGGGGTTGGGGGGCGGGGTGTCTGCTCTCTTTGTCCCAAGCAGGTTCCCAAAGGAAGCCTTAGATGGGCAGTGCTCCTGTCCAGCTTCTGCAGTTGGTCTGAAGTCATCGTTCTCAGAATATGATCTGACATTTGTTGAAATCAGATTTCCTTGGCGTAATTGTGACCATGCAGATGACTGGGCCTCTCACAGACCTACTGAGTCAGAATCTCTGCAATATTAACAGGTCTCCCAGATGATGAGGGATGCTGGTCTCAAGACCTCACTGGGGCTGGCTAAGTCGATGAGTTCGGGCTGGGGAGACAGTGGTTTGCTGCCCCGCCACCCCCGGCAGCACTTCCTAGATGGGTAATTTTGGCAACGGTCACTCACCTTCTCTGAGCATTCCCCTTGAGAGGAGGAAATGTGTCTTATTTATATCTATCTCCACTCGGTGCTTAGAACATAGGTGGCCCTTACCTAGTGTTGAATGAATGAATGAGTGCGTGCGTGCGTGAGGGAAGATCTTCATCCTCACCGCACGCATTGCATGAGAGAGCTCAGGAAAACCACCTGTGTGGTTTCTTATACGTGGCAGGTGCTCACCAGGTGCTGTTCTCTCCCATTCCCCTGAGGAGTGTGGCTTGTCATCTATGGATAGCTTGAGTAGAAACACAGCAGAAGTGTGGGGGAGATGAGAGGTGCTCAGAGACCTTGCTGACACCCAGAGGCAGTAGGCACTTCTGGAACAATCCATACTTCCCTCTCTATTCTGCTCCCTGTGGTCCTATGTTCATTGTCCTTGGAATCAGCAAACTAAGGCCAATCACAGGGGAGGGGTCTATGGCTGCCAGTCCTAGGGCTTGGGAGGCCCACTGGGGGAGCCACGTCTGTGTCCAAAGGTAGAAGAGCACTGTGGCTGTGATCAGCAGCTAAGGGTGAGGAATGCAGATAGTTAATTGGGCCCTAAATATCCACATCTGCAGCCTGCTCTTAACACATAGTATCATTGGGAAAAATAACTGATTTCTCCTAGATTCAATGTTTTTAACTTATGAAAAGGTCATGAAGCACTTCCTCTACCGACTCTCAGCATCCCTGTAAGAATCAAGCGAGGTAATGATTATATAATTATCGTCTCTCTCTGCAGACCATATCACACTGCTCTCTGCTCACAGGGTGGTCCCCGGACCAGCAGGGGTTGGTATCACCCAGGAGCTTGTTTGAAATGCAGAATCTCAGGCTCCGTATCCAGAGTTACCGACTCATTTTAACATGATTCCTAGGTGATTTCAAATACACATTAAAGTTCGCGAAGCACACACCCAACAATTATAAGAAATATTTAGTTCTTCCAACCCTTTCTGTTTTTCTAGAGAGCTGCCCGCAGAGAAAGGAAATGTGTCTTATTTATTTCTGTTTAGTACCTAGAATATAATTGACACTTAACTAGTGTTGAATGAATGAATGAATGAATGAATGAAGATCTCGCTCTCACCCACTACTTGGAGCTCTTTACCCAATATTTATCCTGCTGCAAAGGCAGGATGTGTGTACGGTGACTGCAGCTGCCTCACAGCCAGCTGATGTCAACCACAGATGCGGGCATTTAGAATGTGATTAAGGACAGACTAATCCACTTAATGTGGGTTGTGGGAGATATTTGGCAAGAACCAAGGGACCGGGGTTAGATTTTAGTTTCCAAAGAGAATGTCTTTCCCAATTATTTAAAGCCCTCAGTAACTTGGATCACACCCAGACGGAAATGAATATTCTTAAGACAGAGCTCTGTAAATAGGGTCCTTGCTCACTTCTGCAGCAGAATCTTGACTCTAATAGTCTGTTCAGGTGTTCATGTAACATGGTGTGGAGGGCTTGTCCAGCTGGGCCTTTGTTGAGCTGAAACCAGCTGAACTTGACATCTGTAAAGGAGAAACGGTTTTTGTTTACTAAATTTTACCACCAGCTAAGTTAATTAAAGAATTAATCTATCTCATCATTCAACAGATACTCCAGCGTTTGCCTTGGGGTTCCTAGTGAGCGAGCTAGCATTCCCTGCTTCTATCAAGTAATTGGCGGGTGGTGAGGACGGAATATGAATCAAGCAATTACAAGGACGTTTAAGGAAGTACAGACTCGTATGGGAGAGCGTGGCAGGCAAACTTAGTAAGAGACTGAGAGACGCTTCCTGCAGGAAGTGACCTTTAGGCTGACACCCAACAGATGAGTAGGTGTTAAGCAATTGGGACAGGAAGGAAGCAATGAAGCTGGTACAAAGAATAACGTGGGTCAAGGCTTAGAAGTAAGAGAGGATATGTTCTAGCAATAGAAGTCAAGCAGTAGATGTGCTGGGTAGCTGAGGTGACTGCGTGTGGGCTACTTGCGGATCTACACGTGGAGCGTAATGAGAGGTGAGGCCGAAGAATTAAGTGAGGCTGGGACCTCGCAGGGCATTGCGAATCCTTGTAAGATGCTTTCATTTTATCCCCAGGTCAACTGACAAAATCTTTGAAAGTGGGTCTGCTACGGTTTCCAGTTCTCCTCTAATGGACCAGTGGGCCCCTTCGTCGAGCGGGCGATGGGAAGAGATTTGCCTCTGGTCCACACGCCTCATCCTGCCCTAGTCTGCGCTAGGCGCCTGCCTCTTGCTTTACATTCTCACATGCTCACTGCAGGAGGGTCCCAAGCGGTGACCCTTCATCAGAGAAGAGTATTTCTCTACCGAGACTCCACCGATTGAACTCGCCCGGTCGCTCACCTTCCTGTCTGTCTAATGCGAGGTTCTTCTCTCTATGGCCTTTTTTTCTGGGTTCCCCCTGCCTGGAGGGTCAAGTAAGGCACTGGCGGCTTCGGGCTTGAGCTGGAAACAGCTGCCCTGCTGGCCCTCGGCAGGAGCATCACCATGCCCACTCCCTCAGCAGCAGTAAGCCAGGTCATTTCTGTGTGATCGTTTTACGCCCATTAGTGCAGCAGCTACATTTCCACGTGCCTTCACTGTCAAGGCTCTTACTATGAGCTGTCGGTATTGGGAGGTTTTTGAGAGGCAAGGCAGTTAGAACACAGGATTGAGGGCCGGAAGAGACGGCCTGACTTGTGGCGCCTTCTCGCCATCATTCTGTGACTTCGAGTGAGTCACCTGAATCTTGGTTTCCCCAGCTGTAGAAAGGGACAAACAACAGTACTGTTTTGTCTTAGGGTGGTAGCGAGATCACGCGAGATTCTGGGAAGTACTTTGTACATTCTGTGGAAGAGTGGGCTTGCATGGGCACTGGACATTGCTGGCTTAGTCCCTGGTCACTCCACCCCTTTCTGGCATAGCTAAAGGTAGTTAGGACCTAGAAATTATGCATTTCTCACCCTCCACAACTAATCACTTCCTTCCTGTCTGAGGCTTTCAAATTAGGTTTCATTTTATCAGAACTCTTGCACTCAGTCACTTAATGGACAACCCAATTAGAAAACATTCATCCAAATGTAAATATTATTTTAGTTCATAACTTTGGACACCAAATAATTTTTGGCGACACAACTGACTCCGAAACATTTTCCTTCAGGTGGGCCTCTGTCATACACCCCCCATTTGCTCCCATGGTGTGTAATTATCTCCTCAAACTTCTGGCTGACATTTTTTGAAATGTTAATGGTACAACATTGAATTCCAGTTCATTTCAGACCTGTTTACCTCTAAATTTTTTCTTGGGGATCTTTAAAAGTAGGTAAGTAGGTAGGTAGATAGATAAAACAAAAGCAAGTGATTGTCCTTCTTCAAATAATTGCCCTCAAAAGTCCCGAACCCTGATATTACAGCACAAAGGGAAGATGAAAGGTCGAAGCATAGTGATGAAAATGGAATTTAAAGGTTTTTAAAAACTCACGGTATCTCATCCTTGAAACAGACCCGCACCATGTCCTTTTCCTGTCCTTTCCGCACTGTGGGGCATCTCCTGGAGACCACGCGCCGTAGGAGCATACCTAGGCGTCACCATGGGGGTCAACCTAAGCCAGCATAAGGGATCCCTCAGGAAGGAAGGAGCCCTGGCAGGTCACGCCTCCCTCGGGCTCCCTTTCCCGTCCCGTGAGGATGGAGCTTCTTTCTCTTTGCAGAACTCAGTTCTTTTCCATTTACTATATATTTTTAGTTTTCTTATCTGTCTCCCTCAAGTAGACCATGGGCTCGCCAAAGTCAGGGGCTAGGTCTCATTCACCTTGGCACTTAACAACTAGCTTTTAGGTAGAAGGTGTCTTTTCATAAGTGACAGAGGGCCACCACCTCAGACACTCAGCGGCCCTCACCGCGGTCACTGCGACAGCTTCCGCCCTTGTTCGTCGACTTCAATTTACCCAGTCTCTACACTCTGCTCACCATCTGAGCCAGGGAAATTGCTAAGGGGTCCCCTGCTTAGAACCCTTTGATGACGACTCCAGTCCTCTGAGCAAGTCCGAGCTCCTGCACATGGCTCACAGAGCCTTTCGCCCCTGGCCCTGGCTTAGCTCTCCAGTCTCATCTCCCTCCCCGCCAAGGTCATTGCCCTGATGCACCCCGCCCTCTCACATGAGAACAAGGACCGAGAGTTACTGAGAACTCGCTCTGCCAGGTGCTTTCTGGTCGCTCAGTCTGCATTTTTTTTTAATCTTTACTTTTTAATTAGAATTTTTTTCTAAATTTTTCAATTACAGTTGGCCTCCACTATTGTATTAGTTTCAGGTATACAACATTAGACATTGTTGTATTAGACATTTAGAGGATTAGACATTTATATAACTTATGAAGTGATCACCCCGATAAATCTAGTGCCCATCCGTTAGTCTGCCTTCTTCATAAGCCTCACGACAACCCCATGTTGTAATAAAAGGGGGCTTTTACTATCCCCCTTTTACAGATGAGAAAACTGAGAGTGGAAAGGAAGGAGAAGTAGCTTTAGGCCAGATAGCTAATGAAAGGCAGTCGAGGATTATAACCAGGCCTGTGACTTCACTGGCTGGGGTTCTGGCTACCATGTGGAAGAAGATGTTATAAATACAGAAGAATGTACATGAACCTCACGGTAACCACAAACCCAAAACCTACAAAAGGCACACACACACGCACACATGCACGCACGCACGCACACCCACCCAAGCACGCACTTTCAACTGCAAAGGTCCAAGAAGGATTCACCAGGCAGGTAGAGCTAGAAGTAAATTTCAGAGTAACAAAAGGAGGGAGGGAGGGAGGGAGGGAGGGGGAGAGAGAGAGAGAGAGAGAGAGAGAGAGAGAGAGAGAGAGAGAGAGAGGATGTTAAAACATGCCAGAGCAGGGCTGGCAGAGGGGAAGGCCCAGGAGTGTCCGTGGGACAGGGGATGGACCCCCTGGGCTGAAGCAGAGAATCTTGGGAGGTAAGTGTTGGAAAAACAGAGAAAGAGCCAGGGATGAGGGGGTGGGGGTGGGAGGGCTGGTCCCAAGAGGCTCTCTGATACTGGGCCGGGAAGCTGGGGCTGCATCTGGTGGATGGCCTGAGATGCGGTCACCTTACGCGAAGAGGTGGTCTGATTCCAGCGTCGTTTGGGGGGAAAAAGAGCAACAACAGGCCTTCAGGGAGGGTTGGACAGGGGGCGGGGCGGGTCTGGAAGGCCCGTGAGAATGCTTCCGCAGCAGTCCTGACAGGAGCGAGGGCGTAGCTGTGTGAGCGCAGAGCAAAGGGCGGATCCCGCAGGCATTTAAAGCCACCTTGGGCTATAATTTGCTTTTTAATGACACTGCTGATCCTGCTGTTATTGATGTCTGGGGCCCTCGGAGGCGCTTTAGAGTCCCCCCCCCCCCCCCCGGGTGGCCAGAGGCCTGTGTGTGGCACTTAAAGACCCCTCCGTTGGGGTCAGGCCGGGCCCTGCCCCACTGGTGGGACAGCCTCGGGCCCCTCTCCTGGCTTTCTGGGCTTGTTTTCCACTGCCGGTTGTCACACGTGACGCCTGGCTCATCTTACCCGCCCAATCAAACAGGAGTTTTAGCACAGAAACACCCTTCTAGGACGCGGAGAGGCCTACCGCGTGCCACGTGCCGTGGGCAACGCCGGAGTCCGATCCTGCTCGTCACCCTCCCGATGAAACACCCATGCACGGCCACCACGGGTGCCTGCTCCTGCTGCCGTGAAACCGCGCGCGTGCGTGCTGAAGCCCTTGCGCGAAAGGAAGCGGGAGAGACCGGGGATCTGGCCAGCACCCTGGCCACAGCAGAGGCCGGTCAGTTTACCCAGGCCCCCCTGTGAGAGCCCTCTCCGCGCTGATTCAAGCTCCACCTGCTCCTCGGGTCCTGCGCGCTGGGACGCTCGACCTGTTCCAGCCAAGCTGGGGCCTCCAGAGACTTTAGCCAGGAAGAAAGGAAACTAGAACCTCCTGTGTGACAGTTCAATCAGGGTGGACCTTAGTTAGAACACAAAGCAAACACTCAGTGGTACTTCACAGAATCCAATTAAAACCAGTCTGAGAAAACTCATTTAGTTTTTTCATATTCATTCCTTTCTTCATTCATTCACTCACTCGTTAACTCAGCATCTTATAAGCACCCACTCACTATACGGGTTTACTTGATCGTTGAGTTGAACAGATTTTCAGCTACCAGTGGGGGGATGTATCTCGTTCATCCACGTATCACCGGGGGGCCTCTAAAATCTTGCTTAAATTTTCCTATAGAGACATTTTTGCCTAATCGCGTTAGTATGTATGCACATGCAGACATGCGCGGGTGTTATACATACACTGGAAGAATTCACATCGAACTGATCAGTGATTTCTGGGGAACAGGATGAGAAGTGGGTGGGGGGCCATTTCAGAACAACTGGCTATTCAGGGCTGTCCATGTTGTGCACTGCGAAATTCCAGGGGATGATTCGTTGAGATGTGAATCTGTACACCATAAATTTAAGCAAAGAGTAATAAAACACATAGAAATTATGACACTATAGGTGATTTTTAACTTCATTTATGGGGTTTTTCTGTATTTTTCAAAACTGTCCAGAACGAATGGGCATGGCTTTCACATTCAAAATTCATTGCGACTAACAAGTTGTGGACAATTTAAGAAATACTGAAAGTATAAAGAAGAAAATAAAAATGGCCCACATTTTATCGACCAGAGAAAACTAATTAAAAGTAATATTTTACTTCGTAAAGTTTATTTTACAATTTTTTTTTTGAATCTTAGAGTGACATTTGGTCTTTGAATAATTTTGAGTAATGCAGAAATGTACGAGGAAGAAAATCAAAATCACTTCTAATATACCACCCAGAGGTAACCCACTGTTAACATTTGTGTATTTTCTTCCAGCATTTTTCTCTGAAGTACAGTCATAGCTCCCAGTGGGTGAGAGCTTATTTTGAGCCAAGCAATGTGCTAAATGCTTGCTAGACATATCACATTTAATTTGCACATGAGCCTGAGTTGGGAATTGTTGGCCCCATCTCACAGAAGATACAAACCAAAGGTTAGGAAACTTGGATCAATCGTGATTCAAACCTAGCATTGCTCAACTTCAAAGCATTCTTAGATTATCTGTACTCCTTCAAGTCGTGTGCGCAGTTCTGTGCACGCACATGTGTGCATGCACATACACACGCCCCTGTGTACACAAGTTGCACACACACACACGTGCACACAGGTACACACAAGCTGTGATTACATCGTGTCTTCCATTTTGCCTTCTGTTTTATTTTTTACTTAACATTATTATATGGTGAGCATTTTATAATTGTCATGTAAACACACGTTTAGAAAGTGTTTCGATAAACTTCGATTCTTTTAAGTTAAATTTTAAGCAAATCAGTCTTGAAAGTCTATTTTCTACGGTCTATCAGCCTTCGTCATCAGGCTCCAGACATACTGCGCATCCAGCCCTTACGACACCCCCTCCTGGGCTCGTCTCCCTCCTCGAGCTGGGAGTAGAGGACTGGGGTCGCTGGACTCCGCAGCTGGCAGAGGAAATTTAGTTTAATTTCTTTCAGTAACTTGCTAGTTTCTTGCTATCAAAGCATGGTCCGTCATGCCTGCATTTCATGGCCATGCCCGATAGAAGCATTGCTTCGCGGCCTCAAAGCCCTTCTCACTCGTGTGGGTGTTTCACGTGTCTCGTTACCCCGTGTGGCTGAGCAGGCATTTTTCAAATCAATACATCTGTGGACAGGTTAAGCAATCAGGATAATATCAGACTTCGGCAAGGGTTGCAACAAAAATCAGGGCACAGAACACCGAGCTTTTGCTTGAAGGCAAACCGTTCACATCTAAAGGGGAGCAGATCGCTGCAGGCCCCCTCAGTGCCAGTATGCGGATGACGTGTGCTGGGAATTCCCAGGGGGGCACAGGCCGTGCTGTGGTTCTCATATTTATTCAACTGAACCTGTTAGGATGAAGGCAGCTTTCTGAAGCCGACTTCGGTGTTCTGTAATACACAGTTTGAGAAATACTATTTTATAGGTTACCTGTATAATGATAATTATGCAATTTAATTTCTTTCAGCAACTTAACTGGTTTCTTGCTACTCGAAGCATGGTCCATAGGCCGGTGGCATCAGCCATCTTCTAGAAGCTCCTTAGCAATTCAGAATCCGCACTCCCCCTGCCTCCCACCCCTTCCCGCAGTCCGCAGATTCATTCGGGATCGGCACGGTACGATTTCTGGGTCATTTCACAGTCACGTTCGAGTTTGAGATAGGTGCACTGATGTTAAGGCCACAGAAGTTTTTAATGACTAGGACGTCACCCTACGGTTTATTTAATGTCGTCAAGTGCGTTTCCTACATACGTTTACTCTAACGTAGATACGCACAGGAAACGGAAAATGTATTTGAATATTGCTGGCTCTGGAGCATGGCCGCTGCGGGCACGTTCTGCTGTCCACGCGACAATGACCCCAAACAACTGTGAACTGTGAGCCCCCAGGTTTCTCCTGCCTCCTTTTTCTTTTCTTTATTTATTTTCCTTTTCTCTTTCTTTCTTTCTTTCTTTCTTTCTTTCTTTCTTTCTTCCTTCCTTCCTTCCTTCCTTCCTTCCTTCCTTCCTTCCTTCCTTCCTCCTCCCTCCCTCCCTCCCTCCCTCCCTCCCTCCCTCTCTCTCTCTCTCTCTCTCTCTCTCTCTCTCTCTCTTTTCAGGAGAGCACGCAGTTACCTAGCATGTCCACATTTGGGGCTGGAGCAAGATGCAGCCACATCCCATTAGCTAATAGCGAGGCCCCTGGAGAGGGGTTTCAGCTGGAAGCACACAGCTAAAGCCCCTTTAATGGCCTCGTCAGCTGTCAGGGCTGTAAACACATTTCTTCCTATTCAGAGCCATTTGCCCCTCTCTGTGACCTCTCGTGGCTCTCCGGACCCTGGCCACGTGGCCCAGATGGCATAATTTGTCAGGCCAAAGCAGGTGACAGTGGGGCTTGCTGTTAGGTAATCAGCGACTATAATTAGCTGGGGTGGAAGCAATAATGGAACCAACTGCAGGGCTGGGGCCAGGGGAGCGCTCGATGGGTGGAGTCGCACGGGGAGAGAAGGGTGTGCTTCCTCTCCCCCTTTCCCCTTCCCCTTCCAGGCCGACGTTTCTAGCACATGGAGCGTGTGTGCGCGTGGGGGGAGCAGAGGCTCACCCGCAATGAGGAAGGTCAGGGCTGAGTGCTGGCAATTTTGTAAGTGAGTTGTTTGGCAGCTGATCAATTTCATTTCGCAGGAGCAGTTCCAGAAATCTGTGGTTCGGTTTGGTAATTAGTTGGCTACAGACACCTTGTGTGACCAAGGGTGGGGAGGGCTGTAGAGGGTTAGAACATGACTCCTGGGGGCCAGACGCAGAGGGACTCTGACCCTGGCTCTGCCACTCAGCAAGCAGCCAGGCGGCCTCGGGCCGGTCAGCCGGCTTCTCCCTGTGTCCAATGGTGGAGATCACACCGTCCCCTCGTGGGCCATTGCTGGGGTTAAGTAAATATCACCATCAATACTGCCTGAAACACAGCTGCCATGCAGGAGGTACTCCAAAACCGCTGTGTTCATGAGATCAAGGGAACAGAACCCACCAACCTAAACACTGCTCAAAACAGACCGAGTAAGATCTCTCTGATAATAGGTGAAGTGCAGTTATATTTATCAAAAAGTGGTGGAAAAGAGAAGTTGGCTGTGCTTGTAGCTTATATCAGGAAAACAAAACAAAACAAAACAACAAACCACGGTCTCTGCATTCGCTGTAAGGACATGAACGAGATGGGGGAGGGCCGTGAGCGAGGAGACGTCGAAGCGTCATTCGTCGTTGGCCGCTGTGTCCCTGGCGGTCGGTGGCTGTCTCCCCACACAGCGTGCCTTGTGGAAGTCGCCAGACGCATTGTTGACGCTCCTTCAGGTTAGGTTAGGTGAAGGTCGAAAGCAAAGCTCCATCTTTCATCTATCCTCCCCGTACACCAGAGCTGCTTTTCTTCCCTTTATTTAAAAATAATAATAATATATCCTTAGAGAGGCAAAAAGAAAATAAATACCATCTATAATCACAGAAATAACCACTTAGTGATTTGGAACATATTCCTCTAGATCCATCTAGACAGCATTTTTTTTTTTTTTTAAATCAAAACGGGTCTTATTTGGTCACTTAGAATATGACTGTTGCCCTCATTTAATATGTCGAATCTCATTCTATGACAATAGGTAACCTCATACCTTTCCAGATTTTCCGTCGTAGTTTATTGGCTCAATTTACCAAGAATTCTATCAATCTTTTACCCCTACCTTTTTTTTTTTATTGACATAATTCACATGCTATAAAACTCACCCTTTCAAAGTACACAATTCAGTGATTTTTAGTATTGTCACAAGGTTGGGCAACTATAACTGTTTTCTGATTCGAGGACATTTCCATCACCCCCCAAAGAAATCTCGTATTCATTTGTAGTCATTCCCCGTCGCCCACTTCCTGTAGCCCCCAGCTGATCGTAAAGACAGTGCTGTTGAGATGCCAGGAGTTACTGACCAGTTCCTCACCACTGGACGTAAACCGCTTTCAATTATGTATGGTTTCAAACAGTACTATAATGATCAGTCTGTGAAATTTGGTCCAACTACATTTTTTGAGCTATGTTAAGAGTTAATACACATGCCCTGTTTTAATTGGAAAAGGAGTGTTAACATTTTCGGATGACGCGGTTTGGGGGAAATTTAGAATTAACACGCATCTCCGAATCTGCAGAATTATAAACATTCTTTGGGGATTTCTCGAGTGCGATCATTGCCAAGCTGCTTCTGCAAACACAGCCCGTGGAGTTCGCCAGACATCGTGAGTCGGGAAGCTCTATTACCGTGCAGTCTCCCGGTGGAAGTAAATTCTTGATTCCCGCGTTCCGAATGACAGTCACACTTGTGTTGTGTGTCTCTCTGAGCAGCGCTAGAGCCTGGTGGAGGGAGAGAAGAGCAGGTGGACGGAAGTGGGGAGGACCAGTTCTGTTCGTAGTTTCTAGGAGTGATTTTTTTTTTTAATTTAACTTGAAAAAATAGACCTTAGTCTGATATAAAAGGAATCTGTAACTATACTTTAAAAGCCTCGCATACATTTGCATACATAGACTGTATTTAAAAATTCATCGCAGTAATATGATCATAAGGAAGGCCCACGAATTAGGAAGCCATAGGATCGTGAGGACCAGGCTCAGGGCTAAGTGCGTCACATGTGTTACATTCAACAAGCTTGTGAAATCATCTATAGGACTGTTTACGAAATAAAGGTCAGAAGTATCACATTACCCGTACGGTGGTCAAGCCATAAGCTATCCCGCAGTCGACTTGGCACGTCCCTGGTCCCTCAGTAATGTCCCCCTTCCCGGTGCCTGACTCACCCCTGCACCTGCCCCACACTGTCTCCATGACAAAGCCAGCTCTTCAGACCGTCCCTGAGGCTCTACACCCAGAAACAACTAGGGGGGCCCTGGCTTCCAGCGTTGGTTCTGCCACTTACCATGGTCATGTTACTTAACCGCTCCGTGACTCAGTTTCCCCATCGGTGTAATGGGGTAGGAGTAGCGACTGTATGCATAAATAATTGCAGGAAATGAAACTGCTAAGTGCTCAAGCACTCCGTGATTGCCATGGCGAAGCCGGTCTGGCCTTGAGGTGACTTGGTGGCAAGGAGCCCATCTCCGAGGTCATGCCAGACAAAGACCAGGCGATCGGCAAGCTCCGCCCCATCATTTTACGTTTGGGAGGGTGAATGGCCGGGGGCGGAAGGGCTGCATGGCGTGGCCCTGCTCGCCAGCCGCGGGGCCTTTGCAGGGCTCTGTAGCATCTGCAGGTGCCTGCGTGCCTGTCCGAGGCAAAGACTGGGAGGCTCAGTAGGCACGGGTCAGAGGGCAGTGCTCTGTGTCTGTTATCCATGCTCACGGGGGCCCCTCGTTCAGACCTTGGTCTCATCCACAGCATCAGGGTCACTGGGCTCCCTTGTCGGGTCCAGTGCTGGGATCTGACCTGTATTTAACCCCCAGCGTGAGTCAGGCACGTCCTGTCGGGCACAGGCCAGCAACCGCGCTGCGAGGGAAGACACTCTGCCTCCTTTTGCAGGTGCGATCACCAAGGCGAAAGAGGCCACGCCCCCAGTTCCACAGGTACGAAGGGGCAGGGTTTAGGACAATGGCACCGTGACCAAGAGCTCTGTCACTCGTTCACTGAATGGCCTTGGGAAGGTCACTTAGTCTCCCTCTGTCTCCATCCCTTCATCTGTAAAATGGAATAATAACACCGCCTGCCTCACAAGGATGTGGTGAGGGTTATTAACTCTTGTAAAGTGCTGCGAGGATCGCCAGGCACATAGTATGAGCTCAATAAATGTCGGCCTGACACATAACAAAGCAACATATGGCTTTTGCCGGCTTCCGAGGCTTGTGTTCTCTCTGCAGTTGAGTTCCTGCTAAGAAACCGAGCAAGATTCAGGACTGCGTGGCATTCGAAAGCCTGGCCCAGTTAGAGAAAGCACCTCCGTGCACACGCGCGCGCACTCACACACATATACACACGCACAGCTACTTTTAATCGCTGGTAAGGGCCGGAGGAAATCCAATTACAGATGAGTCAATCGATTCAAGAGGAAGGGGACAGAAGAACGGAAAGAATGTTGGAGAGACGCAGCCCGATTACAGCTGGATAATAGAATTAAGGGTCTGTAGAAGGGCCCGGGAGAAACAGTGAGGGGCCGCGGGCCGCGGGCCGCGACAGTTCGCAGCTCCGCGATGATTTGATCCTTCCTCCGCCGCTTGACTCCAAAGAGCAGTCAGGGGGCCCGCGCCCCAAATTACTGATCACATTAGAAAGAACCAGAATTGTATTTGGCAAATTATATTTTCACAGAGAAAGGAGCCACGTGAGGCCGCTGGAACAAGGGGATTATGTTTGGGTTTAACAGATGCTCACAGTTCAGGATGAAAGCGAGTGGCCAGGACATCACCGCCACTGCCCGGGGAAGGTGAAAGACCCAGCTTTGTTTGGTTCATAATTTTCTGTTCCCTGACAAATCTTGTCTTTGCTCTCAACAAAGTATTTCATTATTAAGTGTAATTTCTGTCTCGAAGAGGAGCACTTAAACACACACACGCACACACACGCATCTTTAACTTTATTTCCTATTGGGGGCGGGGTTGGGGGAGGGAGGTGGGGCTGCTAATCCAGCAACCATCCCTCCAGCTGTGTCTATTATTGGCGGGTTCTAGAATAACATCCGTTTCTATGTATTTATGGAAAGACATCCTTAACTAGGCCACAAAAAGAGGCGGCGCATCTATAAATAAATTAAGGAGGCTGCGAGGCGCGGCGATCGCCCCTCGGGCTGCTGCCTCCGCGGCCTGCCGCGCAGCTGTCGTGTCAGTGCCTGGCTCGCCCGCTGCATTGTGGGTGTGATTACCCGGGGAGGGCGGGTGGCGGCGGAGCAGGTGGCGCACCTTCGCCGGCCGGCCTCCGGGATTGACACCCACCCATGCCAAGGGTGGGCTATTCCGCGGCTGGAGCTGGCCTCGCAGGTCCAGGAGCCTCTGGCCTCTGCCTCGGCCACCACAGGTGACTAGGCCACAGTCACTGCGTAGGAGCCAGCTGCACCTAGCCGGGGCTCAGGCTGGGCTGAGTTAGCAGATGGTGGTGTTGAGATGGGGGAGGAGGGAGGCAGGGACGGTACAAAATGGCAAGAGGAACAAAGTAACTCTGAGTGTGTGAGCGTAAACAGGAAATGTGCAAAAGCCGGGAGCGAGGGCGAAGGAATGAGGGAAGATTTTTCCAGAGTTCGGAAGCCCAGTCCTTCCTCCCACCTCAGGCTGCTCCCTCTGGAACACGCACGCAAGATCCAGAGTTCTACTGGCAGCTTTTTATTCCCTGCGCACTCACTTAGAGATTAAAATAATGATGATGATGATGATGATGATGATGATAATAAAACAAAAAGCAGCCCTTTCCACATAATTACTGCTCGGTAATAATGGTTTCTGGATTCCGTGGGATACTTGCCACTCCTCTGAGTGCCATTCTCTGGACTGACCAGTGACCTCAGCATCTCCCCTTCAAAAAGCAGAGACTCAGGCCCCCAGACCCGCTGAACCGCAATCTGCAGTCAGACGAGAGTCCCAGGGGGCTGTACGCACACTTCATCTGAAAAGCTCTAGTCTGCAACGCTGGTTTTTAAGTCTAGCTGCACGTTAGAATCGCCCGGAGTTATGGGTCGACTCATGTCCTCCAAAAAAGATGTCGAAGTTCTAACCCCAGTACCGGCGAACGAGACCTAGTTTGGAAATAGGGTCTTTGCAGGGGAGTAGCATCGTCAGGGTGAGCCCTCGTCCAATATAACACATAAAAAGGGCGGATTTGGACGCAGAAGCAAGGAGATGCTGAAGATAAGAGGCCCCCGCTGGGAGCGAGGAGAGAGGCATGGAACAGGTTCCCTCTCCGCTTGAGGAGAAACCAGCCCTGCAGAAACCCTGTGGTGCTTTCTTACAGTAACCGTAGCAAACTGATGTGCCCCGGTACTCAGAGAAAAATCCGGTTTTGACCTCCTACTGACGTGATTGAAATCAGAGTATCCCGGGGGGTGGGGCCAACAGACTCGCGTGTTCTAACTGTCCTTTGGGTGATTCTGATGTGATGGGTAGCCGGGTGGTCCTGCCCACCTGTCGTCTAGTGTCGCTTCAGCCTTACAGCATCCCCGTAAGAGTAGATGCTTGTATGTGCCGATCTGCTTGTAGATGTCCAGCGGTGGGGGACTCGGTGCCCAGTGGGACAGCCCGATCCTTCATGGAAAGGTCTAACGGTTCAGAGAAATCTGTAAATAGGGCTAAAGCCTCCTCTGTGATTTTATCTATTATACAACACTGAGACCCTGAAAGGTTGAATGACTTGCCCAAGGCCATGCAGTCAGTAGGGAGCCAGCTGCGGGTTTGAACACCAGCAGTGGTCTGGGTCCGTCCTCCTGACCACTCAGACTACCCGAATGACTCAGTAGTTTGCATAGGGCCATTCCAGCTGTGGCCAAATCATGACTCCCTCCAACCCTGGGACGCAGAGACCCGGTCCCTCCCTGATCCCCACGGCTGGCCGGTGGCATGGAGGGTAGGGATGAGGTTGGGAGAAGGCACCCTATGGTCACAGCAGGCCCCTAGCTATGGGAATTACCATATGTGCATCTAGAACATGGATGAGTCGGATGAGGAAGCCGGGGTGTGGATTTGGTTCAGGCGTCAGGGCCTGCATCCGACCCTAACGCCCTGAGGGACCCTGGGCAGGTCCCGCCTGCTCTCTGGCCCTCAGTGTTCACACTCGTGAAAGGCGTGAAAGGCACGTAACAGACTCTGCCTTTCTGGTCTCGTAGGGGCTCCACTGAGATCACAGTCGGAATGAAGCTCAAACATGGCAACTAGGCAGAAGAAGAGCACTCAGGTGTTTACATGAAAACTTCTCCCTAGGGCAAATTGGCAGTTGCTCTTTCTGACTCACCCTTTGATTTCCGCTTAGTTTCTGCCAAACCATTTCCAGGCTTGAGTAGAAGGGGCTTGGGGAGGACTAGGCAGGGGTGAGGTTTCGCAGAGAGCTGTAAGTTCAGCCATGTATTCGCCCTGTCCCTGGACACACCCGGTAATGGACCCAAACTCTAAGGTCAATAGGTCGGACCCGAGCTGCATTTTCGTGGGGGGCAGGGCTGCCTGTCCCTCTCCCCCTAGAAATCGAGATTCCCCCATTCCCTGACTCACTCATCAGGGTTCAGAACTTCTTGATGCTGTTATTATTCCCATGCCCAATTCTTCTCATCGATTTCTGTATTAATTCACTCCATAAATATTCCCTCAGTGCTTGCTTTGGTCAGACACGCTGCTGGGCCCTGGGAATATGAAATGGATTAATTACGCGTCCCTTTGCTCCCGGAGCTCACAAACAACGCAATCCAGGAGCTGCCTGTAGCTCCACCTTGCTTCCCACGGCTGTCCGTGCTCCCAGGCCTCACAGTGAACTTTTGCCTCCTCCTCTCCCCACCCCCGTGCAGTGTGGTGGACAAGGAAGAGATTTCAGCTGAGGCGGACGATGCCAACTGTGCTCTCGCGCCCGGCTGTGTGATCTTGGGCAAATTGCAGTCTCTGGGAGCCTATTTACTCTTCCATAAAATTAGGTCAACATTAGGGAAATGAAATAAGACTCAGTGAATATTTACTATGAGCCAGACACTATTCTAAGCGCTTTACTGGTGTCGACTGATAACGACTTCAGGAGGTAAATGTTATTAGCACCTTCATTTTGCAGATCCGGCAACTGAGGCACTGAGAAATTTATTACTTACCAGGTCACAGAGCTAATTGTTTTCAGAACCACGAGTCAAGCCCAGGCTCTCTGGCTTCAGAGCCCAGGTCGGTAACCACTGTCATATCCCATCCCTCTAAGCTGTCCATCATCACGGCTTACCTTAAGGGGCGTGTGAACAGACACAGCACTCTGTAAAGTGCTGCTCTGATGAGTGCAGGTTGATGATGATGATGATGATGATGATGATGATGATGATGGTGGTGATGATGAAGAAGATGATGATGAAGAAAAATTCCCTCTTTGGTAAAGGAATGAACTTTCTCATAGGGTCTTAAGCTATTGATGGATGGAGGGATGAAGGGCATAGAGAGAGAAGAGAGGAAGAGAGAATTACATACAGATGATGGAGGCTCAGAGAGGTGGTGGGCATTGTTCAAGGTGGGGGCAGGACTTGGATTTCACCCAAGAACTGTCTGAATTTGGAGCCAGGGCCCATCTCGCGTCCCTCTTAGCTCCTGGGCAGCTGGGAATCAGCAATTCTGTGCATGGTCGAAATTCATTCGCCTTCCCTGTTCCCTTCTTCGTGTATCAACAATTCGTGGAGCAATTTCTGTACATTATTTATCATAGAGAATTCAACAAAAACAAGTCCACAATCCCTGCATTTAGGGAGCTGTACTTCTATTATACAATTTCGTCTTCTGTAAGAAACAAGACTTACCTAATGAATCCCCACTTAAGACGAGAAGGTGAAATTTGTGACCTCTCTCACTCTCCCGTTTGTTAGAACCTGGATTGAAGAGCTTCCTCCAATGCCAAATGAACTTGATTTGTATGACCTGAAGGGCAGGTTAGCAAAGCCAGATGAGCTGTCTCTTTAACGTCAAAGTCTCAGAAGAATAGGTACATGAAAAACGGCGTTATTCCCAATCTCTTTGTCGCTTAAACGGATCGGCTCTACACTCTAATGTCCCGGGATGGCACTAAGACATCACAGGGTACAAATCAGAATTAGTTATGAGAACTTGCGTGAAGGTAACGTTGGTGGAAAAAAATGCCAGTAAAACAGTATAGTACGAGAATGATTAAAATAAAGGCGTGTATTTGTTTTCTTCCAAGGAGACATATACAGATTTAACTAAACTCAATAAACGTGCCTAGAGAAAACCTGGGGCTCAAGGTAGTGACGCTTCCTTAGATGCTAAAAGCGCGACCGTATCTGTTTCGTCTCTTCCATGGGCCAGGCAGTGAGTGAGACCCTTTCTCTGCATCATCTCATTTCATCCTCCCAGCGACCCTAAAATGAACATGTTACTGTAAAACAGGGTTGGGACTTATTGGGGACGACGCCAGGGAGACACCGAGTCCACTGCCCGGCACATCAACTGTCGAGCAGTGGCGGCCATTATCACCGTTGGTCAAATCCAGTTGATGGTTCAGAGAGCTAAGGCTCAGAGAGATTCAGCAACTCACCTGTAAAATGACGCAGCTGTGGTGGTAGAACAGGAGCCCAGCACAGATCTCGCTGGCCCCAAAGACCACTCATGCGCTTCCTGCAACGCCATGGTGCTCCCAAGTGGCATTTTTTTTTTTAAAGGAAAGGCAAACCATGACTTTTCCTGTATTAATTTTTCTAACGCGACCTGGAGTTTCGGTTCTCCTAGGTGAGCTCTCATCCAGGCCTGTGTTTTCTTTTTTTTTTCTCAAATAATCTGGGCTTAGTTCCTTTCGTAGCCCCCGACTTAGCTCAAAATCTTACAGGAAACCTGCGAGAAGCCAGAAGACGTCGTCGCCATCGCCGTCTGCACGGGGCGTTTCTCAAGCCCCTTGGAACAAGTCCCTCTCTGCACTGCGACTCACACCCCAGGGCCGGCCCCTCCGCCCAGGCCAAGCGGGATCATGACTCATTCTGACTTCTGACAGCCTCAAAAGAACCATGTGTTTAAGCCTGATCCTTCAAGGTCAAGGAGCACCACAGTCTTAGAAGCCGCACCACTGTGGTCGGCACACGCCTTCCCCTGCAGCCAAGGGGAACTCCGTGCCTCTGTGGGTGTTTCCCTTTTGGCTGACTGCTCCCTCCTTGCCCACCCTGAGAGGACTGTGAGTCAGGGGGGCACTCCTGGGTCAGAGGTCATGTCGTAGAAACTCGAGGGCTGAGACCTCGGGTGAATTCTGGGGTTTTGCAAACGTATCAGAGGCTGGCAAAGCCAAGCCCTCCATCGAGTGAGGCTTTTAAGGCATCGCAGCAAAAGCAGGGGTGTCTCAGTGCTGTGTCGTCACAAGCCACGGGGCCTGTGGCTTCACAGACAGGCTATAATCAGCAGACAGCTCATCCCAGAGGTCAGCAGAGGGCGAGCCTTGGAACCGGTCCTCCTGCCTCCAGCTGGCCTCCGTCCAGCCGGCCCGTGGCCCTGTGGCCCCGGCTTCAGATCTTCCACGATGTCCCTTTAACCTCTACTCAACAAGAGCAAGATCGTTTTTATAGTTAAAATGAGGAGAGAAAAAACGCACAGCTTCTCTTTCCTCTGCCTCCCTGCTCCGCCTGAGCAGCTTCTGGGGTCTAAGACTCGGCGTGGCTGTTCGTTGCCTCTTCTGACTTGCCAGGCGGGGCGAGGTGCCTCCTCTGTGCGCCTGTCACCTACGTCGGACTTTCCCCCGGCCCAGCCCTCCCTGGACTTCACCGTACTCTGGTCTTCTGTTTAATCACCGGTCATCTCAACCATGCAATGCGCTCCTCAAGGAACAAGACCCTGTCATCACAAGCCGCATGGTAGGTGTTAAAAATAGTGGATGTCACAGCCCGGAGTCCCAGGCTGACACTGAGTCTGCCATTTTTAACACTCGGCTTCTAAAATCGTCCGGCCGTTGTCATCAGGCCAGCAGACTAGGGAAGGAAACGGAGGAGGCTTGTGAAGAAAGCTTTGACGGGTTCGATCGCTGAGTGGATACATCACACATATGCCACCGTCCGGAACTCAGCGCACTCAGTCACAGGGCGGCGGCTAACGGCAAGGCAGCCAAAGGAGTGTCGTCAACCTGTCGCCCAGTCTGGTAAATGACCGGTCCATCGCTGCTCCAAAGCATCTCCGTGGATCAGCATAAAGCCAATTTAAAGGACATGAGACCAGGGACTGTTGCCATAGTCCGTGTTAGCGGTGACGAGAGGCGGCAGGAATCGGGATTAGGGGAAGGAAATAAGAATCTTTCAAGGTGCAGCAGCGTGAAGCCTTGATAGATGCATGAGGGAGCATGAGACAGAGGGGGGAGAGGTCACCAAGGTTTCCGACCTAGTTGATGGTCCCTTCGAGAAAGACCAGAATTCACAGGAGGAGGAAGGAGTCTGGGGAAACTTGGAAATGGGTGGAGGTGCTTTTAGGCATGTTGAGTTTGTCCTACTCATGGGGCCTGTGAGTGGCCATATGAATGACAGGCTGGGCTCAGAGAAAAGACCGGATTAGGGAGAGAGCTGAAAGGTTAAAGGTAACATGAAAAGCCAAATACATGTGGGTTCCTTCACTTAGGAGGAGAAGGAAGAAAAAATAAATAATAAAACAGACGACAAGAAGAGAAAAAGTGAATTTGCAAATGGTCAAAACCATAGAATTCTGGAGAATGCCCCACGTTTTTCTCCTGCAGAGTATCCCGGGTTTACCGTAGGTAGGTTCGTGCCTACCAAGTGCCGGGAGCCATGCTTCATGCTGGTGAGCACCTCTCCATGCTCGAGGAGCTCCAAGTTTCATGGGGGACGCGGCAGGGTCTACCAGAGACGGGTCCTCCCCGCAGCCAGGGAAATGTTTTCTATTCCAGGTGAGTTATGGGTCACCAGGGGGGACGTTTCCTTTAAGTCTCCTGGAATTCCACCATTGCTGGCTCACAATTTTCCACTGAGGTGGGCAGCAACGTGGTGTCGTGGGAAGAAGGTGGGCTACAGAGGAAACCCGTGGAATGTGCCATTGTAGCGACGGACCCTGGGCGGAGAACTTACACTGCTCGGAGCTTCGATTCTTTATTTCTTAAATGAGAACAGTGATGGTAGCACGGGGGGCACCGAGGGTGACCTACAACGACGGGAAGTTCTCGGTCTTAAATACGCAGAGCTCCGTACCAAGAATAATGGTAAGATGAAATGGGAGACAAATGTCACTTCTCCGTGTTTGTCAAGCACTGGGGCGATACCGGACAGGTCATGCATTCGCCCCACCGCGGCTGTGTGGCAGGCCGTGGGACAGGCTCAGGAAACGCTTCTCCCCGGCTTCCAGAAGCTTCTGGCCAAGTCCGGGAGAGGCAGGGCGATGGACATGCAGAAATCGGAAACAGCTTCCACCTATCCCGTCACGTGCACGGGCCGTTTCCTGCTGGTCCAGCATCCGTCCATTTATTTATTTATTTTAATTTTCCTTTTGGGAACTCCCCATCGACTATGTCCTACGACACTCAGGCTTGGCCTGTGATCCAAACCAGAGTGGTTAGATGTTCTCTCTCTCCTATTTACTTTATTATTATTATTATTATTATTATTATTATTATTAGTTTCAAGTATACAGTACATCGGTCGGACATTTACAAAGTTTACGAAACGCTCCCCGCCTGATGACGCTGTCTTCCCTCTGGCTCTCCACGGAGCCGTTCGTTACCTTGCTGCTGTCTGCATTCCCGGCGCCGTGCTCCCCATCCCCGCGACCCTCTATCAATTACAAACTTGTACCACTTTAAACGTTTATCGCTTTCTTCCAGCCCCCACCCCTGCCCATCCCCTCTGAATGGAGTGACGTAGCACTGAGAAATGGCTGCAGCCTCTTCATCCGGGCACTGACATCCTGGAGAGAGTCTTTTCCTTTGGAGCCTAAGGGCCCCGGAGCTGCTGGCTTCCCTTACTCACAGTCATGTTTTCACATGCGTGCACGCACGTTCATGCACACACACACACACACGCACACACACGCACACACGCATACACACACCTTTGCTTATGTAGGTCAATTGTTTCCTGTTGCTTGCAACCAAAGAAATGTAACTAATATGTATCCTTTTCTGGTATCTTCCTTTCTTGGTTTTTCTACCTGTAAAATGGGAATAGTAAAACTTGCTACTTACCCTCAGGAGGTCGTATAGATTAAAGGTGCGTGTCAATAAAACACTTTCAGATGTGTGGTCGAAAGTTTCTAACTGACTACAAAGTCTCCTTCTGACTTTTAGCCAGACTTTCAAAGAGGAACTTTCTTTATATACCGTAAAACAGCTTTTATCCTGAAAGGATGTGCTCCTCCTTTTATTGTCTCTGTAAATAGTTTAAGGATTGCTCCATACTCGCTGTATTTCCAAAGCTACCATTTGAGATGAAAGCTCAGCTTTATTTAGTGTGAGAAGTCGCCCCACAGTACAGAGAGATGTGTTCATTATCGCTAGTATGTATTAGCGACAAGGAAGCTGGCTGACAATTTCAGATGATTACTTGGTTAGCTTTTTAGGATTAATACATTCTTAACCTCAAATCAAAACAAAATATAAAAGCCCCACCAATTTTATGGCAGAAAGAGCTTCATCATATTAGGGCATTTGATGATTTTTAAAGTATATACCATAATAAAAACTATAATGCCTTATAAGTTCTACGATATTTTATAGTTTTCAGAACACTTATACTTTTCCTTGGGTTAGTCTAGATTCTAGATTATCTGGCAGATGCCAAATGCACATGAGACCCCTGAGTTATCATTTTTAACTGAACCATTTTTATAATAAACAAACATGATAGTAATGCATACTCATGGGAGAAAATCTGGAAATGCACAAGGGTAGAAAGAAAAGAAAAATATATTATTTTTTCTACAGGACTGCTGTCCTAAAAGAATCATTCATTATATTTTCATATATATCATTTTCCTTTTTGTCATATTATTTTATAATTATTTCATATTCGTTGAAATTTTATATCCTATAATTTTTTTTCTTTTTATATCACATTATAACTCAAACACTTATCTATTGCCACCCTAAAACTCAGTGGATTAAAATAAGAACCATTTTCAATTACTAGTGAGTCTAGGGCTTAGCCGGAAGGTTCTTCATCTCTGGTGTCTCCTGGGCTTGTTCCTGGATCTACCATCAGGTGACCTCAGCAAAGCCTCTTATTCATGGCTTTTGCATACCTGGTCTCCAGTCCTCCTGGATGCTACCCAGGCTTGTGTGTGTGGCAGCAGCGGAATCTTGAGAGAGGGCAGAAGCCTGAGGCTTAGGTATGGAAGGGGCCCTTCCTTCTTCTCACCGTGGTTAATGCCAGTGCAGGTCACAAGGTCAGCCTGGCTCCGAGGGCCGGGGAGTAGCCTTCGTGGCTTCGTGTGAAGGGGTTCCCTAGTCACACGCAACAGTCAGCGCCGGGGGAGCGGTGAAGAATTGCACGTAGAGGTTGCAGTCAACCCCCTGTAATAACGTAAGCACATTTTCCGCACCATTTCATGGACATCTTTAATATAGACAGACTTTACAGCGTTTCGTTGAGCGACTCCCTCCTAGATGCTTTAAACATTCTTCTATTTTAAGACAGACATTTTTTTGAGGGGGACGGGGAGACAACCTTTCTATTTGGAGTTTGTAAGTATTTCTACTGTTTTTCCTTCGTTCTTTCAAAGCACTTTGCATGAGGCTCGTACCAATTTAAATCCGCATCAGCAGTACGCAACCGTCTATTTCGGGGACAGCCCACTGATATTTAATATTTTAAAAAGTCTGTGCTGAAACAAGTAAGGAATCTCCCCACTTCCAGCATTTTCTTGGTGTAGTTGGCACTCATCGAATTGCTAATAAAGGACGAGAATGGGATCCAGAGAGAAAAAGAGAAACAGAGAGCTTTCTGCAGCCAAACGAGGTTAGGAAATGCTGTGCGTCTCGCCCCTATTTAGTTAATCATAAAGCAAATGCTCTGAAGATTCCCCAGTAAGTAACATGTTCGACTTTATTGTCAAGTCAGTGTGTCTCTAATTAATTTGATCACAGAACGCTCATTTTTTTTTTTTTTTTGTATAACATCAATTAACACCTTGGAACAACAGTTTGGAGTGGGACATTCTTGAGGAAAAGCTGCCTTGATAAAAAATATAGTAGTTTTTCCTCATGGTAGGAATTTCAAACACCACGGAAAGGCAGGAGGGTACTAGCCACAGCTGAGGCTTTTTGTCACTCCTAAAACCATGCCAGACTTCATGAAAAAGAAATGGAACCTGCCCACAAAAAAATCCAGCCTCTCTCTCTCCTCGGTCATTCTCCTCGCAGTGAGAGCCCCGAGAGCGATCAGGCTTTGCTTTACGGGAAGCGTTCATCCACGGGAGCGGCATGCCGGCATTCTTCCCCTCTTCACCTTTTCACATTAAAACGTTCCCGACCAGTGGCCCAGAGCCTGAGGGATGGGCCCTTCGCTGAGACGTGGTGTTCCAGGTGTGGTCTGTGGACCAGCGGCATCTGTAGCATCCGTACCTCCCAGGAGCTTGGTCAGGATGCAGGCTCTCAGGCCCCGCCCACACTCGAATCAGGGTCTGCATTGTAAGATGTCTGTGTACGTATTGAAGGTGTAGAAGCACCATCCAGGGGTTGCCCAGAGAATTTAAGGGCCTGCCTCTTTCCCCCGACCCCCATTTTCTAATTCTGCCGCCGCCACCAGGAACTGCCTAGAGAATTACTGGGCGTGCATTGCTCTCGCCGCTTTTAAACTCTGGCCTGTGCGTGGTCACAAGCCCATTCTCCAAATTCCTCTGAGAGTAATTGACCTCACTAGTATTAAAGCAAACAAAAAACATACCAAAGGCAGAAGCAAAGCAAAGACACACAAAAAAAGGAACAACAAAACAACCAAAAAGGATTAAGGCGCATCTGGAATGCATGAATGACGCAGTTCCCAGCTCCTGCGACAGCCCTGGGCTTGCCGTGGGTTTCGGATTCGCAAGCCCTGATCCGTTCCCAGTTCTGCCTTGGGAGACTTGTCCTCTAGAGCCACATGGACGGTGAAGCCGCTCAGGCCCCCCATCTTCATGTCCTGGCCACCTCATTGATCCCGGCCGTCTTCTCCCAGTTCGCCGGCACCCCCGCCCCCGACCCTTCCACCCCGCCACCTTTGCCCGAGATAGGGAAGCAGGCTGCGATGTCTCGATTACTCTGCGGTCAAAAACCAGAGTAGGAGCCCAGGATAAGGGACCATCCCAGGCTCTGTCCACGTTATAATTTCTTGCCCCTTTTCCAGGGTGTGCACATCGGGTTTTCCCTTGCCGCTGCTTCTCTTAAAGAGACGCAGCCTCAACCCAGCTTGCAGGGCTGTGACTTCCCTGTGGCAGGCCCCTCGGTCTAATCAGGGCTTGGCGCGAGGCTGCACATTCAAGAATCATATGCATTTTCAATACGGGTCACTTCTTAATAGCTTCTGGGCTAAGTAAGGGTCATTAGCATGAGGGGAATGACTGATTGGAGCTAGAAGCCACTCAGAGTCATGCAGCACCACTCTAATGGCTTTTCACTGAGTTCTCTCACTGAGGCCCTGTCCAGAAGCAGTTAAAAGCTGGTGGCAGGAGACTCCCTTGTTCTGCCACGTACTTGCTGTGTGACCTTGGACGAGTTACTGAACCTTTCTGTGTCGCGATTTATTCATCTGTAAAAGGATGACAGGGGTAGTCTCTGTCTTGTAGAGCCGGATTGGCTGCAGAATTTGCAGGGCCTAGTACTAATTGAAAACCCTAAATTCCTGGTTCAAAAGTTATAGGGAATTTAAAGATAGCCTTTCTGAGCTCAGGGACGACATGAAACTCTTCCTCCTAGAGCTGTTAAGATAATCGCTTTGCTTGGGGGCATGATGAGACTTCTATAGATTCTAGTTATTTATAAAGCTTTGAGAAGTATATGCCGTTTATCCTATTTTACAAGTGAAAGAACCGAGGATCTGGAAGGCACAACAACTTACCCAGCAGGTCAGACAGCTGAGTGGCTAAGCCACAAGTAGTTGGGCCTGCTCCCAACGTGAATGAGCAGATATCCCTGAGAGATGGAGCACAGGAGGACAGGAGGGAGGAAATGGACTTGTCCCCCCGCCCCCCGCCCCGACATGCTGAGGGCCAGGGCCTAGGAATCCACCCACGCCCCTCATTGTCATGAGGACAGCGAAGACAGTGATGCATTTCTTATTTCTGTGGCACCTGGGGACGTTTACAAGGTCAAAAGCCAGGCTGAGAGCCTTTGACTCAGGTTGGGCTGTTTGGGAGATCCCAGCAGAACCCGTAGCTTATTCAGATCAGAAACTTAAGACTGAGCACCTTTCCTCAGGCCCGAGGTTTGCTAAGTCCTTGAATGACTCCATCCTATGTGGACAACTGGGTTCCTTCCCCGCCCTCCCATCTGACAGCCATCTTTCCTTTCTTTGGGCTGCAAAGTTTCCTGGCTCCCAAAGAGTAAAGAGCAATTGTAAAAACTCCCTTCAGCTAGAGGCCCTGGAAATCTGGCTGATTATGCTGGTCACGGTATCTGCACGGCCAGCCAGGGGCCCCAGAGAAAGGGAAGTGCGAGGAGACAGCGTGTGGTGGGGGGTGGGGGCGGCCGGCACGGCTCCCTTCCGCGTGGTGAGCGTGCGCTCGGCGCTCACCCTCGTCTGCTCTGGTCTAGGAAGTGTGCCAGGTGCTTTGCACACGAGCTCTTTTATGTCTCCCGACAGCACCGAGGGACAGGGATGGTCAGCCTCGCCTCACGCCTGAGGAAACAAAGGTCGGAGAGCAGAGCCACAGGGCCGGAGTCACACAAGCTAGGAATGGGTGGAGTCAGGTTTAACGCAGGTCTCTCCTGCCATGCGTTTTGGTACCGTAACGTACCATCCTGTACCCTACCACGGCACGCCATACCATGGCATGTCATTCTACACCAAACCACACTTTATACCTACACTTTTAACCACTGTGCGGTGGGCTTTTATAACTGGAATGCTTCATTTTCTGTGTCGACCGAATGGGGGCATGGGGTTGCCCAGCTGTTTGATCACGCATCATTGTTGGGGCTTCTGCGTGGCGTTTTTGGGTGAGAGTAACATTTAAGCTAGTAGCCTGAGTAAAACAGGTCGCCCTCCCTGCACCGAAGGCCTGAATAGGACAAAAAGGCAGACCCATTCAGGTCTGAATGGAGGCCTCGGCTTCTCTTAGATCCTGAGCCTGCGGGTGCTTGAACGGCACCTGCTACAGCGGCACCTTGGGGCCCCGGGGTGCCAAGCCGCCCTGCTGTTGTCGGGCCTGGCCGGCCTCCATAACCGAGTCAGGCGATTCCTTATTTTACATACGCATCTATCCTACACCATACCGGTTCTGTTTCTCTGTTCCTCTAAGGCGCTGATATTCTAAGAGTTGTGCTCAGCACTTTGGGAACACAGGGACACAGCCAAGACAAAGAGTCCCCGCTTTCCAGGGGCTCACGGTGCAGGGAATCAGGGAAGAGCAGGGCAGAGGCACCGCAATGGGCGCCCGACGAGGGAGAGACGAGCCTCAGGACGGACGGGGCGGCACCGTATGCAGAAGGACCAGTGAGTTGAAAGGCACTGAGGCCAACAGCAGAATGCGGTTGGGGGGATTGATAAAAAATCCTGGAAGGATGAAATTGGCAGAGGATCCGTCAGGTTCTAGTTGGGGAAACAGGAATCATTTTAATGATAAGCATTCATTCTGGAGGGCTGGTTAAAGCAGGCAAGGAAGCAAAAAACGATACACCGAGGTAACGGAGGTGGTAAGTACAGGAAGCAGCGACCACGCCCAGGGCTGGGGAGCACAGGACAGAAATTGGGATAATTAGAGAGTAGAAGCCAGGACTTAGATACTGACCAGGACAGTAGATACTGGGGCCTCTCGGACCTCTGAGGGGATGTAGAGAGTCTGGCTGTGCCAGGGTGTACCAGAGCTGGCTGGTGGGGTCTTAGAAGAACCAACTGTCATACTTCCTGGAAGTTTTTTGAGCCTGTCGCTAAACCTTTAGTAGCTTGAGGTCACGCATGGAGGGTTGCTATGAAAGTCGAAGTCCTTCATATGGCGTGTGGTGGGCACTCAGTCAGCATGAGACGTTATTACTATTAACATTCGCCCACCCCCAAGTGGCAGAGCCTGTTGTTAACTCCCACTACTTGAAAGTGAACTCATAGCTACCTGGATGCCTCCAGCGAAGTCAAGAGTGCAGGCCAGGAGCGAACCCAGCGTTCGTGCGAACCCTCCGCCCTGTCTTAGTTCCAGACTGAGGATCCACCCAGCTCAGGTGGGCGACACTGGGAATGTCAAAGTGTGCCCGAGCATCGGGGGATGTTTAACCTTGACCGTGTAGCCCACATGTGTCAAGATGCTTCCATTCTGACCACACTGAGAGAAGAAATAGGCTCACTCAGTACAAGGTAGGGAGGTCGTTGGCTCCCTCTTTAAGCCAATAAAAAAAAATCTGTTTTATTTATCAAGGTAAGCCCTTAAAGAACGACTAGTTAGTGGCATTAAAAAACATGACCTGTGCTATGTAATAAGGTACTGCGATCTCTCTCTGGAGATCTTCTACCCAGATCTCCTACTGCGATCTCTCTGCTGAGTTTAATCTTCTACCCAGTAGTTGTTAGAGGGACAATGAGGAAGTGTTCTCTGGGGGCTTCAGTGTGTTACTAGTGTCTTTCTGGAATGTTCCAGGCATGAAAGCTCTGTTTCTGCTTCTTTCATCTCATGACTGAAAGTAAAATGGACCATGAAGACGTTTCACCGTAGTCACATATAAAGAGTAAATCCATTGGCCAGCTTTGAAGGATATCTAACATATGTCGAAAAACTAAAAATGTCAAGCTGTTATTGAAGGCCTGAAATCGCAGCTGGGTTAGCTCACCTGAGAGACTTTAAAGGAGATTCTATCTCATTTCACGGAACCAAGCCCACTTCTGTGGTACCAATAAGTTTCCGGAAGATCAAAACACTAATAAAATCATTTTCATCTAATTAATGACAGCTGACATTTCTTCATGCATGCTACTTGTTAGACAAGGTTTTTTACTCATGCAATAAATGTTCGTTGAATAGCAATTATGTGCTAGACGACAAAACAGAACAAACGTTCATGAGGTTGAGTCATGTTAATCGTCCAACTCTGTCTATCTCCTTCAGCGTAGCTTTGGCTCTTCTGAGTCTCTTGCCTCTCCATAGAAACATTAGAATTGGTTTGTCAGTATCCATAATGTAACTTGCCAGGATTGATTTCTGGAATCTTTTGATATAGAAGTCTGTTTTTTGTTTTGTTTTGTTTTGTTTTGTTTTTCCCACTAAACAGTTATTAACATTCTTTGGAATATATTTTGAAAATGGTATCTTTTTTAATTTCCTAATTTTTTGTCCATCATATATATTTTCCTATTTTTTTCTTGAATTTCATGTAATTTCCTCATTCTTTGCATGCGGGCCTCCTCAACTAGTGTTCTCGATCATATCGTATATGTCTCTATATCCAGCATAGCAATAGACACATAGTAGGGATTTAGCAAAGCACATTGCCGCCCGACCAATCCATTGGGTTATGTGTTCTGTGTCGCAGAAAGAGCCCGTCAGCTCAGACCAGTGTGAAATGACCCCACCTTCAGGCAGGCAGGATAAGATTATGGGAGGATCATTGCATCGAAACTCTCTGTGCCTTGCTTTCCTAATTTACAGCCATAGTGTCTCAAATTAAAGAGTCGCTGAGTCATTCTGGTTGGCGCTAAGTTGGAAATAAGGACAGAAATGAGGAAACCGTCAGTTTTCAATGAAATCCTGACCATTTGGGGTCAATTATTACAGAGCTTATTGTTTGGCTTTCTGGATTGTGAGTAGAGATAGCTGGCTGACTTCCTGCAAGCCCGGCTTCCTGAGCTACTTGCAGCAGGTTGTGAGTCAGTTATATTTTTCTGTATGATCTGGCCGTTGTCTGTTTGTCTCCATTTCTCGCTCTCATTGACTATGGGGTAAAATTTTCAATTCAGCTTAACTCAAAAGTTCTCCAAGTCAAGGGAATATGTCCAGGATTGCGTTTTGTGCTTTTGTAGACAATTGACGAAACCACGGTTCCTTCCAGAATTCTTTTCTTGTAATTCACCGGTGCGAAGAACCGCTTATAGAATGCAACGGTTAGCCTCTTCTGATTATGGGACAGCAGCCTCTTAAACCTTAAAGAGCCGTGAGTCCAGAACATACAAAGGGCATTGTCACGCCGCGGTCTCGGAACCCCTGGGCTCTCGCCGTTACTCCGATGGGACCTGGAGGGGCCATCGCAGAGTGTTGACCTTTCTGTCCCAATTATTTCTCAGGATGTCAATCAAGACCGGACCTAACCTTGCTAGTCTTGTAACATTTCTCTGCAAATGTGGAACAGTTCTCAAGATCTCTATTTATTTTGTTTTATTTCCTAATAAGAAAGGAAAGAAACCCCTGGCCCAGGGTCTACACACTCTGGGCTCTCGCCTGGTTTCCTAGACCCTGCGTTAAGAAGGTTTTCTGTTTTTTGTTTTCCTTGCATTTTTAAATGCTCCTTAAACAAAAGACAAAGAAGACGTGACAGAGCCGTAGGTGGCCAGCAAAGCCTTGAATACTTTTTCTGTGGTGCTTAACAGAAAACATTCTCCAAACCCTGCTCGGTCTGCCTGACACCTTCTACGGTGGCTGTGAAGGGAATACCAGTCCTACTCGTCAGGCTGGATGAGGACGAGAGACGGCTGCGGGTGCTCTCAGGGGGTCTGACACGCTGGCTCCTCCCAGGCCCTGCAGACCCGAGGGTTTCGCTTTGTTTTCTAAGCCATCGTGCCTCCTCTCATGTGACTGCTCCCGGGCTGGTCCCGCTGTTCATTCCAGTGTCACCTGGACTAAATAGGTGAATAAACAGGTGCTGTGGCTGGAGAGACGTCGGGAATCTTGAGGCTTCAAGGCGTCCTGGCCTCATGGCCCGCTCCTGAGTGAAGCTTCCAAGTCGCTTCCCCTCACCTTTTCAAAAGCAAACCAACTGAATTTCCCTCTGAGAAAATGACGTGGTACAGTCATCAGACGTGTGAGGACGCCGTGTAATAACATCTTCAGAAATGCTCGCAGCATTACAGTAAGTGGAAGTGCTGAATACGATGCATAGAAACAGCACGGTCTTCGTTTTTCAAAACTATACGAATAGACAGACAGCAAGATGCACATCGGGAGCAGGCATCGGAGAGGAAGTATTCCAAAGTAATTGTGGTTGCCACGAGGAATGGGAGTCCTGGGTTATGTCTTTCCTCTTTAAGTTTTTCTATACTTCCAGATACTCTTACCAAACGCCTGTGTAGTTTTAAAACCAGATTAAAAAAAAATAGTTTGACCAAACATCGCTTTGATATATTCCAGTTAGAAGAGACACTTATATATTTGCCCTTGGGAGCAACTGGAAAATGATCTCTAAAAGATTTAATTTGGATCAAATCGTCCCAGTTACTAGTAGCTGGCAGAAAAAGGAGAAAAATGGATACTAGGGAGCCTTGAATTATTCCGATAACTGCTTCCGTTCTCATTTTCCTTCATGGGAAAGACCTTTTTTTATTTTTATTTTTTCTTTAAATGTTTTGATGCTGGAGCTACTAAGAGTTATAGTTGTCCTAACACTTAATATATTTAATTTTCAAGACATAAAACTCCCAGAAGAAATAAAAGCCCCGAAAGTATTTGAAACTCGCTGATGCCTCCCCGCCACCCCACCCACAGGGAAAGCCCATCTCCTCCCATATTTATTTTTATTGTGGCTATAAATCATTTGGGAAAAATGAAAGCCCAAAAGTCTGACTATCAGGAAGGAAAAGAGACTCGGTCACGACTTGTTGGGAACCCCTTTGAAGCACATTCCCTCCTAGCCACAGAAGGGCTGGGCGTCAGCATCCTTTCCTCTGTAGGGGTGGGGAGCAGGTGCTCTGGGACAGGCCGCCGAGGGGCTGGTGGGGAGGCGGGCCTGCACCTTCTCAGGGCACCGTCACGGCTTTATTGCCACCATTCCCATTCTTGATGTTCCTTATTCCTTCTCCCTCCTGCGCCATCCTTCGAAGTGTGAGCGATCGGGACAGACCATTCTGAATTCGCCGTCTGTATTTCCGTCCCCAAACTATTTTCCTTTCCAGCGTCTTCCAGGGCTCCCACAGCAGCCCTGGCTTCTCTCCATCACAGCCACCGTACCTATCCTGTCCTCGTCCACACCCCCCCTGGCATCCGCAGTAGACTGTCCGCCCTCTGAAGGCAGGGATCTCTCCTTCTTCTTTACATCTGAGCAGCTGACCCAGAGCCCAGAACATTTTTTTAAATATATTTTTTTTAAATGAGTAAGTGAAACCAAATTAAGTAATAATATAGAGTACTTACTCTGTTTTCAATCACCATTCTAAGTACTTTGTCTATATTAATCCATGGAATCCTCATAAAAAACAGCCCGGCAAAGACTGTTCTCGTCCCCACTTGCATGTCCGCGAGATGGGGTCTCGGTGCCGACGGCAGACCTTCTGGCTAGAGAGCAGAAGCTGTTGAGAGCTGCGTTTCTCCTGACACCCTCGTCCTAGCTCTTCCTTCTGCCCACCTCGCGGAGACCACCCCTCGTTTCTTAGCCCGTCAGTGCATAAAGGAGCCCGGGATCCATCCTGACCCTCGGCCCTCGGTCCGGGCAGGCCCGCCCGCACACCACGTGCTCAGGCCGACGTGCTGCCGGCATCCGGATCTTCCTCGGGCATTTGTCTCGAGCCCCGTTGCTGCTTCTCCGCCCGCATCGTGCTCTCCCCTTTTCCCTGGCGTCTGTCCGGCCACCCTCTGGTCCCCTGGGCGTTGTTTTCGGCTCCAGCCCCTTCAGCTCTTCCAGTTTTGCGGTGGCCCTTGGCTTCCCTGGCTGAGCCTGGCCGCACACAGCCGGCTCTTGCCCTGGACTCCTCCGCTCCTGGCAGCTTCTGACAAAAAGCCTGCTTGACCGAAGTCCACCTTGAGTCCCAACTCCCAGTGCCAACCTGGCCCCTAAGGCAGGGATGGAATTCCTCTGGAAATTTTCACGTAGCTAAGCAGGTCGATTGTGTGATGGGTTACACATCTCTAGCTCCAGAGTGGGAGAGGTGGGTGTAAGACCTTTGTGATCAGATGTGGGCTTGTCCTCAGCCTCCCCTGTTAGGGATCTTTGTGGCTCCCCCAAATCTTTCATTTGCCTTGGTCTCGGGGCTTTTACACACCTGGGTCCGACTGCCCAGGACGCTTCTCACACCCACGAGCCACCATTCTGAATCCTGTTCATCCCCCGGGCCTCGGTTTTGATGTCATTTCCCTTGGGAAGGCTTTCGCTGCTTATGCCCCACCCCCACCCCTGGCCTGCATCATGCGGGCGCCTTTTCTCTTCTCTCCTTCATCGCCCAGTAGCTCTCCATCATCCTCGCCATTGCTGACGAGGTAGTGCTCTATCCACGCAGGCGCAGTTGGAGAGAACGGAAGAGAAAGACTCAGCTGCTCCTCCACATCGACCCAGAGGCAGACACCATGGTTATCTCTATTTCGCAGATGATGACAACTGCCTTGGGGGAGTTCGACAGTTTGTCCAAGATGCGCCAGGCAGTGAGGCGTGGTCAGGTTTCACACCAGGGGTGGTCTGGAGCCACAGGACATGGGCAGTGCCTCAGGTGTGCAGTCTCACTCACGCTCTGGGCCCCGTCTGGCCTCTCCTGTTTGCCCATAGCCGCGTCATAGCATTCAACACATCCCCGGGCAAAAATCCTGCTCAACGAATACTTATTTTGTGGAATGAATGCCTGGATTCTAGCTGTAGATATCTTCTGTCTTGGAAATGCAAATAATACATTCCTGGTTCTTGATTCGGTGGGTTCAAGTCCGACTAAGGAAAGAAAGCCAATCAGCGGGGGCGTCGTGTTCGGGAGCCCGAATGATTCCTGTGCTAATCGATCTCATTCGGTAGGAACGACCTGAGCCGAAAGCGCGATCTCTCCAGGCGCCTGCCTTTTGTAGAGTTGGAGGTTGGGACCAGAATGTCCGAGGGACTCGTCCAAGGTCACACGTGGAGCCAGTGACAAACAGGATGCCAGGTCAGCTGAGTGCCAGTCCAGCGTCCTTTCTCTATACCTGGTCGAACAGAGACTCCAGTCACATGAGGGCTCGCAGTTAAAATAAACGCCACGTCCGCAGCTGCTTTGATTACGACTCCAAACGATGTGAAGAGACGCCGGCTTCGGTGCACCCTGGGGCGGTCGTCGGCCCAGCGTGAGCAGCGCAGGGCGCCCGGCAGGAGGTCTGTTTGGCCCCGAACGGGCCAGGCTCTGCGAAGGCCGTCAGAGTGTTTTCCTGACAGCCGGGCCTGTATCGCTGCGTGATCCTGGGCACACTGCTACGCTTCTCCAGGCTCCTCCTCCGTAGTATGGACCGAATGTTTATGTCACCTGAAAATTCGTATGTGGAAGCCCTACCCCTGAATGTGATGGTATTTGGAGGCGGGCCTTTGGGAGATCATTAGTCTTAGATGAGGTCATGAGGGTAGAGCACCCCGATGGGATTAGGGTTCATAAGGAAAGAAAAGAGACCAGAGCGGGCTCTCTCTCCCCCGCCCCCACCCCGTCTTCTCCCCACTCCCGGGCCCCCGCCCCACCGCCCAGGTAAGGAGACAGCCAGAAGGCAGCCGGCTGTGAGCTGGGAAGAGAGTTCTCACCGGGAACCAAAGCCGCCACCTGGTCTTGGACTTCCCCTCCTCCAGAACCGCGAGGAAGAAACGTCTGTGGTTTGAGCCACACGTGTGCAGCGTTCCGTTACAGCAGCCTGAGCTGGTTCGGGCGCAGGGTTTTTTTGTTTTTTGTTTTTTGTTTTTTGTTTCTTCTATAAGCTTGATCTTGAAGGCTCCTGCTGGCTCTGCAACGCCGACGTTCTTGTTCGCGGGCTCGCCTCTGTCCCTGGCTGCTTCCCTTCCTGCCACGCCGCTGTCACCCCGGCCATTCCTCCTCACCGGTATGTTTTCCCTGACTCCTTCCCGTTAATCAGAATCTTCTGCTAACTTAGAGGTTGAGCTCGAGCCTCGGCTCACAGGCGTGAAGAAAAAGCAGCGCCTTTAGGTCAAATCCAGATACTTCTTTTTGTTTCTACGTAACCTGGAGCCGTCGCTTAACTTCTCTATGCCTCCGCATGCCAAGAGGAGTTAACAATATTTATAGGATAAGCGTTGTGACGGTTCAATGAAATTAAGCCTGTTAGAAACCCAGATAACTGGGGGTCGGCAACATTTTTCTGTAAAGCACCAGATGGTAAATCATTCAGGCTTGCAGGGCGTGTGGTCTCCCAGCTTTGCTGCTGTGGGGTGGAAATGATCATGGACCATATGCAAACCCTTGAGTGCAGCTGGGTTCCAATAAAACTTTATTTATAAAACAGAGGCGGCAGACTGGATTTCACTGCCCCGCCCACAGCAAGGTGCTTTGCTGTCCCACGTAGCAGAGTAAGATTCTCATTACTTTTTTTCATTTAGACACCTTTAGGCTGTTTCGTATTGTCTTTGTCTTTCCACGGGGCCCTCCTTTCCCTCGCGGCCTTTCCCTTCCTTTCCCAGATAACATGTACCTTAAGAGGAGGAACGTCGCTATTTTAACTGAGGTCCGTTCACCCAGAGCTCGAAGCATGAGCACTAGTAGGTGTTTGTTGAAATGCAGTGAGAAGGAATTTCCCCCCTCACTGCAAGCCCAGGGGCCGGCGTCTGAAGGCTTCCCCCAAGGGCAGCGGGGTGGGCCCGGTGCCAGAGGGGAAGAAAGCCTCTCTCAGGACGCAGGGGCCTGCAGACAGGGCGGGGCTCTGCCTTATAAAGAGACGCTGTGCTCTGACATTAGTGAGAAGCCCCAGCTGGCGCACTGGGGAGGCGGCCAGCTGTGGGAGCTGGGATGCGGGTCCACGGCAAAGGTTTCCTCATCCTGCGAGCCGCACAGCAGGCTCTGCTGATAGCGGCCCACTGTCCCTTGTCCATTGTGGGGAGGCAGGGCGTGTGGGGCTTTCGGCAGAGCTGGGAGCAGCTACTCATTTCACAGGGCTCGGCTCAATGAAAACAGAATGATAAAGGGCCAGAAGAGGGAGAAGGAGCTTGCGATATAATGTGCCAGCTCGGAAATTAAAGTGACCCGCCAGGCGAGCGTCCCTCGGAGCGAGGATGACATTCACTGCCAGTTGCTGTGGGCTCAGGTCGGGAGCTGTGTGTTTAAATGGTGGTAATTGGAAGGCACAGAAATTCAGCAACCCATCTGGCAGTTACTCTGCTAATCTCGGCATCCTGGCCCGGGGCCAGGCAGGAACGAAATCACGTTCTCTCAATCCCCGGTGCAGTTCCAACTGGACTCAGCAGACTCCAGCCCACGGGATTCGTCAGAGTCACTCTGCTTGGCTCAAGGGCTCAGGAAAGACTCTAGAAATGCTACTGGCTGCCTGCTGGGCCTCAGACATGGCCAGACACCAGAAGGGGCCAGGCGTGTGTGGGAGGCGGTAGGGGAGCCAGGCTTTCAGAGTTCTTTGGGCGTGGGTTGAACCCTGACTCCGCACTGGCCAGGTGAAGGACTTCGTCCTCCTTCAGGTGAGAGAGCGTCTCAGGATAGACTCCTCGGATTCCCATTGCAACTCTGTTGCTTGCCAGCTGTGCGAGTTCGATCTGTTACTATTCTGTGCCTCGGTCCTCAGATGAAAGGAGAACTGTATCGGGTCTCCTGGAAGTGTGCTATGAGCATCAATGAGCAAACGAATGCATGTGTGCACCCGCGTACACAGGCGCGCACACATGCGCACTTGTGCACACACACGCACAATGCACACACTCATGCACACATGTGCGCACGTGTGCACACACGTGCACAATGCAATACTCATGCGCACATGTGCACAAGGCACACACATGCACACACGCTCACACATATGTGCGCACATGCACGCACACACTCACGTGTGCAACACAATCACGCAACATGTACACACACATGCACATATGCACACATTCACGCACATGTGCGCGCACGTGTGCACAGGCACGTGCACACACATGCACACAAGCACATACTCTCACACATGCGCACACGTCGGAGGAGACCCTTGCCCACAGCGCGCATTTGCATGTATCGAAGATTTTCTTTATTATTTCCTCTCCCGTAAATGGTGATAACGACGTCCACTTCTTAGGGTCGTTGTGAGGAAGGGATGAGATCGTAGAGTAAAGTCCCTGTCCCCGGGCCTGGTGCATAGTGTTTCCTGGTCCTCAGGAGACACTGGTGACCGTGGCTCCCTTCACCACAGACTTGGTGCTTATCTTGAGGCTGACCACCTAGAGTCCTGGATTACAGACCCGACCTGGCTTTGCTACCTCGCTGTGTGACCTCGGGGCGGTTACTGCCCCTCTCTGGCCTTGGCTGTCGCTCTAAGATTAGGAGGTCAGACCGGATTCGCTCTTTCTGCCCCAGCATTTCAGGCTTCCAGGAGGTCAGGAAAACTTACCATGATGAACGTTGCGTGGAGATTCGTCTCTCGTACTAGCCCGACTTCAGATGTCAGAGGTCATAGGCAGGATGTTCTAGAGTGTGTACGCTGGTGACGCGAGACAAGGCACAGGCCCCGTGCAACCCACTGAACTTTCTTCCAAAGAAGGAGAACGAGGCTTAACCCTTAGCAGCCCTCAGATTCTTCATCATCATCATCATCATCATCATCATCATCATCATCTAGTCATCAGCAGTAGTAAACATTTATTAAACACCTTACACATACTAATTCACTTAGACCCCTCACAAGCACCCCGTGAGGCAGATGCCATTATTATCCCCATATTGCAGATGAAGAAACAAGACACAGAGATGGTAACCTGGCCGGGGACATGTGGCCGCTACGTGGAAATGAGCTTTGATCACAATAGGCGAAGTTCCAAGGCTGCTCTGAAAACCGTTTACCATGTGAGATGTTAGCCGAAATTACTCTTCTGGGACGAACCTCCTGGGGACAGGGAGGAGGGAAGCAGGGCAGGGCGGGGGACAGGCAGAGCTGTGGTGCCGTCCTGATGGCCTCATCCAACTGCACAAGGGGGCCTTCGGGCTGGAACGGCTCCTCAGCGATGTCCTGAGTTAGGCCGAGATGGCCGGGATTCTCTGTGATCTCACACCGAATGGTCGCTGGATGGGGGGCTCCCAGGCAGGGGTGTGGGGCCTGCACCCAGGGGTCACTGCTGCAGCTGAGGCACCCCTTGGGGGCTCTGAGGGAGCCCAGACCTTCATTCGAAGGGGCGTCTGGGCAGCATGGCACCTCAGCAGGCTACTTGAAGAAGACTCATCTAACGGTGGTGTCTAAGAAAGGCGTGAGAGAGGAGGAGAAAGTACTGAAAACAAAGCCGTCAACCGTGGGGCGATTGCGAGACTCTAGGAATGAGGTGATAAGGGTCAGAGTGGAAAGGGAAGAAAAGTTAAGGTCTGAATTTGTGATTGCAATTTTAAAAAAGTAATTTCTCTGCAAAACAAATGTGGGCAACAAGGTCATCAAAACTGGACTTCCTACCCTTGAGTCTAACTTTCTTGATTGGAAATTTTTCCCCGAACTGATATAACCAGCAGGTACAACAAACAGAATGTATTTCCTTTTAATCACTTGTTTTTCTCAATCAACCTCTAAGGCAATCTTGTATAATTGCAGAGTGGTGGCGAGAATTGATTTCAAGTTTTGGCACTGATGAATCCTTGGTGTTTGACTCTGGTCAAGGTTTTTAATCTTTCTGACCGCCCGGCTGCCTTATTTGTAGAATGGAAACAACACTCCCTTCCTAAGGTTCTTACAAGGTCAGGAAGGAGAAAGTGTCCGTGGACAGCACTTAGTACAGGGCCTACTACATAATAGTCCCCCAAAGTCAGTTTTCTTCCTATGAAAAAGGAGAATAAATTGAACATTCAAGACGGCTCCGTTGGACCCAACTTTGCAAGACAATCTTCCGGAAAAGACCATTTCTGCCCAGTTTTTGCAAATATAAAAATCTTCCTGAATTCAAGTAAAATAAATGCACGAAAGCTTTTTTTTTTTTTTTTTTTTCAGCACAGACCTCGCATGCTGAAATCTGCCCGGAGCAAAATTTCATGGCTGAGCTACAGCCCTAGACAGTAACATTCTAAGATTGAGGTTCTGCACCGACCTTCAGATTCCAGCCCTATGAAGGGAACATTTTAAGTCTACCATGAAGTGACATTTGAGTTGATGAGGGTCTTTTTTGAAAAAGGCAGGCAGCAAGACTTGGGTTGTTTTATTTTAGCTTCCCATCTGGTGGAAACCGGAAATGGTCTCTGGTAGAAAATGTAGTGAGGACGGACATTTTGGGTGGACCCCGGCTCTGCGCCAGTGCCCCGGGGCACTGTGTAGTGGCCCCCTGCACACAGGGGTGTCGTATAGATACCAGGGGGCCCTGTTCTGAGAGATCCGTGCCTCCCGGGGAGACCTCCATGAAAAGCTAGTTTCTCCAACACACCAAGGAGGAGGGGCTCTGGTCTGACCTGGGTTACCCATTAGTCACTCAAAGTGGAGAGTCTAGGGCTTGGGAGTTTTTCATGGACCTAAAAGCAAATGTCTGATATCTGGGGGGGGGAAAAAAAAAAAAAAAATATATATATATATATATATATCAGCTCCAAAGGGCAAAAAGAAAACTGTGAAGTCAAAAATGAATAAATGTTAACTTAAATGTTTATAACAGTTCACATAATGTCAGCTGGCCTACTGCAACTCAACACACACATTCTCTCTCTCTCTCTCTTTCTCTTTATATATATACATATATATATATATATACACACACACACACATACATACATATATATATATACTATTTTATATTTTTAAATATTACAAATGTATATTAAACCACAAGGGAAAAAGTCAATAATTTATACCAAAACAAATTTAACATCAGTTTTGTAATCCTTACCATTTTCTTAAATGAAACAACATAGTTTCCATGGGATGTGGGTTTACTTCATTTTCATAAAATATGCAGGGACTTCTGATGACAAGAGTGTCAGGATCCTCCGAAGCTTTAAAACGGGCCCTCGCTATAGGATAATGCCCCCTCCACCACCACCCCCAAGGACACCATCCAGGGAAGGTCAGGTTAGAACTGAATGCGGAGTACAAAGCCAGTGTGGTGACATGTCACAAACCTCACAACTAAGGAGAAGTTCTGGAGCCACATCATCACGTTCACCTATATCTGGCAGCTGGTCAGGCACTTCTGACTTACTAGGACGCAGCTCCGTGCTTCGTGCCCGAGGACACTCGTCCCAGCTATCCGATGGGCAGTAGGCAGGACTGAGCAAGTAGAGGGCAATTTAATCGCCTTCCCGCTGTCCTGTGATTCTCTTTTACAAAGGGGCTAATTTCCTGAGACTCGTCTGAGACCAACGGAACACGCCGGGGAGACGCAGGTAGCACGCTGTAAACAAAGAGGCATGCTCCCGGAGCAGGCGACCAGGGTCACGTCCAGAGACGCTTTTCCTTCGGCCTTCCTGCATCTTTCGCTTGGCTCTGGTGGGGAACAGATGGGAGCTGGGCACAGGACGTCACCGTTGCATGTTTCGTTTCCCTGAAGAGTCAGAGAAACGTTGACATGTTGTTCGTCTGCACAGGGTTTTAGAAGATTCACTCGTAGCCCGAAAGCTCAGAGGAGCCATGGCGTTGCCTCTGGGAGCGGAGGTTCTGTGTGAGGCGGCGGACGCCATCTGTTCCTCCTCTGGGTAGCCGCGATCCTTCTCAGGGTCCATTATCCTCGCCAAGCCGAAACGGGGCCCGAGCGTAGGGGAGCGAAACAGAAAGTTTAATTCCTGTGTGACCCAGTTGCAAACCGGATTTTACAGCAGATACCAGTATGTCATTTTTCCACGTGTGATCATTCGTTCATCTGTCCTTTCTTTCACATAACAAAGACAACTCAAGAAATCGTTCCCGTGGAGTGTTTGCTCTGCGTTACATCCTTGGCTGGGAGTCTCCCGGTACGTTTCTCGCCTTCGACCTCTACCTCATTCCTACAAAGTAGGTCTTACCGGCCCCTTTTAGGATCGAGGAAACCGAAGCTCAGAGAAAGGAAGGGAACAGCCTGAGCTTACAGAATCCTGAGCGGCGGAGTCCAGAAGCGTAGCCAGGTGTATTCCATTTCGAAGCATTTACTCTTTCTCATAGTGTGGAGTGTTGCTTTTGGATATGCTTGCTGTCTCTCCCCTGTTTGCTGAGATAAAATTAAAATGGGTTACGTTCTAAGAATGTGTCACGGTTCACTAAGGTGCCGGGAACAAAGCAGAACCGTGCCTTCGGGCAGAGTCTTCGGGCTCCAGGCGTTCGCATGTTGGGGCGGTTGCCACAGGTGCAACTGCCCCGAGTGTCATGGCGGATGAGCTCCCCAAATGAGCTGCCTGCTCGAGCACTTGGGGAGCAGAGGAAGAAGTGGCTGGTTTGGACAGAGGAACTTAGGAGGCCTTCGCAGTGGAAATGGTACTTAGACTTGTGCATTAACGGAAAGGTAAGATTCTGCTAAGCAGAGAATAGGTGGGATGAGTCGTCGGGGCAGAGGGCTCAGGAGGGACAGGGGCTGGGAGGCCGCAGCGTGTCACACACACGGGGACTTGGAACTTCTCAGGGTCGAGGGTCATGAATGAACCTCGTGGCAGAGGGCTGCAGGGCCGTCTGCAGGCAGGTGCCAGTGTGTGGCTGTCCTTTGACGAGGGCACGGAGGCAGGCAGAGACGTGCTCACAGCCTGTCATCCTCACCAGACACCTGTTCGAAGTCTTCCGAGCCATGGGCTACAGAGAGGTCGAAGGTGAGTGTGTGGCCAGCCTCCTGGCTGCCGTCCCTGGGGTGGGAAAGTCATTCAAAAAGTGTCCTTTAGGAGCAACCAGAAGGGCCATGTCTCTGTGCCCCAGGCTCAGGCTTTGCTAGGGCAGCAAGCACCGTTCGCTCTGAGCCTCCTCTCACAGCCTGGCCCTCGTGTGGGCTTCACAATCCCCTGGCGCTGGGCCGCATCAGGAGCTAGGCCTCACCCAGGGGCCAGGCTGGCCATCTACTTGCATTCTACAGAGGGATTCTGACAAAATAAAAAGATAAGCAAGTAAAGAAGAAATCATGGCTGGTAGAAAGTGCTGGAAAGAAAATCAGATGTGAGGACATGCCAGAGAATGATGAGGGGTTGGGTATTTAGGAAAAGCTTATCCGACGGGTGGTTAAGAGAATATCAATGCATGTATTTCATTAAATTGAGTAATGCAGAGAGTCCATAAATTTCAAAATATTCTAATGTGTTTAGAGGAAAAAAGAACCTTTCTTCTGCTCCTATTCCCCAGCCACGCATGTGCCTTTCCAGGGACAAAAACTAAACTCGGTTTTTGTGTATTTTTGCAGAGATATTGTATGCATGTACAACTCTGTGTGTGTGTGTGTGTATGTGCGTGCGTGTGCAAAACACCAATAATGGCATCCTACATACACTGCCTGACATATTATCATTTTCACTTTGCAGTGTATCTTGGGGAACTTTTATTATCATCCATAGAGTTGTCTCACTCATTTTTAGCTGCTTTCACAGTGTTCCATTGAATAAGAATACAGGTCCACAGTATTTATGTCTAATTCCCAAATCCCAAAAGCCCTGAAAACTTATTAGTATCTCACAAACTTATTATTATCTCCCAAACTTATCCGGCAGCAAAATTGACTTGAACTGATACGAAAAATTTACCATAGCTTTGGATGATCTCACTAGTGTGCGCGGAGTAGGCTTCAGAAATGTAAATAGATTTGATTACAGGGCATTGCTCAGGGTCTGCTGGGAGTGAGAGTATATATTATCCATGGCTGTGTTAACTTTACTAAAACAAAGAAGAATTTGCATTTTAAATCAAAACTGGCCCAATGGGTTAGGAATAAGAGATGGTGGAACTCTATCCTTTGTTTTCTATCACTTGCCCTCTATCAGTGGACATTTTAATTGCTTTTACTGTTTGTTCTTATGAACTACTAATACATACCTGATTTCACACCTGTGTGGATTAGCCGTAAGGGAAGTTCTTCAAAGAGGAATTCCATGGATCTAAACATTCGCATATTTATACGTTTGCTCAGTTTAGCCAAACTGCTTGTATGCTCCCACTGGGATCGTGTCGATTTTCTCCGTCTGCCTTACACGCCTACCAAGTCCATTCCAGGCCCAGTCATTGGACGCTCCGTTAGCTGGAACCCTCCCTCGGCCAGGGCTGACAAGGACAGCCACAAGGGTTTAATGATTAGAGAAGAGCACATGGTACTGAGCCTTGTCTGAGTGTCAGGTGGATTTGGCCTCGGTCTCCTTCTCAGAAAACAGGAAGCGCGGGTAGACCAGATGAGGTTCCTTGGTAAAACCATGTGACTGATCCTTTACCCAATATGCCAAACGCAGGCGGTGATAATTGCGGGTTCCTGAGGTTTGTCCAAAACAAAATGACCATATCATTTATTGTTTCAGCAACTACAGGACTATCCTCACTAACCTGGGGCCATTGAATCACATCACGAGTCCTTGGCTATCTAGACAACACAGCGTACCATAGAAGGGGCATATTATCAGAAAAGGGTGTCAGTTGAAACCCTGGCTTTGTTACCCAGTAGCTGTGTGAGTTTGGGCCAGCCACTTGACTGTGCAGACAGTTGGTTTTCTCATCTGTTTATTAAGAGTACTAATACCCACATAAACCCATTTGAGTCACCCTGTTACATTTTGCATAGTAGCTACTTGAAATAATAATGATTATTATTAGGATTCACTAAAATAAACATGTACAAGATACCTGGTTCATAGTAGGTATCCATTACATGGCTGGTTTTAATTTTGAAATTCTCAAGCCGAGAGGCTTTGAGATGCCTATTAATATTTTAAAATAAAACAGATAACCCGCCACAGTGGCGGCGTTGGGAAGATGAATTAGAACAAGGTTTGGGAAGAATGAGGGAGTCCGAAGGAACGAGAACCCAGGGAGAGCGGGGGGGTGGGGGGCAAAGTGCCCAGTCATCCGTGAAAGAGGCCCTCAGGGAGCGTTCTGAAAGCGAGCAGGCCCGAGGTCAGGGCTCTCTGCACCAATGCGCCTACACACAAGGCACGTGTTGGGTGAGACTCAGAGCATACGGTCTCCAAGAGGGACAGAACCAAAGGTCTCCAAGAGGGACAGAACCAAAGGGCGCCTTCTCAGGCGAGCCCCTTCCGACGGCCTCAGGGATTCCGAGATGTGGAAATAGTTAAGGCCTGCCCTGGGACTTGTCGTTATTGCTACCTATGACTTCTCAGTAAATGACTGTAAAACAGGGCTTATCCTCCCAGCTAACCCATTTTCCATAATGTTAGGCATTGACACTAAATTTATATTAAAGAAGTAGGTGCTCTACTTTTACCCTCAATTCCCGACTCGTCAAGTTTGTGATTCTTAAAAAAAACAAAACAAAACAAACAAACAAACAAACAAACAAAACCCAGGGAATTCCATCCCTTAAGCTCATTTACTGGTTCTTTGCACTGTAACTAAAGGGGAATGGCATCGGTGGATGTCTCCTTTAACCAAGTGTCCTGGCTAACCATACATTCAGTGGAGCCGAGCTGCCGAGATTCAAATCCCAGCTCTGCCACTTTACTAGCCGGGTGGCTTTGGGCACGTTACATAAACTCTCCATCCCTCTGTTTACTGCTCTGTGTAAGAAGGATCATACTAAAATCAGCCTCAAGGGATTGTTATGAGGATTAAATTAAAAAAAAAAAAAAAAAACAGAACAAAACAAAATATACAAAGTGCTTAGAACAGTGCCTGGCGCGTGATAAGCCCTGAGTAAATGCCAGATGAAATTCTTCATTCCCACATCATGATTCATGATGTGGGGGACAGATAATATCAAGCAGCTACTATGGAAGATGTAACGGGGTGACCCGGATGGGTTTATGAGGGTCAGGAGACCTGTCTGGGGGGTGGTATGATGAGGGAGGGGGTGGGAGAGTGTCCCAGCCTGAGGGACTCGTGTGTGCCGAAGCCCTGTGGCTGAAGACGGGGGACATGCCTGGGGAGAGTCAGCGAGCCGTGCTTAAGTGCAGGGAAAAGGAAGGCAGCGGATGACATTACTGTCCCCATTTGACAGATGGAAAAACGACCTCCTAGCACGCCTTGGGGGCGGGGGGAGCAGCACCTAAAAGCTGTAATTAACTCCCCGCCCCGCCACACTGACCTCCCCGCTCCATGCCGCACTTGCCATCGGGGGGAGAAGAGCTGGCAGGGGTGCTGTTGGCTAGCTCTGTAGTTTGGGTGGGAAGGATGCTCATGGTGGACAGACAGGCGCTACCAACGACGGCACCGACGTGGTGTAGCGGGAGCCGAGCAGCGCTCCTTCCCCCGCGCCTACCCCGCCACGGCCGAGGCGCAAAGGTGCCTTGGCAAATTCACGGCACGTTTATTTACGTTTGCCGTTTCTTTTTTCATTCTTTTCCCAGATAATTCCTTGGAACTTTTCAAAGATGGGAAAAGAAGTTCACCTGCGAGAGAGAGAGAGAGGGAGAGAGAGAGAGAGAGAAGCAGATTGTGCAGACGTGTGCAGAAACACAGATGCGTGTGCATGTACACACACACACACACGTGTGTCCCTTCATCCTTTTTTATCACTAGCTTGCTTCGTGACTAGGTGAGGTTCTGTAATCGCTGCCCTCCCAACCCCACCAAACCAGTGGCACTTAATAGACGGCTGTGAGAATCTGACAAGGCTGCGGTCCCGTTCCTCTCTCCACCCTCACACGCAGGCGCGCACCTCTGTGCATGCATTTCTCAGGCGCTGCGTGTCCCATCAAGCCTGCCCCTGAGTCCCTCCTCCATTCTCAGTGCGCTTTTGGCCTCTCCTGGCCTCACTCCTTGATCTCGACATCGAATGTCAGCTCCCCCTCAGGGACTCCAACAAGCATGGTGGCCACAAGGAGCAGTGGTCTGAGGACAGACATGTTGCCTGCGTAGCTTGCCCAAGCCACTTGTTAGCTCCGTGAACTTGCACAGATCACCTGTTCTTTCTGAGCATAGTAGTTTTACCTTTAGGATATCACCTATTGCTCAGACTTTTTTTTTGTACAGATTAAATGAGTTCAAGCATCACAGCGACTGACATGTGGATGAAACAGTAAACTATTAGCGAATGCCTCTGAGTCTCACATCCGCTGTCTATAAACTGAAGATATTAGATGAGATGATCATTAGTGCTTTCCAGGTCACAAGGTCTCCAATTCTTGGACATCCCCTCCCCGCCCCCCACCACCCCAATCTCTTGGGTTCTCCATTTACATAGCCTTCCTCTAACCCCATCCCTGCCCCTTTCAAATGCAACAGGCTTCGCTCAGGGCATGGCGAGGACCACCTCGGTTTACAGACTTTGATGAGTGCTGGTAGTGCCTTCTCAGCATGGAGATCGAAATGACCCGTGGCAAGGAAAAGCCATGGATTCTGAAACCGCAAGTGCTAAGTCCCCAAGGGACAACATGTCTTTCTGAATCATAAAGCTGGGAAAGAGGTGACCTTTCAGGAGTTGGAACAGGCAGATCGACTGTAGCAGCATTTGAGAATATTGAACACCCCTTTGGGACTTGCTCCCAAATCCCCCCACTGGCCTGCTGGACTATTTTCAGCCTAAGATTCAGGTTTCATTAGCATCACTGAGGACACCATTGGGCCTCCTTATCGCTGTGCAAAGAAATGAGCAATCTCGTAGGAATGAGCACAGTGATACGAAGTGAATTGGCCGCAGAGCCCGGTGACTGTCCACCCCGTCTCGGCCACGAACCTGCTGTGTGGGCTTCGGCAGACGACCGAACCTTTGTGGTCATCATTTTCCTAATTTACACATTTGAAAATAATATCTATTTCTTAGGCTTGCTTTGAATGATGCATGATACAGTGGTGCCAAAATGTGTTCTCAACAATCATGAGATAGAGATTTTGTGTAAATTGGCGTGGTTTTGACTGCATGCAGCATTAAATACTTAACCAAACAGGAGAAAGAAGTACGGTGCGTTGGTTACGCAGATGGCATGCATTCAGATCTGACTTCACTCACTGTCACCTTGGGCAAATCGCATTATTTTCTGTGTCTTGTTATTTCCATCTGTGAAATAGATACAGTAATACCTGTAGTTCTGGGGATTAAATGAGTTAATTTATGTAGAACCGTACATGATATGTGGAAAATACTATATGTAGTACCCATTTTTTATAGGTCTCATAAAGTAAGAAAATGAAAGTGGGCAGATTCTGAATTTGAATGATCAGCCCCAACAATGCCAAAAGTATGGGTTGGTGTTGTTGAAATTACTTGTCTTTTTCTTCATAGTTATAAAACAGCTGCTGCTATAGCTGTAAGTACTTCATAGACTGTCACCCAAAGCAGGAAGGGGGTGATGGCTCAGGGACTCTTTCCTCGGTCAGATGTTTTTTTTTTATCCCCAGAAGTCTCAGACGTCCCTTATTTCTCATTGACCAGAATTGAGTCACTGGCGAATGTGAATGGGATTCTATCTCATAAACAAATCATAATTTACCCTCTGGCAAATTGTTTCTGAAATCAGATGAAAATACTGTTAGCAAGGGAAATGGGGAATGTAATCAACTAACAGTATTAGATTCACCTTTATTTTAGAAATAATTACACGGGATTCAGAGAGGTAAGTGACTTAGCCACATGGCCAGAGAGTGTCGGATTTGTGTCCAATAAGGCTTTTGCCCAGAATATAGATTCCCTGACCCTAAGTTTCTTCATTCATTGCCGCTAATGTCTCTGTTGTTGACTAGAAAGATCTATGAAGATGCAGTGTATTATTTTGGGATTAAGGCATTATGGGCCCTTGTTATAAAAGATAAATGTGAGCTTATGAAAGAGAAATAGAAACTTGGGACTAGAATCTTCAAGTTTGGGATGAATAGGTAGTTCATTTAAATAGCAATTCTTGAGTAAGCAACTATCTCTATCCATCCATCCATCCATCCATCCATCCATCCATCCATCCATCCATCCATCTTTTCCTTCCTTTCTTCCTTTCACTCATCAAACATTCTTCCATCTTTTTATCCATATATCTTTCTATACATCTACCTTCCTATCTATCTTGCCAATTTCACCTCCCTCCCCTTCTCCCTCTCTCTCACCCTCCCTCTTTCTCTCCCTCTATCCTTCCTTTCCTTCCTTTTAGTTACTCACCTACTTAGCCCCACTTGTTGACTGCCTCTTTGTGTTAAGTGTTGGATAATACAACAATAAAAAAAAGTCTATTCTTTGTCTTCAAAAAGTTTCCATTGAAGAGCAGGTAATTCAAATGTAGTATATTCAGTACTCACCGAGGCCCCAACCTGGGTGTCGAATGCTGAGGACTTAAGTGGCCTTCCTGGTTGGGCAGACAAGTAGCCAGTGTGGCTTTGTCCTGAGAGCAGCAGGGCTGTGCAGGTTGCTCAGCATGTGAGCCTGGGGCCCATCGGAGCCCCCCCATTCTAATGCAGCTGTCCTGAAATCTAGCACAATATGTTTGGGATGAGCAAAAACCCTGGCAGTTCTTCGGATGTTTTAAAACACCAGGTACATTTTGCAAAGCCTTCTCCCTTGAATATTTAAAGTCATGTTTTATTTAAGGGAAATGACTTTCATCAATTTCTGACCCATTTGAGCTTTATATCATTGTAATATTCTTGAAGAGCCAATTCGTGTCCAATAAGGCTTTTCACCTTGTTTAATGACTTCTTAAAATTCTCTTTTCTTGCAATCGAAACTGTATAACGCAGTTCAAATGGCAAAGGGTTCAAGTTCAGTTCAGAGTGCTCAAATCAAAGTTCTGAGAGAATTTGCCATTGGCGAAATGAGTTCTCCTCATTCGTATTCAACCCTGTATCTCCAGCAATTAGCCCAGTGTAGGCTCATCGCAGACGCCATGAAAGGTTTGAGTAACTGAGATTTTACTGAATTTTTTAAAAACAACGTAGACACATCTTGCTTTATACATACGTAACTTGTCCTAAGCAAAAAAAAATGGGCTTATGTTTCTAATTCTAAGCAACCAAGAAGGTATAAACCTGGTCTCTCATTTAATATCTAAAACAGTCCAGGAAGATGGATGTTATCTCCATCTTACTGAGAAAACTCAGGCTCAGAGAGTTAAGTTGACCGAATTCACACAGGTAGAAAATGACAGAGAAGGCCATTAGGCCTTCTGAAACCAAGCTCAGGGCCTTCTGAATTCAGGTCTTTCTGTGGCTTCTGTGCTCCATAAACTCCCACTGAGGTATGGTAAAGAGCTCTTTCCCAGGCAGTGTGACAGGTACGAGGTGTGGACACGCTGCTTCATCTCTGCTGTGACTCTTTCACAGTTCACGTAATGAAGTCTCTGAAATGTAAATAACCTGACCCAAGTTATAGCGCCCAGCCAGGCAGACTTCAGTTTGAATTCAGGCTTGGCCACTGCGCAAGATTCCTCAGGCCGCTGTAACCGTTGACCACACACTTGGTGGCTTAAAACAACAAGAATTTATTCTATGACAGTTCTAGAGGCCAGAAGCCTGAAATCCAGGTGCTTCCTCTGGAGGGTCCAGAGGAGAGTTCCTTCCTTGCCCCTTCCTGCCTCTGGCTGCTGTTGGCATTCCTTGGCTCATGGCCACTTCTCTTGCTACTCAATCTTCACATTGCCTTCTCCTCTGTGTATCTTCTCCTCGGTGTGTCTCTAATTAGGTCACTTGTCATTTGACTTAAGGCCCACACAAATAGTCCCAGAGGTCTCGTCTCAAGGTCCTTGACTTGATCAGACTGCCAAGACCCTTTTTCCGGAAGGGATCACATCCTAGGTCCTGGAGGGTAGGTCTGGACATATCCTTTTGTGGGGACCACTTAACAGCTGATGACTCTGGAAACTAAATCCATCAACCGCCTCAGTTTCCTCCTCGGTAGAATAATCCTGTCAGCCATCCTTACAGCACGTTGCTGCTGAGACAGACAAATTGTACGTATTCGTCCTTGGAGGCGTTTCAGCACCCAGCGTCTGCGCGGTTCCCAGGATCCTTGTCACACGTCACATCCACAGTCACAATAACAGGCTTTTACAGCAACACGGACACACAGGGAGGTAGCAGGTGTCTTTTATTACACAAACGCAGTGAACTAACACTTTATAGATAAAACTTTACTCCGCTGCTTTGGCCCGGAGAGCGCTCGCTCCTGTCCCCCGTTCTTCTCCGCCTCCTCCACCGGGGTGATTAGGGAGCCCTCCTAGAAGCTCGGTTGCTACTCGGAAGGCGTTTGCTCCCAGGAACGGTCTCCCGCCTGGTGACCTGAGAGATGACAGAGGAGTTTTTCAGATCTGGCCTAGAAATGCTCCTGACTTACATCGCTGCCTGCAAACCTGCAAACAAAGCCTTGTTTGTGTGGGGGGATAGTCGGACTCAGTCCAAACGACGAAGGATATCTTGTTTTACAAACTTTTGGAAATGAAGCCTATTTCTAAGAAAAGCAGATCTGTGTGTGGGTGGGTCAGTGCGTGTCACCCTTCAGCCCAAGTAAGCAGGTTCGCAGCCACACGACTTGCCCCCCGCTTCTCTCCCCTTCCGCCGCTCTTCACTCTTCTTCCTTTTTTCCTGTTTTCTTTAAGTTGCCTCAAACCCCTACCAACACTCTATGACATGCCAGGACCTGGATTAGACCCCGGGGACACATGATATGGACTCATATCCTAAAGGAGAGGAGGAGCATGGACTAACGGGTCACCTCCGATATTCCGTTATGGGGGATATAGAGAGTTCTGGGGCAATGTAGGCTTTTTGGAACATCGGTTATATCTGGGCGTTGAAGGGGAGAATTGAGACTGGCTTATGGAGGATGCGGCGTTTGCGTTTAGTCTTAAAGGATCAAGAGGTATAGATCGGGCAGAGATAACACTGTATAAAAGTCTCAAAGGCATAAGAGGGTAAATGCCAGCTTTAGGAAATGGTGGGTCCTCCGGTGTGATAAAAGCATAAGACAACACCAAGGACCAGGACCTGGAGGAAATACCAAGCATGTCACACTCAAGTCAAAGGCTGTCACCAAAGGATCCGAAGCCAAGGACTGACAAGGACAAGTCTGGGTCCTAGAAATACCTCTGTGGCCTTAATGGAGAGAATGGATCTGAGGAGAATTGGCCTCACGTCAAGGAGACCAGTGATGATGTTCTTGACTCGCCTATGTGCCTCCTCGATGCCAGGCGTTACTCTGGGCAGAGTAAATACGTATTCAGCAGATTAGCCCTCGCCAATCTTAGGAGGAATGTGTTCCTTCACCTGGCAAAGGGAAAATAAATAACTTGCCCAAGGTCACTCAGATAATCAGTGGCTGAGCTGGAATTTGCACCCGGAGAGCTGGCTCCAGAAAATCAAGATCCAGGGAGGTCCACGACATCGAGAGTGAAAAAGAAAAGGTGGAACTTCTGGGACTTGGGGTCTGGTAGGTGGGAAGAGGAGATGGAAGCAACGGGGCCTCCATGCCACCCAGGTTTCAGGCGTGGATGTATGAGCTGCTCTTCCCTCACGCCCATCCTCCCCAGTGTCCCCAGGCTTGACCTCTTCCCTCAGGCCCCTTAAATGGGGGCGGGGAGAAGCATGTCAGGGCCCTAGGCTTTGTAGTGTTTGAACATCCAGACTCTGGAGGTGGATTGCTGGATTTGCAACCCTGCTTCTCAAGACATGACCGGTGGACCAGCAATTGCCAGTCCAGACTTTCTTAAGCAGAATCTGCATTTTTCTGGTTGATTGTGACATAATTTGGTTCTGAGGTGCAGCAATGTTTGAACAGCACTGTTCTTCCTGTATAAGTTTGAGCAAATTAGTAACCAGCTCAACCTTTGTTTGTAAAATGGGGCCATAATAGTATCTTCCTTATATGGTTATTGAAAGAATACATGTTAAGTGTTCAGTTCAGGAGCAGTAGAGCAAAACTCAAAAAACATTGCTTCTCATTACTGTTATTTAGATCTGACGAGAAGGGCCAATGCTTGCACGCTCGATTTACAAGTTACAAAGCACGCATCTGTCATTTTAGTTGGTCATGACAATGATCTCGTGAAGGAGATGAGGAAACTGAGGCTCCGAGGAATGGCATGATGGGCCCAGAGCCAGACTTCAAAACCTAGCATGACGGCTCTATTTTCAGGAGGAAATCAAACCCAGTTACGTAGTATTGTTTATCGTCCTTGGGCAGAGCCATTTTTACAGCGGGGAGGAAAGAAGAAAAATTTGTCAAACTCGTGTTTTAAGTCAGCAAACTTTGGGAGCCTTTTTGCACAGGCAGCCCATCAGCCTGTCGGACCCGAAGTGACCCAGAAACTGTAACTGGTGTCTTTGCTACTCTACTCTCGATCACATCCACCCTTTTCTCTCTCCTCTCTGGGCCGCAGAAGGCCGACCTACACAGACCACGTCAGTGGGGCCCTTGCGCTGCACGTTCTGGGTAGGTTTCTCTAACAGGGAGCCAGGGCAGGTTGTGGTAGGTGGGAGGCGGATGAGGATGGGGTATTTATTCACTCAACCCGCTTCTTGCAGGTTGCTCAACGTCAGCTGCATCTCTGAGGCCGCCTTTGGGAGGCCTTCTCCACACAGTTACGCTTCCCGTGGTCCAGCCTCTGCTCTCTAACCCATCCTTTCAGAACTACTGTGTGAGCTCAGGGTACTCTGCCAGCATCCCTTACGCCCGTCACCCTCCCCCAGCCCTCCCCTGCTCAGTCCTCTGCTATGACCTATTTTGAATGAGGTATGTTTCCCGCCATGACCGTAACCGATGCGGTAGTGGTGCAAGGCACCTTCATTTTCCAGAAGGAAAGCTGAGTCTCAGGGAAGGAAGTGATGCGTCTACTGTCACGTGACTGGTTAATGACATTGCCAAGCCTAGAATCCAATCGCATGAGCCCCAGTCAGTATTTTTCCGTTACCTGGGCTTCTCTTTACCTATTTCCCCCCTCGACTCATTTGCACAAGCCTCTTTCGAGGCTTCGTAATTAAATTGATGATCTTACATTATATTCTATTTCTCAAAGAAGGCTCTCCAAATTGTATAGGACTCAGGTGCCGTGCAACCAAGATTCTTCCCTCTGCCTTGGAAAAGAATTATAGACATGCATCGACTTGACCATGAATCTTAGCCTTAGCTCAAGGGGAAGGTTAAGGATTTACTTAGGAGGATCCAGTACTAGAAAACCCATCAGCCGCTCTTATAAACTTACTATTTTTTGGCTTCTGGGACCAGCCTGTCTGCTTCTACCCATTGCTTTCTCTTCCCACATGTCCCACATGGCTCTCTCTCTATTCCTCGTCACTGTGGAGAGTGACATACCTACTCCTTCTACTATCGCGTTGTTAAGAAACTCTTCTGAAGTCTTCTGATGTTTTTATTGATAAATTTAAGGATGGGGTATTTATTCACTCAACCCCCTTCTTGCAGGTTGCTCAACGTTAGCTGCATCGTTGAGGCTGATAATATAAAATCTGGGGATTTTCAGGATATGGGACTATTTAAAAGCACCTACTGCATAATCTGGGCCTTTGCTGATTTGCAAATAGAGTTAGATCTCTTTCCTGTATCCTTCGCTGATGTATATCTTAGATCTTCTTCTGGTGAAGGCTCTAGAGTCAGCCTCAGGAGTCACCTACCACCTCAGCCATTTAGCTCCCTCCTCTCTTGCGGACTGACCCCTCATGCAAGACAAGGGTGACCAGGTTGGCTAAAGCCACCATGTTGTGACCTTGAGAATGAAGGTCACTCTTAGTACAGACATCTAATTGCCAAGTTAACTATCCCTCACCAAAGATTCATGGGAGTTCATTCTCATTTTATTTCTCACTCTTCTTCATGCACTATGCCCTTTCCCAAAAAACACGACCCTATGTAATGGGTGCCTTCTGCGCAGAGAATCTTCCACGTCTGTCCCTGACTGCCAAATCAGCAAAAAAGCCATTGCTTCCATGAAGCCTTTAGACATTGACCCAAGCAGAAATAAACCTTCCCTGCTTCTGATAACCCATTTACATAAAATAACATACTTGAGGCCTTATATACAAAACATGTTAACACCTGTTCATAGTGTTCTGTTTGTACATTGTTGAATCCCCAGATTTTGACTTCAGTAGGCAGGTATCATTATATCCATTTTACAGATCGGAGACTCAGGAGCATCGAGTTTCTCCAAGGTCATTTAGCGACTTTCTCCAAGGTCATTTAGCTACTTCGTGATGTCACTGACAGCAGAATAATAATTCCTAATTGTAAACCTCGCTGCAGAGCAATGGGAGGAGGAGGCGCAGAGTTTGGGAAGGGGCATTTCTGGAACTTCGTGATACTCACCTACTCATTAATACTATAACCAACCTATGGTCTCGATTCCCCTAGAAATAATGGAATGTTGGCAATACGATTTAGTGGGAAAAGCAGCTGTAGAAATTCACCCAGTTCTGGGCTCAAATCTGGGTTAACCATTTACCAGCTAATCAAGGGACAACATCTCTGAGGCTCTTTCCTTCTCCGAGAGTGGGTTTTAATATCATTGCCATCGACTACAGATTCCCTCCAATATCCATTCACCTCTTTCTCCTTGGGAATAGATAACCGTCTCTCAGAATACAGACGTTTTCTGGCTAGTCATACAGCCTTCGATTAAGTATTAGCTGCTGATATACATGCTGACAGTCCATAGGTCCCTCCTTGGAATTTTTGAAAAAGACCACTAAGTACACACCCTTTGCCCTTATTCGTTGTTCTTTCATGTCCTTGCCGGGTGTAATGCAGGCCTAATGGCTGGAGCTAAAACAGTCATTTTGGACCGTAAGGAAACCCTAAGAATGGAGGTCCCACACAGAGGAGTCTGCATTCTTGAAAAACTGTCAGAGCAAAGTCAACATATTTGCCCATTTTCTGTTTTGGAAGTTATAATAAGTAAGGAATACACTTTTGTCTTAAGCCACTATTATTGTTTGGTTATCCCTTACTTTTAGCCAAACGTTTTCTTAACTGCACAGTACTTTCCATGTAGGGTCATTTTAAGTATTGGATATATTTTGTTCTATGCGCCTGACACGCGGCAGATGTCAACTAAGTACTCATTGTTAATATTGTAATATCACCTAGCTTTGCACATATTATATATTCAGTAAATTGTTGAGAATTATAGTAAATAAAATTCATGTTTCAGAGTAAACCTCGACGGAGAAATTCTCTTAGGTGGTTCTTCATGCAGAGACCAAAAGATGGCCATGCAGCCTTAGTCAGCGTAAACCCTGACTAAGGACCAGACCTGGGGTAGGCCAGCTTCCGGGGCTGGTCTGTGTTAGAGGGGCTTCGATTGGCCAGATATGGAGGCAGAAGACCGGCGTTCAGAGCCTCAAGTGTTCTATCATGCTTCGAACTGACGACCCGGGTCAGCCTAGAGGAGAAAAACGGAGGCCCCCAGCCTAGAACAAGCACAAAGGGGTTGAGACTTGGAGATAGTATTTACATTATCTGGTTCTTTGAAGCCTCGAGTGGGGTCGCTCTCTCCTTTAGCACCCCTCGTTAGTGCACAGACCCTACTACCTCAGAAAGAAAGTATGCAAAATACACTATTCGGAGATCTCACTTTCGTCTACTATTGCTCAGTTTTTGAGAGCCTGCTAGAGTACTAAAATGTAGGCTAAATATTTATTGAAAACCCACCTCATATCCAGCCCTCTAGATATGGTTTTTACATAACCTAATCACCATAAGTTAAGTACTGTTTTCCCCTATATTAGAGACCGGAAGAAGAAAAGCTAGGAATGGTACGCAGTTCACCCAAGGAGTGAGTAAGGATCAGACCATGTTCTGGCTTTAAATCTTATGGTTTTTCACGTTAAAGTCTTTAAAAAGCCTTGCAAATGAAACTAGATTTTAAGAACCATCTTCTCTACTCCTGAAGTAAGCTGGAATTTCTACCTTTCCCATGACTAAGACTAAGAAAAAAATCGGCATTCTGGTCCTCTCCCCTCCCTGAAGGCACTGGCTCTACCCTTTCTTGAGCCCCAACAAGTTCTGGATGTTTAGTGAGGCTGCTGCCCTGCCTTGCATGGTCCGATGGGCCAGAGACAAGGCCGGCATTCGGGAGTCACATCCGCCCACTGTCCTGTCCTTGCTTGAGCAAGAGCAAGAGCATGACAGCCACCACATGATGATGACCTGTCACACTGCCTTCAACCACTCTGAGGCTACAGGCATGAGAAGGCGCAATCAAAGAGTGAAATATCTTACTGATGGCATATGAGTGAAGCCAGGTTCATTCTACCAAGGGCATATGATGCAAACTACCTGCTTAACAAGTTTTTCTAAAGGAAACTCTTGGAACCGATTGCTTCCAAAAAGGCCGAAAGTCTCTTTCTGTGCCTGTGCCCGAAGACAGAGCACATGCGTTCTCACGATGAACTTATAAAATGTCTACTAAAATTTATCTCGGGGCAATGCAGTCGATTGCAAACCGTGGACGCACTTTCCGCCCTCATGTCCGTGGTCTTCAGCGTGCAAGGTTGCAGCACCTTTCTCCCTAGCCTTTGGACCTGGGCCGACCTAGTGATGTGTCTTGGCCAATGAATGTGGCAGAAGTTATGGAGCGTCAGTTCCAAGCTTTTGCTCGCTCTCTTTTGGGACCTCGCCCGGACCCGGTGTAAACAAGCTGAGGCTGGCCCGCCAGAGGATGAGAAAATGTGCAGCACAGAGACTAAAGCGTTGCCACCGAGGCCATCCCAGAGCAGGACTGTCAGCCCTCGGCTTGAGACGTAGATGCATGAGCCGTATTAACTGTTCCTGTTTAAGCCTGAGCTTTAACGCTGATAAAATGTTTACCGTCATCAAATCCATCGCTGAGCTTTGGGGTGATGGATTGTGAAGCAACGGCTGATACAGATGTGCTGACGAAAATGTTTTTATCATAGATCATGCTTGGCCTTGCACACTCTTTCTCATTTCATCTTTTTTTTTTTTTTTTTGGATTTAACACAATTTTTATTTCACTTTTTCTCAGTTCATCTTCACATACATAAAGGCTGCCATTATTGCAAATACTCAGTACGAGATACTGTGCCTTATATGTCGTAATAAGTTAATCCTTATAATACCTGTCACATGAGATAGATCCTGTTTCTTATTTATGGGTAAAAATAAAACAAAAACTGATTCTCAGGAGAGTTGGGTGAATTGACTAAGCCTACAGTTACCAGCTGAAATTTGGCAGAGCTAAGATTTGACCTAGGTCTGACCTGAATACCACACTAGCATTTTCTACTCCCTACCAGGGACTTCTACTTCCCTGCCCAGCTTTCAAGAGAGTAGTTTTATGCCTTATTTTTAGAGAAGAGTTTCAAGAAGCTTAAATAACGTGTCTGGGAGCACCCAACTAATAAACGGAAGAGTTGGGTTTTCAACCCAGGACTCACTGACTCCAAACCTGAATTCACTGAGGTTTAATATGAAGATATATATCCTAAATGGAGCGCATGTGTATATCCGTGTTATTTCTTTGTTTTAGAAATATGTCCTGTGCTGTTTAAATGTGTTTTAAAAGTTATGTTTTGCAAACCCCAAATTGTAATAGAAAGCAGGTTGTAAAGGAACTAGTGAGAGTTATTGCCCAGAAACACCAGCTGGGAAGCATTTCGGTGTCAATCTTATTATTGCTTTTAAATTAGCAGTGACTTCAAACGCCTTTGAAGTAGCTGGCAAGGAATGCCCGCATCGGGACGCAGTCACTAGAGGGTGTTCTCAGCAGGCGTGTGCTTTATAAACTTTCTTCCTCTTTACGCCTTGGCACCGAGAAAGGTTGGAAGGGAGGTAGAGGGATCCTAGCAGGAAACTTCTAGTGACATGGATTGCTAGGAAGACCCAATTAGCCTGTCCCTCTCGGTAGCACAAGCCCAAGCAGAGGGAATAAATTATTTGTGGCAGTAGCCAAGGCTGCTGACAACTTCAGAGACCACCCAGGAGGCCTTTCCATGTCAAGCCGACTGGAAGGCCCTGAGCGGCTCCGAGCCCGGGGCCTGATGAATTCCACCCTGAGAACAGAACTAAGTTAAATTACGTGATGGTTTGTGACTCCTGAAAAATGAGGGTCACGACATCCCTGTCTCCTACTCTTAACCTCCATCTGAAGACCTCCACCGGCCATCCTCCGAGACTGGGTTCGGACTCCGGGTTCAGACTCCACCTCTTTGAGACGTCTGACACGTCCTGGGACTTCTTTCTATCCAAATAGAACTCACGCATCTGTTCGTATACCCATCCATCCGTCCATCTGTCCGTCCATCTGTGCGTCCACCCTTCTATCCATCTATTCAGCATTTGATGACTTTCTACTCTGTACCTGCTGTTCTAGGCCTTGGGTATCCCACTTATTTTAAAGCAGACAAGGTTGCCCTCCTCCTCGTGATACTTAAGTTTTGGGAACAGTGTCGGGACCACCTAATAGGCAGACCAAGTGTGTGCCTAAGGAACCAATAAAGCAGGGACACCAAGAAATTGGAAATAATTTGACAGTTTTACACACACAACTATGCAACATGGAGGGGGGGATCACAACGGGTTTGCTTTTTTTTTTTTTTAATGTGTGTTTATGCTTTAGGAGTGTTTCTATATTGAATTACATATTGGAAGAAAAGGCACCACAGTCTTTCCAAGGCCTGAGGTCCCAAAAAGTCCTTCGTCTTTGTAAAGAGAAGAACAAAAGCAGTTATGCTCTGTGCTCTGATAAGAAATGCGTGTGAGCTGTGACAGGAACCAGAAGAAGAGGGGTCTAACCGGCTCTAAGGCTGGTGTGTGTGTGTATTGCACACGTGTGTGCATGCGTGTGTGTTGGTGGGTATCAAGGAAGCCTGATAGAGAAAAAAGTAGTCATTCCCTCCTGTCCGCTGTCACAGCCCCCTGACTACACCCCTGTTCTAGCTCCTGCCTTAATGAATTATCTCCATGTCCATTAGTGGCGGAGGCTGTAGGGACCCACTTGAAATCCCTTTGGCACCTCTAGGCCACACCCAGAGTGTCCTATCACAGGCATCTGCAACGTCCTGCTCACCCCAGCAAGGAAACCAGAAGGGCAGGAGGGACAGGGGCCCCAGGAGCAGCCTTTACCGCAGCCCACGACGGCAGTGAGTTAGGTGATCCATGGCCCAGCCTCATCCCGACTCTCAGGCAGCGTCGTGAGCTCTGCTACCCTGTGCTGAGATGCCAGGCAAGGCCGAGCCCCAGGAGTCACCAACATGGGAACACAGCCTCACTACCTTCCTCTCTGCCCAGTCTCACCCCTACTCCTGTACCAGGCCTGGGGGCGCCTTCAAATTAAACCCTTGCGCACACGCCATCCTGGTCTTAGAGTGCTTCTAGGGGAATCACAGCAAAGACAGGGACCGTGCTCGGTGCAGGCTGGGTCCACACAGTGCCAGGCATGTAGATGGGCGTGATCTGCATTGAACAAGTACATTAATGAATAAATAAATGAATGATGAGGTGTGGTTAGCTGATAGCAAACTTTCACCCTGTGTTTTCTTTTTTATTCAACTCAAGTGAACCTCTGGATAATAGCATGTTGAGGAGAAAATTATAATCTGTTTGGGAAGTGGCCGACAGGGGAACGGGCTTCTGGGAATGAGAGGCGCGAAGGCGGGGCTCGGAGGGAACCACGAAGCTCCGCTAACGGCCTTGCTTCTCCCTGTCCTGGGCTGCATCCTCCTCTCCTGGTGGACCTACAGAGACACCAAGAACAGCTTGCCTTCCACGCGTGACGATTTTGATCAGATCCAAAGCTTTCTTGGAGAATGCATCACCGAGATAAAGACTAAGGAGGTCTGACAAATCCTAGGTCGTTCTCACAAAAGCGGTGGCAGCCATTTATTCATGTGTTCAGTAATTGACTCACTCATTAATTCAGCCATTCATTCCTTGATTCATTGCCTCCCTACCTTGCGGACGCGAACGCCTTCTTTTAGAAGAAATGGTAATGAAGCGCGTGGTCCTTAGAGGCCTGAAGCCCGCATCGGCATCCTGGCTGTGTGATGTGGGGAAGGTTACTTAACCTAGCTGAGTTTCAATCACTTCTTGTGCAGAACGGGGAGACGCAGCATCCCCTTGCGGAGCGAGGAGCTTAAGCGGCAAGTGGTGTATGTGACGGGCTTGGAACAAGGGCAGCACGTGGCGGGGGCCGCAGCGGTCCTCACCGCCACCCTGCCCTTCGGGTTGCCCACGTGCGCTGCGTAACGGTCACTCCTTCTACACTTTGCTCCACTTTCTTTCTCCTAGCCGTAGCTTTCCTCTCCGCGGCAGGCAGGTTGCATCAACCAGGGGGAACTTAGTTCGCCAATCTCCTAATTAGTCCTGAAACATCAGCCCCGTACTGTGCTTGAGGACAGAAAACACGGCAAAGCGAGCGTCTGTGTCTCTTTTACGTGTCCAGCTCCCTTCGGGAGCTGCTGGCCCAGGGCCTTCGGGCTGCATCACTTGAGCTGTTTCAGGGCCCCCTTTGCTCCCCGGATTTCCAGCAGCTCTCGCTTCGCATCTGTTCCTCCTGTAACACTCGGCCCTTCCTGCTGGGTGCGAGGGGATTAACCAAGAAAAACAGTTGACACTAAGGTGTGACCAAGGCAGCCGCTCCCAAGGAGGCGTTCGTCTTAGAGCCTGTTCCCTTCGGACTGTGCTTTCCTCCCCTTCCCCTAGCTTGGCCCCGACACCTAATCGGATCAGTGGCAGTTCAGCATGGCCACTCGCTTGTCCTCTTCTCTCGCTTGGGAATAGCCAAGGGTAAGGGGCAGGGAGGAGAGAAGAGAGGTCAGCTTCCCGCAGCCAGCTCTAGGTTGCTCAGAAATAGGGACAGGACCCTGGTTTGCCGGAAATGGAAAACAGAATGTGTGTGGAAGGGTGTCCTCCTCCGTGGCAAGAACCACATCCTACGATTTATATTTTGTTAACCCTTTACAGTCCCACCAGTAGGTTCAAAGAGCCCCCAAGTATAAATTAGCATCATTGCCTGCTATAGAAAGCATAGGAGGAACTGGATTCTCAGAAGGGGGAGAGCTCATCTTGAATGCTCAAGGTCATGCTTGAGAGCGTGGATTCTCGGGGCAAAACTCCTGAGGCGAGTTGCTTCTCTGTTACTTACTAGTTGACTCGAGTTGGGTAAGTTAATGTGCCACAGGATTTAAATATGCAAAATGAAGACAGCCATACAATACACGTGCCCTCTGGTTGTCGGGTTGATCGCATGGCTCCACCCAGGTATGGCACCAGATGAATCACAATGCCTTGAGCTATTATTAAGCACTTGCTGTGTGCCAGACCCTGTCCTAAGAACTCTCTGCTCATAGGACTGGGCAGGAACTAAGTGCTGGTATCAGTCTGGCAGCAAGTAACAGTAAAAACAGAAAATAACAGCATCTTAGAGAGAGCAGAAGTTTATTTCATTCTCATATTAAAGAAGTTCAGAGGTAGGAAGCCCGAAGCTCGTGTGGCTACTCTGTGGTCATCAGGGACCAAGTCTCCTTCTAGTTCAAGTACTAGTTTCCACCCTCCAGGTCACCTCATGTTCCACGAGGCTCTAGCCATCACGTCCTGATCCTGGGCCGCAGGAGGAGGATCAAGTGTTTGGGGGAAAGGGATGTTTTGCCTTCCCGGTAAATCAGCTGTCCTTACAGACTTTTCCCAGAAGTCCCCCACACCCCTTAAGCTTATATGTCCTTGAGCAAAACTTAGTCACCTTGTCCTACCTACGTGCAAGCCAGGAAATGTCACCTTTACCTGGTGTATCACCACCTTGAACGAGTGGGAGTTCTGCCATTAAGGTAAAAAGGGACAAGACAATTTTTTTTGCCAGTTTATCTCTTTGGCTCCCCAACATCTGAACGTACCTTTCTCTATATTCAGAGCATAATCCCGGTATAAAGGAGAGGACCCCGACATCTCGTCCAGGGACCGTATTTCATTGAAGGTCTAGGACCTCAGAAGATGCACAGTTCTCTCTGCCAGATCTGACCGGGTCCCCCTGGACCTCGGTGGTGTAGAAACTAAGACGACCAATCGGCATCTCCGTCCCTACACACGGGCCCGCTGGTGGTGAAGGAGAAACGGCACATCTTCAGAAAGATCCTGTTGGTAAAGGGGAGGAGGAGGCAGACCCAGCAGCCACCGCTCCACGCTCCACGGGAAACGCCGCCGCCGCAGGGCAGGCCCTCGTTTCGCAGCCTAGGAGGTTCCTGTTCGAGATACTCTGGGAAGTTCAGTGCACGAGGGACCACAGCCAGAACTCTTGTCCGGCTCGAGGTTTTAAACCTGCAGGCTCCTGGATTTTACTTAGAGACAGCTTTGTCCTGTTCGTTCCTCTCTCCCGACTTGACGGACGTCTGAAATAATAGGTTTTGTTCAGGAGGCAGTACGCTGATTTCCATTTTACCAGCAAGTCTGTCTAATGCCACAAGTTTAACTATTGCAGCTGCCGATAATGCATTCAGGTTAGCTAACAATATTTCAAGGCCTCCAACTATGGATTCTTCGTCTAAAATGACAGTCTGCAGGCGAAGCGAAACCGCATTTCCTATGATTCCTTCTTGCAAATGGATAGATGTGGTTTGACTTTGTTTCCTGTAAAACTTTGCCCAAAGTGTCAGACCTCGTCGCAAACCAGCTGTGGTAGCTGGCCTCTAAGAGGGTCCCTAGTGACCCCACCTCCTCGTATTTACTTACATAATCTACGCCCCTTGCATGTGGGCTGGCTGAGCGACTCACCCTTCGTCAACAGGGTGTAGTAGAGGCGATCGATGCCACTTGGGAGCTTAGGGTTTGGGTGCCGCCTCGCTCCCATCCCATTGCTTTCTCTTTCTGAGGGGAACCAGCTGCCATGCTGTGATTTACCTTCTGGAGAGACCAACATGGTAAGAAACTGGGGGGGGGGGGGTTGACCCACATCCGGTGAGAAGCTGAGGGTCACAGTCCAGCAGGCTTTGCAGAACTAAGTCCTGCCAACAACTACCAGTGAGCTCGTCAGTGGGTTTCACTTGACCCTTTAAATGAGACTGAAGCCCCAGGCAGTGCCTCGGTTGCAACCTCAAAGGAACTTTGATTAAGAAAGACCCGGCTATACTGTGCTTGGAGGCCTATTTCCCCCCAAACAGATAATAAAGGTTTACTGCTGTTTTGGAGAAAATTGTTATGAAGAAAGAGAGAATTAATACACCAATATCTGGAATCTCCCTTTTGTCTAAATCTTGTAGCCTCAGGGAGTGTGTGGAGTCTATGCTCCAACGTCCCGTAGGGAAAAGGTTGACTGAACATTTTGCCAGCACACGTAGCATGGAGCATTAGATTCCTCGCCTGCAATGTCCTGGTTCTTAGTGTTTACCTCTAGTGCCTTATCCAGTAAGGAAATGCCATGTTTCAGATTATGTATTTCTGTAGTACATCTCTCGCAAGAACTAAATCCTACATTATTTAGACTAGATTCAGCTGCATCTAACAGAAACATCAATGTCACAGTAAGGCACACCGGAAAGAATTTTATTGCAGTCTCGTACGCTGAAAGTCTAGCAGTAGATAGTCCAGGACTTAGCAGTTCTGCATTCATCACCGTCCCAGCCTCCTTTCTTTTTATTCTTGAGTTCAGTATCCATCATCAAGACCACATCATGGTCCAAAATGGCTGCTTTAGCTCCAGCCATCAATCATATCTTCATTCCAGGGCCAGCAAAAAGCCAGTCAGCCAGTCATATTAGCTGAGTCAGCTCCCTCTAAGGACTCATCCGAGAAGTGTTTTTCGTACAAATTTTGTAAAATGGACAAAAAGATACTTCAAAATGGGAGACCTTGCAAGTCAACTACTTCCATGTCTCCCAAACTAGAAACTTTCATTCATGATTTTTCTATCTTTGCATGCCATCCATCTAAGATTACTTCATTTTGAATCATGTAGTGAAGTTATTTTCTTATACTTACATGCTGTCTGCACTGTCTTCACATAATGTGTTTTTAAATTGACTTTTATTTTTGAAAACTTAAATAAATGTATTTCAAAATAAAATCTTCCATTAGAAAACAGTACTTTCCATAAAAGTTGTAGAAAATAAAACAAAATAAAATGGGACAAAGGTGTACAATTATACATAGATATCACACCAGCCAATAAAAGCTCTGGGCCATTGGTCTGCTCTCTTCTTTTTTTAAAAAAGTTTTAATTTTTATTAATTATTGGGGTGACATAGATTAACAAAATCAAATAAGTTTCAAGTGTAGCTCTTCTTTATTAAAAATGAAGAGTAGCAAGACTCAGATTATAGCTCACTCTTAGATGAACCAGGAGGATCGTAAGGAGAGTAACTTTCTCACTACACTATTCAACGTAATTTAACGTCCTGTCTTTGTACCACTTAAATTGCCTCAGTTTCACCAGGGCTCTTTGTTCTATACTTTGGGACACACTGGCGTGTTCTTTTGACCAACGAGAAAATCCATTTCCCAGAAGCCTTGTGTCGATCTCTGTTTGCTCCTTGGCTCCCTGAAATGCTTGTAAAGAATTTATTGCATGATGCCGCAGTCAGCTGTTTCAGGGTCCATGTACTAGACTGAGCGCTCTCAGTGGGCTGAGTCAGGTTGGTGCACAGGGGACCCACCCAGAGCCTGTGCCATAGGTGGCCTGGAGCAAATGGAATTGCCCAGGGACACTCAACTTGTGTGTGAGGATGAAACTGTACCCCTTACTGTCTGGGTCCTCACTTATGGTGCTTTTAAAATCAGGTGTCTAGAGAGAGGGATCAATTCCATTCCAGGAACAGAGATCAAGGAGATTTAAAATAAAGTGTCGCTTTTTTATTTTTAAAACTCAAGGTTATTTTTGATATTTTTTATGATAAACTGTTGAGTACCTAATAATAGGTTAAAAACCAGCAAGGATTCACAATAGAAATCTCAGGGAAAGTTTGTTTAATTATACTGTCATTGTTGGTGACCTTACCTGTAACTATAAGAACAGCTGTTATTTAAAGAGCATTTTCTAGACACCAGACGCCATCCAAAACACCTGAATGTTCTCATGAGTTAGATAATTACTATTCCCGTTTCCATTGCAGGAAACTGAGGCACAAAGAGCTCCTCAACAGGCACAGAGAATATAATAGCCAGGGGGTGAAGGCAGAGTCTGCACTTGACTCACATACCTCATCAGCCCCTCTCTCTCGGCCTCACCTGGCTGTTCATCCAGGGGCTGCTATGGCAACAAGCTCAGTGTGAGTTCTACCAGCTTCAGGCAGGTGAGAGCTGCCAGCAACTCACCCTGGGCACCCTCTGCAGCATGCCTGTTGCCTCCCGTCCTGAGATTTTTCTGTGAACTCAAATCCACAGACCCACCAGTCACCTAATGCATGCATAGCCTGGGAGAACCCGGAAGTGACTGCCTCATGGGGCACACCTTCGATCAGTGGGAGGCGGAATCAGATGGGTGGATTCTCCCCACTCAGGCCCATGGAAGGCTGGCCAGAGATGCACTTTATATATTTTCTTGGAGGACAGTCCCTCAGGATCAGGCGCCCAGTCATACCTTGTGGCAGCTGACTTGACACAAACTCTTCTATTGGCCCACCCACCTGCCTCCTCCCTCTTTTTCCTCACTCTTGCTCTCTGGGATCACAAAAAAATACCACCCAGGCCCTTTTAACTCTTTATTGCAAGGAATCCAGTCAGCGATAGCCCAGATCTGTCTGATTCTGAAGATCACGCCTGCCAGCTGAGTTCTGTTGCTTCTACGTTGAATCTTCAGGACGAGCTGGCTTCCCGGGGAGATGCCCATGGCCTTTGGCACCTTGATGATCCAGCCCTTTTCCCCTCCCCACTCCCTGCCTCGGTGCTGACCTTCTTTGACTTTATTTGCCAGCTATGCTCAGTTCTGTTTTTAGCCCTCGGCACTTGTCTTCTCTTTGGAGAATGCTCCCCTCTCCCTTTTTTCTATTTCTTCTGCTTCCTCTCCTGGCTAAATCCTACACATCTTTCAGAATTTAGCCCCTGTGGCCTTTTCTGATCCCCCTAGTCCTCTGCCCGGACTAGGTCTCTGTTCCCTGCACCTTACGCGGATGCGCCTGCCTACGTATCATCATCTGCTCTCCCTGAGTCCCCAGCCCTTTGAAGGCTGGGGTGGTGTCCCATTGACATCTCTGTCCCTAACGTGAGCACGGGGCCTGCTGCAGAGTCTCAGCGAAGCTGAGATGATGGAGGGGTGGTCGAGGGCCAAGGGCAGTGCCGTCAGGTGCCCCGGGCTTCACTCCTGCTCTGATACCCACAGCCGTGGACTTCCGAGCAAATGGCTCTGAGCCTCAGCTTCCAAATCTGTAAAAATGGGGAAAACATAGTAGCTATGACACAGGGTTCCCACGAGGATTAAATGACATAAAGCACCTATCGAATTTAGCGAGGCATAAATAAATGTAAGCTACAATGATCAACAATTAAGTGATTTATTATTTCTTTTGAAAAGATAGGAGAGTAATGGGGGGCGGGGGCGGGAAGCCAGATTAATGGCCACATAGGTCCTCACACAGGTTTAATGAGTGCCCTCAAGTTCTAGGGGCTTGCGGGGCTCTCCCAGATTCCAAAAGCTGGCCGGCCAAGTCAGCCCAGCACATCCTTTACGGGGCACCCACCCTGCGCTAGGCACCGCATGCAGAAGCTGGGGCATTAGCAATGATGAGTTGGTGCCTGGCCTTCGTGAGCTCAAGGTCTAGCAAGGTTATGGCCTCAGAGGCACGATCTTTTACCACGATTTTATTCTCTCCCATCTCGAGGATAAATACATCCGTTTCTTCCACAAAGCGTTCATTGTGCATACGCCAGGTTCCCAGTCTCATCCAGGTGGTGGGGACAGAGCAGTGAATTTCTATTTCGACCTGTTGACGTTTACGCATATTGAGAAAGACAAAAAGCTTATAAAGAAACAAAAAGAGAGAGAGAGAGAGAAAAAGAATGGATATTCAACCGGCAGACAAGACAATTCCAGCGGGAGACATCGGATTGTGCGGGGCTGTGCAGGTGTGGAGAGCACGGCGCAAGCCGAGACCAGGAGTCCTCCAGCGCTGTGACAGCAGAGAGCCCGGGGAGGGGAAAGGGTGAGGCCGAGGGACAGAGCGCCAAGCCCGTCCTGCGAGTCCAGATTCTCTGCTACCACAGAAACCCAGCCAGAGAGGTGAAAGGGAAGTGGGCTTGCGTGCCAAAGTCTGGGTGTGGGCAGGAGGCGACTCGGCTCTAGAGAAACTGAACCCAAGATTAAAGACGTCTCACTGCAAGGACAGAGTTTCCCCATGTGGTGAGGGACACAGCCATCGATAAGTCTAGGATTATTTATTTCCAACCGAAAGACTTGAAATGAAAAGGACTCTCTGTTTAAAAGAATGAATTCCAGGGAACACCGATTGGCTTTGTTCGGGTCATGTGATCTTCCTGGATCACCAACAGTGACCAGGCGATGAGGAAATCTGATTGGCTCCACTTGGGTTACTTGCCATCTCCACGGCGGAATCGGGACCTGTTTGCAGAAGGAGATGAAAGGATCCCATGCAGACACAAGCAAATAATAGTCCCCAAACCTTGAGTGCTGTGCTAAGGAGTTGGGTTGCATCTGAGGGGGACAGAAATCATTTCAAGCAGAGACATGAAATGACCAGAGGCTGGTTTGGAAAGTACGCCCCAGGCACAGGGCGGAGAGATGGTTGAGCGGGTGGGGTAGACAGGCCGCTGGAAGACCCGTTGGGATGCTGATGTCACAGTCCCGCCCAGGTAACAGGGGTGCTGGGGTGTGGGGTGCTGAAGGAGGGAACACTGGGGGTCCATGTTTCATTCCAGGTGCAACTGGCTGTGAACAGGGAAGCACCAGCCTCCGCCGTGTGGATTGTTGACGTGCTGAACTGTTGGTCTCTCTGGGAATCCCTCTGGCTCAGCGAGAAGCCAGCACCCTACACTTCCTTATGCTTTTGCGCACGCCGAATGGGGCAAGGTGCAAAAAAACTCGCTTTTCTGATTGAAACGTTATGTTTCGATGTAACAAATGCAGCACACCCGCCATGTGCCACGCCCAAGGGTTTTCTTATTTTTAAAGATGAACGGAACACGCCTTTGCCAGACAAAAAGCAGCATCATAACCCCGCGCGTGTGAAGAACCCATTGTGTTTATACTGCTCACCTCCATCGGCCTTTCCCATGGGCCTGTGTCATAGCAGAAAAGACGCCCCGACCCGACCCCCGTCGATGCCTGCGGGAGAGGCCCGCCCAGTTCCGCCCACTCTGCTCTCCTGAAACCCACCCGTGTCCCACAGGAAGTAAGAGACTCCCTTAGGGTCTATACCAGGTGGGTTTTTGTTTTGTTTTGTTTTCATGTTTTGCCACATTCAGTTTAATCTTCACAACAGCCCTGCGACTGGGCATAACTATCCTCACTTTACATAAGAGGAAGCAGAAGCTCAGGGATGTTAAGTAACTCGCCTGAGGTCACGGAGCTGGTTAAGGATGAAAGGGTAGTCAGCTCAGGTGTGGTCGACTCATACTCTCTCTCCACAGCGTTTTAGCATTTCATCCTGTGGCCAGAGGGCTGGTAAATGTTGAACAATAGGCTCTCGGAGCAGTACTTGCTGATCATTACAGTGTGACGATTCCCACCACGGCTGATTTCAGACTATCAGTGTGATGTCATCAAATGCGGAATTAGAAAGGGTTAGGTATGGAGAGTTCTCTTGAGTCTAGGGGTTCACTGGGCTCATCAGCCAGACCGTAGTCTGGGCCCTGGATGGGGTCAGTTAGAGAGCCATCCTCCCGGAGTTTGATCTATGTGATGTGTTACCGGTTGAATTGTATTGAACTCCTAACTCCCAGGACCTGAGAACGTGACCTTGCATGGAAACGAGGTCATCAGATGTGTAATTTGTTAAGATGAGGTCATACGAGAGTAGGAGGGGCCTTGAAGTCGATATGACTGGTGTCCTTAAAATAAGACAGCCGTGGGAAGACAGAGACACAGGGAGAAGGTTACCAAAGACAGAAGTGGAAATTGGAGTGAGCTGTTTATAGACCGAGGTGCTCCTGAGGCTACCAGAAGCTGGAAGAAGCAAGGACGGATTATCCCCCCGGGCTTTGAGTGGGCGTGTGGCCCTGCCAACACCTTCATTGTGTGTCTGGCCTCCAGAACTGAGACAATATGTTTCCGTTGCTGGTAACTCACCCAGTTAGTGGTACTATGTTACCTCGCTTTGCAGGGAAACTAATGGTCCCTGTGTTTTCTCCCACCCCACCCCGCCTGGTTTGAAGTATGGCTGCCCTTGGGCAAAATCTCATTGTGTTTCTGGTCCTGCTGCTCTTTCCGTTCCACTCTGCATTTGAATCAGATTTCGGACAGCTAGGACCATGAGCTGCAATGTGGGCGAGCCCATGGCCTCCTAGAGGCGAGAACCTTATCTCAGCAGCTAGAATTAGTTGAACACATACTCAGTGTCAGGGGCTATACCACATGTTTTTTTTGTTTTGTTTTCATGTTTTGCCGCATTCAATTTAATCTTCACAACAGCCCTGCGACTGGGCATAACTATCCTCACTTTACATAAGAGGAAGCAGAAGCTCAGGGATGTTAGGTAACTCGCCTGAGGTCGCGGAGCTGGTTAAGGATGAAAGGGTAGTCAGCTCAGGTGTGGTCGACTCATACTCTCTCTCCACCGCGTCTTAGCATTCCATCCTGTGGTCAATTTGGAGGAGTCTTAATAGGCTACAGCTGCATGGACATCTCAGGGATTGCCCCCATCTGGACCCAGAGATAAGATGGGATTGGAGCGTAGGGGAGGAAGGTTGGAGGATGGTTAGAGAAATCAGGTCAATTGAATTAGTAACCCTGGGTCCCTTTGGTGAGCTTATCCACATCTAGTGGTTACCGTTTCCATGTGGCAATAATAACGACAGGCCCACAATGATATTGTAATAAACAACCTTAATTCCTCGTGTGTGCACAACACTGAACAGCTGTGATAAATTTCCCCGTAAGTGGTTTTCATCAGTTCTCAGGCTCTCGGGCCAGACAGAGCTGGGTTCACATTCCAGCCCTGAAATTCACTCTCGCGCAAGCAAGCCGTTCAATCACTCACGAGTGCGGATTTTCAGCTCCCGCACGCATATCTTCATACGGGGCGTTAGAAGTATTAAACGAGGTGCCGTGCCGGGGGCCCAGTACACGGCAGGTGTCGGAGGAGAAAGTGCTCCTGTCCCTACGCGAAAGGCGTTTTCCTCAGTATTTCCGGCCCCCTGGTCCGCCGGGATCTTCCCCGCAGGATGCGCTGGTGGCGATTCCTATTTCCTGATGGAGAGAAGCGAATCTGCCACGTGTTCCGAGGATATGCCTGTTCTCTGTTTTCCCTGAACCAGTACGACACCACTATGTGTTTTTGCCACCTTACACCCCTCTTTTGTGTCACCCCCCCCCAAAGATATGCTGAATTCCTACTCCCGGTACGCGTAAATGTGACTTTAATTGGAAATAGGGCCTCTGCAGATGTAATCAAGAGGAGGTCATTGGGGTGGCCCCTCATCCGGCTTGACTGGGGGCCTCCTAAGAAGAGAGGAGGCCCATGCAAAGACAGGCACATGGGAGAGAATGCCACGTGACCGCGGAGACGGCAGTACAAAGGTGGTTTTCTATAATCGTCCTTCAATGCTGAGGTAAATGAGAGTAGACAGGGACTACGAGAAACAAGGAGCTAACAAGGGAGGGAACCAGTAGAAACTGGGCACCTGCCATGTGTGGCTCTCTCCCCTGGCCGCATTGCAAATGTCTCATTCACGCCTCATACCCCGTAAGGTGAGCATTCTTGTTCTGACTTTCCAGATGTGGAAACTTTAGTCAGAGATGATAAATACCCAACCCACGGGCTCTCAGTGAGCAAGTGACTAAGCCAGTCCCAAACAGAGATCTCTCAAATTCCCATACTTGCCTGTGATCTTTCCACGTTATGCAAAGCCATTGAGGCAACAGGTAACATTTCAAACAGACGATCGTTATCAGTGGCCATTGCACCTGCTGGGACGGGAGGGAGGAGGGAAGGGTTGATGAAGGCACCCGGTGAAGTCACAGAGAGGTGACCAGGATGACTGCTCGGGAGCCTCCCTGCCCGAGCTCCAACGTCGCCTGCACACCCGCTAGCTGGGTACCTTTGCCACATGGCTCCCTCTCTCAGTGCCTCAGCTTCCTGGCTGGACGTGTGGCAATAACAGGCCGAGGGATTATGGAACTGTCGTGAGGATTAAATGAACATCACGTAAAAGCGCTCGGAGCGGTCTGTCATGTGGTGTGCGGGACATAAGTGCTCATTGCTGCCATTATGTTTTATTATTCAAAATGTGACCCATGGCGGCGCCCTCTCTCGCCCCGAGAAAGACATAATGACAGCGCGTCGATGACTCGTTCCTGCTCATGGCTCTCAGGACGTGCCATGATCTACCCTCTGCTACTGCGACTTCCTGAATCTTGGCCGAGCCGAAGTACTGTGTATCTCATTAGACAGCTGTCTGCCGGGGTGGCTGACAGTATCTTTCACGAGGCTTTTTGCTGAAGTGGGGTGACTTCTGCGGCGTTTCGTAGCCATTAATAAGAACACAATCTGGAAGGAAAGTGCTAACGTGTAATTGGCAGTCATGACTGCCAGCACTAATTCAGGGGTCCGTGGTCCCCGGTGTCTGAGTGTCTGTCTGCCACTCGTCTGAAGGGTATCGGAATGCTGCAGGTGTACGGGAGTCACGTCCAGCTGCCTCCTCTCCCCGGTATGACGCTCCATCTCTGAGGAACCCCTGATAGTCTGAACTAAGTGTTATGGGGTGTCCCGTGTAAATGGTGTGAACTGGGGAACTGTTACATAAACCTGGGAGGCTGAGCTGAAGCAGAGAAAATATGAATGGGATGTGATGTTTTGGGGGCAGTTCGGGATGTTTTATCTGTTTATAAATTCTTTTGACTATTTTTCTAGGATCACAGTGACCAGCACTCATCTGAGCAACGATTGCCTTTCTCTCCTGGGACGTGCTCACCAGAAATATGGATCAGACACAGTAGATAGAACCAGCCCAGCTTTGGGGATTTTGCTCACTTTGTGTCGTGGGCGGGGACGGTGTGGAGATTAGGCAACAAGGAGTTGAGTTCTCTTGCTCAAAGGAAGCAACTGACCCTGGGGAAAGACCCAAGTACAACTTTGTGTTACTCTCCATCAGGGCCTTCAGCTCTTGGAGTTAATTTCAAGCACAAATGTCTCTTATTTAAGTGGTGAAAACCATCACGAATTATGCAAAATTTGCCGGAAATGGGGAGATTACGAGGAGATCTCCATCAGATGTGTAGTATGTTTGAGAGGCCGATGAAAACGTAAGGAGATGGTAAAAATATGGCATAAAAATAAAAAATAATTTGGAGCCCCAGAGAAAGCAAAATAGTCTACAAGGATGTGGTAATTCAAAACCAGATTAATCGGGTAAAAATCTATAGATTATAAGACATGAATTTCCCTAAGAGATGGAGAGTAGATAAAATGAAACTGAAATGATCACGCATATATGCAAATAAATCGAAATGCATGTACTCTGTTACACACACACACACCCCTATCTTCACATCTGATATACTCACGCAAATGAAAGGGTTGCACACCGGTCTATAAACACTGTTCCATAAACACCATCCGTGCCTTCTATTTTTTTTAACTTGATACATACTGTGGAAACTTTAGTATTGATGCATACCATTTTTTGATATCATTCTAGGACATGCTTTTTAATGGTTTTAAACTATTTGTAATGTAAATGCATCATAATTTCTATCCATAATCAGCTATCGATGAATGTGTAGATTGTTCCCAGTTTGGAGCATTTTATTTTTTTTACAAGTTTTTCAAGCAATACTGCATTTAATACCCTTAGCCATATGCTGTCGAGTGCACGTGTGGGTAGATCTGTGGACGAAACGATTCTTTGCAGTAGAATTTCTGAGTTAAAGGGTATTTGACTTTTGCCAAATTGACCTTTGAAGGGTTAAGTCATTACCACTGTGTGAATATCCATTTCCCTAAAACCTTGCCCAAACCGTGTTTTGTAATCCTTTTTAATCAATGCCAATCTGATAGCTAAACATAAAAACAATATCTTGCTGCTTTAGTTTGCATTTATTAAATCACTGAGCAAGGTTAGGCTTCTGTTTATATCATGCTAAGCAATTTGTATTTCTTCCTATGAACCCAGTACATAATAGGTACACAATAAATATTTGCTGCACAATTAAATATACTGTCTGTACAATCGTTCCTTTTATTATTAGTCTGAATTAACTCTTTATGCAGTTGTCACAAGTACTTATTTCCCTATTTGCTCTTTGTCTTTTAATTTGTTTGTGGATATTTTTTGGGGGAGAGGCATTCAGAGGCATTTCCCTTTTTAATGTAGTCACATTTCTTATTATTTTCAAAGCAATTTATAGCTCTTAAATCCTGTTAGAAGTTTCCTTTTATTCCTCTAGGTAGACATGACACCCTTAATAGGCTTCCTTTCTCCCCCTGAGCATTCCTGTGTGATCCCCACATTGGACTGCAGTCCCTTTGCCTGGTGAACTCTCTTCCCAGCCCCTGCCCATGTGGTGACCAGCGTCTGGAGCAGCAGAGGGCTGTCTTCTTGCTCAAGGGAGCCTCGCCTTTGCTGAGTACTGCCAGGTATCTGTACCTACTCCTGAAATGCATGTGGGGCACAGATGATTCCACGTGCAAGCCTAGGGGACAAGCCAGGGGGCATTCTGGAAAGTGTCTGGAAGTAGAAAGTTGCTGCTACGGGGAGCCTTAAATGCCAGACTAAGCAAACTGATTTTTCTCCTGTGGGATTTAGAGCAGTCTACCCAGGTCTTAGCACTTTGTGGAGGCGCTGGATTTAGACGGAAGAGCAGGGATGTTAAGGTCCTTGCTCTTGCCGTGTAGGCGCTCTTTAAGGAATTCCTATTTAAAAATCTTTCTCTTCAGGTCACTTCCCCATCTGGCACCCATTGTCCATGGTCCGGGTGCATCAGGCAGACCCAGGTGCATCGGATGCATCAGGTGCATCAGGTGCTTCTGGGCCTGCTGACCACCTGGGAAACTAGAGTGCCGCCCTCAGAAGGCCGGGTGCTCTAGACGTGCCTTCAGATCAGATCCAGGGGCCCCTGCACACACGTGCCTCGGTCTCCCCAGGGAGCCGCTGCTGCTGCCCGTTCAGCACACTTCTCGCCCTCCTTCTGACAATGACACTCCCCTATGTGAAGAGCGCCTGCCCCACACGATTCTTTACCCACGAGGACAGGTGACGCCATCTAGGTTAGGAACGGGAATCTTGACTGGAAGCCCACAGGTAGATAGGATCCCTCCGTCACGAGCTCTTGTAATGCGAGCTCTGTCTTTGCTTAGGTGCCTAGTAGGTTGGCCATCCCTGCCCCCAAAGCCTGAGATCGGTCAGGATTCCCATGGTCCCAAAGGCCACCCCAGGACTTATCCAAAAAGCACGTTCCGCCTTATGTTTAAATTCGATTCTGTTGCTTACACTCCAAAGACTCTAGGAGAAAAAAATGCCCGCCAGTCACCGTGGATGACACCGCAGCGTGGGGCCCCCACCCTGGCTTTGCTCTGCTCACCGTCCCTTGGGCGTCTCATTCTTGGTAACCCAAAGCTCTGGCGGGCCTCTCATGGATTCTCGGTCACAAGGCTGGGAAGACTGAGTTCCCCCCCCCCCCAAATCAGAAAATTGAGTCCCTAGGAGAATCAGGAACTTGCTAGAGCTGAGGAGTCCATGGCAAGGGTTGACACTCGTCGTGAGCTAGCCCGTGTTGATTCTGCCCCGGCTGGCTGTGAGTTGGTGCTGAGGAACCTCGCTGGTGTCTCGGAGGCAGAACCAGGAAACCCTGTCATCTGTTCGTGATTACAAGGCTCGGCACGCCCCGCAAAGAGTCCTCTGGCGCCTTTCCTCTCTGCAGACACGTTCAGCACATTTTTAGAAACCGCACTGAGGAGCGCTCCCTGAGAGAGTGAGTAAACACTGCTTAATATTCTGAAAACATAAACAGCCGCGGAGGAGGCCGTCATAAGCAGCTGAGGGAAGGCTGACTTGGCACTGGGTGGGGAGGGGGGTGGCGGGTGGGGGGGGAGCCAGCTGTTGCTGGCATTCGATTAGCAGAGGTTGTAAAATTCCTTGCAATGTAAGTATTGTCGACGAATAGATCTTAAGCTTGTTCCCCATGTTGCTTGCTGGCGCGTGCTTGCTGGTCGGATTTGTGTCCTTCTGGACATTTTGGAGAAATGAAGTGTGCCAGAATCGATGTCGCCTTTCCATAATCCTCTCTCCATACTCGTGTTATGCGCTGAACTGTGCCTCCTCGGAAGACGTTTTCGAAGCCCAGCCCCAGAACCTCAGAATATGACCTTATTTGACATAGGGTCGTTGCAGATATAATTAGTTAAGATAAGGCCGCGCTAGAGTAGGAGGGCCCCTTAATCCCACGGGACCTGTGTGCTTATAAAAATGGAGAGGGAGACAGGAAGAACGCCGCGATCCGAGGTGACAACGGCAGAGATTGAGGTGGCCCTGCTGTAGGCATGGAATGCCAGGAGAGATGCGAGCAGCCAGGACGAGGCGAGCAAGGCCTCTCCCTCCCGCGGGTCTCAGAGAAGGCACAGCCCGGCAGACCCTGCGATTTTGAACTTCCAGCCTCCAGAACTGTGAGGCGATCGGTTTCCACCCTTTGAAAGAACCCAGGATGTGGTGCTTTGTTACAGCAGCCCTCGGAAGCTGCTACACCATAGTGCTAACCGTCTTCCCATTCTACGTCGAACTTATCCCCAACCCCCATTCTTTCATGCGTTTGGTTGGTCATTGAGCATCGACCGTATTTTCAATTCAGAGTCGGGTGCTGGGAAGACAGCGGTCACGGGACACAGTTCCCACCTTCACGGAGCTCTGGAAATGGGGGTAGGATAGATGTGGGCCTGCCGACAGGTAAATCCCACTCCGACTCAGGTTTTTAGAATTAATCTCCATTACCGACTAGTGTCTGTGTGTGTGCGTGTGTGTGTGTGTGTGTTGGATCTTTAATCATATTGTAAACGCCTCAGAAACTCATTTCTTCTCAACCGTTTTATCATGAAAAATCCCGAATATACACATAACTGTTGAAGAAGTCGTTGCCTCGACCACCCATAAACTCGCCGCCTAGATCTAATGATCGTTGACAGTTGCCGTATTTGGTTTTCACGACCCAATCGCTGCCTCTTCATACCCATCAGCTGAATGTCGCGCTCCACAGGCGTGAGAGCGCCTGGACTGCGCTCCGTGGGTGGAGCCCGGGCTTCGCAGTCCACTTCTGTTCTCTCACATGTCTTCCTACCCTTCTCTTCACCCCGGTTCCCTCATCTGTCAAATGAGAATCATAACAGTACCCTGTGAGGGACACATGCCTTCATATGTGAAAACTACTTTAAAACGATGCCTTTCGAGCATTATTTCTTTTAATAATTATTTCCTACAGCTCTTGGAAAACAGTGGGTGTGTGATTCTCCTGGTGAGGCTGGGACATGCCCCGAGGAGGACCTCGCTCTCCTTTGATCCATCCTTCAGCTCGTTTTTCTTTTAGGGCACGTGCTTTAGTCATGACAACTACGAACTGGTCACAACCCAAAGCTGGTTAAGTGGTGAATGGAGAAACAATTCGTGCTATATTTATTCAATCAGATAATACTGGGGGGAAAAAAAGGAAAAAAGAGAAGATATCGGTGATGTATGCAACAAGATGGATAAATTCCAAAACATTATGCTAGCGTTTTAAAGAAGTTAGACACAAACGGCCACACATTGTTTGATTCTGTTTGTATAAAATTACAAAAAGAGGCAAAACTACAGTGACAGAAAGTGGCCGACTGGTTGCCCGGGGCTGGCGCAGGAGACTGACATTAGAGGGGCATGAGGTTGATCTCCGGAATGACGGAAATGTTCTAACTCACGAGGGTCATGGTACTTACATAACTACATTCATTTGTCAAATCCATCTAATTTTAAGCTTAATATGTGTGCATTTCAGTGTATTTAAATTATGCTAAAACTGATTAAAATCATTAATACAGTATTTATGTTTTGGCTTATTGTGTATCTCCTCTGCTAGAATCTAGAACATAAGCTTCTTGAGAGCAATGTTTAGAACCAGTATGCTCGGCACATAATAGACTATAAAGACTTATTAAAAGACTACATATTTCATGCTACTGACAATAGGTTTAACGCCAATATTTCTATAATTAAATCTAATATTCAACATTTACAACATGAACAATATATTTAATATATATCATGAACAATATATTCTCATAACGTTGGACTTAAAAAAAGAATTTATCTCATAGCATTATAATGAGAATAAAATAAACCCTATCTGACATCCGATGAGTATGCAGTAGGTCAAACAAATTTGTTATATGACTGCTTCATCTTTATTGCCTCTGTTAATTGTTGTTATTATACTTCTCAAGATCAGAGTCTTGGCATTTATTTTTGCATTATTATTATTATTATTATTATTATTATAGCACACAATAAGTGCTCACTAATGTCTAATGAATACCGGAAGTCCTCACTTAATGTTGTTGATAGATTCTTCAACTTTAAGTGAAACAAGTTATAACGTATAATGAAACCAATGTTATTAACAGATATAATTGATATCACATAGTTTATGTAAACACGAGTTAAATTCCCAGGTATCTATCTCAACAATGTTACAATTAAAGAACACTAAATGAAATGATGTTATTTGGGGACTTGCTTCCTTATGGTTTCAAGAACCACCTTTCCTCATGCCTGGGGGTATTTATATGCACGATTGCTTATTCTAGGAATGTTACCCACCTCCCCCATACACATGCACACCCATGCACACACACAAGTGATGTTTATACTTATTGTTGAGGTTTAAGCAACACTTTCACAGTAAAAAAAAGTCCCTGACTTCTGAGAAGAGACTAGATGACCTCCTTATGTGCTTTCATAATACTCAATACTTTTCCTTCATAGCACTCGCCAACTTTACAATGAAACATCTGTATTATTATTTGGATTGTATCAGCTCCCCAAAGGCCGGGTCTCTATTGCTTAATCTTAACATTTCTTGACAAGGAGAAGGAAGTAGGATGAGAAGAAGGTAGTAGGCTGGTATTGTCAAATTTCTCTTTCTTTCTTCCTTCCTTCCTTCCTTCCTTCCTTCCTTCCTTCCTTCCTTCCTTCCTTTCTTTCTTTCTTTCTTTCTTTCTATCTTTCTTTCTGATGTAGCTCAAATGCATTTTTTTTTTTTGGTTTTTGTTCACAATATTCTCTCTTTCCAATGAGGTCCTTGTTCCATTTCTTTACTATGTAGGCTCATGGCTGCATTTCTTTTTCATATGCCCAGGTTCTGGGGTCTAACTACTCTTTTTGAAACATGTATTCTGATTTTCATTTGTCATAAAATTCCTTCCCCTTGTTTATGGAGCTCACCTTGAAATACAGTTTAGAATCTACCAAGATGTCTGATACGCAGTAGGAATTGAACAAAGTTGGTTGAAATAAGTGTACACTCACACATTTTGATTGTCTGGTTATCTCTTATGGTCTGCATGGAACCACAAGAATCTTAACATATTTCTTTCATTTTATCTTTAGTCAACAATAGTTACAAATGTGTGTCAGACAATGTGGATGGTCCTAAAGAGACAGTGGTGAGGACAATAGTCACTTTCTTTAAAGAACTTTCAGTCCAAGTAAGGGAATGACCTAATATACAGCACAGTATAAACAGTTCTACACTAAGGCGAGCTCGGTGTCCCGAGCCAACACTTCAGGGGATAGATGGAAGGTCAGGGAAGGCTTCCCAGAGAGGCCAAGGCACTTCCCATCGTTCCTGATCCTGTTGGCCTTCCTCGAAGGGAACACCTTTGCTCCAGTGGAAGACATCAGCAAAGCTTTTCTTTTGAGTGCAGAGGATAAGCATTAGCAAAACAGAGTCACATACCGAATCCTGGGCAGGGCTTTCTTTATCACCATAATGGCTCTTTGAGGAAGAGGAGTGTACTATGTTCATTCTACCCATAAAAAAAATAGAACCTAGGAGAGATTAGCGAACTCTGCTGAGGACTCACAACTGGCGAGCGTGAGCCCCGTTCCGTCTGGCAATCCATGCTCTTTTCTATTGCCTACTCAAGGCAAAATGCAACAGAGAGCCCCCAAATTCCTGCTTATGATCACATAAACACTATGAAAACTGACATCCAATAGTCATTCTTTTTTTTTTTTTTAATGCAATAGTGGAATGGTGGTGACGATAAAGGTAACAACACAATCTCCTGATCAGGAAGGCTGCTTTCGGTCCCAACAGAGGGGTCACGTGGACCCCCTCATGGAGGCCATTTTGCAGATGACAAGGAGCTCAGAAATATGCAGCAGCTTTTCCAACATACCAGACCACGCAGGGGCAGAGCAGGATGCGGACGGAGGCCCCTCGGTCCCTGGCTTAGTGCTTGTTCCTCTAAGTAGCAGGAACTTTAGCTCGACAATTAAGACCCTAATTACTGTTTATCACTGTTTTCCCCACTTGTACAACAGAGCAGTCTGTTAATTGTATGGTGAGTGTAGACAGATTAACACAACGAAACATCGTTTTGTTCCTCACTTGGCTTGCTGGGCACATTATCTGGAAGGATGCTGGTTCGACATACACACAGTATTTATAGGACTTGAAGAGTAGATATAGATAACATGTAAGGGCTATTTTTTTTTTTTTTTTTACTAGAAACTGAATCGGTATACAGCAACTGATTAATAACCTGGAGAATGAAAATGTCAGGTCTATCGCCTAAGCATTGGCCAGCCGGCCTCAATTTGTTTTGGCTAAGGATCAGCAGTCACGCACAGGCAGAAGAAAGACACCTCTGACAGTGAGAAGCTCCTCTAAATATCAAGATCTGTTTAAACAAGACATTCAGAAACACAGGCGATCTAATTAATAATCCATTATATAAGTAATATTTGCTCTTTTTAACTCCTGGGAACTTCAATGAGGTCTCTTCACAGTAAAGAACACAAACCAGTTTCTCGGGTAAGGGTTTGTGGTTGATGTTCTTAGAAATCTTGGTGCCTGGTCATGACTCAGGCAGCAAGGGAGGAGACCAGAATCTGACATGATACCCACCGAGAGAGGCCTGACGGGCATCATCTCTGCAAGCCCTAGCCCTAGAATGAAATCCTGAAAGCCAAACGCCTTTCTTTTCATCTTTAAACCTTCCATTCATTTGCTTTAGCTTTCGAAGGAGTGTTTAGACGTAGGACTGTGAGTCACTGGGCCGTCGATGTTGTTTACGTCTCCAGACACATCTGTGGCCACGCCCTTCTGCCCCCTCACGCCTTGGCCGTGTGAAATCCCCTGGGCTCTCGGGGATTTCATGCTCTCACCTGCTTTCAGAATTTTTGCCCAATTGATTCTGTTGAAATTCTCTTTTCCCTTCCTTGCCTAGAAACTCTAGTCCCTGTTTAGGGCTGGCTCCAGTATCACCTGCTGGGGAAACCTTCTCTACTCTCTTACTGCCATTTCCGCCACATCCAGCTGTCACTCCGAGGCAGTGGCCCCTCCTCCAAGCAGCCAAAGCACTTGGTATTTACCACAGTCACCTGTGCCTGAAAGAACAACTCCCTGGAGAAATCACCCTGCTCCCCTAACTTGGACGGAGGGATTCTCATGCAGCCCTTTTGTGTTCAGAAATAACAGGAGACGATCTACCAAAGAACAACCTGGATCAGAGAATAAAAGAAAAAAAACCACTGGAATAGATTCGGACTGTTTCCCATCTGCTTCCACTGGCCTGTCACTAGCTCAGGGGCGGTCAAGGCGAACAGATGGCTCTGTGCTGAGTCTTGCTACCAACAAATCGCCAAGTACCCAGGGCATAGTCCGAAGGCACGTGGCCTTTTCTCTCCAAAATATCGGAAGATGCTATGACCAACGGCAGTAACGACTGTGCAGATATCACTGCTGTTAGGAAAATGCCCTCCGCACTTAACGTGCGTTTATATGGCACTGTGTTTGAGAATCGACGCTTATCCCTGGAAAATGTGTGTGTTTGCTCCTTTCCTTGATCTACTATCTTTCATTTGATGATTAAGAAGAATAAGGGGGCACTTCTGCACCTTACTCAGGAGAAGAGAATTTGAAGGGGTTGAGCTATTATGATGACTATTGGGGGCCAGATCTGATCTTGGAATAACCTGCTGAAACTTTGGACTGAAAGATCTGGACTTAGAAAAAAAAAAAAAAAAGTGCTCCTGGGAGATGGCCGTGTGTCCTCGAGTGGCCGGTGGGTAGAGCGAAGGGGTCAGGCAGTGGCAGGGCACAGACTGCATGTGCAGACCTGTCTTTGTGGGTAAGGGCTGGGGATTGTCACAGAAAGCTCGGGAAAGGTGCTCTTCTCAACTGTAGACTGGTGAGCAGCGTTAGAAACTTTTCTTCTAATGTTTCTCTATACGATGAGGATATTCATGCCTTTTCTGAGCCATTTAGCAGGGTCTAGGTGGTGGAGATAGGGAGGATGAGGGCAGCAAGATGCTTTTCCTAATGGGGCTTACGCGGTGGGTGGGGCCACGCGTAATAAATAAAAGCAAAGAAATGCACACAGCGGGTTCGGGTCATGATAATAGTAATGCGAGTAGCATTTTGTCAGAGAGCACCTCTAGGGGTTGGGGATGACGTGGAGAGTCAGCGGAGAGGGGAAACGTGAGCCGAGACATGACTTCATGGCACCGGCCAAGGGCAGACCTGGAGGCAAGAGGTCGCAGACAGAATGGAAAAGCAAATGCACAGACCCAAGGTGGAAACAAGCGGAGCATCTTCAAGGCGTGGAAAGGGCTCGAGGTTTCACTCTAGAAAGTGAGACGGAGAGGACTCAGGGAGCAATCGGGAGGGGTGAGCAGGGGCCGGATCTTGAAGACCGTGGCAGAGTTTCTGGGTCTGAAGTGTTATTGGCAAATCCATGCAGTACTGAATGCGATATAATTTATGTTTTTAAGAGTTCTGGTTGTTGAGGGAGAATAGATTTTGGGAGTCAGAGGATAAAGTAGAATCTGAAAAATCAGTTAAGAGCCTATTACGTTAGTCAAATGACACGTAACTGTGAGTTGCCGGGGTTAGGGTCCTCTTAATGTTGTTTGGGGGCATTTTGGAGGAAAACGCGGAAGGATTTGCTACTCTAGTGAATGGTTTCGTATCCTCGCTTCCCACGCGTGGCACCCACCAGCGATGTTAGCCGTGTTCGTATAACTTTGTGCAGTGATAACGTGGGGAACGCCATGTTGGAGCAGCACACCTGCCTCCCGTTCACGCGCTTTCCAAGCCCACTGACAGCGCAAGAAAAAGGGTCCCCAACAGTGCCAGAGCTCTAGCCACAGATTGAGAACTGGGGGGGCAGGTATCAGGTGCAGAAATCGTTGCCAAGGGTACCCCTTGCAGGAAGACGTAAGACACACCGCCTCTTTATATCGTAGAGCAGGGCGACACTTTGGGGGTCGCGTGAGCAGAGGAATGCAAGAGAAACGTGTGCCACAGACCTCCCCGCGCTGCTGCTCGTCATTCGTCAGGTCCTTCACTGAAACACGACCCCCGCGGAGGAGCTGAGCTGTACTCACTTTTAGGTCCCAGTACGCGGCGCGGTTTCCAGCATCTGATTCACAGTAAATGTCAAATGAATGGATGGTGGCGTCGTTTATTAAAAGCCGTTCGGTGTGAAGAGTTAGGCTTTTTCTGACTTTTGAAGCGAGGGCGGCAGGAACGCGACTTGGAATCAGGCATCCTGCCTTCGTTGCACTGCTCCGTCTCGGGAAGGAAGCGTGTCGCTGCTCCATATTCATCACTGTGAAATAGCTGAACCTTCTCCAACAGAGGCCTCTTTTTTGCCCCTGGCTTTGCAATGATGCAGTTTGTACCGGCCCGAGGAAAGGCATATGCATTGGCACGAAATGTGAATACGCCTATTAACATTTCTCCCCGAGAATGCTGGGAGCCTCAGGAATCAGCTGAGAGGTTCCGCGGGGGCCCCTGGTCAGCACATTCTTCGGCTCTTGGAAAAGGGCAAGCACAGAATATTTACGGCCCCCGAGAAATGGCCTCATAAAAATGCATGAGGCTGTGTGCACAGAGTGATGACTTGGATGAAAACAGCGGTGTTTACACTAAAAATATTCACACCTCATCAAATTGTCAGTCTTGTTTGCTGACAACAATGGGATCTTTCCCCGTGTAAGGCGGTAATAGCTCTCCGCAGAGCATCGAGCATTATGTCTCATTAATCCTTCCCAGATCCCGGCGAGGTGGGTGGTGAGGGTTAGGTTTCCTGTTGTATCGGAAGAAAATAGATTAAGAAGCGTTTTTTTCCTCTCTCTCTCTCTCTGCCATCACATGAAAGAGGATATTTGCCAGCTCATGTTTGAAGCTGTATTAGTCCATTGTGGCTCTTGGGGCTTGGCCCTTCCTAATGTCACCTCGTCTAACAACATTGTACCCATGAGAAAATGGAGCATAGGGCTGGAAACTCAATTCGCCAAGGCCCCTCTGCTACTCAGTGGAACATCCACGCCAAGCTCACTTGTTTTATCCCTAGAGACAGGCAGGACAGCTAGGAGGGCAAACCTGTGTAAATGCCTACTAGATGCCAAGCATTCGCAGGTGATAGTTTTATAACCACTATGACACTCTCGTGTGGTTACCTTTATTATTCTTTCATTATCGTTACTGTTAATTATTTTAGTTTTCCAGGCGACAATTGTAAAGATCAAGGGACACATAAATTACGTATTCAAAACAAACCCAAACGTGCCATTTGACGCCAAAGCTGAGATCACGTGAGGTGTCACGTTGCCCTTAGCTTTGAAACCGCTGGCCATATTGACCCACACAGCTCGGTCGTTTTTCCCTTCTCGATAGGGTCTCGCAGAGAAGAGGCAGCTTAGGATGCGTGGAAGTAGGAATTCAGACAGACGTGCATTCACGTGCTGATCTCTTCCTTACTAGATGGGTGCCTTTGAATGCGGCAGGAAGTCTGCTTAAACCTTAGTGTTCTCACCTTCCAAAGAAATAAAATATGCACATATCGTGATAAATGAAAAGATAAAATGAGAGAGCGCAGAGAGAGTGACGTCACCCCAAAGGACTGCTCCTGTACTGCTCCTTCCCCGGCAGCAGGCTTGGGAGTTTGTTACATAATCTTATGAGAAAAACAAAACAAAACAAAACAAAACGAAAAACCCATGCCTGTCTGTATTGTTTTGAATTCATTCCCTTGATTTGACTCATCGATAGTGTCTAGAATAGTCAACACGTTCTTGTTGCTTTTCAATAGCTGTCAGCCTCTACTCGCAGGGGTCATACTCTCAAGCCTCATACCAGAAGATTGTTGAGTCTGATTATTCAAGCTGCTTGTCAGTAGGAACCGTACTGCTAGTCTATTGATCCCTGAATATGTATTAAGCCTCTAGATATTGCATAGGACTTTGAAATCTAAGACTTGGCGAGCTCAAGGGAGCCCGCAGGGGCCACCTCAACACCTGTGAAACCTTGGGAATGTGCTTGACTTCTCTGTGCTTTAGTCTCTCATCTGTATGATGGACATAAGATGATCACACGAGAGAACACGTATAAAGTACCTACTCAGTGCCTGGCACACTATGAGGGTTTAATAAGTATTAGTTATTAATATCATTGGCTGAAATACTTAGTAAAAGGAAACTCATAAATGAATGATTTTCTGGGCAAGATCATATAATAATTTTAAAATATGCATGAATTACATAAAATAACAATAAAAGAAACACCTACACACTATTACCCATTACTTCTGAAACCCCCATGTGCACCTGCTCGTCACCCTCATCACATGCCTGTCCTTCCTTCAGAAGCAACCACGGCCCTGAATTGTGCATTGAACCTTCCCTTGCTTTTTTTAAAAAAATAATTATACCATTTCTGTTTGCATCTCCTAAGAATAGAATATTGTAATTTTGAATGATTTGACATCTGTATAAATGGAATCACGTTGCTATCAATCTTTTGTTTGCTTTGTTTGCCTAACACTGCATTCCGCCAGGTATCCAGGTGGTTTGTGTAGCTGCGGTTTACACTTTCCAGTGCTGCAGAGTATATTAGTGTATGGGCAAGGTGGAATTCACTTATCCATTTTACTCCTAATGAACAGTTCGGTTGCTCCCTGTCATTATCAGTGCTTCTGTCAATGTCGTTATATAAACTCATAGGTGATGGGCAAGATTTTCTGTAGGATAGATATTCGGGAGTAACCGTGAGGGGTTACAGGATCTGAGCAGGATCAACATTACTTTATAATGCTATTGTCTTGTTTTACAAAGTAATTATAACCATTTACAATCCTACCAACAGTATATATATATATATGGGATATGGTTGCCTCTCAAACTTGCCATTACTTGATATTCTCAATCTTTATTTTTTGCCAATCTGTTGAATAAAAAAGGGCACTTTCTTGTGGTTTTAGTTTCCTTTGAATACTAGTAAGTTAAGTAATATTTTAAAATGGTAATTGACGATTAGAATTTCTGCTTTTGTGAAGTGTCTATTAAAGGCTTTACCTATTTTTTATTGAGCTGTCTTTCATTTATTGCTTAATATAAATTCTGTTTGCTATCTGGATACTAATTTCATCATTATATATTCCCAAACATCTTCTCTGACTTTGTGGTTTGTCATTTAGATTTTTGTATTATGTCTGTGGATGAACAGATGTTCTTAATATTGCTGAATACATCATTCATTTCCTCGTGAATTGTACTTTCTGTTCTTGTTTAGAAACCCTTCCCTCTCCGAAACTCATAAAGACATTCTGGTGTTCTCCTATATTATACTCTAAAAGGTTTATAGTTTTATTTTTCACATTTAAATATTTAATTCACCTGGAATTGATTTTGCGTATAGTGTAAAATACAGGTCAGATTCCATTTTTGTCTACACAAATAATTAGTTGCTCACTTATTAAATAGTTCATTTTTTGCCACCGATGTGCAGCGTTAGAACTGCAGTGAATCAAATTTCTATACACGCGTGGGCCTGTTTCTGGGCTCTTTTATCTTCTCGTGTACTTATATGTCCACTTGCACACCAACAAAAGCCTGCTTTGATTACCATCGCCTAATAATAATAGTGCTTGGCATTTCGAAAGCCAAATCCTACCATTTTTCGTTCTCAGGAGTGTTTTGGCTCTCATTGGCCATTTGCTATTCTGAATTAACTTGTTAAGTTTCTTAAAAATAACCTGTTGGCACATTCTTAGAATTAAATTGACTTTATAGACTTATACATCAATTTGGAAAGAAATGACGTAAATATCGAGTCTTACTATCTATCTGCATGATATATAGCCTTTCTTTAATTTTGTTCTTTTTTAACGTTTTTCAATATAATTTTATAAGATTTTTCATAAAGCTCCTTCTCACCTCTGTTAGATTATGTCTGGGTACTTGATATTTTATGCTATTATAAATTGTTTCTTTTTAAAAAATATTTTGTTTCTTCATTTTTTTGTATTAATTTGTGTCAATAATCCCTGAAAACGTATCTATTGAGTCAAATGATCAACCTGTAAATTTGGGTTTTTCTGTGTAATCATGTCCCCCGTGAATAATGAGAATTTTAATATTCTATTTTTATAAATTTATACCATCTGTTACTTCTTCTTGACTTCCTGTTCTGCTAGGACTTTCAACAAATATTGAATGAACAAGGTGACAATAGCTCTGTTTTCTTATTTCTGAAGAATTATTTGAGGCCTGAGTTGAAGCTGGATTCTGCAGACAAGATTTACCCTGCCAATCTGGGGCTACTTTAAACACAACTGTCAGTTAGGCATTTTCAGGCCACCCGGTTACTGAGGAGTATGTCTCCAAATGATAACTGGAGGCCAACCTGTGGGGAAAAAATTTTGTTTCCCAAGGAACTTTTTCCACTTTTCCTGGTGTAGGGGTTTGAGAGAGATTGGCGTGAGATCATTTCATGTTCACTCTTAAATTAGGAATGTAGCCTTAGGGGCTCCCAACTTTATGCATGTGGGGAATCTCTTATCAGACTCCCCCTTTTGGGTGGGCCTTGCTGACTAGGGCTCAAGGCCATGGGGTTCAACCACAGCCCTGTATGAGAGCTGATGCCAGAACTCTGCTTAACTACCTGGATTGCACTTAGGATTCGACCGGTACACATTCTCACTTCCTCGTCAACCCACTGATGCATTAAGAAAATGAGATTTTGTATATGGCATCCAGCATTTTCTGTGTTTTTGGTGTTAGAATGTTTTATCACATTTCTGGCATCACAAGTCCCCACCGTACCTTTTCAACACACCTCGCTCGTGCTTTGCAATGATGGCAAGACACCATCTCTGCCCTCGTGGAGTTGACGATAGAGTTGGGAGACGGGCACCGAAGCCGAGCATTACAGTACAGGATCACACGTGTTACCATGGAGTTAGCCTTGTGAAGGTGGACTGTGTGGGCAAGACATTCAGGAAAAAGAGAGACATTCAGGTGAGGGGATGAATCTGGGGTGTGAGGAGAACTCCGTGTATCCTACATATACTATTTATTGATGTTTATTCGTATTCTAGGAGGTAAGAGAGGCAGATGTCACCATTAAGAGGTAAAGAGGCAGTTCTCACAGAGACTGACTCGTTTGCTCCTGAGGCCGTGGGTGGCAAACTGAAGATCTGAGCTTTTGACTCTAAGTCCAGTGCTCTTTCCACCCCTGATAGTGCTGGGAGTTAGCAGATGGGACACTGAATCTCTTCTGACATGTTCTTAGGGTTCCTAATCCAATGATCTAGCTACAGAAGGCGCATGATCGGTGCTCACCCATCACCCACGAATGACTGTATCTGGATAATTTATTTGTAATCTCACTTTGTTTTTCTCTGTGTAAAAACTGGCCAGGGAATGAGGGTGCTTTGGAAAGACGGGCCCCATCACAGCTGCCAGTGAGCCTCAAACAAGCAGGGTGCCGACAGCATGCGAGGCTGAGGAAGCTGCCGGGATCACATCATAGGGCTTCTAATCCTCTCTCTGCGTGCCGAGCTCTCCCACTGCACGGGTCCAATGAGGTTCCACCCATGAATGTGTGTTGTTTTTTTTTTTTCATTCCTGCTCTTCTCCATTTCACTGACTTATCTTTGGAACTGGTTTGCATAACTTGAGTGTCTGGTATTTAACCAAAGCTTTGAACTTTGGCACCTGTCTCTCTGGACTTGGCCAGTTGCCTTCTCTGATTTATTGAGACTTGGTGTATTGAGTGGTCCGTGTTTAATTCCTTCCTAGAGATGGCTCTACATGGAGGCGGCTTTAGAATTTATATACACACGGGGCCTCCATAAGAGCAGTCTGGTAAAAAGGCAAAGGAAGAGGATGCTTCTTCATTTGAATTTGCATAGCAAGCCCATGATTTGAACTTAGGTTATTTGACTCCTCTTTGCATTACTTTTCTCACATGAAAGTGAGACCATTAGTCGTACTTAATTCATTGAGCTCTTATAAGGATGAAATGAATGAATATGTGTAAAAAACTTAGAAGAGAATTTGCTTTGGAGCAATTGCTCGACAAACACAGGCTATAATAATGCTAACAGTAGTAATGCTTACTGTTAGACCATGTATTCGGGGTGATGTGTTGAGCCGATCCCGATTGCGTTACTGGGAGGGAGGGCTAAGCTTTTCCTGTTAGACTCTTTCCAAGATATCTGGGGTTTCCTACACATTTGTCTGACGCTAGGGTACAATATAAGGTGAGAAGAAGATTTTCACTTGCCCCAAGTCTCTTCTAAGCATTCGCAGTCCCCAAAATTGTGTCACTATTTGAGAAATTTTCTTTTGTACATTTATAGTTTCCCATTTAAATACAGATCCTTTTTGAGGGGGCTGACAAAGCAATAAAATAGGAATTTGAAATCCAAAGACTTAGGAGGGGGTCTTTGCTATTGTCTTCTCCCTGTGGGGCCTCAGGAAAGTCTGTCTTAGGGCTTACTGATGTCCCGTTGTTCTCTCCTCGTAGATAACCTCAGTTGAGTGGAGACTTGTTCTTGCCCATGGGCTGTAAATAGAAGTGACACATGCCACTTCTGGGCTGAAGCATTTGCCAGTGTGAAACCTTCCACTTCTTCTTTTCTTCTGACACAATATTTATCAAGAGGACCTTACATTAAGATGACAGACTAAAAAGGGCGGGTGTTCAGCTTAGAGTGTCAATTCAGTGTGTGGAGGAAAGTCATCCTAAGAGGGTCCTCTAATTCAGAACAGAAGGGGCTCTGTGTGAGAAGTAAACCTTTATTACTTTGGACAACTGAGATTTGGATGTCATTTATTAATTCGGCATACTTAAACCTACCTTTGATTAATAAAATCTCTTTACCTTTCTGAGCCTTAATTTTCTCTTCCTAAAAGCGGGACTAATGTCTACATAATTGTGGGATTTTTTTTTTTTTTAAGGATATAATCCAACAAGATAATATGTGCAAAGCATTGAAGTTTACATCTGCATAAAGTCATCGTTCCTAAGTGATGGTTGTTATTAGTAGGTATAAGATACAGTGGATAGCCTCAGGGATTCTAGACAGAGATACCATGAAAAGTTTCCTGCCTTCCAGGAGCATGGGAAATGTGGAGAAGTTAAGATTCCCATTTCGAAGTTTGCTTTTATGACCAATGGAATAAAAGAAACATGCTTGCTTCCTGTACTCCTCAGATACTGACTGCAGATAAGCTGGACTTCAGCACAGGCGGAAATTAGCTCGGTCACCCCCTGCCTATCACTCTTTCTTTCGATGACCTCTTTCTCTTTCTTCTAAGACCATATCCCATTCGTCTACCTGTGCCTATTCTCCTATTTTGGTATCAGAAATAAACTATCAAATGAACTCTCAAATATCGGTTGTTTTTCCTGAGACTCAGAGAGACATATGCTTTGTCCTCATTTATGCTTCTTGCCATCAAGCTTCGTTTGACTCTTCTGAGTTCCCATCTCGTCGGCCTATTTTGCAGTGTTGTTGTGTGGACTGAGAGCATGCTTGTTTAATAGGGATTCGCTGAACCTTATGTGTCTGTTGAACGTTTATTTCTTAAAGAATTCCTCACCTAAATAGGACATTTTGAAAATTCTGTGCTTACACATCTCCTTATACTTGTGCAACTCCAGCAACGTAGAATCCTTGATTTCAGGGCTATAAAAAACTTATTTCCCATGTGTGAAGAAAAAGAGGAGGTAACATTTATCCAGCACACATTAGGCTATTTATGCGTGCTGTTTTGTACCATGACAGTTTTTAAGGTAATAAAATATAGTTTGAGAAGGTTAATTAACTTGACAAATGTCACACACCAAAGAATTCCTTCACGGCTTTTTTCTTCCATTGTCTGACTTGTTTTGTTCCTTTAAAACACTGTACTTTTTGTCATATGAATGTCATTATAATTTTTACTAAACATGAGGCACACATAATTCATGGAAATAATGAAAATATAGTAAATAGCAGTATTAAGTAGCATTAAATTCTTCTGTATAATGAGACAATAGATATGTTAGGTGGAGGAGTGTGGTGATAGCTAAAGCGTACTATCTCCACTATGCTTTTAGCAATATTCAAATTACCCTAAGGCCTTTCTGATACTATCTTCATGAACTCACGGGGTTCATAGGATCTTGAGAGGATAACCGCCGATATGGTCTAATCAGCTCACATAATATATTTAACAGCAGCCTGTGTATTCAATTCTTATGTACTGAATTCCATTCCGGACCAGGGGGATCCAGCTGCATCTGTATACAGCTTACATTTTAGTAGAAAAGACAATTAACAAAACGAATAAGTAAATTTTATTTAGTATATTAGAAATAAAAAGTACTATGGGGAAAACGAAATGAGGAACGACTAGGGGTGTGCTGGTGTGTATGTGTGTGTGTGTGCGTGTGCGTGTGCGTGTGTCTGCAATTTTGAACAGGGTGAATAATTTGAGCAGGAGAAGTGAAATGACTTGCCAATAGTCATGCGGTTAATAAGTGGCGGAGCGGACTCTGTCCTCACTGTTCTAACTCATGATCTTACTCTCTCAAATTGCTTGGTATGATCCTCTGAATTTTTATCAAAGCCAAACCGAGAACAAATCACCAGCATGGAATCATTCACTGGTATGGTCTTCAGGATTCTTTTGGCTTCAGGAGACAGGTACCTCCCTCAAATTGGCTTAAGCAAAAATAAGTGAGCTTAATGGAAGGACACTAAGGCGTTTCATGTAATGTAGAATAGCAAGAGGATAGACTGGCCCTTGGGAACATGAATTCTGCCAAGATGATCTTTTCATCACTTGCCATTACTCTCAGACCAACCTCCCCCAAATGGCCAGACATCTGACTGATAATGGTGTTGTCCTCAGACCCAGACAAGAGTGGTCCCTGCTCTTCCCTAAGCATCAAGGGTTGCTGAAACTTTGGAGGCCTTGCCTTCAGGTCTGGTCATGCTGATTGGCTGTGATGTCCCCTGTGGACTCCTGGACCCTTCGAGCCTCCTGTGGGGTCAACCAGATGTCACAAAGGGCTCCAGGGCTACTGCCCACAGGGCCATCCTGGGGCACTTAGCTGGAATGTTTCTGACAGTGACCCTGGCAAGTGGGTCTCTCCTAGTGTGGCTGTATGTTTATTTTGCAGGATCGTGTGAATTCAGACCATGGGAAGGGTCTGAATTCACACGACATGCTGGCATGCTGACATGCTGGTTTCAGATGATTCTCAAGTCAGAAAGAGATCTAGTGTGGGATCTGGACTGTAACGGTTCTCTGACAGTCCTGAGCCCGAGTCAGGTGTCAGGTCCTGCATCAGGTCCCTGACAGTGGTGCCACTTCCCGTGTACAGGAGCCAATGGGTGGGGTTCAGAGCAGCGGAACTGGGACTTTATCGAATGGCCTAGGATCAAGATTTAACTCTCTACTAGCTATGTGATCCTGAGCATGTTACTTGACCTCTGTAAGGCTCATTTTCCTTATCTTCAAGATGGGAGATGAGTTTTTTTAATAATTAGTAAGTGAGATAATGTTTAAAATGTACCTAGAAGAGAGCGTGGTACATAATAAACATTTAATAAATATTATTATTATCCTTAGTATTTTAGAGGGACTTAAATATATTAAAACATTTTACTCAGTGTTCTCTAGATCCCATGTTCCCTTCATTATGCCACACTGCCTTCTCAGGTTTAAAAGAATGAGTACTCCAAAAGTAAAACCAACAATATGATGGATACACTTGATAAGTAAAGCTCTTGGTCAAGAAACACTGTGAGTTTGCTGATGTATGCGCTCTCTCTCTCTCTCTCTCTCTCTCTCTCTCTCTCTCTCTCTCTCTCTCTCTCACACACACACACACACACACACAAATCACACATACTTATAAAATAAAACTCAAGTCCAAAGCTTGAGTTTGACAGAAGCAAAACAGAATGTTTATAATTTTGTCGAATGTTGTTTTTATTTGGGGGGAAAAACACATAAAATTAATTTGTATTTTGAGTTGGAAAACACATTTAGTACATTTAAGTCACAAAAAGGAGATTATATCAACGTCCAAAATGCTGGGGAGAAAGTAATCAGCCTTTATATTCAATGGTAAGTGAAATTCAAATAGTTATTCCTGTGGCATTCGAGCTGTGATTTTAATTATCCTCAAATCCGAGAATTCTACGCTAAAGTCTTCATGATTATAATTGTTGTCCCATTGTTCATCTTAACAGAATCAACTTTATGTTATAGAGTTTCCCAGATTATAGATGATGTGAGGCTGTTGGGTGGGCATTGTAGTGAGAACTCGAGTTACAAAGCTGCTCTCGGGTGTTTAATTGGTCAGCTGTGAGGATTTTGTTTTAAGGTATTTAAAAAAAAAATCTTGCTTCTTATTGGAATATATCAGTTAACCAAAAAAATATTTATTGGGTATTTATTATGTGTCAATCATAGTGATAAGTGCTAAGGAAGAAGAAAGAAAAAAAATAGAGGAAGAAAAGAAGATAGAATTCATATAAAATGTATACTTTAATAATGTAAGGATTCACAAAAGAACATAAGAATTATGGAACGTGTGTGTGTATGCATATATGCATAGATGGACATGATCTTGTAGAAACCTGCTTTGATGAGGAAGAGACAATTAATGGGAACTGGATTTACCACTAATCGAATATGGTAGTGGAGAAAGTCTATCATTTCCAGTGGCAGATGTCAGCGAACAGCCTCTGATGTAAGCAAAACGTCAGGTAAAGCCATGAGGGGGACCCCGATTTTAACCAGCTATGATTTCAGTAAGACATAAGCGGCACAGGAAGAGAATGCAGGAGCCAATCAGAGTCAAGGTCTACTGAGTTAGCAGGAAAATGCATTTCATTATCTTAAGAGTCTCCAAATGCAACCGACAACGACAACCACGAGATTAGCCTGTTGGCAGGGCGGTAGATCAGGGCGTGGCACTATGTTAAAAACAAGGGCCTTGAGACTAGCTGGCTTCGAGAAACCCCACAGTGTATTATGTACGTGATGGACAATGTCTCGGACGTGTTCGAGAGAATTCATTTTCTAAATTTATATTCTAAATTAATAGCTTTTGTGTTTAAAAGTCTATACATATTTGGCATTTTAAATACAGGTCACGTTTAAGAGAATTTAATGATGTAACATTTACAAATATATAATTAAGAACATGCCCCTCACTAAGAAATACTCGAGGAAAGAGGAGCGCCTTGGGAAGCTTAGCAGGCTCTGTCCTCTGCAGGCCAGTGTTGACCACGGCAGACTTTGCCATGGAGCTAGCGTCAAATGAAATGATGGGTCTCTGGGTTAGCCGAAGCCAGGCGTTAGCACTTAACCATTGAAGCAAGGTGGACATGTGCAGCAAAGTCAGAGAGGTCGTCGGAGTGCCCTGACCCACGTGGTAGCGTGCAGTAGATTCAATGGCTGACAGATTGTCTTGTTGTGAGGGGCCGGATAGATGGAAAATTAGTGTTCTCCTTCCCTCTCCCCTTCTCTCCCTCTTTCCCTCCCTCCCTCCTTCCCTCCCTCCCACCCTCCCTTCCTTCCTTTTTTCCTCCTTTAATTAATGCAATAAAAAAATTTTTGGTCTCTCATTCAGCTTAAAAATGTGAGTATATTCAAGACTTAGAGTCCGTTAATTGAACTGAATTACAATACGCCAGGAACATTAGGATGGGTTATAGATGACGATGAATTTCAGTTATTGCCTTGGACCTTGAATAGGGGGAACCATAGCATGTCACCTCTTGTATCACGTTTTCATAGAGTTGTCAGCCATCTCTTGGAAGGGACTCTGTGATAGTCTGCTCCCAGTTGCTACTTGTGGTTATTAAGTACTTGAAATACAGCTAGTCCTATCTGAGACACGCCGTAAGGAAAATGCGAAGTCAGTATGAGTAGAAGAATGTAAAATATCCTATTATTTTATACGGATCACATTTTGAAATTATAATATTTTGGCAATATTAGGTTAATACACATATATTACTTAAATTGATTTTGTCTGTTTCCTTTTGCTGTTTTTAATGTGGTTACTAGAATATTTTAAATCACATATGTGGCTTGAATTATATTTCTGTCTGGATTATAACAAAGGGAAAGGAAGGTTGGGATGGCTATGCCAAAACTCTGCCCTATCATTTCTTATTCAAACCAGGAAATTTGGAGAGTGGAAGTGGGCACCGTAGATAACAATGCCAGGGCAAGGGGCAGGAACCAGGGCTGTCCTAGGCCATTAACACCCAGAGGCCACCCTGTCCATGAATAAGGCGAGTGTGAAAGCCATGTAAAAAAGCAGATAGAGACTTCAAAAGAAGGGTTTACTTTAGGGGATTTTTTTCTTCTTGCATCAAACAAACAACTGACATTTTAGTCTTTTCGATTCATGTTCTTTCTGCTCTTGGAAAAAAACTGTCAGCTTCCAATTTCTAAGGGAAGAACTTAAGACTACAAATCCAGGCTCTAAGAATTTGGAAGGCAGAAATTATCATGAGGTGCTTGGATGTGTCCAACCTAAGTGTATCGGAGATATGCGGATTGTGTTTCCTTAAAAAGATGCTCAAGCTGAAAAGTTCATAGAGAAAGCCCTTGGCAGGAGGCTGTCTTGGCTTTTCCAAGTCCCACGTGTTTGCACAATGTTCTCCGAGCCATAGACCAACCTGGGCTCCTCTGCCCGGCTACACCGTCTCTCTTGCCAGCTCCCTGGGTCCCTCACTTAGGCACAGGCTCCCGAAGACCCTCACAAAGTGGGCTCTTTCCTTAATCTGAAATCTGGAGAGAGATCTCAAAAGAAGGTGAAAGAATCTGGAACATAAGGGGGGATGTGGCCGTTCCTTACACTTCCTCTCAGTGAGCCATGAAGCTGGGGCCTGGATCCAGGGAGACGCGGAAGCAGAGGAAGGGAATGTTCTCAGTGCCGCCCTCTACCTCATTGTAGGGAAGAGCGTGGGGAGGGACTGAGAGGAAACTCGCTGGAAAATCTCTCCTTCCTCAGCCTCTCTTCTCTGGCACTGAATTGTCCTTTAAGTATTTCCATTTTTCGTCAAGACTCACAGTGAAAGAGTAAGACTCTGTGTCCATGTGACGGGACACTCAGCCATTATTATCATATCCTTCCTCTTTGATTTTGAACTTGGCGATTCCTTTGACCGAAATATCCCATCCCTCTTTTTCCAGACAACCACTCTGACTGGCCTTGGAGCTTCGGCTCAGATATTTCTCTCCCGCAGGAAGTCTTTCTTGATCCTCTCAGAGGGACGAATTCTTCCCCTGGGAGGTCTCATAAGCCTTTATCGGAAGACCTTATTGCAATGGGCTGTGGTGGTTGATTTCTTGGTCCTTCTCCTCACCCCGTAGAAGCACCTTTGGGAAAAGAAGGACCCGCGTCCCCTTACCTCAGCATCTCTGGTGTCTGCCGTAGCATGGCTGCTCATCAACCTTCTATAGTTATATAACCCTTTCTATCACTGGAAAATCACTTGGACGCACAAGAAATGTAACCTGACAAAAACCTGAAGAGGTTGCCAGGTGACTAATAAACCCCCAGTCGATTCATTAATATGCTGAGACTCCGAAAGGCTAAATGACTCTCCCAGCATCACCGAGCTTAGGACTGGCGTAACTAGGAGCAGAAGCCAGTATCTATTCTGAGGACTAGTTTTTTTGCTCACTAAACTTGTCTGCTGTGTTGAATGAAACACAGACACGTCACACCACAGATAAGCACGTTTTGAGTTTTGGGTCTGATCTTAATTTAAAAAGAGTCTTTTGACTCCAGGGAAGCCTGCCATGAAGAAGCATGTACGAAAACAGTAGGACTTTTAGCAAAAACAAAACAAAACAAAACAAAAAAAAAAACTTATGAAGTTTTAAGGCAGGGGTTCAGTTCCGTGGAGGGGGAGGCATGAGGCCCTTGAGTCCCCTTGGGTTCTTGGTGGAATCTTGTACATGTGAGTGTTTTTCTGAGAGGAAGTGAAACTTTTCTGGAAGGATGGGTGTAACTGAGGCCTCGTCTCGCCCCTATTTCGCACTTCCTAAGGGATCTTGCTCACATCATGGGCCGGTTTCTTCCTGGAGCACCCCACCCCCCCTGGGGACCAGGGCACCCCCGGGTCCTGAGAGGCCGGTGGCATCCTGTGGATTAACGCCTCTGCGTGGCAGGAGCACTGATCCCTCTCGCAAGCAGCTCCTTGGCCAGCTCTGGTAGGAGGATTTAGCCTTTCCGTTCCCCTCTTGGCACTGGCTCAGCAGAATCCAAATAAAGCATTAAAAAGACTTGAAAGGGACTTTCCATTACCAAACAATTCAGTTTAAATTCCGACCTTTCTTCTACCTATTTTTTTTTTTTTCCATTCCCTCTTTTCTTCCGCTTCAACATTTGGGATTCGAGGCTGGCATAAAAGCCTCTGGGGACATGTGGAGAGCCAGAGGCCAGGAACGTGAGTGGAATTTTCCAAATTAAGGCGGCTTATTGGCCTAGTTGCTGTGCGAAGCGGGGAGGCCTGGCTTTGGGGTGACGCCTAGGAGCCGGAGAGCTTTACATCTGGAGGAGAGTTTGGGTCTTCCTGGCCGGAGCGGCATGTCCCCCGGCCCCGGGGACTCTGCCTTTCGCACCACCTGCCCCGCACGGCCCCGGGGACTCTGCCTTTCGCACCACCTGCCCCGCACGGCTCGAAAGAGGAATGTAAGAGATCTTAACAGAAACAGCTGCGGGGCCAGAAATTGTCCTGAGGTCTCAGGGTCGTCACAGAAGCTGGAATTTCTTGGGAGCTTATGCGTCCAAAGTGTTACGCTGGCTCGAACACACTAAGGGGCGGGCCCAACGTTTCTCCCCATTTGGTAGATGAAAATACGGAGATAGAGACAGACAGTTCAGGACATTCTCCAAGTTCTCACAGACAGGATGTGGGAGAACCAGGACGTGAACCCGGAAGAGAGTCGCATAGCATCCGGAACATACGAAAGAGTCACCAAATTTTACCTGTGATGATAAGGAGCCAGGATAGGAAACCCAATGCACATTTTAAATCTTAGATTTAAAAATCATGTTCGTTTCTTCTTATACTGGTGGTAAAACAGTAATCCATGTTATAATAATGACTCTGGAACTAATTCCTCAGCACGTATGGAAGGCAGTAGAAGACAGTTCTTTTACGTACGCCAAGAAAAGTTAATTCACGCGCTGTACCAAGAGCACAGATAGAAATATTTAATACTTTTTATAATGATGCTGGCTAACACTTACTGAAGGCTTACCAAATGTCGTTTGCTGTTCTACGCTCTTTACTTATGTCAGCTCTTATTATTCTTCCAATCAGTCGCCTTGTGAGATAACAACTATTATTACTTTTCTCCTTCAACAGATAAGGTTAGGGAACCTTATCTTAAGGTGAGAGGAAAAGAAGCTGGCCTGGGATGAGGCGCAGCTTCTGAGCGGCAGAGCTGGCTTTCATCCCAAGTGGCCGCAGAGTTCATGCTCTCGGTCACGTAGCCACGAGGCTGTCTTTTCGTACTAGCAGCTCAAGAGTCGCTCTCCTGTGCTCCTGTGTCTTCGCGCCTGTTCAGTCACTCAGGGCAGCCATGAAAGTTCGTCTCCGGCCAAGATCTAGAAATAGCAGAACCATGTTCGGTAGGAGGCTGCCGTAGAAATTAGAAGCAACTGACAGCAAAGACTGAGGATGAGAGATGAGGGGGATCCACCCGGCAGAAAGGGAAGTGATTGAGAAACATTCTTGTGCAGTGGAAATCAATGCCGCCCTGACTGTGCCCTCCGAGAGGACGTTATCTATCAACGTTTGTCGAATGAATGAATGAACGGCCAGCTGCTTACAAGGGCCGACAGGAGAGTATGGCAAAGACCTTGAAATAAGTGGTGTGGGATTTCTGTCGTTGTTTGGCCCCAGGAGCCTTGTAAGACATATATTTAGAGAGCAGGCTTCAGGGCAAGGCCCACAGTCGATTGATGCAACGGCAAACAAAAATCTCAGCACGGGCAACTGGTCAGGCTGAATTTGAATATCGTTGGATGGTGCCTCCCTGTTAGGCTGTCTGGGATGGCCCGGCGCTGAGTGCTGGGGTTGGAGCGGGGCTCTGTGCAGCCCGCATGGCGATTACAGTCCCAGGCAGACTACTTCAGAATAGCGGACACCACTTGTCCTTCGGAGCCAATTCTTACCGAATCTGGCTCCTCTTGAAGTTGCATCTTACATTGTTCTGAGAGGAACTAGTCAAGGGCTATTGTGGCCGGAGGACAGGTCGGGAGCCCCCAGCAGACCCGAGCCGTGACTGAGAGAACTAACTGTCTTACTCTCCACATGTGTAACGTTGGTCAGGTCACTTCATTGCTTTAGATTTCTCTGAGGTTATTTTTTTTCTGACTTATTATAGGTGTTCAACAATGCGTTTACTGAAAGAATGGATAATGTCATTTAAAAAGTTCTCTTCTTCGTTTAGGGTCGATATAATCTAAAAAATGCTAGGGCAGGTATGGGAAGGTTATGTAAATAGAGTCCTCACTCGGTGTCTTGGCCAAGGGGAACTCTGTTCACGGCAAGACAGAGACGTCCTGCAGGTCTGTCATTCGGGGGTTCTGTTAATGTGCTCATTGGCATGTCATCAGCTACTCTTAGGACGTCTGGGGTCTGCGGAGGAAGCCCCCAACTACCGACAACCTTAGAAAAGGGGCAGTCTTCATTCCGAAGGTATTCTGTTTTCACTCATTGAGTGGTTGCTAGATAAATCCAGTCTCATTCTTCAATAACCCACTAAGCAGGTTATACAATCCATGTTTATGAATTTGTCTTAGGCTGAATTCCAACCAACTGTTAGAGATGTGTTTGAAAGCGTGTGCATATTGTGTCACGGTTGTTAACCTAAATGTTTGCTACTATTATTCAATCTGCCAAAAGTTGTCACTTAATTTAATAATATGATGAAAACCAAAAAAGAAATAACATGGCTTATTATATATAGTCTGTCCTCACCTGCCCACTCCACAGAGCCCCTCTTTATTAGGAGGCCCTTCATATTTTAGGTATAGTTGGCTCTTATGTACCTGCAGCCTCTATTAAAATGTATAACTTCATTTAATTCTCACAACAGCTCTACAAGACATATTCTGTTACTGCTATTAGCGTCCAGAGACAAGGAAGCAAGGCAATGCTCACAGCCAAGGTAATCTACAGACGGAAATGTCAGAGCAAGCATTTGAACCCTTGTATTTGGCTGTAAAACCTGAGACTTTAACCACCTGCATTCAAACCGTGTTTGTTTCTCTGCTTTAAATAACAGAGTGAGGACCTGTCATTTGCTGCATGCTGGACTCTGTTCCAGTACATTTTCTCCTTTGATCCTGACATCAACCCCAATAGGGAGCTGCTATAATCCCTGTTTGACAGGAGAGAAAGCACTTAGAAAGTTATCCCTTCGTGATTTGGGGCGAGTTCCCTACCCCTCTGAGCATCATTGTAGTCCTCCGTTAAAGGGGAAACGAGAGTACCGATTTCGTGGGGTTGCCATGGAGACCACGTGAGGCCACACAAGCAGTGTGTGTCTGACCCAGGTTGTCGGCTCAGCAGATGCTGGTTAGTATTGTTTCCAAGACTGGTAAATTTGCCCGTCTCTATTTTCAAAGATGTACAATTTAACGGCATGAGAGTAGAACAAGTTACTTTTAAGGACCTGTGCTGCTTCTGCTTCTAGTAGGTTCTCCTGCTGATTCCGAGGAAACTCTCCGCCCGCCCTTCTGCTCCTGCTGACTTTTTATTCAGGCCGGCGCTTCTCGCCCTCATGCCCCACGGGCCTCTCTCTGAAGTCGACCAAAACCTGAGTGGGTTTGTGGTCATCATAGGTGGTCCCGAGTGTTCCCCTGGAGAATGCTGGGGCTCGTCCCCATCCTTAGATTCCATTCCTTCCCGCTCTCCTCTCCCCGTCTACCTTCCCCGCTAAGGTTCAGGGATGAGATTGTAGGTCTTCATCTCTGTTTTTGGCAATGAGTGTAGGTCAACTGGAGAACTGAGTCCCTAAATCTGAGGGGTCCCATGGATGCGCACTCTGCTGCCCGCCCTTTATGGGGCTCTGTGGAGGTGGAGAGTAATGAGAACCAGCCTCTGTCTTTCAGGCCTTCAGGGGGTGAAACTAAGAAACCTTTTCTATACATGACATATTTTTTCAAGAGGTTTCCTGAAGTGAGCAGGGGATGGAAATCAGGGACTGGTGACAACAAGGATTCTGGAGAAGGCGTTAGTTTTGCCAGCAACCCAGCTCTACTTCTTGCTAGCTGCGTAACTTTAATCAAGAAATTGCTTCATCTCTGGGCCTCAGTTTCCTCCCATGTAAAAGAGGAATAATAGCAATTTCTTCCTCAGATATTGTCGTGATGCCCAAATGATGAAATCATTCAATATAAGCGCCTTGTGACCTGAAAAACTGTCTGCAAACAGGAATTCAGACACAAGACTGAGATAACTTGCAGAAAAACAAACAGTCGAGGAAATCTTAACCTTGGAAAAATCCATGGCATTTACATTTTATCCCAAAGCAATTATCACCTCATCATCTTTCCTTTTCCGATGCAAATCTTTTTAAAACTTACGATCATACCATGTACATATGGTTTCCATGAAAAAAAATTTGCTTTGAAACCACAAACCATCTTATTATTATTATTTTTCAGATGAGGAGGCAGGAGAATGCTGTCCTGTGATGGGAAACACGCCCCGCATCTGGAGACATAATTTACGCTTCCCATTTACAGCTTCAGCTGTGGTTATTCAAATCGGAGTCTGTGTTAGAAGAGTCATTAGGATTCTAAGAAAACAGAAAACATTTTAAGCACCTCCATTAAACCAGTTGCAACAGCCCACGATAGAATATGTACCCTCAGAGGGAACACCCTGGCGGGTAATTACCTAAAATAAGGGAAAATAGTAATGCAATTTGTGCAAATATTCGATGTGGCAAACTCTTACTTGATTTGGGAGACTAAGTTAAATTACTTTTGCTTATTTTGTCATTGTGTCAACAAATTGAATTTGAGGAACCCCGACACTATGTGACCGATGGGCCAAATTCATGTTTTGCTTTGTTTTGCTTCACTTCTGTTAATTTTTTTTTTTTTTTTTCTGATCAGCTTTTGTAGTGGGTTCTGGCTTCACAGAGCTTTTCGTTTCATATTTTTGTTATTTGTTTTATCAACAGGATGTAATTCTTCTATCTTTGGTACAAAATGTCCACCTCCCCCCCAAATTTTCCAAATTTTATTTCCCCCATCTTTAACTGTCTTATGGAAAAAAGAAAAAAGAAAAACAGAATAATTCAAATTTAAGTAGGGAAAATGAAGATTCATAATGCTAATTAGTGAAAAAAACATAGACATGCTCACAAAGAAGACTATTTTGTTTTGTTCTAATCTATGTTTAGCTCATGAGTTGTTTGATGTATTGATGGGGTTTGTTATGAGCTTGATTTGGGGGCAGAAAGAAGAAGTCACTGAAGGAGAGCAGGGCATGACTAAACACTGGGGACCGGCTGGAGGCAGGGATGGGGATTCTTTGGGCTTTGGGTATAAAAGACAGGTCAGAGTTGGTCAGCAGAATTTGGAGTAACCCTAATGACATAGATTGGGGGAGAGTTGGATTTCTTCCATACGTAGGAAGAGAGTAAAAACGGACTTAATAACCTCCTTAGTTCTAGAAATTTGCTTGACAAACTCTCTTCCACAAAGGAGTTCTAAACTGCCAACTTTTTAATTTTTGAAGAAAATATGGCAAGGGCTAGCAGAAGATTGATGAGGAAGAGGCAGATACACTGATAATGGCTACCGTGCATTGGGTACATACTCTGTGCCAAGTGTGCTTATAAATCACTTTAAGAACATATTTCATCTACTCTTCAAAATTACTTTATTTGACTTGCAGCAGGAAGAAGGCGTCTCGTGTCTCAATTTTAATGGTTAGGAGACACAGACCAGGGAGGTAAGTGTACAAATCACAGGGGTAGCAAGCAACAGTGTTTAACCCCTGGCCTTCCGGGCTCCAGAGACCTGGCCCTTAACCAACACGCTGTACGTCATCCTAGTGGTTTAAGCCTGCTTTGCCTCACTTGCGGGGAGAACTGGATTCTGCTCTGCTCTCTGTTATGTTGATTGCTCTTTTATGCATACACGTAGCTTATGTCATAGAAACATCTTCCTTTTCCAAAGTCCAGTATCGTCCACGTGGCTCCTCTGTCTCCACTGGCTACTAAAGATATCCCAAGGATATAAAATTAATTTTTCCTTCCATAGCTCCCATTTGCATTTTGCTTATTCAGCTGCTCTTCTGCAGGCTCTCACTGTTATTAAAGAATATTTTGTTCTCCCCTAACAACAACAAGCATCTCAGTTTTTAGGAAACAAAGATGATTATATTTATCTCATATTAAGCTATTATCCAGCAACGTCTCAACACCAATCCCTTCCTTCTATACTCTTTTAATGCCGAAGCTGGGAAACTGCAAACCGTATTTCTGCTCTGCCTGCTGTGAGGCTCCACCGATACATGGTGCTTGAGTGAGAGCTGAAGGCAGAACAGGGGAGAGGAAGTGGCTTCTTCTGTTTGCTTGTTATCCTTTTAGTGCGGCCCCAGCAATGGATCTCAACTTCCCTAACAGCAATGAACAGTGTCCCCTAGCCTCAATGACAGCAGCTGCTGACCGCAGTTGACAACTGTTTAAGCTCCACGTTACCTGTTACCACATTTTTTCATCTCTGGTACCTATTTAACTAATTCCTAGTACTAAATTCACTCTGCTGAAATACATAGGGTGGCTTCAGTTTTCCCGATTGGACCCCGACTCGTTCCTCTCTGAGACTCATTTCTCCCATTGTCCCCCAGAGACCACAGACTCTCTCACTTGGAATCACCTTACAGGTTGTCAAGTCCTAATTCTGACACAGTAGGGAGATGCTGTATGAGGACTAGATGATCGCTCATGGGCAACTCCCGTTGGAGAGTTTCCAGAGCACTGTGTTTTAGAGAATTCTGAGGCGATGTGGGATTTTGTGGGAGAGGGGTTTGTGTTTACACCATGGTGTCCGCTGTTGATGTAGTCAGGTGGGAGCTGTGCATCTCATCCTGGAACGCAGACTCCTCGTGTGAACTTAGGAGAGTGAGTTCTTCCTCCCATTGCGATTCTCGTTGCCGGATCACTTGTACACGTAATGGCATCTTTGAGATTTAGTTTACAAACCAATGAGCTGAGGCCAGACGTAGGTGTCCTTATCCCCGACGGTTCAGAGGGATTTCCAAGGCCTTGATTCACTTAATTCTTTCATTTATCCATTCATCCATTTCATTTATCCATGCCCATCTGAATATTTCACCTACCCGCTATCTTTCCATGCATCTATTCTTTATTTCATTTTATTTACATTATTTACTCATTTTTTTCCACCTGAGATTATCACCTGTCCTGAACACTGTGCTATACTGGGAAATATAAAATGAGAAAAAAAAAAAAAAAGAAAAAAAAAGGTCTTCTATTTTTTTGAGGAAGTAGGGAAGTTTGAGTTGTAGTAAGTCTAGAAGCTAAAAAGAAGAAATCTGATAAAATTTAGGAGAAGACATTTCAGGGAGAGAGAAAAGCTGGTGGAAAGATGTCAAGTTGCTGACAGACGAAAGGCTAGGAAATGGTCAGGAAACTGAACAGTTCGTTCAAAGCTGAGGAGTCCTGGGAAATGAGAATGCTAAGGTAAAGCAGACAGATTGCGATGGGCCCTTTTGAAGAAAAGAGAGGGATATGTCAATATCTTTATGTGTAGGTGTGTTATTTTTAATGCCTATTGCAAATTCCATGATAAAAATAGAAATTATTAATACTCAACAATAGCTACCATCTAGCAAAGATGGTAGGGAGTATGACCCATGTTCAATACTAATGCAAATCTAAGTAAAATTTCTACCATCCCTATCAAGAGCCTGTGACATCCACTTATTCCCACTAACCATCTAAAATAGCGGGTAGCCTAATCAGTTGATGAGTAGCCATCATTCACTCATTCATTCCTTTATTTTATAAATACTTTTCTTAGTGTTTATAAAAAAAAAAAACACTTAAAATAATCTAGAGGTTTAGGGAAGTTTCCTGAAAAAAGTGATATTAACTTATACTTAAAGATTTAGTTAAGAGTTTGTCAGAGAGGTGATAGGAGATAGCATTTTAGACAAAAGTAGCAGCAAACGTGAGATTTGGAGTTTAGCGAGAGTTTAGTGTTTTGAGGACCTGAAAGAGTCTGTTATGACTGGATTGTGGGTCATGAGAGGCTATAGTGGCATGCAAGGGACAAGAATTATAGGGCTTTTTTTAAATGTCAAATGAGGCATAGACTCATTGAGTGTATTACTCGATGACTCAAATGAGTATTTGAAAGTCTTTGGATGATGCAAGAGGCAGAGACATGCACACTTGTAATCTGGTTGCATTATAGACAATTAGATAGAGACTCATGAAAGCCAGTGGACTTTTGAGGGGCTGTTGCGACAGTGATCTAGACTGAGGCCACTTCACTGGAGACGAAAGAAGTGAAACCATTTCAGAGGTGTGCTTCTCAGGGGTGCCCATAGGTAGGTATGTAGATATCTGTACATAGATTGCTGAATGGTCAGTAAGATGGACAGACTATGTCTATTAATTTCAAAATGCATTCATATATTGTCATGTATGACATAAGACAGGGTAATAAATAGGTGGCATTTAAGGTAGACAACTATTTTAAGCCTTTGGATATAAAGAGATAGGTATGGGTAGAAAAAGTAGCTGAAAAGGGATAAGAAGCATTGGACACTTTTTGTTTTAATTGGGCAAATTGAGAATGTTTACAACTTGATGAGGAGGAATAAGTAGAGGAGATTGGAAAATATCTTACAGAAGCCGAGGGGTAATTGATGAGCTAAGCCCCTAAGAAAGGTAAAGGTAATGGGATTAAACTTCAGATGGACAAGAAACGCCAATCTCAATGAAACAAAAAGGAAGAAGAGTATGCAGGGAAAGAAAATTGGTTGCCAGGTTTTTCATCGTTGATTTGGTGTTTTCTGTTTGTTCGTTTGTTTGTTTGTTTGCTGATATTGTCTTCATGAGATAGGAGGTGAGGTAAAATGCCTAGAAAAGGGAAGGGTTTGGTGGGCTAATCAATTGAAAATAGTTATTTGAAAATAAGTTGAACCTTATGAAATTTACATGTGTATGCGTGAGAGAAAAGATTAAGATTCTAAAGTATGTCTCCATAAATAAACACTTCTGAGACCATCAACTTTTCCTTCCTTAGAATTTACTAAGCTTTCCTTATTTCTTTGTCCTATGTATTTCTTCCTATTACTTAAAAAAGATAGTTTAATACATTTTTAGAGTTTTAAATAGACTCCATTCTCCTCTAGTGAAAATAATATTAACTGATGCATTATGTCAGAGAATTGGGAAATTAATTCTATGCCTTTTTATTACTATCGGTAACTACTCAGAGGAAGCTGAATCTGCCCCTTTTATAGAACTAGAAAGGTATTAATGTGACTATTTTTACCCTATTGCTATGACTTGCTCTCTGTTTTACATAAAAAACCAATAAGCCAGATTCCATATACCTAAGAAAAGTTGATCTTATATATTTTTATTTATATGTCCATTCATTCATTCATTCATTCATCATTTAATAACCTCTCTCTATAACAAGGACTGCCCAAGCACTAAGACGATAACATACATAAGTCACGGTCCCTGTTCCAAGGGCTTCACGTGGGAAAACAGACTACATGGGAAACATTGCAGCCAGCTGTAATACAATGTGCTATATGTGTTGCATATGCAGCAATTCCACATACAGAGGTCTTTGTGCAAAGGGGCTGCAGTGAGCGCCTCACTAGGGAAGGGGGGGGGGGGGGTTGCGAGATGTTCTCCCGGCTCTGGGGTGATGAATAAATAGGCATTTCCTGGCTCCAACTCTGTTTCATCCCCTTAGAACACAGCAACCACATGAGAAGCTGTGCCTACCATATGAGAAGTCCCCCCCCAGGGGCCCAGTAGTGCAGCGGGCAGCAGCAACCACCCGGGTTGGAAGCTGGAAGATGGACAAGTGAGAATTCAAGATGATCAAGAGTAATGTGAATGGATAATCACAGTAACCGTATATTGAGAACTAACCTTGTGATTAGGTGATTTAGGAGCACTATGTTTTTTTTCTGACACCAACAGGCTCATGAGGGAGAAACTTTTATCATCAGCACCGTTCAGATAAAGAAACTGATATATGAATATATTTAGCACACTTTTCCCAGGGTCAAAGGGTAATGACAAGTTGTGTCAGAGGTAAAACCTCGGTGCCTGTCATCTTCTCCGTGAGTCAACGGATGCCTTCCAGGTTGCTTTTTGTACAGGTTATGGATGACAACTTGGGTCAAAAAGCCTGAGCATCACTACAGCTTGGTTGAAATGAAGAGTTGGTTAAAATTAAAATATTAGTCTCATTTTTCAAGTGCAGTATTGGTAATTTTCATGTCCTATGGAACATGTTAGAAATATAACTGTATTCTTAAAAATTTAATCTTTTTTCAGAATTTTTAGTATTTTTCTCCTCTATTTCTTTTTTCAATTATAATGATTTTCAGCCAATGATTGATTCTGTATTCACTAAGAATAATAAAGTGAGTGAATCTTAATGTCCAATAGCAAGAGACTAGTTGGAATGCCTCGAATAAGCTGCAACAGAATTATTTTAATACTTTTATTATTGCATCTTTTGTTATGTTTCTTTTATTTTTTCTTACTAGAAAAGTGAGGAAAACTCATTAAAGAAAAATCAAAAACTACATTCTTAATCTCCCCCCACTGCAACATCTACTGTTAAAAACATTGTATGAACCTAAGATCTTCCCAGCGATCACTCTCTCTACTATTTCACTTTAAAAATAAAATTTAATGTTAATGCCTTTTTGTCTTCTTCCTCAATTTATGTCAGCCCTATAAATAATTCCTTGACATTTGGGTTATTCTCACTGTTCGCTACCACAAACTACACAGAACAGAAATAATTGGCAAAATGTGATTTAGAAATGGATGCAGAAAAATAGAACTCACCTGGAACATTCTGAGAAAGGCATATTTTTAAAGACCAACAATGCTTCAACCCTCCAATATTACCAATGATGTATCAAAAATGCCAATTACTAGGGATGTGTTTTAAATTGCCTTACTTTTCATCAAATGACTGTCGCAGGAAAGTAGCGTGGACCATCCACAGCATCTCCTTCCAGGTGGCCAGAGCCATGGTCTCCTTTAACTTTCCAACCATCCAGGTGCAAACAAAGCTGCCTTTTGAGAGGTGTTCGTATCCCAGGGCCTGTCCTTGACTCCTTGGCTCTCTTACCCCACATCTGACCTACCAGCAAATCCTTCCTGCTCTGTATTCAATTCACTCAGAACCTGATCACTTCTCAGCACAAGTGCATTTATTATTCTATTATAAAGCACTGTCATTTCTTAATTCCCTGGCTTCAGCTTGTCCCCTTACAGTTTATTCCTCACCCTTAGATGAGAGGCTTCTTATTAAACTCTACGTCAGAGAGTCCACTTATCAGCTCAAATGGCCTTTCATGTCATTCAGTCATTGTGCCCACAGTGTCCCCTCTCTGACAGTGTCTCCTATACTGTCCTCCTCACTTGATCTATTCGCGCCACACTGGCCTCCTGGTTCTTCCTCAAACACCAGATATTCTCCCGCCTCAGAGCCTTTGTGTTTGCTTGAACGCGTTTCTAGAATTCTCTTCTCTTGTACATCCACATGGCTCGGTCTTTGCTCCACACAGGCGGCTTCCCGTTTTGGGTACCACATTTTCCACCTCCCTATTCCTTTCCCAGCTCCTTTTTCTCTTTAACACTTACCAATATCATTCACATCGTATGTTTGATTGATCAATTGATTGACTGATAGATTTACTTAGTCTTCCCTAAGCAAAAAGTTAACTCTATGAGGACAAGAATTTCTGTATTTTAGTCCACTGCTACAATCCCAGTCGCAGAGTAGGTGTCAACACACCTTTGTCAAGTGAGTAGCCTCCCTTCCTTGCTTCAGCTGTAGAAGGCTCCTCCTGTAATTACAACCAGTCTTGTTATCTGTGCAAGGCCGGTGGGAGTGAGGATGGGGAGAAATCGTACAAGTTACTAGGGCCACGGAGGAAGGAAAATAGGAATAAATGTCATGTGAAAATTTTTAGCCAATCTGCTTCCCCTGGGAGATCAACATTTTTGCAATCAACATCCAAACATTGTCTCAACAGCGTTGGCCCATGTCTTGTTACATCTTCATTTATGCCCCTTTCGGAAAGAGAAAATGATCGTCTGCTGTATGTTCTCGATGGAATAGTATGCTGCTGTTAAAAATGGCTACAGGGAATAAGCGATTCTGAGAAACGGTTTACACAATAAAAAGAAACACATGCACAGTAGTTAGAAACTCTTGTTCTGGATGAGAACGCCCAGGTTTGAATGCTCTCAGCTGTTTGAAGTGAAGCACGTTTCTTAACTTCTTCAGGCCTGCGAATGCTGATTAGAATAGCGCTTCCCTAATAAAAAGAGCTGGGCGATAAAATGAGAGAATGCCTGGAGAATGCATCGCACACACTGCTCGATGTTCGATAGTTACAAACTACTATCATGATCACTATAATCGTGCTAAGGGAAAAAAGCAGGGCGCAACATTGGGCGTAGTGTGAAGTGACTCCATAAAGCCCCCATGAGCACACGGATTGTCAACCCCTGCTTTGGAGCCGGGGGACTCTCACCAGCTCACCACTTCACATCCCACCTCCACCAGCCAGTTTTACGTTTCCGCGTCTGCCACTTGCATGCACCTGATACCGATTCCGATACCATTCAGCTTTCCTTCAGCCGTAGGCGACAAATTCTCAAGCCGAGTTAACCAAAAAGATTTTATTGGTTTATAAAAACCCAGGAAATCTACTGGCCAGCAAATTTAGACCCAGGCATCCGAATGGAATGATGCTCTCAGGTTGCTCTCTCTTTCTCCTCAGGTTGTCCCTCCCCTGTCTCCATCCTTCTCCTCCTCCTCTTCCTCTTCCTCCTCCTCCTCCTCCTCCTCCTCCTCCTCCTCCTCCTCCCCCTTCTCGTCTCTCCCTCTTCTCCTGTTCCCTTCCCCCCACCTCCCTCTCTCCTCTGCTTGTTTCAGCTTACATTATTCTCAGGAGGACTTCCCCTGTGTGAGAGCAGGAGTCCACGGCCAACCTGCCCTGGTCATGCTTGGCTCATGTGTCCATGCTGGAACTGTGGCCCAGGCAAAGATCCCTTAGAGGTCAAGGGAGCAAGCGAGGCCCTTGGGGCCGCAATAGTATCTTATTATTTTCATGTAAAGAAAGGGGTTGGTTTTTGCGAAGAATTGCTGAGTAGATATAGAGGGGAAAAAAAACAGTAGAAGGAAATTCTCCATAATATTAGTAGTGATTAATGTAAAATTATGATAGATGATTTATTTTTATTTTTTACTTTTAGAAGAATGGTTCGAATAATCTTTAGTCATGATCCGTTGCTTTTATAATCAAAAAGAAAAAGGAAAAATGGTCCTTGAGGTCTGAGTAGGCTGGTGAGCACATCGGGCGGGGTGTGAATGGTACGTGTGACTCAAGGACTCTCCCTTGCCCAGCCCCAGGTTTCGCTGGACGCAGACTGGACTGTCCAGCCATCTATCCCTCTCCCAGGAGCGAAGTCTGTCATGCGGATGCAATATGTCTCTTCACCCCTCATGCTCCCTTTTACAGAACAACCACCCGGTCACGTCTAAACTTTGAGGGGTCGATGGTCCTGTGGAAGGAATTCCAGACCAGCAGCCCGGAGACCTGGGTGTCTGTCCCAGGCCTGTCCCTGACGGCTGCGTCAGGTGTCAGACACCTCTGGGCTGCAGGTCTCCCATCTATAATCAAAAGGTTTATTTTTAGCTTTACCAAACTGTGATTATTATTTCCGTTTAGTGATGGAGTAACTAATTACTTCATTATAGGATTTCTCAAGACCAGTTACCACCTGTTTGGTTCAATTAGCAAAACGCTAACATGATTGTCATTGATTTTGACAGTTGGGCTGTGAGGAGAGGAGCTCGATGGGGGACCTTAAGCAGTTTTTGTATTCATCATTCCAAGGTCGTTGTATTCATCATTCCAAGGTCGCATACAGGAGCAGAGCTTGTTCTGTATTTTTCTAAGTTCTTTCTTAGAAAATGCTCACTCGCGATCATTCTCTTCCGTTCCACAGATGCCTGAGACTCTTCCACTTGTCTCCTTCAGTTTAGAACCAGAGAAGAGAAACAGACAATGGTTGAGACCGGCTGGAACTGAGCCTTTTTAACCTGAACAGAGAAGAACCACAGGATACCACACGGAAGGTGAACCTCACGGGTTATTCAATACGGCCCTCTTGGAGTTAGAGGATCCATTTCTGAGTATCTTAACATATATTCCACAGAAAAATCATATACTGCAGAGTCAAACAGTGCGGTTTGAATGCTTGCTCTTTTACTTAAAAACATGTGGCCTTGGGAGAATTTCTTAATTTTTTTGAAGTCATATTTTTACTATTATATTCATTTTTAACTTTTAAAATGGGAACAATGGTAATACTCGTTTCGTAGCCTGTGTGGATGTAACAGGCAGACTGATGACCTGGCTATCTATCATCTATCTAACTATCTATTACCTATCTATCTATCTATCTATCTATCTACCTACCTACCTACCTACTTACCTACCTACCTACCTGCCTACCTACCTACCTATCATCTGTCTGCCTGTCTCCATATTCTAATCCCCAGGACCTATGAACATATTACTTTACATGGCCAAAGAGATTTTTTTTTCGCAAATGGGATTAAGTTAAAGATTTCAAGATGGGAGACTATTCTGGATTACCCAGGCGGAACTAATGCATTTACAAGGACATTTATAAGTGAAAAAGAGAGGTGAGAGAGTCAGAGTCAGAGAAAGAGATACGACGAAGGAAAGAGCACTTGGAGTGATGCTGCGTGGGGTGGTCCGGGGGACCCCACACCGAGTGATGAGAGCGGCCTCTCAAAGCTGAGAAGGCAAGAGAGTGGATCCTCTCCCACAGCTGACAGAAAGTGCATGGCCCCGCTGACACAGCTTAGACTTCCGAACTCCAGAGCCACACGATAATGCGTTCGTGTGGTTTTAGGCCCCCGCCTTTGTGGTAATTTGTTACAGCAGCATGGGAAACTAAGACGGAGGAGATTATTAACCATATGTGCAAATGGCCTGGAACCACAGGGCGGGCTCACCGAACGCTGTTGTTTTTGCTGCCATGATGGCTTCTCGTTGTCCTCCCCTTCCTCCTCTTTTTCTTTCCCTCACCCTCTATTACATTTTCTTTCTTCTCATCATCCCTCTTCCTTCTTATCTCATGAAAAACAACAGGAAAGAAAGAAAATTACCAGCATTCATTGAGGAACTCCTATGTGTCAGGCACCATCCTTGGCGATCTGACACGCGTAAGTCAATTCAATCTTCCAAACAACTTTCGAGACAGCGTTTTAGTATTTCCCTTTTACAATGAAGAACCCGAGGTCTACTGAAACCAAGTGAGTTGCTTCCAGATATGTTGAGAACAGAGACATCCCTGAGGCTGTTGATCATTCACGCCTTCCTCATCAATTGCAGCTTCACTTCCCTTTCGAACAAGAGCTGCTGACTTGCAGCCTCTGTGTCCCGATGGACAGAGCTGGATGGGGCACCGGACCCCTTCCCCATGGCGATGGCGTCACCTGCCTGGGTTGTGGCCTAGTGCCTTGCTGGGCGGGGTACAGATGTTAGGGAGAAATGCTGTACCCCAGAAGTTGCTGCCATCTGTCTGAAGATGTCCCTCTGCTCAGGACAGCAAATAGCTCATCGCACGTCTACCATTTCTAGTGAGCCCTCGCTTGCTCAGTTCAGGGGAAAATAAGAGTGACCACCATTGATCAAATACCTACCAGGCATCATGCATTGTGCAAGTTCTTTTTCTGTTATTCATATTACAATCCTGTGAGGAGGGCATTGTTTTTTCTATTTATAGGGAGAAAACTGAGGCTCAGAAAGGGGAATGACCTTGTCCACTCATGCACGTAGCAGCAGGCTAGAGTGAATCCTGGTGTGCTCTGAGACCCAGGCTAGTCCCGCTCCAGATGGCCACACCGGTCCCCGTGCTAAGCAAAGATGGTCAAGGTGGGTCCCCAAAAGCCTTGAGTTCATTTAATCATTTCCTTTTCCCTCTTGCTTCTTCCCTGCCTTTCTTTTCTTGGGTCACTGGATCATTTGATAGTTTTTGCATGAGCACTGGAACCAGGAGCTGGGATGGGGGCATGGCGTATCTTCGTGGGTGGAAGAATTTGCAGAGCTGAAGAAGAAAGATTATTGTTATTGCAGAGGCCCAGCCCCGGGGACAGTTCTGCACCTCCACCATAGCCCCGGCCTACAACTTGGCCCTCTGGGCTGTGGGACCATCAGCATTATGCCTGCGTCTTTCTCTGCCTGAAGCCCCAAGGTGGCTGGGTGGATGGAAGGCAGTGTGGTGGGGAGGGCAAGAGGCTGGCCTCAGAATGGACGGAGCTGGACATTAGGTATGACTCTGCCACCCAGGAGCTGTTTGGCTTTGGACAAGCTGCCTCACGTCCCTGAGCCTCAGTTTCCTCTTTTATAAAAGATATATAATAATACAAGCTTGATCATGCCATCGAGTCGCGAGGACCCCTCAGTGGGAAGGGGCCATGGAGGCCAGCTTAGGCCAACCTGGCATTTAGACCCAAAGGAGCTGAGGCTCAAAAACAATCACTGGCCCAAGGCCGCTTAGCTACCAACAAGGGAAGGTGTCTGGGTCAGTATTGAAAGGTCTTTCATCTATAAGATGTCACTTCTGAGAGATCAAATGTGATATGCAGTAGATGACCACGAAGATGCCAACGTCAGTGCGAGGCGTGGAGAGGAGAGGGCTTGGACTGCTCCTATTCTCCTGCCTTCCAGAAGGTCTTTCTGCAGCTGAGCCCAACACACTGGCCGCCCAAGACTCCATCTGCCCTCTCGATCCACCCCCCCTCCCCCGAGCCTCTAGTGTCAAGCCTGTAAAACGGCATAAAGGCACTTAATCTCAAGCATGAATGAAGTGCGCTGGATTAATCGATAAGCTCATAAAATAAAATTCTTAAACAAAACCATCAGAGAATGTAGAAATTCCCCTGGACTGTGTTTAACGAGCTTACTTAGGCCAGAGGTGAACAAAAATTTAAAGCGCCTCACATTTCACAGAGAACATGGGGCCCGTCAGGCCTGAAATCCTACCCACACCCTCTTATTTTAGCATCAGAATGAGAGGTTTCCTTTCCCTGGGTCACTTCGCTTCTTTCCGGTGCCCTCACTGCCATTCCTTCCTCTTTTCTTCCAGACCGTTTCTCCACGCTGATCCCATCTCCAGTTCCTCGGTGGGGATTTTGTTAGCAGTCTATCTACGTTGTTACGTCTGCTGGACACTGATGACTCATCTGCAAATGAATCCTTGTTCTCAAGGAGGCTGCACTTAAGAGGGAAGAAGAGACAGACAACTCTAAACAGGTTGGTGATATGTAGCGCGATATCACACAGCGCGAGGTGCGAGGAAGAAAATTTTTAAAAGGTCTGGGACGAAGGCAGGTGCTCAGTAGTCGCGGTGGCAAAGATGGTCTTGCTGGTGGCAGTGATGAGGGCAGTGGTGGGGGTAGTGGGGTGGGGGTGGTAGTAGCCGTTGGGGTGAGGTTGGTGGCGAGTGGGGGCATCAACATGGAGATGGCGCTGATCATGGTGGCCAGGAAAGGTGGCCGTGGAGGTAGGAGCAGTGCGTGCCGTGATAGAAGGCTAGTCTAAGTTACGCGCTCAGTGAAGGCTTCCGCGAGAACATGATACTCAAGTAGACCCGAACCATAAGGAGCTAGATCTGCAAAGACTGCAGTGGAGAGTTTTCAAAGCAGGGAAAACGAAAATGCAAAAGGTCCTGAGTTTTCCTTTCTTATTCCCCTGCCCTGCGTTTTGGATACTCTGAGTTGTGACTTGCACCGTCTCTGTGGCTCCTTGGGGAACTGAGTCGAAGTTACCGTCTGTGGGAATCTGCCTGATAAATACTTCCTAATCAGTCACTTCCATATGCGTCTTCCTCTCCTGGTCCCCTTCTGTGAATCCCAACCTAAGACAGTGAGTATAAATATCCCTTTCAAGAAGCTTTTCTATAAAGAAAGGAAATCAAGGTCAGGATTGTTAATGTCCCAAAGGTGACTCGAACTCAACATTTCCAAAACTGAACCCATTAACGTTTTCTCCTTACACTAGCCCTTCTCAGAGAATGCCTACTTTTATTCCTCTTGGCACTAAGCAGAAACCTGGATTTTTCCCAGCTCTTCTCCAGTCAGTCTCCAAATCTCGTTATTTCTATTTGCTTTACATCACGCACATGGAGATGTCAAGGGCTTGACCAAGAAAAATTTAGATGTCATTTGTGACAATGGAAACTGCTAAGGCATATTCAACCTTGTTTACTCAAAATAGAACTTAAAATAAAACCATATCCATTCCTTTGGGCTTTGTTCTTGGCAGTCTTTAACAGATTGTGTACATGTGCATAATGTCAATTTCATGCAGATTTCTAGCAAAAATGGAAAGGAGAAGGGGCTTTCCACCATGTCCTTGAAGACTGTGGCAAAGGGTGAGGAATTGCACATTTCTTGTCCTTCCTGCAGGCTCTGGGGAAACAAATATAATCTGCAGGGAAATTTAATACAAAGCTTAACAAAGAGCAAAGGTAATAGGTGAGATTTAGAGGGGAAATTAATTAAGCCAAACTGAAATGAGTGGTTTCGGGTTTGAGATTCTGAGGGAGTCTGGGCTGTGGAAAAATGGAACGGAGAAAGGAAGCATACTGGCAGGAAGTGGATTCAGGGTCCAAGATTAATTATCATTCGCCATCTAATTACGTAGCCTGAATCACGACACTGCCAGCCGAGTTCCTTTCTAACACAGGGGATGAGAAAGGATGTGGTTCTCGAAGCTGGGGTCTTGCTTCTAATTTTCACTTAAGGCAGATGATAAAGAAAGCTCCCCTTTGTCCTTTTCTGATTATTATTTTTCATTTTCATGTTTTTAAAAGAGCTGCTTTCCTCCAGAGTACTTTCTCCTTCTTCGTCAAGTGACCATTTGCATTCTTGTCACCTGCATATAAAAGTGTCAGGTGCATTCCTACTGGATATGATTTATAACAGATGAAATACTGGACACAATCTTTTTACTCAGTTTACTTATTTATACTGCCTACTACATGCAAGACCTCCCTTGAAATACCTACATTTTGCTAATGGGTGTGATCAGAGGTGAATGTTGGCTGGCGTAAAGGCATCTACTTCTCATATGACTCCTAGAAGCTGGGAACTAATATTAGCTCCAATTTATAGATATTTAAATGGGGTTAGAAAGTTTAAACAGATTTTTCCACAGCCACGTGACTAGTAAATTGATGGAATCCAAGACTGCAAGCCAGGCTTCTGTGTCTCGTCCAGCCAGGTTGTCCTCCCCCTCAGTGACGAAGTCTGAATCTGCTGAATCTATGAAGTCCAGCCACACATATAGGTTGGCCTTGCACTTCAATACCATTTTCATCAAGAATAACAACCAAAAAGAAAGATTAGGAATTTATTTTCTGGGTCCCTTGAATTGTTTGCTAACTCTATACTTTCTATAACTCTCTTTGGGTAAATCTCAAAATAATTCCAAGTAGAACACTAAAGCTCCTTCATGTTACAAACCCATCTTCTTTGTTCAGACTCACCTGTGCTAATTCAGCATCACCCCTGACCCTATTAGATTCTGGTTGAGCCAAACTCGACATATACAAAAATGTTGACGATGGTGATGATGACCATAGAAACATTAGCCAGAACAGGGTGAAAGGTGAGAAGGAATGCCAGAGCCCTGGAAAGGAGATGAATGTGGTGGTTATAAACGTGGACTCTGAAACCAGACTGCTTGGGCTTGAACCTTGGCTCTGGAATGAGTGAATATGGGAAATTGACTTAACTCTCATGCTCTAGTTTTCTTATTTGCAGAACTTGGAATAAAAATGGTTCCTTCCTCACAGGGCTTTTATGTGGTGAACTGAGATAACAGGACAGTGACTGGCATATAATCATTGTCATATAAATATTAGCTGCCATTGTTGTTGTTATGGTCATTATCATCATTGTCAGGCTAACATGGGTTAGGATTCTATTTCAAATTTCATTTCCTCTTCTTCAAGGCAAAATAGAATTTTTACTTTTCTCATCTGATCGATGTGAGAGATAAATGGGGGTGATACGTGTAAACACTAAGCATAGTATTTGGCACATGATAGTGTGTGAGATACAAACTGCTGTTTCTCCAAGCACAATCTCTATTCACGAATTCCTTCTTCTGTCCTCTAGACCCTTGAGATTTTCCAAACCCCGTTGAGATCTTGTCTCCTCTGGGAAGTCACTCACGGTCCGATCCTCGCTCATTCCTCACTTGGGTCTTTCTTTCGTCATAGTTGGGTTTTGTTCACGGGCCATTGTCCTGCTGTAGATATCGTCCATGCAGGATGACATGTGGGCAGATAAAAGCTCACTGACTCCCAGACGTCACTCTAAAAACCCAGAAATAGACACACAATCTCTGTCCTCCAACGGCTCATGACATATATGAGGAGACAAGTTAAGCTCAGAAAATAGCCAGAGACTGTTGGAACGTTCGTTAGCGGCCACCGTGATGCAGGCGCTAAGACGCCTGTCACCTGGCCATGTACTCGTCAGCTATTTATAGTGTCAGTATTATGTGCTTTGTACTCAGTGGAGCACTCAAGACATAAATTAATAAAACACTGTGCTTTAAAATTATTCAGAGTCTGCTGGGACTAAACTGACATGTTGTCTCCATTCCACTGAGATGATTTGAGAGCCTAATGCCCCAGAAGTGCTCTAAAAGAAAAAAAATGCAGACATGTTACCTACCATTATGAAGCTTAGACTCTGGTGAAGACTGAGGTAGTAGTGAACAAGACAGTTTCCAATACTGACACGTGTAATAAAGGAAATAAAACACAATCGTGGACTAGGATGAGTGGGAATGAGAGTGGGAACCGCCTTGATTGGGGAAACATAGGTGTTTCTGAGGAGGTGGTATAGGGTCTGAGGCCTCCTGCTGAGAAGAAGCCACACATTAGAAGATTTATAAGACAACGCTTTCACCAGAGAAGCATCCTACATGAGAGCCAGCCTGGGCATTTATACAAACAATTCCAAATCCAATAGAACATGTAGAAAGTGTTGTGGAAGCACTAAGGAGTACGTAGAAAGTTCTAGAAGGATGTAGCAGCTGTGTACAGGGTTCGGTGAACTTTTTCTGTAAATGGTCAGTTAGTAAATGTTTCAGTTTTGGCCAGATGGTATCTGTCACAATTATTCAAATTTGCTGTTATAATCCATCCCCCGCCCCCCCCCCCAAAAAAAAATGGTGATAGGCAATATGTAAATAAATGGACTTGAGTATGTTCCAATGAAACTTTACGAAAACAGGTAAAGGACTAGATTGGCCTGCTGGCTGTAATTTGCCAGTCCATGATTTACAATATTAGACAAAGGACTTGCATTGCACATACTGTGGTAGACCATGTTTTCCAAGATGGCCACATCACTCTATCCCACCTCTTGAGCTCCTATTACAAAGTTTTATTGACATTTCTGCACCCAGAAATGGAGTGTGATCTCCCTCCCCTTGAATTTGAGTGTTCCTCTGACTATAGCAGATGTGTGCTGCGTGACTTCTGAAGCTAAATCATAAAAGATGAGGCAGATTTCACCTGTCTCGCATGGGACTCACAACCTGAGAGTCCCAAGTTTCCATATAGAAAATCGATCTGCTCCGAAACTGCCCAGTTGGAGGGATCTCAGGACAAACTACACAGAGATTCAGCTCTCAGTGCGGTCCTCCCGGCCCTAGTGCTAGCTATGTGAATAAGTGACCTTTCACATTGAATAAGTGACCTTTCACATGATTCCAGTTTGTAACCTTCTAGCCGTTCCAGCAGGAGCCACATGGAGCAGAGGTGGTCTACCCACGTCAAGCCTTTGAGAGGTTTCAGATTCATGAGCAAAGAAAACGTTTTTGTTGTTTGAAACTACTAAATTTGGGGGTAGTTTGTTACATAACATTTGATAATTAATACACTTTTTAAAGTTGTTGTCTGGTAACATTTACTTCTTTCAATGGTGTTAAGAGACATTATGCATTACCCTTTTTTTATACAAGCTCAGGGAGGGGGATTCATGCAGCTAAAATTCTAAGAGGTTGTCCCTGAGAATCACAAGATTATTTAAGTAGCTACATCAAACTCTGGTACTTTTACTCTGTTTCAGTTCTTTTATTTTTCAGAACTAAAATTTCATTTGACTATTCTTTATGTCTTCTATTTTTTTTCCCAGACATTTGTTCTTGTTTCAAGAGTGTTTATAATTGCTCATTGGAGCATTTTTATCATAGCTGTCCTTAAATCCTTGTATGACAGATTCCAGCATCTGTTATCTTGGTATTCATTTCCGATGGTCTTTTTTCATTCACACTGAGATTTTTCTGTTTCTTGGTATAATGAATATTCTGGACTATATTATGGATGTATTATAAGGTTCTAGTTCCTATCTATATCATCTATTTTAGCAGTATCTCAGTCAGCTTGGGCTGCTGTAACAAAACACCATAAACTGGGTTGCTTAGAAACAACAGATATTTATTTCCAAAGGTTCTGGAGGCTGGAAGTTGGCGATCAGGGTGCCGACATGGCTGCGTTTTGGCAAGAGTCCTCTTCCAGGTTGCAGACTGCCAACTTCGACATAGTGGAAAGAAGAAACGCTCTCTCCTACTCTATAAAGGCACTAAGCCCATCCACAAGGGGATCTATTCTCAAGACTTCACCGCATCCTAATTACCTCTCAATGGCCCCACCTCCTAACACCATCGCATCGGGGGAGGTAAAGCTTGAACACGCAAATTTTGGGCAGAGGAATATATTCAGTCTGTAACAAGTAGGTGGCCAACTGGTTTAAGATTCAGAATCCATATCCTGGCTCCCTTCTGTAGTCGAAATATCAAATGTAGCATTTACAGCCTATGAAGTGCTATTCTGGTCTGCTTTATGCGTATGCTACCCAGATGACAGTGTCCATGGTTCTGACCGGGCAGGGGGGAGGGAACCATCTGGTTACTGCAGGGGTGAGGTAACAATTAGCCTGCTGCCCAGAGGCTTCACTCGGGAGCGGTGCTTTGTCCACACTCAAGTCCCAGGGTCCCTAGCCAGCCATCCTCTTTTCTCCACCTTTTGGTCTTCTACTAGATGACTTACACATTTTTTATTAGCAGATGAAGTAAAATGAAATATGTTTCTCGCACATTCAGAACCAGTGGAAGTCCTTTTCTTTTTTCTTTTCTTTTTTTCTTTTTCTTTCTTTCTTTTTTTCTTTTTTTAACTCTGAAGCCCATGCTTTTCCCAGGATGTCACAGAACTCAAGGCCGTGATGTTTGAGACAGTACGTGTCCAGCCCATTTTTTAATTGGATCCCGCGCACTCAGACGCATCCCTTTCCCTTGTCCCGCCTGCCTCCCTCAGCCTTCCTATTTTCTTCTGCGTAACACCCTGTCGTAGATATATCCAGGATGCGTTCTCTCCCGACGCGAGCCTTTCAGTCCCCCTCATATCCTGTCCCTCAAAGGAGGGATGTTACTGTTCCCAATCACATTCAGATCACCGACTGGCTTAGTTCACTCGAGGGCGGGGTCGCAGTGCATTGTAAGAAGGGCACATGGATGAGGCGTTGGCCTCCGCACTGTCAGACCACGAAGATACAGAGCACAGCCAGGGAAGAGTTGGTCCTGTCTTCCTTGTCAATACATTTGGCCTCATTGGTAACCGACACAGACTATACTGGCAGCAGGTCGGCCATTTCTCTCTCTCCTTCCCTCTTTCTACTTTTTCTTTCATGTAATTGAAGTGAGGAGAGCTGGGTTTGTTCCCAGACGTAAAGAGGTCTTACCATTGTCCGGTCGTTCTTTGCAATCATCCAGAGTGTTTTGACATTTGGGACTACGGTTTAGGCATTGAGGGAAGTGAAATTGAGCTGGAAAACTAATGGAGTGTTAAGTGTCCCTGTGGTCCAGCCCCGAGTCCTCGCTAGCTGCATCGGGCGTTAGGAGTTTAATTCTAACTCCACCCCAGCCTCAGCCACAGCCCCACCCGAGCCAGCCCGTGTGTGTGTGTGTGTGTGTGTGTGTGTGTGTGTGTGTGTGTGTGTCCGTGTGTACCCTATATCTCCCTCACAACCCTTGGAGGAATGAGTGTAGCCAACAAGAAGAAAGGGGTAGACAGCCAAAAGCAGCTGCACAAGCACATTTGAAGCGATGACATTCTCTGGAGCCCCGAGGTGCTAACTGATTAGGGGACTCCTCTTACTAGCAGCAGAGAAAAGAGTCAAGTGATAGTTGAAGGGGGCTGTTATTGTTTGTCTGAGGAGTAATAAGTGTGTGTCCTCAAAATCACACGGCTTAAACCCGACAGTCCCAGAGACCGTCTGTCAGGGTGAGGATCTCTCCGCCTCTTTTCAGGGCATTGGGATGACCGGCTTGCATGATCTATCTGGCCACTGTCCCCTTCTTCTCTCCTCCCTTTCTCCTAACTTTATGTCCTCTTAAAACTATCTGGAAATGCAGACATTCCCAGAGGTAAAAAAAAAAAAAAAAAAAAAAAAAAAAAAAAAGGCTGTTCTTGGCCAGAGAGTGGAGTAGCTGAGTTCTACTCATCACTCAACCATGAGAATTATGGAAGAGACTCAGGCCGACCGAGGGGTTCATGGAGAGCAGACTCCACTCCCGCCCACTATGAAAACCTTTCAGCTACATTTTCCCTATTGCAGTTTTCCAGAGGTAGCAAAAAATACTGCTCTTTCATGGGTGTTGAGCTCCAGGAAATCAAATTTCTACCTTTTTTGCAAAAAAGATGAGTGCTTATGACCTCTCCTACGATTGGAGTTTGAAATGCTGCAGTGGCTCGGGTGCTGAGTTAAGCACTGTATTTAGCCGTTTAAACTAGGTCAGGGGTCACAGACACCAGGTCTCATCATTAAGCAAGCCCTCCCACTAGTCACCTTCTTGCAGCATCTTAGGAAACACCCAGCTCATTTACTCAGCCAAGTTAAGCTTAGCAGAAAACAAGAAAAAGAAAACAGCTATCAACGTTTTGCTTTCCACCGGCCTCCCTCCTCCGCCCCCCGCTGGTTTTATTCTCCAGCTTCCCTTCAACAAAGTTCGATGTAGCAAGAAAACAGTGGGTTCACTTGCCCAGAAAGGGAGCACTTTTCACGTTTGACCTTTGAAATGGAAATTGTCTTTGGGCAAGCTTCTTCACAGCCCCTTCTGAGAGGCTGTCACTGTGACCATGGACTTGGGGGGCCAGGAAGCCAGACCTCAGAAGGCAGCAGGGATGGACCAAGTTTTCCTCTGGGTAGGGTCCTAAGCTAGCAGAGGGCAGAAACCAAAGGTCATGGAAATACAGCACTCTTAACGAGTCCAGGGTGATGGCATTTGATTTTACTGGCTGTAAGCATTAAAGACATCACCCCTGTCGCTCCCAGACTTCAAATATAAATATGACACTGATCCCAGGCCCTGTGCCAGGAGAATCTAAATCCACAATTTCATGCAACATTAACAGTCTTAAAGGAAAAAGTGGACGGAGGGACCAAAGTGTTTCTTTCAGTACATATCAAATTGTTTCAAATATTTTAACATCTATTTTTGAGCTTCTACATTGAGTACCGGGCATACACATGTGCAAATGGCGTATTCGCTCAGGATTTGTAACCAGATAATAGAGGTAAGTCGCGGCGATGAAGAGTTGTCATGCACATGATTATTAGTAATATTCCAGATGTCAGCACATGCTGTGCAGGTTAAGAGCTTGTGCATCGGAATTGCCCCCAATCGGGGTTTAATGCGAGGTTCTGCCTCTTATTAACTCTGTGACTTCGAGCCAGTTACTTCATCCCTCAGAGACTCAGTTTCTCTATCTGTGAAAAGAGATTGACAATATCTCATTTCGTGAAGGGGAAATGGAGTTATGCAAATGAGGCAATTGGCATGTGTCTGACAAGGGCAGTAAACGCGCACGAAAATGGTGATTTTCTATGGATAACTTTGGGATTTGGGGAAAAGAGAAGGACGTTCTGATTAAGGAGATCCGAAAAGATTCTTTTTTTTTTTTTTCTTTTTAAACAGAGGGGGCTCTGGAGGAAGGGTTATTTCACTGGACTGAGGTTGTAGGAAAAGGCATTTCAGACAGAAGTTTGCTGGAAGAACCAGACATGAAAAGCAGAGTACAAGGTTCACGGTTGGTTAATATGCAGTGGGAGTTATTTTGTAAGACTAGGAGGGGGCCCAGAGGCAGAAGATTTTGAATTCTTAACTGAAGAATATGCGCCTGATTAAACAGACAATGGGAAGTCATTGAAGGATTTTTGAGTTGCAAAATGACAGACTGAGAGTTTTTCCTCCTTGGAAAGATGATTCCAGAAGTGGGGTGGTTGGGTTTTGGGGGTGGGGGGGTGCTCTCAGGAAAGACCTCGGGGTCAGCACAACAGCAGGCAGCAGTGAGACGGAGGTTACCTATCAGAAAGGATAATGATTTAGTTTGCACATAGGAAGCATGATTCTGATGTTGTTTTTAATGGGAAAAATTTATTCTTGGCAGCAAAGACCATATGATGAGGCGGAGGGTGGGGGGCGGGATGCTCTTTCTTGTCTCCTTGACACTTGGAGTGTTGCTCCAGCAAACCATTCTGCAGAGGCAATCAGCACACCTGTTCTCCAGCCTTGGCATTTAACTGGCATTATCACCTGCAGGGGCGCAGAGGCAGACAATGGGTGTGTGGGAGCATGGGTCATATTTACATTTCAGAGAAGATGAAGAGGGTGCTCATCCTGTCTGCCTGGAGCCTCCCCAGGGAGGATACATCTGGCTGCAACAAGGAGCCTCTTGCTTCCCAGAGTCAAAAGATTATAAGGATCTTAGGCAACGGGGCCCTTCACTCAGCCCCTGGTGGTCCCCGATGATAAAGGAGGCGGGTAGCAGGCCAAGCTGTACCCCTCAGGGCTAACACGGGCAGAAAGGAGAAGGCCGGGTCTGGAGGCTTGGCTCCTTGCTCGGTCTAGCCCACGGACTCGCTGGAAAGTCTTGGGGTTGGCCATTTGCCTTTTGTCTGTTCCAGACAATGTTTTTAATGGCTCTGAAAGTAAATACTCTAAGCTGGGGGTGACCTCCTGGGCTCTGCTTTGATCAAGCTGCGTATCACACATTCGTTCATGCCTCAGGCCTGTCGAGCTCGCCAGTGTCGCAGGCCCCGGGGCAGGCTCCAGGTACCGGGGTGCACAGCACGGTTCAGCAAGATGCTGTTCTATTTTCGAGGCTCTCACGGCGCCCTGGCACCAACACTTCCACGACGGCGTTGACTTAACTGTAGAAAATACGACGACAAAGCGGGTCCGAAACCCGATCGACAGCAGCCTGACTGGGGAAGATGGCACCGAAGCCGGTCCCTGGGCCTTGAGAAGCATTTTCTAGCTGGACAGAAGAGGAAACGGCTTTCTAGCTAGAGACAACAACGGCATAGACCAAAACACGGATATTTAACTGTCTGTTCTGTGGGAAAATAGCGAGTGGTCCAATATATTAAAGGACTTTGGTGGGATCGGTGAGGGATGGGTTTGGAAAATGTATTCCGGGTCTGGGTTATTAGAACTCAGAGCCCTGAGGTTAATACCACGAGGAGCATCTAAAATTCCTTCAATCGAGATTAATTTTTGATGGGAATCAATGAGTAATATAGTATTGAGCACTTATTCTGGCAAGGGCAGAGTAGGGCGCTTTATCTAGACTCCCTGGCGAGGAGCAGTCACAGACGGTCCGAAGCTGCCCATGCTGTCGTTTCCACGTTCGTCCGGTCGTCTGCAAAGCCGGGTGAACCACCGGGATGTATTCGGATTCTATATAAAATGAGCGAGTGAAGTGACGCCCTTGCCCACAGGAAACGAAATAGACTGTAGTGTCTAGTGTTACGGGCTGTGGCAAGAACACGTACGCGGGTCTGGTAGGCCCGGAGAGCGAGCGGGAGTCTGGGCGAGAAGGCTGTCCCGGAGGCCCCAGCAGCAGAGCGACCCGTGGGAACAAGACGAAGTCAAGCCAAGTTGGACAGTGATGCTGTGTGTGTCCTGGAGCAGGGGGTCCCCAACCCCCGGGCCACGGACTGGTACCGGTGGCCCGTTAGGAGCCGGGCCGCACAGCAGGACCTGAGGGTCGGGCCGGCGAGGGAAGCTTCATCCGCATCTGCGGCCGCTCCCCAGCGTTCACATCACCGCCTCAGCTCCGCCTCAGATCGTCGGGCAGAAGATTCGCATAGGAGCCATGGTCCCTGGTGTCAGAGGGCTTGGGGACCGCTGTCTAGGGGACACAGAGAAGGCTGTTTGGGAAGAAAGAGTGTTCTCTTCTGAGGAAGAGGTGAGGAGAACCTGTGACTGGGCCGAGATGTGTGGGTTGAGGGGAGCAGGTGGGGGTAAGACCGAGCAGCCAGGCTGCACCCCCAGAATCAGGCTCCGGGCGAGGGGCTCTCCAATGATACTGAGTAGCATGGAGGAGGCAGCCTCTCAGCACTGAGAAACTTTCAGAGACAGGAAAGATTTTTCATGGAAAAATAAAACTTCTTAGAAGGGCTTTTATTTTTATTCTGAAGCCTAATTGAAGAGGGCCCCCCGTTCAAGGAAGGGAGGGCGTGAAGAAACGCCCCACCAAAGGCTTTCCTCACTCTCCACTCCGTTCTGAAGGCTGGTTCCTTTCGTTGCTGGCAAATGCCCACAGAAGACGCACAGGGGGCCGTGCGGGGCCGGGGGCGGGGGCCTCCCCGCCCTCCCCTCTGTGAAGGCAAGGCTCCATCTGCCCTTCGAGGAAAGATGAGACGGGTAGCCGCCCGGAGGGGGCCCGCCTGCTCTGGGGCTGGCTGGAGGACTGAGGCCATGCCAGGGGGAGGGCTCCACACCCCGCAGGCATTGTTCACTCAGCCTTAGAGACTGTTCAGTTATCCCGAGGCAGTTCTCAGAGACGTGGTTCAACAGTTCACCCACTTCGTTGTGTTTGTTCCTAGTGACATGCTTATCGAGAGGGACCCCAAGATCAGTGGCAGAGAATTAGGCCGACGGGAATTCTGATTCTTACTCTTGTCTCTCTCAAACGTTTAAAGGAGCCCAATTACTGGGAAGGACCATAGCAGAACTGTTCAAGGCCACTCAAGTCGGGCTGCTTGGGTGTAAGACAGTTGTTTACCAGGCCAACTGCTTAAATTCTCAGACCTTTGGTGTCTGTACTAGTTTCCTATGAGTGCCATCAAATATTACTGATAACTTAGTGGCTTAAAACAACTGAAATATATTTCTTCATAGTTTTGGAGGCCAGAACTCTGAACTCAGTACCCATAAGCCCAAATCAAGGTGTCGGCAAGAGAGAGTTTGTCCCTGCCTCCTCCAGCTTCTGGTGGCTGCCAGCATTCCTTGGCCTGTGGTGACATCGCTCTAACCTTCAAGGCCGGCATCTTCAACTCTCTTTCTGCTCCGGGTTCACACCACTTTCTCCTGTGCGCGAAATCTCCCCCTGCTTCCTTCTGACAAGGGCCTACCTGGATAATCCAGGACGATGTCCCCTTCTCAGGATCCTTCATTTAAAAACATCCGCGAACACCTGTTTTTGCCATATGAAGTAACCTTCACAGGTTCCAGAACGGTGAATGTGGCTTTGGGGTGGCTATGTTTCTGCCTACCACGGGATTCTCACATGTAACACAGATTGAATAAAAGAACCTACCTCGCAGGGCACTTGAGAAGATCAAACATAGTACAACCTCCCCGCCCCCAACACTTTCTCTCTCTCTCTCTCTCTCTCTCTCTCTCTCTCTCTATCTCACACACACACACACACACACACACACACACGCGCACACACACACACACACACACACACACACACACACACACACACACACCAGCATCTGCCACTTACTAAATGGCTAGTGCATGCTAACCATTACCTGTTTCATAAAACAGCCTTCCCTTTCCTCTTCTCCACCAAATTCCTACGGGCCTCTCTCTTCCTCCTCTCTCATCCTTCTCATTTCTGCTGCCCTATTTTTCCGAATTCTTCCTTTTCTTAGTGCATTAGGCAGCATTCTGATAATGTAGGGTTTTTTTTTTCCCTCTATATCCACTTCCCTTTTCCCAACGTGATCTTCCTGCCAGGAATTGGCCTTTCTGTCCTTAGTGAGGAGAAGGGAGAGTGGGAGGCAGAAGAGGGGAGAGAGTGATGAGCAAAGAACGAGTGAGAAACGGAAGGCGGTAGATCCACGCACACTAACGTTTTCTTTCCTGTGGAAACCGTCCGTCTTCTAACCTCATTCATAGCCCACAGGGTCACTACGTGCCCCGTGGGAAGGCTGCGAGGCGCCCAAGACTGCTCCCCTTGCCCAGGCCCCCCTGTTTCCAGCACTCTTCCTCACATCTCGTCAGCCTGGACCTGGCGGAACCCGCCTCAGAAAGGTCTCTTGGTTGGGCCTCTGCCCTCTAGTCCCACTGTCAAGCCCTTAGTCAAGGCTCTTATGACCACCACAGCTAATGCTAATGGTTAAAAGAGCCTCGTAAGTGGTTTCTGCCTCCTACTTTTCCCCATCCCCTGCCAGAGCTCACGTTTTTAGCATCTTGTTTTATTAGTTTCAAGTATACAGTACGTTGGTTAGACATTTATATAGTTTATGAAATGATCCCCCTGATTACTCTCGCACCCCCTCTGGCTCTACACCTAGCCAGTGCCCCACTGCTGACTGCATTCCCTGTGCTGTGCTCCATCCCCGTGACTATCAACTACCAGTTTGTACTTCTTTACCCCTGTACCCCTTCCTCCCGGCCCCCCAAGCCCCCTCCCCACTAGCCATCACCAGATCGTCCTCTATATTTGTGAGTCTGTTTTCGCTTTGTTTGTTTTTCTTATTCCTTAGATTCTGCGTGTAAGTGAAATCATATGGTATTTATCTTTCTCCGTCTGACTTATTTCACTCAGCATAATAATCTCCAGGTCCATCCATGTCATTGCGAATGGTGGGGTTTCATTTCTTTTTGTTTGCTCTTTTGTTCCCCTTTACAGAGGTAGCATGTGCCAAGGTAAGAGAATGGTCTTTGGGCTGAGAATGATGAGGATACAAGCTCTGACTCTGCTGTTTACTAATTCAAGATATTTAATCTTTCCGAGCCTTGGGAACATTCTGAAAGAGCTGTTATGATAACTCTAATATAGAGTAGTGAATGCAAAGCATCCATATGGTGCTTAGCACGTGACAGGTGCCAGATAAACTGGTTCCCTTCTCTTTGTTTAATAAAACAAATACTCCTCGTATCATGTCCCATGCACATATCTTGTGAAGGACCAGGCTCGACCAGTTCTGCTCTATTGGGTCATTCCAACCAGCAAACAATCATGTGCTACTTTTCCTGTCTTTAAAATAGTTATTTGACTCTACTTCTCCTGTTGAGCCTTCACCACATTTTTGTCTCTGTTTGCTGGACATCTTGAAAGATTGGCCTGTTTTCAATTTCCCTTCTCTTTTCAGTTGAAACCACTCTGAGCAGGCTTCCCCAGCAATGGTCTATGGAAATTACTCACTTCCAGGTGACCACTGACCTCCAAAGTGCTAAGTTCAGTGGTCAGTTCTCCATCTCCATCTTACTTGGCTTGTCAGCTGCATTTGACACCGGTGAGTCACTCTTTAGGATTCCCTGGGCTCTGAAGCCTCACGATGTTCTTCCTATTTTACTGACGGTTCTTTCTTAGTTTCCTTTATTTATTCCTTGTCTTTGTAAACTCTTCATCTGGAGCTGCCCCTGGCTCGGTGATTGTCCCTCTCTGTCCTTACAAATTTATTTCCTTGATGATCTCACCCCATATGAGGCTTTAAACAAAATCTGTCCGCTAAAGGGTCAAGACCTCTCTCCCCATCCCCAGATCCTATAGTTAACTATTTGTTTTGCATTGCCATTCGAAAGTCTAATGGGCAACTCAAACTCAACATGCCAGTTACCCCCTATTTCCACAGCCTGTTCCATTCTGCCGTGTCCCCACCTCAAATGATGATCAATGCCTCCTTCCATTCGCTAAGTCAAAAAATCAGTTCTCTGAGATATCCTGCGTGGTTTTGGCAAAGATGTCTGTGCTCTCGCAGTGCACTGTATAGACTGCCAGTGTGATATTTATCACACTATTTCTAGTTTGCGTCTTCCTCTGTTTCTCATTTCATTCCTGTTTAGTTATACGATCAGCTCCTTGAAGCTAGGGACATTATGTATCCTAATATCATGTAATAAATGTGAAATAAATGAGTGAAAATTTTTAGGTTAGTGTTACCATGGTTCACAACTCGAAAAATGAGTTTACAGTCCTGTAGGGTGATTGGCATGGGTAAAAATACAAGGAAGTAAAAAGTAGGTGGAAAACATTCAAAGATTTGTCACCTTTTGGTCTTCATTCAGGGTTAGGATTGAAAGTAGTGACTTTTGCAGTGTCTGTTGAAACAGAAGAGACAGGATCGACATATCGACATTCAGTCTCCTCAATGACAGAACCTTAAGGTAGGGCCTGAGTGGGATTTCAGTCCATGTGCACTGGGAAGATCCGAGCCCTCAGTCAGGGAGACGTGGAATTGAACCTCAGCCTCATCACTCACCAGCTGAGGACTTCGAGCGAGTTATTTAACCTCCCTGAGTCGAAGCTTCCTCACCTGTGAAATGAGCATCATAAATACTCAACCTCAAAGAGTTGCCTTGAACATTAAGTGGGAAAGAGCTTGGTTCATTATCAGCTTTAAATAAATGGCAGCTGTCACTATTAACCTCACGGAATTGTCTCAGGAACAAGAAATGAGAGCTAACAGAATTTTTATTGCCAACGTGTTCTGATTTTCTATATTTCCTCAAATTCCTATTTAAGTGTATGTGTGTGTGGCTGTGGGTTAGGGAGAATGGAGAGGAACAATGCATTTGGCCAAGGGGTCTCACCATCTAGCTACAAAACCACGTGTGGCCACAAAGACTCAGATTGGCTTCTCCAACACACCCTCCCAACAGCTCGCCCAGCATTATCTACTGTCAAGTCGACTGCCTTCTGCTTTGCTCCTTACCAGCCACTACTGATGGAGAAAACAAACATGGGGAAAGCTGTGAAAAGACGATATTCTCTATACTGAACTGTAAGCTCTGTCCAGATTAGCATCTCTGTACTTTGTCGTGTTCACGTTGCTTTGGCTCGATCCCACCTGGAAAACAAGCAATAGTTGAGCAGCCCCAGTAGACCTCATTCACATATCCTCAAATACAACATTGCAGGAAGCTATCATTAATATGCAAAGATTGTTACAGATATTCAGTTTCTGTATGAAAACAGAGTCCTGGCAAACAAATTTTAACATCGTAAATGAGTAACTGCCCCGTTCACAGACACAGGACTTTCCACCCTAGTTCTGCTGTGTCCACTGCCTCCACATTCCTAGTCCTGCTACTACTCTGCCAAGGGTTCACACCTGACAGCTCTTCAACTAGGCTGTTTCAGTGAATGCATGCTTTCTTTTTACTACGCCTTCTACAGTTCATAGTAGCAGAACCTCTTCAAAAGGTTAATAACTGTGTGTTGCATTGAAGGAAAAAAGTATTCATCTGTGTGCTTTATACCCTAGATGTCCTTAAGTCATCTAATGACAATGTATAATCAAGACTTTGGTGCACATCTATGCAAACTTTGGAATTTTAAGAGCAATTATTGGCTTTATTTTGCTCAGTAGTCATATGATCCCATATGCTATCATGATCACATAATCACAAGTGTTTTTATATCGCTTTCTTTTTCACAAACTTCTTGCAAGCTTCTCGAAGGCAGGGGCTGAATCTAATTAATCTTGGAAGAAAAAGTGTGGAATGGTGGACCTAAATTTTAATTCCAGTCATATAATCTTATATGTATTAACTAAATTGAACCTCACTTTATAATTGGAGACATGGATATTTAAACGACACAGGTGTTGGGGAAATTAATGTAATTCTATATATAACGTTCATGGTAGCAAGCAAATGAAAGCCCAGCAAAAATTTACTACCTTCCACTTAGGGTTTCTATCTCTAGCGCGCTCTCTCTCTCTCTCTCTCTCTCTCTCTCTCTCTCTCTCCCACCTTTATTTCCCAGAACTCTGCTTCATTCATGGTAAGCTCTTGATGAATGTGGGAGCTCTGAGTTAATAAGGAGCCTGTACAGGTGATGATAAGCCAGCTCCTGTAGCCTGGCCTCACAATCTATTTATCTTTGGCATCTCTTGTTCTGGGACCTACTGTGCACTACTTCACATCCTCTTGGCCTTAACTTTTATACAGCCATTGCTACTGTGACCAGTCTCATGCATGTTGGACCAGTTTCACCAGGTGCAACCTGACAGCATCTCATCTGAGCCGACACTGAATGAATACGTACACTGAATGAATATCTGCTCTGAAGATCACCTGGCTCTAAAGACTGGAATGTATTATGCACATACCCGGAAACGTGAGGAGGAGAAATGACTGTGAGACCATCCTTGACCTAATGAATAAATGCTCTATCCATGCATCCCCTGAGCAAATAGTTCTGAGGAATATTTCACAAAGCTCCTTAGGAAATCTCTCAGGATTGATGATGACGAGTTGTCTTACTCTCCCTTGTTTATTTCACAAATCTCCCTCCTCCTCCCTGGGAGCTTATTCCTAAATAAACTACCTGTATGCAAGCCTTTGCCTGTCTCTACTTTCAGGAAACTCAGCCTCAGCCCACTCACCAATAAAGTACATTGTGGTGACTGGCACACATTATAGTAAATAGTAGGTATAATTGTCTACATCACATACCCACTGCTTTGGAACAGGTGAAAGATTCACCAATATTTTTCTCTGAGACTCCTCTTGAGCTTCTGCCCCATGCACATGCCCTTATATTTGGAAGGAGATAACCTTGCAACCTTTGCCTGTAGCTCACTGAAGTACGGACATCTGATCCAGATGGAATCAGTCCTTTGGCAGGGCCGAGCCACTCATGTGTTCCCTCAAATTCTCTCTAGAATTTGATATCAATACATGGTGACACTAATCTTTGTCAGAGTCTTATCTGGGAGGCATAACGCATCAATGAGAAGATGTAAGAGAGTGAAGAAAGCCAGACTGCAGATAAAAAACTCAAAGATGTCAGAGATGATAGGACTCAGTAAAAATAGCAGTTGAAAAGGTAAGGCTTTCCTATTTTTTTTTTTTTTCAGAGCTTTCCTCTTCCTGGTTCTAGTTCTTACTGAAGACCGATTGTACTCCCTGCCCTCTGGTTCTGTGCTCCCTTGGAATTGGATCTTTTCTAAAACACTCAAGGTGACCTACCCCTTGGGTTAGTGAGATCCTTGGTACATGGTATGTACAGACGTTTGATGAATAACTGACTGAGAGAATAACCTTTTCCTCGTTCATATTCTCCCCACACATCTTGTCGGCCAACTTGGACATCCACATGCAGACGAACGCTGCCCCTGCTACCATTTCAAGGTTGTACCTTTCAACGTCATCCTTATTTAATCTCATCCTCCCAACGTGCTGACCCAGGCCAGCCACCATGCAGTCTATTAGCCTTTAGTTCTGCTCCATGCCAGCCACTGTTGCTGAGGAAAGTCACACAAGTGTGACGGTAAAATCCATGACAAGTTGGTTCTGTGTAACCTCAGCTGGGGTCTACCTGCAACAGAGCATCTCTAAACATATCTGACACATTCCCAAAGCAACAGTTGCAAACTTTTAAAATTGTCATCCAAACTACCCATTCATTCACCACTGACGACCTTTACCTCCTTCTTGCATTATTGGAAAAATCAGCGATCTATGGTAAGAGTTAACTTTGCTATATGTCATAGTTATTCTGTGTCTTTGTGCGGCTTCTCTTCTCTTGCTCCTCCTCCCCTGTTTGCCCAAACTAACATTTTTATTTCTTCACTAGCTCACCACACCTACTTTCCATTCGAGATGCCATTCTGTCTCTCTACCTCTGCTCTGACCATCTTGGTAACATCCTACACATTTACTGCCTCAGTGTCATTAGGCTCCGATGGATCCTTTTGGGATTCCATTCCATTGACACTGCTCCTGTAAATTCATTAACTGATAAGTGTACAATGGCCTTTCAATTACCAAATTTATTCTGTCACCATTCTCCCCCAACATGTCTGATTTTGCTGGCTACCTCCACTCTTCAGGCATTTGAGACTTCTTGCTCTGGGTCATCCTACCAACTTGATGGATGTTTCCTTTTACGTAGAAGGGTCCCCTATGGCAAAATCATCCATAGTCTCCCTCGAGGACCTCTTCTTCTGTGACATGGCTGCAGGTGGATGTCTCCCCTAGTACGGCAGGGAGATTAGCTTCTCCTGTATATTCTGGTCTGAATTTCTATTTTTTTTTTTTTTTGCTGGACAGCTCTTTGAGTCGCCTTCTAAATTGTTAAATACCAAACTCATCCACTTCTACCAAAAAGACTGAATCTGTGTGACTTTGTGACCAATTCAGAGGAAGAATGCTGGAGAAGTGAGAAAGAAAAAGAAAAATCAAAAGTGATTCTGAGATATTTCACCCCTGACTTACTAAGATAATTAACAGAGATAGAAAAGGCCAAGAAGCATTAATTGGATCATTCCTCTCTTCACTCCCATTCCCAAGACAATTGGGTAGGAGGAGGGTGGCCATTTATTGAATTCCTACTGTGTGTCAGATATTGATATAGGCATTTTAAATAGGCTGTTTCATTTAGTTTTCAAAACCACTCTGTTCTTCGTGTTTTCTATTATCGACCCTATTTTACAGGTAAAGAAACTAGCGCTACAAGATATTAAGTGAGATTTCTCAAGGATAGGTAATAAATTTTAAATCCAGGATAAAGTACTAAGTCCATTCCACCTCAAAAACTTTGTTTTTCTCGTCATAACTCATAATATGAGAAAATAAGAAGGTGCACAAAGCCTTGAGGATTAAAGCATAATTAATATCTGACTTTGAATTGACATTAAAGGCTGGAGATAAGGTTTTTAAGATTTGTGCTGGTGGTCACTTATACGGCCTACTCCTTCTCTTTGGAGAATTCTTCTATCAGATATTATCAAGAAAGAGCTTTTATTTTATTTGGGGTTCACCTCTTCAATTAGAACTCTAGAATGCTCTGTTACTTTTCATCCTGTACTCTTCTTTGTAGTTCCTTTCTTTTTTAAAATACATACACAAACACACATACATGTGTCCCTATATCAGGGTTTCTTAATACATTGTTGGAATTTTCAGCTGAATAATTCTTTGTTATGGATGAGGCTGTCCTGTGCATTGTAGCAAGTTTGGCCCCAACCCTAACCTCTACGCTCTAGATGCCAGTAGCATCTTCCCTAGTATGACAACCAAAAATATCCACAGACATTTTCAAATGTCTTATCAGGGGCAACATTATACCAGATGAGAATGGCTGATCTGTGTTTACACTCGCATATCTTCACACCCATATCCATAGATACCCAAGGCTGTATGTATGGTTCGTAAAGACAGAGACTTATTCGTCTTGCTCACATCTCTACCACAGGGCTTGGAACAGTGCCTGACACATCCTTGGCATGAAATACAATAAATATTTATTACATGAATGAGTAAATGAGAAGGAAAGGAAAACAATTTTTATGGAGAATGTGTTTAATGCCAGGTCGTTCATTAAGGACTTTTCTTCAAAACACCCCTATGAGGTGGATAATAATAAACTTATTTCCCAGATGAGAAAGCAGAGGCTCAGAGAGGATGACATTCCTGCCCCCACAGCCAGAAAGCGTGAGAATTGGCCTTTGAACCCAATTCCACCCAGGCTGCAGTCTGCCCTCTTTCCAGGGCACCGAACTGGGACAGAGAATTACAAGACTTATGAGAGCCAGAGTTTAAGGCTAAACAAATGGATTGCCAATTACAATTTCAGGTTTTGTAGGGAAAATGGTTTGCAAATCATGTGTTGGCCAAAATAGAATTTTCGAGTTCTATATTCCCCAGACTCTCGTGGTCTCTCATAATGGGCGATCTTGTTTCTTTCTTTTGAGAGAACATTGCAAAGTTATAAACTTACGTTGCTGTCTGAGAGGGATGAATTTTTCATCTGCTTAGCCACTCGGTGATGTGCACATGACTCCATTTTTTTTTATGACATATTAGTTGCCCAGATATGAAATCTGGGTGACCTTGGTCAGCCAGGTCTACCTGACACCTTAAGCTACAGCTGGGAGTCACAATCTGAAAGCCAGCAATCTTCAACGAAAGTATCTTTTCCAAGACTTCCAAGGAAAATGGGCTTCTAAATCTGCTGTTTGGAAGGCGGCTAAACAGAAAATGAACAAATGCATCCAGGAAGTCTTTTCTCTTGCTGTAAACTTCAGACATGAGAGACACAGGAGTGAGTTTTTGGCAGCAAAGTTTCTTTGGTTGAGATGGCTTTCATATAACAGTGGAGTTTTGAAGCATCAATTCTTCTTTTTCTTAAAAGTGAAAAGTTATATGATAATGATTTTAATGATGACAGTAATTATGATAAACAGGGTAGGCTAAGTACTACCCTGGTTTTAAATTGCTTCTATAACAAAGAAGCAATGTCAACATTCTTCTTAATGGGAAGCCCTCCTGATGCCTGCCCTCCAACAAATAGCTCAGGGATGCAGTCTCCTTATAGCTCATAAGGGCTCCATAGTCATCCTGGGTCTCCAGGGTTGATGCAGAAGGAAGAGAGAGAGAGAACACGGCGAAGGTTTACCATTTATTTACATTCCTTGGCCTGGGATTGGCACATATCACTTCTGCTCATATTTAGTTGGCCAAAGATGAGTAATAAGGTTCTACACAGATCAGTACAAGGGGACTGGAAAATATAATCCGTGGCTTGACAGCTTCTTCCCAGCAACAACTCTGTACCACAGCGAGGGGATGCAAGTCCCTGGCAGCCTGGATTTGTCATAAGTATTATACACTTCCCAAGGTTCATTAACATGATACCTTTTTACTACAAAAAACAAACAAACAAACAAAAACTATAGTATCAATTCTTCTTCCTTCCTGTTTCCTATAGTTGTAATGTGAATTCATTTCCCAGGTCAGACTTTGGCTGCCTCTGTCTATGAAGTCCATAATCTATCAGGTTCCAATGAATAGAAGGAATGAAAGACTATTTTATTTTATGCTCAGTAATCACCATGACCACATTCATGAGATGAGTAAATCCTCAAACCGAAGTGCTTTCTGTGGTATTGGAGTTCCTGCTAGGAAAGTTCACCAAATGCTGGTGGATCTTTAATCGTATCAATTCCCTGTGGCTGCCTTTATACGTTACTACAAATCTGGTGGCTTAAAGAACAGAAGTTTTTTATCTTACAGTTCTGGAGGCAGCAAGTCCCAAATCAAGGTGTTGCGATGGATGATTCCTTCTGAAGGCCCTGAGGGAGACTTTGTCCCATGCCTCTGTCCGAGCTCCGGGTGATTGACAGCAGTCCTTGGTGTTCTTTGACTTGGAGATGCATCACTCTGACCTCTGTCTTTATCTTACCATGATATTCTTTCTGCATGTCTGTGTCCAATCTGCACTCTTATAATGACCCCAGTCATTTGCTCAGAAGCCACCCTAATCCAGTACTTCATCTTAATCTGATTATATCATGAAGATCCCATTTCTGAATAAAGTCATATTCAGGGATGCCAAGTGTTGAGGCATGAAGTATCTTTTCAATACACACAATTCATAGATAATTAAACCCCCAGTATTACCCCAAGCAATTTTACTGAGCTAATAATAATAATAATATTAATAATAGTATAAATAATAATATAAATATTATATGCTTACTATATTCTAGGCATTGAGTTAAGTATCTAATAAGTATTGACTTATTTAATCAAAACTCGCTTGTGAAGCAAACCTTATTACTGTTGCTCATATTATCATTGATGTCATCATCGTCGTCACCATCGTCACACAATTTTTATGTGAAGAGACTGAGAGACAGAGAGCTGTGATACCTTTCCAGAGGTGAGACAGTGGGTTGGCAAAGCTGGCGCTGGACCACAGTCAGTGTGAGTTCAGAGGCTACAGTCTCATCCAATATCTCGGGCAGCTGACATCTGTTTCTAACTCAGCAATTGTTCCAGAAACCAGCAGAAACGTACATCCTTCCGCTGGTTCCAACCCAGCATGAGGGGCCCTTCGCTTGCTGCCGCTTTCTTCTTATATTTTCCATTTGAGCCTTCCTGCCTGTGTGGAGGTGCTTTCTCGGTTTTCACCTCAGAGCTCTCGGGAAGATGCTGCTCTTCTCCAGCTCAGTTAACCGTGGCCAAAGGCCGTTAGCGGACCTGGAGCCGAGCCCTTGCACAAGGCGAACGCCAGCTTCCTTTTCTGGAATCTTCAGCTGATAATGAAGCATGATTGCAGAGCGGAGAGAGGCCTTCCTACCCTGCCGGTCTGGCTCGAATGTTGACACAGGGCTTTGCAGAGAACTTATGGTATTATTCCTCCCCACAGAGGGAAATCGAAACTCACTATTTTGGTGGGAAGTGAACTTATTTTTTGTTCTTTACTTGAGATTTTATAAATTATAACAATTGTCTGTTAGAACAAGTAAAAATTAAAGGATAGAAAAAGTGAATAAGGGTGGGTCAAGGTGTAGCTAATGATTTCGTCCACTGAGACACCATTGTCCCGATGCCCCTGAGGTGACCAGTGCTAATCAGCTCTATCGTCTCCCTTGTTCTCATACACTTATCAGGTAAAATAATTTAAGGGCTCGGTTAGATTTACTTTACACCGAACAGAATCCTACTATACATAGTACTTTGAAACTTACTTTTTGGATACTATATCATGGATGTATCATGAGAATGTAACATAAATCAAGACTATTCTCATCTCAGGTGTGGTTCTCTGGGCCACTATTCTCTTGGTGATATCATTCGGTCCCGCACCGGTAAGAGTTTCTAGGTTGCTGTCTCTAGAATCTCCACCTCCAGATGGGACCTTTGCCTGGATTTTGGACTTGCACATCCTCCTGCCCACTCGTCACCACTCTGCCTGTATCATAGATAATTAAAACTTAACGTGTCCAATACAGAACTTCTCACGTTCTCCTCAAAACTGACTCTACCGAGGCTCTACATCTTGGTTTATGAAAGTCCTGTCATTCCGGTGGCTCAGCTCCCCAAAATCTTGCAGCTGCCCGTGAGCCCTCTTTCTCTCCCATGCAGCGCCAAGCCAGCCACAAATCCTTTTGGCTCTTTTTCAGAGAATATTCGGAGTCCAACACTTCTTATCTCCCTCTTCATCTCTATTCTGGTTTGAATAGAATTTATGATAATATGCATTATATGTAAAAATATATTGTGTAATATATAGTTATATGTAAGTAAAATATATATATTACCTGCTTATATAATACATTAAATGTATTTGGTTTAAATGCACAAATATATACTATATATATAAACTAGATCACATATGTTCCATAATATTACATATTATATATAATCTTTTTTATGTTTTAATTTTTAATAGATAAACTGATATTTTACACAATTGGGATTATATCATATGTGTTGTTTAAAATTGTGTCTTTTCTCCCTTTCTCCTTTTTCCATTTCCAATTTCTGCCTTTTTTCTCGCCACTTTTTTACCCCTTCTTCTCTCCTCAACCCATGCGAACAATCATAAATACATCTTTTTGTGCAAAATTTCTCCATGCTTCTATAACTATTTGTAAATATTTCAACATCTATTCACTTATAAATGCAGAAATACATAAATAAAGGAATATGGTCGTTCATCGTTTGCTTTGGGAAAAATTGAATTGCATCTTATACACGTTTCTCTACATCTTAATTTTTCTTACTTGCCAGTTGTTAATAGAAATCCCATCAAGTTAACTGTTATTGCTAAAATTTATTTCAGCGACTGCTCCATTAAGAATGTAGATGCACTAAAATTTATTCAATCTAATTCTACCGATGGGTATGACTTTTGTTTCTGATTTTTGTCCCTGTGAAACAATGCCGTGATAAATACTTGTGCATCCTTCCTCTTATTTCTATAGGATAGATTGAGGGAGATTCCTGGATTGAAAGAATTTCTGGATTTCACATAGACTTCCTGGACTATAATGTCTTCATTTGCAAAATGATAGGTGGAGCTTGCTGGCCATGACAAAGATGTCATGGGGTTTACTGTAAGACAAGATCAAAAGTTGATTTCACCATGTACTGCATGTACTTCGGCAGGTGACTTAATCATTCTAAATGCCCCCCCCCCCATTTGGAGTGGGCGTATAAAACCTTACGATAAAAAGCTGCTGGGACAGATGAATGTGTTATATAAAGAGGAAAGCTCAGGCTCTGGTCCTCCTGCAGGTGAGTCTGGGAACGGGATGTGGTTCCCAGAGCTCGTTCCTCTCCTAGGCCCCTTTGTTTTCCTTGGCATCCAAATCTAAGCAAGGCTCCCTCCCGATCTGCGGCTTTGGGGTTTGAGGTGGGAGGTAAACGGAGGAGCGTGGTTCCCTGACGGCCACGGTCAATGCGAGGATTCTCCCCACAGCCCCTTGTTTTAACGACTCACGTTTCCTGGCACAACCTGTGACTGTCCAGGGTGTAGCATTTCTATGATCTCTCAATATCCTCTCCCTGAAGGCCTCGCGGAAGTCTGAATAATGGTACCGCCCTTTCTTCCTTTCCTTTCTGGTGTTCTTTATTAAGAAAGTGTTATATATAAGGTGGAAAAAACCCTCAAGTGGGAGAAAAATGCTTTGTTAGTAGCCAAGAAATAAATATCCGCTAATACACAGTTCTCTGATAACTTTGAGTCAGAGTTTGATAAATTCAGGATGAAATGAGGTGTGTGGCCTCCTCAAATTTAAATAACAAGGAACCTGGGTTATAGCATGCCTTTAGGGGAATGAACATGTAAATGAGCACCAAGTTTCCTGAATTTATTCACCCAAGTAAGCACACGGGGTGGGAAGAGAGAGGCTAATAAGAAGGACCAGCTGCCCTAGAGCTCAGGCCCTGCCCAGTGTATTACACCAGGAGACAGAATGAGAAAGAGATGGAGCAACCTGGCTTCCTGCCCTGTAGGGCACAGCGACCTTCCCTCCGGTCAATGCAGCCCAATGAACTCACGGACTCTGGTTTCTGGGCTCCACAACGCCTCGTTCTGAGAGCAGCACTCAGGAAGGTGCAGACACCAAAAGTCCTGGCGTGAAAATCTTCAACATCTGAAGAAAAAGTTCTAAAATTCTGCTCACCCGCAACTTAACCACAAAGGACTCCTTAGTGCATTTCCTTTTCAAACAGGTGGATAATGCGCTGTAAAAATTCTTGTTGAATTCCTAGATTATCAAGGTAGAAAGGGTCCTTGAGGATATTTAGTCAACCGACCGTCTTTTGGGTGAAAGAAAACAATAAACGAAGCTGCAGACAGAAGGGACTTGCCTCCAGTAAGAGGATTCCTGGGCTCCGGATGGCGTCAGCAGCATTCTTCCCGCCTCTGCAGAAGCAGGGCGAACCTCCAACCTGGAGACGCTGTTATACTGTGGTTATTGTTTTTGTGTTTTTCCTTATGTGTCTTCCTCCTTGTCCCTTTTGTTTCTTTCCTTCCAACCCTGTGCATACCCCACCTATATCCGGAAAGATTTCCTTGTGCACAGAAGGCTATGAAAAGAGCAACTTATTCCTACGTGTACGAATAAGCGCACATATCCACCAAAACAATCATACACACGAGTTCATGTTAGCGTTGTTGGTAATACTCTCAAACTGGAAACAGCTCATGTGCCCATCCACAGAAAAGCACGGATAAAAGATCCTGGTGCATTTATACAATGAAGTACCACACGGCAACACAAAGGACGCATTACTGCTAAACAGAATAACTTGGATGGATTTCAAAGACATGATATTAAAATAAGAGATTCCAGACACAGAGGAGTGTATACTCTATGATTGCATGACGTGAAGTTCCAGAGTGGCCCAAACCGATCTGTGCCACGGCAGTCAGAACGATGGATTTGGAGGTGGGAGCTATTGATTGGGAAGGGGTGCCAGGTAGGTTTACAGGAACATGAAAATAGAAATAATCTATTATCTCGTTCTGGGTGGTGGTTATGTGTGCGTACGTATGCAAAAATCCATTGACCTGTGTACTTTGCAGTATGTTAATCATATCTATGTTTAAAAAAATTTTAAATGAGCAATAGAGAAGCTGGAACTATGTTAGTAGAAAGAATAATGAACATACCCCAAAACCTAGGATAATAGAATTACTGTCATTGAATATCTAATTTAATTTTGAGATAGCAGCCCATGTAAAAAATTCTCAATCATTTTCACTCTCATTTTTTAAAATAAAAGTTAAAATTATCAGGAGAGAACCATTTTAGAAGTAGTATTTTACTTCTAAAATTAATTTATGTAGTCTTTTATTATTTTATTATTTTCCAATTATACTTGACATTCAATATTATTTTATATTAGTTTCAAGTGTACAGCATAGTGGTTAGACATTTATATAATTTATGAAGTGATACATCGATTAGTCTCACTCGGCTGGCACTCTGTGTGGTTATTACAATATTACTGACTATGCTGTACTTTACGCCCCCATGACCATTTGTAACTGACAATTTGTGTCTCTTAATCCCTTCACCTTCTTCATCCAGTTCCCCCACCCGGCCCCAGCCTGTCCCCATCTGGTAACCATCAGTGTGTTATCTGTATCGATGAGTCTGTTTCTGTTTTGCTTTTTCGTTTATTTTGTTCTTTAGATTCCACATAGAAGTGAGATCTTTTTCTGTCTGACTTATTTCACTTCGCATAATACCTTCTAGGTCCATCCACATTGTCTAAGATTTCATTCTTTTTTATAGGTGAGTAATATTCCGTTATATATATGTACCACTTCTGTGTCCAATTTACGAGCCTACCAGCAGTGTACAAGGGTTCCCATTTCTCTATATCCTCTCCAGCACTTATCATTTGTTGATTTACTGATGATAGCCATTCTGACAGGTGCGAGGTGATATCTCATTGTGGTTTTCATTTGCATTTCTCTGATGGTTAGTGATGTTGAGCATCTTTTCATATGTCTATTGGCCCTCTACAATGTCCTGTTTGGAGAAATGTCTTTTCAGATCCCCTGTCCATTTTTTAAATGAATTGTTTATCTTTTTGGTTTTGAGTTGTAGGAATTCTTTATTAATTTTTGGATATTAACCTTTCCTTGGACGTATCTTTGGTGAATGTTTTCACCCATTTAGTAGGGTGTTTTTTATTTTGTTTATGGTTTCTTTTGTTGTGCAGAAAATTTTTAGTTTGATGTAGTCCCATTTGTTTATTGTTGCTTGTTTTCCTTGCCCAAGGAGGTATATAGAAAAAAATATTACTAAGCGCAATGTCAGAGAGTTTATTGTCTGTTTTCTTCTAGGAGTTTTATGATTTCAGGTGTTACATTTAAATCTTTAATCTATTTTGAGTTCGTTCTTGTATATGGTGTAAGAAGGTGGTCCAGTTTCTTTCTTTTTTTTTTTTTTTTTGCTTGAATGAGTCTAGTTTTCTCAACATCAGTTATTGCACTATTGCATAGACTGTTTTTATCTCATTGTATATTCCTGCTTCCTTTGTCATAGATTAATGAACAGTAAGATGTTCTCAATTCATGGCCTCTTGGGAGGGGCTCTCGTGCAGGCCAACCTCAGCCTCTGCCTGTGACTGGCCTGGGGCTACTTGGTAAGAGCTTCAAAGACATCTGTGGTTGGCCACTGCCTCTGCTGAACTGGAGGAGCAAGGGAAAGGCCACACTGCAAACCGAGGCCAGATGCCACCAAGAGCAGGCCTGGGGCAGCTCAGCAAAAGGCCCAGGGCTCCCAGAGAACTGCCGTCCCCTGCTGCCTGCCAGTCAGGCTGGGCTGCGGAAGGAGCCTCGGGCTGTGGGTGAGTCGGGAGGGTAGGGTCTCAGGAAGTCTCCGGGAGGAGGCAGCCGAGTTTGCCGGATGCGGATTCCGATCCGGCCGTGCGGGGGAGGGCTCATCATGGGGAAGATGGCGCCCGCCCACGGCGACGCGGGAGGACCGCTGGACGCAGGGCCCCTGGCGGCTGGCCCTCAGCCCTCGCCCTGAAGCCACGCAACCCAGCCTCTCGCCGTCTGCTCCTGGCTCGTCCGGAGTGGCCGCCCCTGCGCCAGGGCCCGGGGTGAGTGCCTGCGAGCGAGCGAGCTCACATGCGGGTCCTTTATGGGGTGCCTGGGGCTCCGGTGGCCCTCGGTGTCACCAGCCCGGCCCGTTGGAGGCCCCACTGGTTTTCACTGCCGGAAGTCGTGGGGACGCCTCTTCCCGGCACTGGGACCCTGGGCTGGCGAGCCCGGTGTGACTCTGGGCCCCTCGCTCCTCAGGGCGACATCTGGAGCTGAGACAGGGCTCCGAGGCTGAGCCACTGCGTGCGCGTGGGGCCCGCCTGGGGCCGGTCTGTGTCCCGTCTCTGCCCCTCCGACCGGCCTCCACGTAGCTTTGTCTTTATATCTCTAGTTATACTGTTCGGCTAGTCTTCAGACGGTTCCTTGGGCTGGTGGTTCTGAAATTTAGTTGTAAGCTCAGTACGGTCATGGGAGGAAGCGCGCACAGGCCTACCTGCTCCGTCACCGAGACCGGGACCTCTGTGCCATTTTATTTCATTAGTCAAAATAGATGAAATAAAATCTGATATTTTCACAGGGCCGTGAGAATCAGAGCAAATAACACGTATGGAAGCCCTGAGATTACGGGCTTATTGTAGAAGGATATAACTCGGAACAGCCGCATGAAAGAGATGCTTATGGCAAGGTATGCGGGAAGGGGCGCGGGGCTTCCTGCCCTCTCCAGGTGCACCCCAATCCCTGCACCTCTGTCCGTTCGCCAACCAGGAAGCCTATCAGGTAGTCTTTAAAATGCATAGAACAATATGATGGACAAAATCTCTGATAGTAACTCAGTAGACATGTTAAGATACCTTAATAGGCCCATTTTTTTTTTCTATCAGTCTTTCATAAACCCGATGTTCATGATGAAATATAACAAAAGTGTTATCTGAGAGGAATAGCTAAGGAAATCCAGGTGACCATCTTAGTTCCCTAAGTCCTCAGAGAGTGACGCACACCGGAATTCCCTGGGAATCTTGTTAAACTGAGGTGGATTCAGCTCGTCCGGAGCGGGGCTGAGCTGCTGTGTTTCCAGCAAGTCTCTGGGTGATGCTGTTCCTGTTGGAACAAGGACCACGCTCTGAGTAACCAGGGCGGAGACCACTCAGGGAGTTTTAACTCATCACTTGTATTGTTTGTATTGAGTTTATTTGTTAAAATCAGATTTCCAGTTTCCCTCTTCCGAGGAGAGGGGGAAAAGGCGGCTGCATTTTTTTTTTTAATACATCTCTAGAAGATTATGGCATACAGTAAAATTTTGGAGCCATCAAATTAGAGAAAGGGACTTAAGGCATAGTCCTTACAAGTTCCCGGTAAGTATAATTATTGCAGCTGGTTTCACACATCGGGAGGAAGGAAGGGAAAGTGTCTTCTCTACATCAGTCACTTATTGGATATGTAATTAAGTTTAGTTTATTTGGTCCTAGTGGACAACCTGTGAGGTGGAAATTATTGCAATATTTTAGAATTAAAAATAACAGGTGGCCATTATTGAGCACCTACTGCGTCCTAGACATTGCATCACATGCTTTAAAAGCACCATCTCAAAGAGCAGCCCAATGCAATGGGCTCTGTTGAGCCATCTCAGTCTTAACGGTTGAAACAGTGGAGCCTGAGGGAAGTGAAACCACGCTAGTGCCTGTCAGACTCTGAGCTCAGGCGTCAGCCGCTGCAGGTGGGACTCCTCTCGGCTGACATCTCACAGGCGGCAGGAAGGCCAGGATGCAACCCAGACATTTCTATCTTTTATTTTCATTTTTATTTTTATTTATTTTTTTTTGCTTCAACTATAACAACTGGACCAATCGGCAGATATTGCTTTCCTTTCAGTTGGCTTTTATTATTCTATCCTTCAGTTATTTTGCGTTGAGGAGTGTCAGTAAACATACTTAAGGTCTCAGACTATAACCAGTAACATCTGTTGGGGATTTTACAGTTTACAGGTTGTATGATACTACGGCTGATCCGATTTCCCAAAACACACGTGTCCTCATTTTGTGAATGGGGAAACCAAGGGCCAGGAAAATGTCATTCATTTATCTGGAATTCAACCCCCAAACTCTTCACTCCGAATCTGCGAGCCTCCACTGAGCAGTCTGCCGAGGGAAGAGAGGGCAGGAGAGTGACGCGGGAGAGTGGGGAAACCAGTTGCTCGGGAAGCGGCAGCCTCGCGTCCCAGTCCTGGCTCTGCCACTAGCTCGATAAAACCGCAGGCGATCTGGCTGCTTTCTTCGGGACAGACATTCTCAATCTTAAAGGTTTAGCTGAAACCAGTATTTTCAAGTAGTGTTGGCTCATTTTAATGAAAACCCTTTCTTTAAGGGATATCTTATAACAGACCACGAACTCAAACCATACAGCAGACCGTACAGTGGTCTAGGCAGGACAGGAATTATGTCTGTGTTGTTCACCAAGATCGTAGGTCAGTGTCTGACACATAATAGGTGTTAAGTGTCTGTTGACTGAATATGTCTTTTTTTATGGAATCCTTGGTGCTCCATGGCATACAGTATAAAGACCATTGGATCATCAGGTCTAAATGATGTGGGCATAAGGGGAGAAGTGAACCACCGTGCCCAGGGAAAACAAAATCATATAAGCATATTTCTTTAGAAATTCTGTCTTAATAAGTCTTGGCTTTGTCTAGGGGTGCTAGCCATTATGCAAAAATCGAATACAGAAATCGATTAGGAACTCAGCTGTTTATATCTTCTCCGCTCTTACTTTATTTCTCGCTGTCACACTCAGATTTAGATCCCAAATGTTAAGAAAAGCTAATTTTAAACTTTTTAAACGAGGAAATGAAGTATTACTTAGTTTGAGGTCACAACAAATTCTTTATTTGTAAATAGAATTTTTTCCTCTGTTTTTCTCTAAACCAAAGGCTTTAAGCAGGAGCTGTGTGGCATACATAAGTGAAATAAAATACAGATTCTTGCAAATGCAAATAGAATCTTAATTATAATATATGTTCATAGACAGTGACGCGAAGGCAAAAAACAAAGAGATAGATTTATTATGTGTTTAACCAGTTTTCATTGGTGGAAAATCGGTACGTTCTTTCAGTATTCACCATCATGTTGTCACGCGGGCGGGCAAGAATTCCCCGCCAGGACGCACCTGCATAGAGGAGAAGGATGGTGGGAATGTTTTAATTCTGGCCTCCCTTTTGCATCTCCTGGCATGGTCCTAATATTCCATTTCTGACCGAGTCCCACAGCCTGTAAATGGATCTTCCTGTTCTCAGATTCTTACTTCTGGAATCATTTTTCGTATTAACGCAAGATCCTTCCAGAAGGCAAGTCTTCTCACATTGCCCTCATGGTTAAAGCTCTTCATGGAAAACCAGACCTAACTGAGGGGAGGGCCAGGCTACCTAACATGGCGTACCAAACCCTTCACATCCAGCCCGTTTACCACCATCACCTCGCTGTTTTCCCTAAGAAGATCATGCTGTAAACAGCATGTCCTGAAACATACTCATTTTCAAGACCCAGCATCAATGTCTCATTTAGAAGATCAGATAAGTTATATTTTCTTACTCCTAAGTACTGTATGAATAAAGGCTGCAAAGAAGTGATCATATCTTTAATGTATTATCATTAATCATAAAAATATGTAATTGCTTATGAACATTTCTAGTTTATTTGTATAGACAAGACATTTATTCGTTCTACAGGTGGATTCTAGGTGTGGATTTATGCCTAGCTGGGACCCTTATAACCGTTCTGAGGACACCACATCTCCATGTGTGGCCCCATGTCACCCTGTGTCAGACAACTGATGCATGTACTCACTGGCAAAGGGACCCTTTCCACTTGGGCCCGTCTTCTCTAAACGGAGCTTAGCTCATTGAAGTGATCTACCAAAGCTAACATCCACTCGCGCGGAGGGCTGACTGCGCACTTCTGTTCCCGCTTCTCCTTCAGCGACATCACATTGGTGGCTTAAAATAAGGCACGGTGGGAGTATTTATACTGTGGAAATGTGCAAACACTACACATCACACCTCTCCCCCTGGAATACCAGCTGTTAAAAACCTTTAGCAGAATGCAGCCATTCTTCGTCGTTTCCTGATCTCTCATACTGATTAAACCCTCCTGTGATATGTTGTTAGAACCACCCTCCGTTCCTCTGTGGCACTCACTTGAGTTGCGGTTTGATGTCCATTTCCACCAGGAAGGGTAATTGAGGTAGCGTGTTTTAAATCCTGATTATAGGTCTTGGAAAAAAGTGTTCAGTCTGAGTTATTCGGGTTATTTATTATTCTGCATTTACAGTGCGTCTTCACTCAAACAACAGGTTCTGTGACTGAGCAAAAATGACGTACAACAAAACCCGTTCTATCATAGCCTAACTGATGACGGGTAAGTTGTTAAGGCATCTCAGGCATCTCATCAGTGCTGTAACAAGACAAAGTTCAAGGCAAGGATGTGATTCAAGGACCTGTTGTATTGGATAAGCATTGTTTTCTCTTCGTAAGTTCCCTGATAGCAGGACATTTGTTTCATATTCTTGAGATCTAACGTAAAACTTTGTTCCTGGTAGATGATGAGCTACTACATTGTGATAAAGAGGTAAATGAAACCACCATTTTCTGCTGCTGCTAACCACTCTCTGATTCACCCTGTACCCAAGTGCCTGCATGTTTGCTGCCCAGAGTGAGACAGTGTGTATGTGGCTTATTGCCTGCGGAGGGGGCATGACCGAGGGTCCTACGCGGCTACCTATAATTCTGTCACATCAGTGGTCATAGCATTTGTGTCTATCCCTGTCCTTTTGTGAATTATTCATATGAGGACAGGTTTCCTGAGAGACTAAGTAACCTTTAAAAAATATTTAACGAGTAGAAACAACAAATGCATCTTGGGAATTTCTGTCTAGAAAATAGACTTAATTAGGCACTTTACCATTCTAGGTAATAATCTGGCTTTCGTTACTATGGCTTGCAACGTTGTTTTAAGAAATTTTTTTTTTTTTTTACCCAACTGTCACTCCTGAGGGTGTTACTAAAAGAGAGTTTCGAAGTACTTTGAGCCTTTAATTCCTCAGTTGATTCACTGGTGGGAATGCAGGGCAGGTGTGACATCATGCCCTCTTCACTGCTGTGAGTACCCCCACGGGGAAACGGGCCCCCCCCCCGACGCTGACTTCCGTCCGTGACAGGCACCCAGTGCTTCCCGCTCACGAGCAGGCTCTTGCATCTTTGATAAGAACATCAGGGTGTTTAGCAGCCGGGGCTGCACAGTGCGGGCACCGTCCTCAGATTTAAAGGTCAATCAGGGAAAATGACATTGTTTTGTTTTTCACTAGTTTGTTTTGCAAGCAGGTGATTTGAAGCGTCTCAGATTGTACCAAGAATGTACAGTGCAACTTTTCATGATGCTGGCAGCTACTCGAGACATCATGTTCCCAGCATAAATGTATTGCTCACGTGGGAGGCCCCCTGGGATTCTGGAAAGAGCATGCGGCTGGAAGTCAGGGGACCTGGGCTCCCATTTGGTCCCACTTATTGATGATAACGATAAGAGAAATAGTTCACACTCCTGGAGCTCTAACTCTGTGCTGGACGTTATTTTAAGTGATTCGTAAATATGGGGAGGTTAAAGCGAATGAAATACGACCTCACACAGTGACACAGATAGGCAGACAGAATGCAGTTCCTTTATTTGTTCTGAGATTTGTCTCTAGTCTTCCTGCTCAGTCCCAAACGCTGGTGTCTAGGGAAAACAGCAAGAACAACAACAAACCAAACGTTTAGTTCAACGTACATCTAGTCAAATGAATACTTTGGAGCTGTGCTGTCCGCTAGGGTGGCAGCCTCTGTTCACATACTCCATTTGGCCAGTCCAAATTCACATGGGCTGTCAAGTGTAAAATGTACATCGGATTTCAGTTACTTTGTATATTAAAAAAAATGTGTGTATGTATATATAAATCTGTTTAGTAATTTTATATTGATTCCATGGTAAAGTATTTCACATATCTGTGTTTAAATAATACATCATTCAAAGGTATTTTACTGTTCCTTTTCGCGTGCACGTGGCTACAACAAACACTAAAACTCTGTGTGTGTCCACTACGTACCTGTCCCTCCGGGCAGAGGAGCGGCATGTGTGAAGGCTCGGAGTCCTGAGAGACTTAGTGCTTTTGGGGACATGGAAGATGACGTAGTTTCTTGGAAGAAGGCAGGGAGTGTGTACGGGTCAGGGGGCGAGAGGAAGCTAGAGAGGAAGCGAGGGGTCGGATCATGCAGGGACTTTGTGGTCTCCGGTAAGGAGTTTGAATTTATTCTAAGAACAGCGAAAAATTATCGAAAGGTTTAGGCAGCTGAGATGTGATAAGATGTGTGTTTTATGTCACATTTCTAAATACCGGTTTCCCCATCTAAAATAGGTATAATCATATTGAATGTCTTCGAAGATCATTAAACAAGGTAATGGTTGCTAATCATTCTGGAAGCTATGAAATGCCGTAGAGATATAAATTAATCTATCACTATGGCAACTGCTCAAAAAATCTTCCATGATCCCCTGACATCAACGGAATAAGATTTTCCATTGAAGTGTTTTAAAGTCTTCCATCCGTTGGCGCATCTGACCAAGACAGACATTCAATTCACGTTCTGCCCCATTGTATTATCTCCCATCTTCTCTGCATTGTGCCTCCTGCTCCTACACCTGGCCTTCGCTCACGATGGACAGTGGTCCTTTGGAACTTCCTAATCCAATGACATTTATACTTGTATTAGTCAGGACCGTTGTGGTTCCAAAAAACAGAAATGACTCAAACTGGCTTGACTGGTAAAGGAAGTTGTGAAAGATGTGAGCGAGAGGTCCAGGGGGATCACCAGTTCCTTCCGGCACTCATGAGGCCTGAAGAAAGCCGGGAAGTTGTCTTGAGTCTCTAAGTTTTACCCACAAGTTGTAGAGAGGATCCCCCATAGCTCCAGACTTTATCTTCCCAGCTTAGCGGCTCCAGTAGAAAGAGAATTTCAATTTTCCAAATGTTCGAGCAAACGTCTCAAGTTTCACTCTATCAGCCTAAATTTATTATATACCCTGATCAAACCTATGTAATATTTATTGGCCAAACTCTACGCCGGACCCTATTGCATGGACTAGGGTTACTGGTTGAAGTTGATCCCCAATCAAACTAAGTGGATAAAGTAAGCTTGGGCAAGCATCCCAAAAGAAAAACAGGATCGAGAAATGGACACTGGACAGGCAAAGAGAAAAGGAGAAAACCCACCGTAATGAGGTGGCTTGTGTCCCATGTCCTCTGTGATTTCCAGCAATAATCGTCTTTTTTCCTTCCTGACTTTGGTCTCTGGAGCATTCATTTTTGGGTCTTGAGATTCCATTCTGCACTTTATTAGAACCGTAAAATTTTTTATAGCTTGATTAGACCTCGGTGGTAATCTCATCGTCGAAATGTGAAAGCCCAGAAGGGAAAATAATAATAAATTTTGGATTATTTTAAAAGTATTTCTTAAGGGCTTTTAGGTTATTTCTGGGGGAGAGGGGAGGAGAGGACAATTTTCTTAAAATGAAACAAAACAAATAATCTTAACATATTTCCTAGAATTCTTTTCATTAATTTTCTCATCCTGAAAAATTCTTAAATTGTCGATCATGACAATTTTATGAACAAACTAAGTAATGCACAGAGTAATTTTAAATTTCTAACCCAAACATGTGTCTTTTGATCAGTAAAGGATGTATGTATTTCCTCTTTTTCTGAATGTATCTATATATGTGTGTATCTGTGTGAAACATATATATGTGTATATAAGCTTTTTAAAAATTCTTTTGTTTCCTTTTGATTTTGATGTTAAACTTTTCTAATCTCTCTCTCTCATACTCCTTTGGGTCTAAATATGCTCGAGTCTGCCTGTCATTCTTGATATGTTCTTGTTTGTCCCTCAGTCAAGACTGGTGTCTAACTGCAGACAATTGAGTATCTGTGTTTTTTGTGGGTCTGTGAGCTCCTCTGTGCCAAATATGTGTCTGTTTTTTTTTTTTTTCCCTAGCTTTATTGAAATATAATTGACATATAACATTGTGTAAGTTTAAGGCATACGATGTGATGATTTGATACATTTATATATTGAAAATTGTTTACCACGATAAGGTTAGTTAACACACTTTTCACCTCATGTAATTACCATCTTATTGTGGTGGTGAGAATATTTAAGCTATATACTCTCATAGCAACTTTTGAGTATACAATACGGTTTTAATGGCTGTAGTCACCATGCAATGCATTAAATCCGTGGAACTTACTCATCTTATAACTGAGAGTTTGCACCCTTTGGCCAACATCCTCCCATCCCCCCTCCCTCAATCTTTGGCAATGGACATATGATTGTTTCTACGAGTTCAGTGATTTTATATTTGACATATAAATAAGATCACACAATATTTTTCTTTTTCTGTCTGACTTATATTACTTAACATAATGTCCTCAAATCATATTTATGTTGTTGCAAAGACAGAATTTTTTTTATGGCTGAATAATATTCCTGAGTATGTATACACACAATGAAATATATATAGATAGAGATATATAGATATAGATATGGAGATAGATAGATAGATAGATAGATGGATGATAGATAGGTGATAGATAGATATCATTTTTTCTTTGTCCAGGTACCTGTCGATAGACACTCAGGTTGTATCCATGTCTTGACTGTTGTGAATGTTACTGCAATGAATTTGACAGCCCAAATATATCTTCGACATAATGATTTCATGTTTTTTAAGTATATACCTAGAAGTGGAACTGCTGGAATATTAAACTTTTTCAAACTTCTAAGTTCACTGATAGGAAGAAAATAATAAGACCTTTCAGATTGCACCTGCATGTTGAAATATTTTTAGGTAGAGAAGTAACATGACTTATTTATTTTGAAGAGAGAGAATTCTGGTGCTAAAGTTGTGGATGAATTGGAGGGCAGCTAAATGGAAGTTTAATTAGGAAGCAATAAAGGTCTTAAGTAGCTCAGTAAGACTTGGTATGAGGAAGTAAATTAGTGATGCAATTAAGAAAAAAAAAAGATAAGTCTTAGTAACCAGTTGGGTACAGGGGCAAGGGTCTGGGAAAAGCCGGAGATGAATAAGTTATTTCAAGTAGACACCACTAATCATAAGGGGGAGAGATGGGAAAACTTTGGAAGAAAGATGAAGGGTTCTGGTTTGGAACTGCTGAGTTTAGAACTGTTAAGATGCCTCAATGTGACTCTGCTAGATGATTCAGATGTACATTGGACACTGGGATCTGGAGCTAGAAAGAGGGCTTTTGATGGAGATAGCGTTTGGGAATTACTGTTATATAGAAGATAGTTGAAAGCATGAAACACAGTGCCAGCTTAGCTTAATAAGATACGAGCATCCAGGGTGGACTCTATTGAAAATCTTGAGATGTTTAGATCATAAATTTTATCCTCACTGTTGCTCTAAATCAGCTTTAGTACTACTCTGAAGAGAGAAGAAGGCAGATTGATGCCAATATAGCCATCCACGATAATGGGTAAGAAACTAGGGTTTATTCAGCATAGAAGAATTAAAGAGAGGTCCTGGGCCTCCACAGACTATGTATTTAGATCCTCTGCAACCCCAGATATTGTGTTTCTACCTTATAAAATTAAATAATTGCAACTCCCTTTTGCCTGGAATGTAATGAGCTATCTTCATGTTGCTACAGAAGGGGAAGCAAGTTTTGACCCCCAAATGTGGGATTGACTCACTGATTTGCATCTAGAGTGACTAGTATAGCAGCTTCCCACACATAGCTGGTACTCAGTCAGCTTTTGACAAGTGAATACTTCTGTTATGTAAATAACTTAGTGTTTACAGGGCAGAGACGGCGGCAGCGGCCAGAGGCCTGGGTGTTGGGCTCCATTCTGGCCCTAGGCTAGGTCCCAGTGTGCTCTGGGGCAAGTTTAAGAAGGCTCCTAAGCCTCCCTTCCTCCCTTGTTAAAATGTGGGAGGTGGATCTCCCTCTGGGGCCCTCTTTGGGTTCTGTGTCGAGTGGGGTAAAGAGAATTAAGGCCTTTATCTTCTATGTTAAAAACTTAAGTATCACAAAATTTGAAGTTTTTAACATTATGATAGCCAAGATTTTTAAGCCAAGAATCTCTCTTTTGCAGGGAGGGGGTGGGGCGGGGCGGGAATTATGCAATTGAAAATAACAACAGAAACATCTCTAAGTTTTCTGCTCCTAGATAGGCTCCACTTTTTACCTTGATTACCACCCCTTCTTGTTGGGGAGAAACATGTTACCCCACTTCATGTCCTTTCCAGGACTGACTCCTGACCCTAAAGGCACATTCATCAGTGTGATTTAATTATTATTTTTTTCTTTAGGAAGGTCGGGGGACAAATGCATCCAACTTTCTCAGGTCTCAATTTGGCAGAAGTAAGGATTGTGGGGACTTCTTCCTCCCAGCCATGTAGTGTGATATCAAAGTTCCCACATTGACCCTGTACCCAAGAGGAGTGGATCAGTACCACCCTAAAGAGGACGGGCCCAAGTAAATCATCCAAGTGAACTCTGTGGTCAAGATCCAAGAGGATAGAATTGGAAAGGAGATACACAGGGAGGTAGAAGAAATATCCAGAACTATTATGACAAGTATCCAGGGGCGGGGTCAATTCCCAAGGCTAGGATATTCTGATTTGCCAGTGGGATGCTTTGTGGGCAGGTTGGGTTTTCTTAAAAGGTCCAGTGTGCGACAGATAATTTAATAGCCTTTAATTTATATGCTGTGAAAGACAAATACTCAAATTGGCTAACCCATAAAGGGAGTTTTGGGTATCAAATAACTGAGAAGTCCAGGGGTGTGGCTTCATCTAGATAGCTCCGGCTAGGTCATTTGTGCTTTATTTTATCATCCTTCTCACTTTTATATTAGCTTCATTATCAGCTGGGCTCTTCTAATGGTGCCAGAATGGCTCTAAGTGTTGTATCTTTTCACTATCAGGACCAGAAGAGCAGAGAACTGCTTCCTCTCAGAAGCCACAGCATGTCAGAGGCTCTAATCTGTTTGTAAACCCCCATCTAAGCCAATCATTGTGGCCAGAGCCGTGGCCAGATGCTGTTCTAATTGGTTCAAGGCCTCACTTCTGGAAATAGGTTTAACCCACCTAAAATGTACTAGCTAAAACTGAGTGGGCCTGAATTTCTATAAGTAAAAGCATGACAAGAATACAGGCGAGGTGACTGAGATATACTCACTTTAATTCATCAATGCAGTTCTTTCTTGCTTTGCAAGAATTCTGCTCGTAAGAAGAAGTTTCGTTTTTCCTTGCTAGTTGAAGATGGAGGCCAATGTGTAGCTGCAGGAGATGTCAAGGCAAAATGCACAGGTAAAAATGATTAAGGACATCGAGAAAACAATACATCAACATCTCCTGAGATTGCTGGTGATGCGAAATGCTAGGTGCAGTTTATTCTGACTTCTTACTGGCTGTCCAAAGTTCCGTGACCACTTTGGCCTCTATTCAAGATCATATTCCATCGTTCCAGATTCATTTTGGCTTCCAGGAAAAAAACCCCAAAACTTTAGGTTCTGAAAACTTCATTTTCTAACTAACGCCAGTAGCAATGATTTTGGCATAATTTCGAATGTTCACTTTGTTTCAATGCATCGGCTCTCCATCAACACACTTTGCGTTTGAAGGCAAAATCACAGTTTCTCCCCTCTAAGTTTTTACTGCGGTTATCATCTCTGTGCGTGCTGTATTCAGTGTTACCAGATGTGCGAGTACAGCCTGGGGCTGATGCTGGGGTCCCGTTGTAATCAGGTTTCCTGTTTTGACAACTCTTCGCTCACACAAAGAGGAGCAGGTAGCATCTTGACGTCAATTCACGGCAGCCATTCGGAGTGAAATCTTCCAGGTGCAGCCACTGGCGACTCCAACGCAGCTGCGAAACTGGCAACATTTGCAGCTTGGAGAGTCACCTCATCAGCCGTTCGCTTTTGGTATACAGATCTTCATTTAGACTCGATGTAGTAGAAATTTTCTGAGCTGCTGAGAAATTAAGCATAGACTGAAATGCCTCGCGTCATTAAAGAATCAATGTCAGGACGACTGGCGATGTGACAGAGTGAAGAAATTGTATCTCAAATATAGCGAAAAAAATACCCATTTAAAACCAAGAGAATTGAGTTTCCGTTCGCGTGTTGGCCCTGAGCAGCCGTGCGACCTTAGACAGCATCCTCGTGTGCCGTCATTATCTTCACTGATAAAATACGGGGCAGCAGTTGGACAGCCTCCAATCCTAGCAGTCTGTTTCTGCTTCTATTACCAACGAGCTAAGGCCGAAGGGGGTAGAAAGGGCCATGCAAACGGATCAGCCCCGAAACTGCTCCACGCTCACCACCGCAATGATGCACACGGAGACGCGGCAACGAAAAGGAGAAAAACTGTTTTTATTATACTTTCTTTTGATTCAGTTATTTAATTTCACTGAGCAACCTCTAATTGCATTCGGATGGCTGGACGACCTGTCAGGTCACGGCATGACCTGCTCTCACAGAGCAGGAGCCGCGGAGGACGTAGAGGTGTGCCGCCCAGGACCCGTGACCCGACTGACAAGGCCCAGCACAGAAGAAGATGCAGGGAGTCGTTTTCAATTTTTACGAAATTCAGGGCAGCAACAGCAGAGCCAGAGCCCCGTGCCGAGCACAGGCCCCGCCGCGCCCGGGGTTCTGAGCGACTACAAAGGCCTATGTAGAGTAGGCCCCGGAGCTATGCAGATCTCCCTTCAAGGAAGGACTCGCTGCCCCAGCTGTGACAAGCGGCAAGGGTGGCCTCGGCTGCAGGAAGCTGCCTTGCTCAAGATCACGCAGCTTCCCGAGGCAGACCATATCCAGCTGATCGTCAGGAATGAAAAGGGCTGGTCGTTTATGCCCCGTGTGAGACGACCTTGATGGGCCGTTTCTGTTTCACACGTTACTTCCTCCACCCTGGTCCGGTTTCCGTGCCGCCTCCACAGGCATCGTTCCTTAGGACTCTTCCCGTGCCCTAAACCATCTCGGAGTCCGCTTCTGGGGACCCCACATTACTATTTACGAGTAGGAACTTGTAAAGCAATGCATTTGTAATTCACAAGATCCATACAAAAGAAACTGTCCAAAGGGAAAATGAGAATGAAATCACCCCGATATTCATACCCAGCAAGGATCGACATTTTTGTGAGCTAAACCCTATGCCAGGTTTCACTCTGTGCTTGTTTAGAGATAGGCGGATCTGACGGTTTGATAGAGACAGAGATGCAAATAGAAATCAACCGACATGAAGTAAATGTAAGGACTAAATCGTGTCATATATGGAACCCACGCAAGGATTTGAAACGATGCCAGATGCATAAATAGTAACTCCTCCGAACACCCGATTTTCTGCTCTTTTCTTGAGCCTGCACTTTGACTTCCAGTATATCCTCCTCTCCCCATGGCAGATGTCACTGGCTGCTCACACACAAATGAGGCACCTGAGAGGAGTTTACAGCAGCAAGAGGAAGGGAAGTGAAAGGTGCTAAAGATCCTTTAAGACCAAAACTCTCGGGAGGAAAACCTTTCAAAATGGCAGCCAAGTAAGTTCAAAGAGTCGTCAGTGACATCAGTCTGAATGGTACCTTTTTGCAAGGTGAGAATCCTAATCACCAGGAAAATGATAATATAAACAGAAATAAAATTTGGAATTCTCTTCCTGGAAGTTTTCTCCACCGAACTTAATCATAAGAAAAAAACATATCAGGTAAGGTATTTTGTTGCAGAGATTGGAGGTACGCCTACATTGCAGGTTCCTTTGACAGCTGTAAAACTCTAAGAAATATTGGGAATCTTGGTCCTTAATAAAGTGAATCCTCCTGCAAAATTTGAGGGCTTGATTGAGATGAGTGTTGTGGATCAGGACTCAGAGAACTTTGGAAGTCCTTGATGATGAATTACAATCATTACAAAAACCCAAAGAGTAAAAGACATCAAGTCTCAATTAGGGAAAAAAAAAAAAAAAAACCTAATCACAAAGAATGTGTTTATCTGAAATAAGAATTCCACTTTGAAACAAAGCAGACATAAAACATTTTCTCCCCAGATGATGTCCTAGGAGAATGCTTTGCCAGATTTATATTTAAAGAAAGAAGGAGTGTTCTTTGGGCCCCAAACAAAGAAAGTCCTTGGCAAACAGACAGGTGTTCCAGGAATTGTCTGCAAACTCGACAGCCCCTGAGTAAACCTTGGAAAGTTCAAGACCACCAGACTTTCAGGTCGTCATGAGTCATAGGTGGGCACCGTGTTACGCTGACTGAGTCTATGCACTGTGGAGCCACGCGGAAGTGGGTAGGCGTCCGGCCCTGTCACATCCCATCTGTAAAAGTGGGTGAGTCACTCAACCTCTCTACACCCCAAATTCCTTACCTGTAAGTAGGGATGAAGACAGCCATGCGTGGGACACCGATGCTGAGCTGGTCACAACACGTGACAGCGGTGGTTCCTCAGAGCATCGCCTTTAAGAATTTCCTGCTGCATATGGGACATGGGGAGAAAAAGATGGAAACAGCAAGCCTCGGAAATTGACATTTGAAGCTTTGGAAGCATTTTAAGATCCAAAGAAAAGCGTGAAACACAAAGCGATCCAGGGGAAAATGAGAGACGCAAACTTGGATGCTTAAAAGGCAGGAGAAGGCTTTCAATCCAAATAAAAACATGTCTAGGAAAATCATCTGTAAGAGGCATAGCGGCGATGGCTGGGCCATTAATAAGAACCCATTATGCATCTGGTGATGTGCTAATTGCTTACCACGGACATCTTCCTTTATGTGTATGAGAATCCCACGAACACAATATAATTCATTAATTTTGGCTTTCCTACTGGGAAAGTCCCAAGTCACTGGATTTTTTAAAAAGTTTTGCCACGTGAAGTTTTGGTATGTGCGTACGTTGCGAAATGGTCACCACTGTTAAGCTAACGGCCAGGCCCGTCGCTTCCCCTAGTCACCGTCTCATGATGAGGCGAGAACAACCTACGACCGACTCTCAGCAAATCTCAGCCACACCGTACAGCACTGCCAACTACAGCCTGCGTGCCGTTCATTAGATCTCCGAGACTTGCTCATCTCGCATAACGGAAACTTCCTGCCCTTTGGCCGACATCTCCTCGTTTGATTAGTATGGACTCTGTTTTACAGATGTAGAAACCAGGGCTCAGGAGGTTCAGCAACACGCCAGGACTCACGGCCGGAATGATGCATCTGAAATGCTCATCCCAGTCCCGAGCGCCCAGCTCTTACCCACCGCTTCCTACCATAACCCGCAGGTACCGCGGGCTTCACAGTAATTCAGAAAGTACCTGGAATCCTGGCTACATGTTAGTTATGTGTTCTTGGCAAATTACTCAGTCTCTCTGAATTGCTGCTGACTTATTAAATAGGGATAATTACAGTTATTTCCTTGCAGTGTTGTGAACTGTAGTTGTAATTATAAATGTTTTTATTAATGTAGAAAATATTTACTTATTTTGGTCAGTTTCTTGTACTTTAAGGAAAAAAATCATAACATTTTTCAAGCAGAAAAGACTCTTCTGGTTCAGTGTTTTCCATTTTCTTCTGTACTTCTAATAATTTTACATCTATATATTTCTTTTGTATCATTGTTTTTCCCTTTAACTTGACTAACTTCAATAATTTAAGTATCTAATTGAGTCTCATCTCAAGCAATAATAGCTATAAAAATCTCGGCATATAGAAGATGCTTTGTTTTTATTCTAATCCATATTAAAATAACCAACAAAGAACTATTACAATTTAAAATTTTAAATCTGTCCTAAGATGCACTTGTGTGCCATTGGATGCTATGGGCACCACATTTTGGAAAATACCTAATCAACTATAGTGCTGTGACAGAGAGGTACAGGATGCTCCTGGTCACACACATAACTCATGGCTGAGTTTGGAACCCACAGCTCCCAAAGACTCACCAACTAGACAAGATGGCAGCCCTGTTTCTCAAAGCCAACGTGCAGGTCCATGAGCCAAATCTGTGCAGAGTCAGTGTGAGACTGCCATGTCGGTCTATCAGAGCAGATGAGTCCCCAGTGTTGTGAAACGTGTCTCTGAGATTTCTCCATGCAGGGCTTACGTTCTTGTTTCTATTAAACATCATGTCAGTGTTTCCTCGAACCAGGCTTTGAATTGTTGGCAGTTTGCAACGTGGCCAAGTTCTGATTACGTATGCTTTGGCATTGTCTCGAAGGCAGTGTTCTGGATAATGTTCTTGTACTAATCGAGGGTTATTTCAAAACTCTCACTGAAATGTTACTGAATTGGAATTCTATCCATTGTGCACAGCGAGACGCTGTTTTCTTCTGGATGCAGAAATGGTAAATAAACACTATTACTACATTGCTACTGGTGTACGCGTTGGGATTAATTATTGTGAAATGTCCAAACATGATGCCATTTTCCACATCTTCGTAAACACTTAAAGTAATATTTCCTGTCCCACTCCAGATAAGGCCTTTTAAAGGTTTTGGGGACCGAGACCAAGTATGATAAAAGTGATCAGGGTCTGAACAGGAACTCCAGCTCTGACATTTACTAAACATATGACCTTGGGCAATGTACTTAGCTCATTTGAATTTTACTTTCTTCCTTTGGAAAATAAAGAGAACTATAATGCCTATTCAATGAAAGTCACACAGACATGAGTATTTAAAAGAAAAAAAAGTGTGTATAGGAATGTCATTAAAGGCACAGCACCACACATATATTACCAAAAGTATTATTTTGGAATTCAATTAAGAAATTGGCATGTATGTTAACACACTTTTGAAGCATGAAAAATACTGTTTTTTTTTTTTTTTAAGTGAAGTGTTCTTAAAGTATTAGCTGTTGGCGCCTCCAAACTTTTTTTTTTTTTTTTAACTTACTGATCTTTTCCTGAGGCAGAGATAGAGACAGGTTCCTAATGAATTGTTTCATTACTTAGTTCACAATTGTAATAAGTTGCCGAATTCATTAAACTTTATTTTAGACTAGTAAAGTACAATTTCTCCTGTACTTGAAAAAAAATGGAGAGAAGCTACTCTTTTGAAATTAATTTTTATTTTTGTCAAGTAATCCATGTGTATAGTGAAAATAATTAAATATTGTTTAAAAAGTTATAAGTAAAATATAACAAGAACATTGTCCTCTATCCACAAATCCTCTTCCTAGAGGTGCCCGAGTACAGCTCTTGAAGCCGTCATCTGGTATTTATCTCCCAAACTCTAAATAATATGTGTGTACTTCTGTTTCTTCATTTATTAATTGTAAATGTAATCTATTGTCTCTGTATCGTGGTAGTTAAGTGTTTAGTTCTCTTATATCTAGATCTCTATTTTCTCCCTCTATTCTCTTAAATGATTATGGTAGATTAGAGATGGCTGCAAATTCTGCGACAACTCTTCATGGAGGGGCAGAATCTGTTTCCCTGCTATTGGGTATAGGCTAGCCTGTGACCTCTTGGCTCACTGGGGTGTAGCAGAAGGGATGAGATGCCCATTCTGAACCTAGCTTTTAGGAGGACTGGTCGTTTTGCCTCGATCTTCTTGGCTTCCCTGTAGACTTTGTATGTAAGAGGACCCTGAAGAATTTTGTTGTCCACACCAACATCGCAGCCAAATAGAGAAGCACCTTTATCAAAAAGCTATATGGATGTGAGTACTGTCTAATGTAGTAAACCCCCATAAGATTCAAAGGAAAACCATTTAGTTTTAAAAGTAATTTAATTGACATTTATCTCACCAGTTTTGAGTAAAAAGACAGAGAGAGCCCAGCATAAAAAGAGTTTTAAAGGCCTCTACCGTCTTAGCTTGAATCAGGCTGGAATATGGTCTATTTAATATGTACCGTCTTAGCTTGAATCAGGCTGGAATATGGTCCATTTGATATGGAAAGAGAAAGATGATGCGTGATGGAAACAAAGACCTAGAAGACAGTCAAGAGCCATGGACAATTTTCCCAGAAAGCGGGGCTGGGATGAGATTTAAGAACTGACAACATGCATCCGGCTAGATTTAGAAATTTCTCCGTACTATGACATGCCCCTTAGCCTCTCTCATTTTGAATGGGAGTTCCCATGGTACTTACCCTGTCTCTGTTCCAGTGGTGTATACTGGGTGTGCAGGGGCCATATAACCATATGTTTGGTATGTAGGTCTTTAGATTGAGAAGAATTAGACTTAAGGAACCATCCATGAGGAGCTTCATCATTCCTGGGGATGATTTATATGCAACATTTCGGACCTTGCCCCAATGCTATAATGGATGCTGCTCAGGATGTCTAGGAGGAGAGAGAGAGTATATTTTGGATTTAAGAGGAATGCAAATAATTTGTGATCAGAGGGTGGATTATACAGATGATTAAAGATAGCCACAGATTCTGTGACACATTTCCCTTTGAGAGCTGAGGTCTGTTTTTCTCTTTTTGAACCAGAGTTGACCTGTGACTGCCTTGACCAATCGAGCATGGTGGATCCTACGTTTTGCCAGTCTGTGCCTACCATTCAAGAGGACTGCAAGCTTCTACCTTTGTCTCTTGGATCCCTGCTTATACTCTATTAGAGAGACCACATGAAGGGTTCCTGAGACTACATGCTGAGGGAGAAGGGTCCAGCTAAATTCAGCCTCGAGCCAACCTGAGGAAGATCCAGGCATGTGAGTGAAGCCATCTCTTTCATTTATTTGGCTGGTGTTTGGAAATTAAGAATGGAACTTGTTTTTATCCCGTTTACTATATAGGCTTCCACATAACTCACACTTTCAGTGCCTTATCCTCAGCGTCTACTACACTGCTTTTAGGACCTCTCTGGTTTTTATTTCTCCAGAGAGTAAACTCTAGTCTCTTGCATGAGCAGGGGAGCAATAGCTAGCTTCCTCTTTATGGGAGTGGGGAGAGAATCTGTGAGTCAAACCCACATTTAAACTGCAGATCTCAACTAAAGTTTTCATAGTACTAAGTACCACCAATTTTGAACACTTCCAAGATTCTCTGGGTTTAACTGACTTGCTTCTTATAATTATTTCCCTGATAGGTATTTTGTTTAAGATTTATAGTGTTATTTTGAAAAGCAAATGACAAAACAGATGTATGCTGTTGATACAGAGATTCATATTAAGAATTCAATGAATTGTAGCTATGCTCACATTCTTGTCTTCCTCTGCACGGTAAAGGGATTAACCGCAGTGTAGAGCATACATTCTAGAACTATGCTGTCTAGGTCTAAATACTTGTTCTGCTATTTTATAGTTATGAGACTTTGAGCAAGTTACTTCTCTTCTCTTTGCATCAGTGACCCCACCTGTAACAATGGGGCCAATTTAACTATCTCATAGGGTTGTTGTGAGGACTGTATCTGATGACCCATATGAGTTGCCTAGCCCCTAGAAAAGATTAAATGTTAGCTACTCTTATTAATATTTCTAAAGTCCTCTCCAACTCAATGATTCTCAAATGAAGTATCTCTATAATGACATTTATTTGATAAAAATAAAGCATTGAATGTGATGGCAGGGTTACTGTTTATTCATCTCCTTGACAGCTCATTCATCATCTCTGTGGGCTGTTTGGGTGGCTGGCTTTGAGGTTTAGCTTCTAGGTCTTTGTTCTCTCTCTCTTTCTCTCTCTGAGATGACGGTGTGTAAAGAACTGTGGGCTAGTTGCACTTCCTGTGTCTTTGTTATTAGCTGGATGTAGAGGTTCCTTGCAGAGATCTGACAAGACATTTTCACACTGTTATGGTACCATGGGTTTTATAAATTTCATGCTACGCGTAATGGAACGAAACCTTTGAGTAGGACTTTATCAGCCAACAAAGCATGCTCCAAACCACAGACAGAGCGTTGCCCTTTAAAAGTGGTTTGACCTGAGAAAGCAAAAATGACTCAGCCACCTTTAAACCGGGCATATGGGTGGGCCCCACTTTATGCAGTGGATGTCTTCTTTCCGAAAAGTCAGTACGAATCTTCCTCTTGAAAAGACAACAATGGCATCCAGTTGACTGTGTGATTACTCTGGTGATTTTCAGTGACAATTAAGGAATCACAAATATATTATCAGCGCCAGTCAAGTATGTTTCTAGTTGTTAAGTATATAACATGAGTAATGAGTGGTCCCCTCTTCCTAGGGAGCCCACAATCTAGTGGTGCAAATGAGCAATCACAACAGCAACAAAATAGACTGTGAACAACCAAAGTGTCCATCATTGAGAGAATAAATAATAAGGGATGGGACACTACACAGCTGTGGATCTAACTAAGAGCTATAGGTAGCTCCCTGGATGAAGCTCATAGACAATGTCGATAGGACAAAAAAGTTACAGAAGAACACCTATAGAGAAGTTCCGCTTACTGACAGTTTAAGCTTTTTATTTCGAAAAAGTTACAGACTCACAAACAGTTTCGAAGGAGTACAGTGTGATCAATGTACTATAACTTGGCTTCCCTCGATTCTAACATCTTAACGTAATTATGATACACGATTCATGATAATGAAATAGTGCGTCAGTGAACTAGATTGCGAACCTTACTCGACTTCATCAGTGGTTGCATGCACTCTTTTTCTTGTGTGTCTTTGGCTGATGTGATAAGTCCCGTGGCACTTCACCACCCGTGTGGATTCGCGCAGTTGTCACCGCCGTGAAGGTGTCTAGCTCTGCTTCCACTGCTCAGGAAGCACCGCGTGCTCTCCCTTCGTAGTCACTCTTTTTTTTAAACCCCGACCAATGCTAATCTATTCTCCATCTCCATAATGTTGTCACTTCAAGGACATTATATAAGTAGAATCATAGAGCAGGCAACCTTTTGAGACTGATTTTTCTTTTTTTAGTTGAGTATACTGCTCTTGTGATCTATTCATCGAAGAACTTATTTCGTTTCATCTCTGAGCTGTATTCCCTTGTTTGATGCACCAGACTTGTTTAACCATAGACGCCTTGAAGGACCCTGGGCTGTTTCCAGTTTAGGGCTACTGTAAAAGAAGCTGCTATGCATATGTGTGTGCAGGCTTTAGTGTAAATATATTTTTCAATTTTCTTGGGTAAATATCCAGGAGGGGCATTGCTGGGTCATGTGGTAAATGTCTATTTAACTTGAAAAGAAAGTGCCAAATTGTTTTCCAGTGGCTGTCCTATTTTCTATTTCCGCCAGCAGTGTTTGAGAGATCCAGTTTCTTCACATTTTCTTCAGCATTTGATACTGTATTATTTAAGCAATTTTAATATATTTTTCATGGTGTCTCATTGTGGTTTTAATTTGAATTTCTCTAATGACCAGTGATGCCGAGCACCTATCCCCGTGCTTATTCACCATTCATATATCTTCTTTGGCAAAACATCTATTCAAGTCTGTTTTTCATTTTCTAATAGGACTGTGTATGTTCTGACTATTGACCTTATAGTAAGAATATATAAAATCTATTCTGGATAGAAATCCGTTGTCAAATATGCGATTGGCAAATAGTTTTTCTTTTTTCATGGCTTGTCTTTTAATCTCCTTTACAGGGCCTTTCACAGAGAAACCGCTTTTAATTTTGATTAAGTCTAATTAATTCACCTTATTTTTTAGTTCTCTCATAGATCACTATATCTAAAAATTCTTTGCCCAATTCCGGGTTACCAAGATTCTCTTAAATTCTCTTCTAAAAGATTTAGAGTTTCATACTTTAGTTTTAGAGCCGTAATTAATTTTGAGTTAATTTTTGTAAATAGGTAGGAAGCGGAGTTGAGTTTTTGCTTGTTGACGTCCAATTGTTCCAGCTCCATTTGTTTCAAAGACTCTACTTTCTCCACTGAATCGCCTTTGCACTTTTGTCAAAAATCAGTTGAGTATATTTTTGTGGATCTATTTCTGAGTTCTTCATTCTGTTCCCAATTTATACGTACTGATCTTTCCACCAATAGCACACAGTCCTAACTATCATAGTTACGGTGTAAGTCTTAAAATGGGATTATGAGACTTCTTCCACCTTACTCTTTCTCTTCAAAATGATTTTAGCTATTCTCTTCCTTCCACTATATCTTTTAGAATAAGCTTATCTATAGTTAGATACATTTCTGTGTAATTGGGGTAGCAATTGGGTTAAATATGTATATCATGTCTTTACTATATTGTCTTCCAATCTATCTATATGCGGTATCTCTCTATTTATTTAAATGCTCTTTCTTTCATTAGGGTTTTACAGTTTTTCTACATATAGATTCTATTTTTGTTTTGTCAGATTTAAACCCAAGTATCTTATTTTTTTTTGTCATTGTAAATGGTTTGTGCTTTTCATTTAATTTTTGATAGATTATTGATAGTATTAAAAATACATGTGACTTTTGTGTGTTGACTTGTATCTCATGACATATTACTGATAGAATAATTTCTAGAATAAGTCAATTCTAAAATTAATCTGCAGATAGTAACTTAAAACAAGACAAAGGAACAGTTGTTCCACCAGATATTAAAGCACAATATACAAAATGGTAGAAATTACATAATATGATATGGGCATAAGAAAATATAAATAAACCAATGGCACCTGATAGCGAATCCACAGACCTATGTATATGTGTGAAATTGTCATTTCAAATCACCTAGAAAATTGTTAAAAATTACCATTTAAAATAATTTTAGAAATATTGGTTAATATTTAAAAATTAACAAAATGAGTACTCACACAGTTGCAAAATAAGTGACAGCTATCTTAGAGTAAAATATAAATATATTTATTACAATGAAAGTATTGGAAAATAGAGGACAATGTTTTTATAATTTTGGGATTGAAAAGCCCTATTCACAAAGACATAAAATTTGGTAATACATAAACAAAAGAGTTGATAAGTGTGACCTCTTAAAAATGAAAAACTTTTGCTTCATAAGAGCTTCCAAACAGAAAATGAAAAGAAGTGACATTCTGAGAAAAAAACATTTAAAATAATATAAAATTATTAATATACTAAATATGTAATACTTATAAACCAGTATTGAAAAAAACAACAAACAACCCAATTAAAGTGGGAAAAAATATACTAATATGCCAAAAACTGCAACCAATATGAATCTTTATTAGTATTCAATAAAACTATTATTTTTTACTATCATTTTGTCAAAAATTTGAGAGAACTGGCACTACCTAGTGATAATGTTAGGGAAACGAGAAAAGTATGTGTAAAAACTACTCTGAGATCGTAAATTGGCATACTCTTTATGGAAGCAATGTAAAAAAAGGAAATAATATGACTAGCCTAGCAAGAATTGGGAAAAAAGGAAGAAAAACAAAATTAAAATGGCAATAATAAAGCAAATGTGGTTATAACAAAATTCAGTGGGTAAAATCACCATTTTAAAGGAAAAGTATCTCTTTTAGATATCTTTCAGGCTAAAGGGGGAAAAATTTTCCCTCAGAAGTCTGAGCTCATTACTTCACCATTTTTTAGGTACTTGGCACTTGTCTTAGGTTCTCGTGTGTCCGTGATTTATGTTCTTTCTTGAGAAAATGAATCATTGATGTTTTGTATTTTATGAAGATACGTTAATATGTGGGCCTTTTTTGACTAAATATATTCATCTATTAGTCAGCCCTTTCAATTTGAAAGGCTATTCGTTGATTCTGAGATTATTCTGAATTATTCTGTTTTCATTTGTCCTAATTTCTTTGATTCTTTTATTATTTTAGAACCCAACCCAGTGCATTCTGTAATTACCCTTTATATTTCTTTTCTATTATCTTAATTTTATATTTTTTGCTGTTTTTGCTTTGTGTATGTTCTGAAATTTTTTTCTAAATTTTGTTGTCCTGTCTCTTTTTTTTTAAGTCTTAATTTTATTTTCTGAGAGATAATCTTTATTTTCTAACCATTCTAACCATAATATGTTTTTATATCTCCATAAAGATACAAGTTAGAGATTTTTAAGAATTCTATTCTGCTTTATCTTTGTTTACTCTCACTGAAGTATTCTCATTATTTAGCCAAATCTTACTCTTTCATGAGGTTGTTTTTCCTTTGTATACCTAGTGATCTTGAGTTTATGTTTGCATTTAAGCAAGCCTGTAGAGGTACTATGAGTTTTTCTTCATTTTTTCCTATAAGGTATCACAGCTGAGCAGAAACTTTAGGTGGAAAGAAGACATTAATGTAAGACTTTGCTGTAGCATCGTTGTCCAGAAGAAGGGCCCTGGGACTGCTGGCCCCAGATGAAGGCTGCGGAAGTGATTATTTTTGGCCAACACCCACACACAAAGCCTGAGCCTTTCCCAAATGGTTTATTCCATTCTTTCAGACAACAGACTCCACTTCATAACTCTGGGTAAACATCAGTCTGCCTCTGTTCTGTACCAGGGGAGAGGCCCTGTTAAGTAGCTTTTGAACTGTTTTCCCTGTTTTCTGGTGTGCTTCTCATTCCCATCTTCCATCGTACTGGTTGGCACTGAACCCAAGGATGTTCTGGTCTCTGTCAACACATCAGCTCTCACCAACTCTGCGGCCTTCCTGCAGCCTGTGTTGGATAGCTGGCTTTATCTGAATATCCACCCGTTAACTTTTTTTCTGTCTTCTTCTATTTGGTAACTTGCCAAAATCTCTCTACTGTCAATGGTGATGACTCCTCCTGTTCCAGGGCTTTGTTTCCTGATATAAATGTATTCCTTTTTGTACTTCTTGAGTTTCATTTGAGTGGAGACTTAGGAGGGATGGAAGATACAGGTGGGAATTGAATCCCCCATTTTGAACCGAACAGCACTTGTCTATTGAGTGAATGAACAAATGTTAAGAGTCTCAGAAAGGATTTCTGGGTAAATGAATGAGAATTAAACAGAATTTAGAAACAAACCAAATATTCCAAGAGAGAGAGTAATCAGTTTAGATAACAGAAGTCAAAATAAGATTTTTCAGGTTATGATACATTCAAGAAATGTTTTTCAAAATGTTGGAAGCATGTTGTTTTTGACTTTGAGCAGGCGTGTAAGCCATGAGGTGGACTCTAAGTGAGCACACTCTGCTTTTTCCATACAGTGTCCCCATAGTCATTTTTGTCCCATGGTTCCGTAACAACCCCAGCAGGTCTCATTAAGAACAATTCCCTTCCAGTCATCTGTCTAAATATCACTTGTTCCTTTCCGACCTCATCTGCTGCTCACTCTTTATGGCGAGATCTTGATGGCATTGTTGAAATAGACTCAGATTCCAGCTTTCAGCCTCTGTCCCCATCCCTCACAAGCCCTGCAATCTGGCCACGCATCACACAATTCTCCGTTTTTGAGTTTTCTGGCCTCCATGCCACAGTTCGCCTGAATCCTCTCCCCAGGATGCATTACTTCGCCCTGACTCATCAGCACGAATTGTGGTGGCTGCCCTACTTACAGTGGCCCCCCTAATGACTATGCCCTCCCCATGCTCGCCTTTTTTTTTTTTTAATAATAATACATGCTGTGACAATTGGATTCTATCTTCTGAGAATTTGTGTGTAAGAACAGAGATGTCAGGTTGTTAAACACGGCTGAAAGCTAGTCACTTCTTGGCTGCACCGTAGGAAGAATTATGTGCTTCTGTTGATGACATCTCCAGATAGGCCCTGATTCCTGGCTTTCCTCAAGCTTGGTATTTCAATTTCTTCTTTATGCATCTTTCCAACAAATCCTTCCTTCCCCTTAAGTAATAAATAATTTTTTTTTCCCCCTTCGCTTTCTGGTGCATGCAGCCAACGAGCTGTACCTTGCCTTAAAGCCTATCTCTTCAGATCCATCCTTTCCTGTCATTTAAAGCCAAGTGCAAAGTCTTTATCTACAAGGGAGCTTCATGGCCTCACACAGTAGATGCCTTATCAGTCCTCTGAAATCTCACAGCCCTTGTTTTGAGCCTTCTGGCCCCCAGCTCTGTCATGGCCATTGCCACTCATCCCTTGTCTGGCGTATAATGTACAGCCAATGAATTTCCCCTCACGAGAATTGTCGGCCATCGATGGCACAGTTTTTATTTTATTTTTCTCCGCAGGTGCCTCTTACAATACATGCATGCAGCGAATCCTCAGTAAACTTTGATTTGGTTCATTGACTTTCATATTAGAAAAGAACTTCCTCAATGAGGCAGAAGTCACTGAGAGTGGTGTTGGTTCATTTTATTAATAGCAGCCACCATCTTCTTATGTGTTTCCCTTTGCTGTCTCATGCCATTCTCTAAACTGGGCTACAAAGCAGATAATATTGTGCCCAATCTCGAGATAAGAAAAAGAAGGTCCAGAGAAGTGAAATAATTTTTCCAAGTTTCCAGAATGATGCAGAAGAAGACTTGGGCTTGAATCCTGGTTCCGATGGTTAAACGTCTGGTCTACCTTTGGACGACTCACAGATCGCCTTCCACGAGGCTTCCTCTGTCCTAGGCACACCTGCAATTCCTGGGCAAACAAAGGAGCAAGAGGGCTGGGAGCAAGTGGAAGGGACAATTCCTTGACCGATCTGCAAGCGCTCCTTCCTTGAGCTCTGAAACAAGTAAACAAACAAATAAACTGCTCGGGAAGTAGTAGTCTATTTCTGATAAAAAAAATAATAATAAGGTAGAATCCCTTTTGTTAGCTCTCATAATTTCATAACGAAGCCAGCTGTTATTGCAAGATGAAAGATATTTTGAAAGGTGTCACTGAGAAAAAGTCTCAGAGGGATTTTTGTACTTTGTCTGATCCCAAGTGGAACAAGCAATTCTTGTGCTTCTGGAGGAATATAGATGGGCCGGAGTTTTGAGATATTTTCTGCTTTCTCATTCACACATTCTGGTCCCTCTGCTTAGAATGCCCCTCACCCCACCCCATGGCACCAAGTGAAGTCAACTGGCCTGTTAAGGCTCCCCGCAAATGTCTTCTTCCCAATGGGGTTTTCTCGCCATCCCCAGGCAGCAGGTTCCCTCATGAAAGAAATGCCCAAAGGCTGACTATGTGTGGGGGGCCTGTCTTCCTGCTGGGCAGGGGGGAATCCTGCCTGGCAGACTCCTCAGTCCACATCTTAGGCCACGTGACCCTATAAGGAGTTCCACACGCACACAGGTCATTGTCATTATGTAATTTCGGTTCATGCACCAAGCAAAACATTTTCTGAAGATTTAATTAATACTCAGTGTGTCAAAGAGCCAGCTGAAGCTTTTGTTTATACCTTGGGCCTTTAAATCTCTCCTTATCCATGGAATGCAGTGAAAGGGAATGTTATCTTGGTGTGCTACAATGGTCCGATTGAGATCAATGCAACTTGAGCTGTGTCAAACAGTATATGGTGAAATATTGGATTTCACAGAAAGACAGAGGTTCAATTTATTGTTCTGCTGGCGTGCCCATCTGATCTGAAGAATAGGCCCACTGCGGATTTTTGTGATACCTAAGGAGGATGAAAGTGTGATCACACTCAGTTGCTGTGCAGCAGGTGGACAGGTGTTAAAGCAGGTGTTTGAGATGGAGAAGTTAGAGACAATGCGTGCCTCACAAACAGCGAGTGGGGGAACCTGGAGCTGAAGGAAAGGATGGGTGTTTCCAAAATGATGACGAGCAACAATAGGCTTGGGAGTCATTTCAAGTGTCTGTCAGGCATCAGTCAAACAATACTTCTCTGTTTGTTTGTTGGGAGCCAGTGAACTTGCCGAGAAAACACTTTCAAGTCTACTGAACAGAATTGCTTCGGAAAATAGATTCTGATGAGCGAATTGAGACTACTCCCTTCTAGCTATCACCTTTTAGAGTTCTTTTTTTTTCTTTCTAGAATTTACAAAGCATTTTCCCACACACTCTCTCAAGCACCGTTTCGAGCGCTATGCCCGGTACTGGTGGTGCCACATGGAGCGAGATCAGACAAGATTTGTGCCTTTGGGAAGGCGGTAGCACAGTCCGACAGACAGACATCGAGAAGGTAATCACACGGGCAAGCACGCTGTTGAAATTCTTCTTATTGCCGCAGCGCTTTTTAAACTCAGTCCATTAGAGGTGCTTCTAAGGCAGTCGTGAGAGTAAGGGGACTCGGGAAGGGTTTTCGTCCCCACCACTGCTTCAGTGAACGGAACTCAGGTTGGTTTGATGTGTCGTTGTTTGTAACAAGTTTTTGCTTAAAAAAAAAAAAATTCATTGTATACACAATTCCAGAGCCTCCTGAGCTCTGCATTCAGGAGAATAGGTAGCGTGCCACACGCTGGAATCATTATATTTTTCACAGGCGCCGCTGTTTCTAGACAGCACGTCTGTGTTTACTTTCTTGACTCCCGCCATACTGAGCTGGGAGACGTTTCTGAATTTTCTCAAGGAGTGGAGGTCCATGCTCTCAGAGCCCCCTTTGTGGCGCCAGCATGGTGTCCGGGTGGGCAGCCACCGGGCTCACCAGTGCCGGAAAGACCCTCCTCTCCGGACCCCTGCGGCCTTCGCTACGCTCTGGATGCCCAGAGCGCCACTTCTGCCAGCAGGAGTTGCTGACCTTTGCCAGACAAGTCCTTCCTCCTTACAAAGCTCCGTCCAGTCGCTCTTCTAAAGGTCAGCGTTATAGTCTTGGTCTTTGGCTGATCCGACCTTTGGCTTTCCCAGGTTTTTTCCCTCCAAGGTCAGTTGCAGGGGCTAATTAGCAAAGGGAGAGGCTAATCACAGCCATTCGGTCCCGGACTTCAGCGAGCTTCCCAGGCTTGGCATGGCCTCTCTGAAGAGAAGGTGCAGTCAGGGCTAACAGCAACTGCCTGAGCCTTCTCCACTCCCATCCTGATAAGCCCTGGCTGTGGGTCCCACAAACTCCCAAAGGACCCCATGCAGGGAAGTTGAAGATGCCTTTCGTGTCAATCGTTCGAGGAAACATTTGCAACACTAAACAGATGTTCTTGCAAATTTGGGCGATCTTTCTGGATCACATCCCCTTGTCTGTAAAATGGGTGGGTGGACCACGTGGGCTTGAGCTACTTACACTAGCAGTGAGACTCAGCATCCCTTTGGCACAAAGCAAAACAATCCTAGTCCTCACATCTTCAACTTAACCCACTGAATATATCTTACATAGACCCTCTGACTACTAGTCTCTCTATCTGCTCCTAAAACATCGTCTGGCCCCGACTAGGGTACACCATGAGACGGGGCAGGAAACCGAGACTCTTTTCTCCATCCCATGATGGATAAGGGCCCGTTTTCTGAAGCAGGCCCTTGGTTGGTTCTCCTATCTTCATGACACTACAGAGTGAGAATGAAAAATCGTAGCACAACCAAGTGTCCTTTCCGTGGAATGGACTCTCTTGAAATTTCTTCTTTCGTCTTTTTTCTTATCTGTTGTCCAGACCCATACTTTGTGTCAACTTGTCCCACACTTGTCACCTTCTTATAATTCATCACTCCTCTCCTATCTATAATATATATTACGTTATATATGTGTGTGTATATGTATGTATGTATATAATAACCCCTGTGAAGCCCTGTTGAAATATAATACCTGCTCTTTCCTAGAAAGTCTCCTGACATACACTTGGAGCATGTTTACTTGGAAGTATTGAGACCTTAGACTTCATAGGTATAAGAACCGGCTCCACAATTCTGTAACTAAGTGACCGCAAACAAGTCACCTCATTTCCTCATCTCTAAAGTGAGAATCACAATCGCTTTTCTGCCCGCTTCAAACACCGCTGAGACTGTCCAGTGAGATTAACACAGAAGAAAGTTTTTTTAAAACACTTTGCAAATATTAGTGACAATTATTATTCAACTTTCTTTTCTTGTTCCATTCCATCTCCAGTCTTTGTGGCTTATTTACAACGTTTGATTTCCAAAAGGATTTGAGGCAATTATCTCAGCAATATACCTTTCTTAAATTCTGTGAATTCAATTTAATAAACATTGATTTGCTGTTATGTTAACCTTATTGAGCACTTACTATACTCTGGAAGCTGCACAAATCATATCAGTAAAACCACACACACACACACACACACACACACACACACACGCACAGCACTCGAGGAAAGCATTCTCGTTTACCTTTGCCTGAGATAATTATATCGAGACTTCTGAATGTGAAGTAACTCGATCTAGGGTGCACATAGAAGGCGTGGAGTTCAGACTTAATCCAGCACTCGAAGATGCAAGTCCCTAGGCGTAACTGTTGTCCTAGTCCACCCTCCATGTCCTGTGGCCACGGGTGGGTTACTTTCGGTGTCTAGCTCTTCTCCTTTTACAATCTTTTCCAAACGTTATTCTGGAGCCGTCTTGAAATTCTTGTCAGATTAAAGGATGGGGTTTGTATTTACAGACACATAGCATTCAATGAATCTGCCAGGAGTTCTATGTTCCTTGAGTAGATGACTCATTTTCTCCCCATAATTGTCGCCTCACCTGTCAACCTATCTAATTGAATTCTGAGCTCCTTAGAAAAGATTAGGCATAATATCTACATAGTGTATTCCCTTCCTAGTTCGTTTTTTTTTTTTTTTTTGGCACAAGTTAATGTAAGATGGTAATTATATAGTAATATGATGGTTAGAAGTATATTATATCATATATCACAATGTTCAATTTCAGAATTCAGGATCTTTTATGATTTTCCCTTGACAGCAGAAATCATTGACTCAGAAAATGGAGATAAGACCTTTTGGACTCTGAGGGGATTGATAATGTGCCCTAAATCAGATTTTTTCCAGTTTGGAGGTACAATGGTGGAGACCCAGATCAGGGAAGTTACTGGTCTTGAAATGCCATGAGTAGACTAGAGCTGGGGAGAATGAACGCCGGGTCCTTCCTACGCTGTGCACCTGCTGTTGGATGTTGAGTGGGGCACTTCACGCTGTTGACCATTTATTTAGCTTCTTTAGAAAATGGAGAGCAATGTTTCATGTTCAGGTGATCACAACAGCCTATCAGACTTGAATATTCTCTTCTATCAGAGAACACAGCATTAGATGATGTAATGGTCTTTACATTCAAGGAGTTTCATAGGGAGTTCCCTGCTGAATGCACATACACATGGCACAGACACACACACACACACCTCGCGAAGCAAAGAACAGCACACTAACTTTATGCTGAAAGGGATGAAAATGGTAACTCACGTCGTACACATTCAGAGGTATAGAGATCATGAGAGATGGAATTATCAGGTCAGTTCTTATAATAAAAGCAAAGTATCAAGGTAGCCTTCGAAGGACCGTTTAGAGAAGAGAAAGAACTGTGATCCAAACAGAAAGACCAGAAGAGGCTACTGTGGAAAAGGGAGAATGCGCACAGGCAGAAAGGGATGGACACGAGATCGTGGGGCTGTGTGAAGGCCGGCTGTGAGAATGGTGATTCCAAGTTTTGGAAATTTCCTCATTGTTTTGAAATGTCGCGTCGTCATCCATCATCTTTCTTTTTCTTGACTCAAATCTTAGGTTTACAGTGAGAAGTGGATGAGAGTCCAGAGGAGGATTAAGTAAATAATCACATTAAAATGAAAAGGAAAAATAGTGTTTGTATTTAGCAGGTATTGATAAAGTTCTCCATCTGTGTGGGGCCCCATGTTAAGTTGCAAGATATGGCCTTGATCAGGGCAGATACAATCTTTGTATGAATCGTCCACTCCAGAAAGCAGACCATTAATAAAAACTGATTAAAAATGAGATGCGATAAGCATTATAAAGGGAAAGCCCCAAAAACTAGGAAGGAGAGAAAAGACCAATCAAGCTGTTTTTCGTAATATCTGCCGCATCCTCCACCCTCTCCTTTACCTCCACTTTCTTTAAGACTCAGTGATGGTCATTGTTTCGGAGCCCCGAACAGCTCTTAATGTGTAACTGTTTAGTTACAGTTTTTCCCTCTATTATGTCATGTGCTCACAGAGACCAGGTGAGATGCTTATAATGTCGGTTCCTAGCCCAGAGCTTGGCACACACTAGGAAGAGCGAGGGAATGAAGTGTCCTCTCTCATCCCCTAAGAGAGCACATCATCACCCACAGCTTTTCTCTAAATGAACTCTGCCACAATAGCTCCAATGCTTTTGTGAACTACCAAACTTGGGTGTATTCAGAATTCTGGTGTTCCGATGCTGTGTGTACATTGTTCCCTAGCAATTCTGTGTGGGAAATATCGCCCGATCAGCAGGCAAAACACTAACCGACTTTGAAAGAAGAGCGACAGTTTAATGCGTGCACAGCTGTTGAGGGCTGCCTCGTGCAGGAGCGTCATTAACGCAGAGACGTGTGGAGAAGCGCGAGGTGTCTGCAAGTCTTTGATTATTGTTTCGAAATGTCGCGTGGTCATCCATCATCTCGCCTTCTCTTGACTCCAATCTTAGGTTTACGATGAGAAGTGGATGGGGTTCCAGAGGAGGATTAAGTAAATAATCATATTAAAATGAAAAAAAAAAAAAGGACAAATAGAATATAATGTGGAATGAAATAGAAATTGGATTGAGACAGACACTTTGACGCAGCCGCCATCCAACCCTACGTGGCCGCCTTGGATTCCCGTGGTGGCTTCCGTGCGCAGCGCCATTACATGTTGCCACTCAAGGGCATTTGATGTTTTCTCTCTCTGGAAATTCATTTGCATTTAAATGATTCGAAATAATCATAAAAGCCAAGTGCTATGAAGTTTGAAATTAGTTACTGTCTATAAATTGCAATGCCATTAAAAGATGATTGTGGAGAGCTTTGCTGTCTCAAATGTAGGCAGATTAAAATCTAACAAAGTACACCTTGTTGCAAACCTGTAGAGAATGATGGGATACAGACTTAAATTGATTTATTTTTCTACCAGTGCCTATAAACTCAATGCACTTGAATTTATTCTTGGAGTAACAAACTTTTTCATCTGGCCTATATCCGTCCTCTTTGAATCTATGGAAATTTTATAGAACTTGCTAGATAGACTCCGTCCTTATCTTTTATGGAAAAATGAAAGGAGAACTCGGTTGCATTTTCCTTTTAAATCGGAGGATCTGAGTGACGTGTTTTGGAAGAGAAGCTTGGAAACCAGCAGGCAAGTGTTCGAAGGCCTCAGGTTGGAGGTGGTTCCAACATTGTAAGTCCTGTCCTAGGCATTCGGGAAGACCCAGGTAGAGGGTCACAGCTGCTAAAGGTGCAGGCTCTGCAGTCAGACACAGTCCTGCCTTTAGCTGTGCGACCCTAGGTCATTTGCTTGACCTTTCTGATTCCAAACTGAGAAATAATAACAACCCCTCTATGGGAGGATTATGAGGAGGGTGGAGAGTCGGTGTAAGCATTTAGCGCAGTGCCCAGGGCTGGCACGTACCCAAGCGTCAGCTGTTACCACTCACCAGGCGTCTCAAAGGTGGTTCACCTTTGACTTTCCTTCCATCTCGGTGCTTGAGATGGTTTTTACACGTGGTCTCAAAATTATTTGATGCTTATTCCAAGAACAAATGAAGTGTGTGCTTCTTCCTTTTGAATCTAGCCTCTTCATTTTTGACCAGTAGACTAAAGAGGAAATGAAACCATACCAGCTTCTGGACCCAAGATGGAAGACACTGGCCATTTCTGCTTCCTTGCTCTTGGAGTCCTCACTCTTGGAACACAGCTGCATGCCATGAGAAAGCGCAAGTCACCCCAGGGAGAAGCTCAAGTGTGCAGAAACTAATGGCTAGCTGTATCAGTTTTCTTGGGCTGCCATTGCAAAGTACTACAAACAGAATGGTGTACACAACAGAAATGTACTATCTGACAATTCTGGAGGACAGAAGTCCAAGATGTCGGTCTCACCTTGAGGCCAACAAGGAATCAGGGTGGAGACCTTCTGAGGATATAGGAAAAGCATCTGTCCCAGGCCCCTCTCCTTGGCTTGTGGATGGCCGTGTTCTCCCTGTTTATTCCTGGCTGCCTGGGCTAGGCTTCAGCATCCAGCTCTGGGCCCCAGGAACCAAACCTCAGCTTGGTACCTATACGACCTGCTACCAAGAGCCCTTCACTCCAAAAGGTAGAATTTGGACACCTGGTCACAAACCAAAAGTACACTGAAAGTTACTTAAAGATACAGCTTGTGACAAGGACGTGTCAATGAGAGAACCCCCGAGGAAGACAGGCTGTAGTGTCAGAGAAGAGGTGGGATTCAGACGAATTTCAAACAATGAGTCATTGCCGCTTCTGACCTTTGCTACCCCAATGTGTACTGAAGCCTGTTGACACAGCCAGCCTGACCAGCACCCCCCGGCAATGACACCATGCAAAGCCTCTTCACCTCAGTTCTTGTTTATTTCTTACTGCTCTCTTTCTATTTAAATGTTGGCCTTGGGGGGATCAGGACATCTTTTTGCCCCTCAAGCAGGAGCAAAGATCATTTCTCATACCTGAGACAACCGGAGGGGCGAACATCAGTGGCAAATACGGCCAGAGTCTTTGGAGGGAGGATACCAGGGTGGAAGCCCAGGAGACTCAAATCATTTATCACGTTCAAGGGACAAGACCAGAATTAAACTAGAAGAAAAAGACTAGGAGCCAATTGCTCCTGCATTCTCTCTTTGTTTTTTCACTGTCATACAATTAATTTTCCTTCTAGAAATAGACGATGAGAGAAGACGGGAAAATCCAATGGGCTTAGAGGGTCTGGGCCTAGGGCTTCATGCAGAGGAAGTCCTGGCACCTCCCAGTGCCGGGGCTTTGATCACGAATCTCCTGTGGCCTCCGAGGATGGGTTCAGCTGTGGGAGGTGTCACAGAGGCTGTAAGACCGAGGAGTGCAGACAGGTTCAACGTAGTTTGCCGACTGGCTCGCTGATTAGAAGATACGCCTTGGAAACGATGGCACATTTTTGTTTGTTTGTTTGTTTGTTTGTTTGTTTGCAAAATAATATATGTATTCTTAAGCTCAAAGGCCGGGGTCATTATGGGAGCAAAATATTTAAGCGACTCTAAGCATGGGGCTCTGTAGGGTCACCAGTTCCACAGCTGGTAACTTTCTGGTGATATTGATCACTTTAGGACAACCAACCAGATCATCCAAACCTAAAGCCTCCCTCTTTGCAAAGGGCAAGCTGACTATATAATGCAAAATCCCCAGTTTAATCTCTGCTTAAAAGTTATACTCAGCTCAGAGTACCATTTACCATGTAAAATATTTGCATAGCCTTTTTTTTTTTTTTGCCTTGGGATTTTATTTTACTTAGATGATTCTCTCCCAATATAAAACATAGCATCAGTCCTGTGCCTGAAGAGCAAAGAAGTTCTTCATTTTAGTTTGATAGTTTTGGGCTTTAAAGTTCATTATGAGAACCAACCTCAAGGAATTTACATGTTGACGGATGGTGTTATTATACTCATTAACTGTGTTACATTCCTATAGATTTTTTTTTTAAGTCAGATTTGCCAACTTGTGTGGGATAGAGTATTATCTGGGATAAAACAGAAGAAAACAAGCAATTGTGTGCCCTTCTTTTAAGAACTCAGCAGAATAAAATGTGTATTTTTGATAACGGTGTACAAAACGTGCATTTCCATTCACCAAAGACTCAGTGCCACATAAACAGGTAGAGGGTTAAAGAGGCTGGTTTGAAAATGACCTGGTGTCATTGACCTCAGAAGGAATAAAACGAGAGCTGAAATATCAATTGTTTACTGAGGAGTTAGCCTTTCCTCTATTAAATATTTACTTGTGATATTTGTCAACCTGCGGTCAGAGCCAGGCGATTAAATCATCTGACCAGAGTTACAGTTAGGGTTGAGATTATTTATAGGTCATACATGACTGTGTAATTTGATTTCCCACCTCACAGTCAAATCAAATCAAATAAAAGCAATACACTAGTCCCGGAAAGCTTCGTTCCTCTCCTCCAGGGTGGGGTAGAGGGAGGAGGGATGTTTATTCACTAGCAAGACAAGACACACTAGAATCAATGCTATAAAAGAGATAGTGAAAAATCCATGAGAAAATGAAATTGATCTGGGAAGGCTTTACAAGATATGTAGGCATCTGACCACGGCCCGGAAAGATGGAATTGATGTTTACACTTAGCACCCAGACTGTGAACGCCTCTGAAAGATGAAAGTCTCCTAGAAGGCGGGACTTTTGACAACTTCACTTGGCTTTCTAACCCATAGCCCTGTGTCTGGTTCATGGTAATTGTTTATATCAGTAATGGTGCTCTTGGCTGCAACTGACAGAAAATGACTTAAACAATAGAGGCACGCATATTAGTTTATGTCTGTGGATAGTGAGGCTCCAGGTTCGGTCACGGAGTGTCTCAGCAATTTTACCAAGTGCCGAGATTCTTTCCATCTTTCAATTTTATCATCTTCATTAATTTGCTTCGTCCTTAGTCAAAACCCTGAATGGCCACTTACAGTGGAAGAAGACGGACTATCTATTGATCTCTACTGTTTATGTCTAAGAGTTGTGAACCTTTCACAGAAGGCTTGCCAGCAAACCAGCTCCTCACAACTTACTGACTAAAATTGGCTCACAGACCTTCCGCAAACCAAACTTTGTTAAAAATAAAAGAATTGCCATGTTTGAGTGGAATAAATCAAAGTTTGTCTCTGAGCCATATGCAGAGGGGTAAAACAAGGTCAGGTGCTCTTGTTGGGTAGGCAACTGGCAGTATTGACTCGCTGTTTAACATACATTAGTATGAGATGGAAGAGTAATTTCAAAACAGCAATTGCGTTTCAAAATACCTAGTTATCCATTAACAAGAAAGGAACAAGACTTTGACTTTGGTGAAAAAAAACTATCAAACTGTACCCAAGCACACAAAAGAAACCTGAATGGATTTACTTATAATCGTCCTAGACACTAAGAGTATCTACTATGTTAATTCTTCGTGAATATGTGTTATACCCTACTCCAATTAAAACTCCTACTTGAAAAATTGTTTACCTAGAGAGATAAATGCATAAAATACCCAGTAAACCTTTGTGGAAAACTCTTTCGGCACGGAGAGGGTGACCCGAGGGATCGCATCACTAAAGCTTGAAGTGCCAAACCATATAAAGAGGCAGGTGCATGAATAAAGGCAGAGACAGGTAAACTGACAAGACAGAACAGAATGTACGGAAACAGACGTTTGTATAGATAAAAAAAACGTGCATGTCATAATAGCAAGCATTTGCATTCCCTGAGGAAAAAGGGGATTTGAAAATAATGATGAGGCAAATGCCTACTTATTTAGAAAACAAAGTCAAATCCATCCATCAGACCCTTTTTTAAAATGAATTCCAGATGGATTTAAAGTATGAATCTGAAATGAGACCAACTTAAAAAACTACTTCATGAAGATGTCAAGTTGTAGATATACACAGATACAGATGTAGATATAGATATAGGCATAGATAGAGATACAAATACAGATACAGAGACAGAGATCTCTAGAGATAGAGAGAAACAGAGATCTCCCCAGCCCTGGAGTGGAAAAGATTTTTCAAGGCAGGGCATAAATCCAAGGAGTCATGAGAGCTCATGCCACAAAGTGATGGTGCCTGGCTCAAGTGCTGGCCACGGGTGCATTCAGCTTGACCAAAAGGATGGACGAGGACTTTACATCTCTCTCCCTTTCACACAGAGTTTCCATTTTCATGGGAATTTATCCTAAGCAGATGATTAGACAAGTATAGAAATATATAGTTACAGGAGCATTTTTTCATAGAGTCGATGATAGCTAAAGATTGGAACTCATGCTATCAATATGAATGACATATATTTATTATTGTGCATCCCAGAAAAGCCACCCTGTAGCCATTTTAAAGGTGAGAGCAGAACTATTTGAAATGACATGGCAACTGTGTGATATATCGCTAAGGGAAAGTACGGATTAAAGAAATACAGCATGATCTGTCACTTGACATGAATAATACCTAAGTACTGTATTAGTGACCTCTAGATGGTGGGATTATGGACAGTTTCATTTTTTGTTTACTTATGTGTATTTGCTACAATAAAAATAATTACATGTTAAATATCAAAGTGAAAAGTTAATTCCACTAGTATTACTCTCGTATAATAAATCACCCACTTATTTCCCGTTAACATAATGTCTTCCTTTACGAAATAGGACTGGGACTTGGCCACCAGTCTATAATGTGATTGTCACAGAGAAGAGGCTCATGTCTCACTAGACCTGAAATAGGCTAGAGGTGACGTAAACAGCAGCCAGGGAGAGACCGGGCTGGCACCGGAGCGTGCGAATTGAAGTAGGGCGAAATTTCAAGGCCGACAGAAAAATCTATCACCCAAGGAGACAGACACTTTTGGCTCTTTCCATGACAATGCCAAAAAATCAGCAGTCTAGAAATCTGAAATTTCCAAGAGAGCCTCATAATAGTCTAGATGTTCGTGCTGGAAAGGAGTTTGGAAAGGAATTAGCCCAATCATTTGACTTTGTCATTAAAGACCCCTGGGCTCCGTGAAAGGGGGAGGGTAAAAGGACCTGAGGACAACAGTCATCATGATTCCTGTCATGAACTTTGTGTGACTTTACTCTACTTCACGTTCCCTTGAAAATTGTCATCCCGTCATTATTTTCAACTTAGGAAAGAAGGCCGAGAGTTGTCTGAGGCCACAAAAACAACAGGAGATGGAGGCAGGACTTGCCCTCCAGCCCCTCTGTTCCCCAGCCAGTGCCCGTTAGGCTACCCCCCCACCACCGAGGTGTCAGGGACAGAGCGAGGAGATGCCCGTTCTGTTCTCCCAAACCAGGTTTCCTCTGAAGACTGATGCGTTCATCACGGGAGCTTCTGATGTCCGCGGCTGGCTCTGCGTTCTCTTGGACACTGTGCACTTATCAGAATGACCCTGCATCCCAGAGCCTGGGAGCTCCGGGTCTCAGCACTGGGTTGGAGCATCACGCGCTCTCCTTGTGTATCAGTCGAGTCCGCAGGCGTGCGTGGCCTCAGGGTGCTACTGCCAGGTGCCTGGGAACGGACCTTGCCTTCGGTGTCATGTCCTGTTCTCTGGGGACCCTGTCTCAGACAGTTGGGCCAGGGGGTTGGCCGGAATCAGGGCTCAGATGAGGTCCTCCGGCCATGGTTCCATCAGGTTCGGAGTTTAGGTCAGGGTTTCTCAAACTTGGCACCACAGACTCTGTGGGATGGATAGTTCACTGTTGTTAGGGGCGGTCCTGGGCACTGGAGGGTGTCTGACCTCATCCTTGGTCCATATCCTTTGGACGCCAGTGGCGCCTTCCCACAATTCATGATGCTCATGACATTTGCCCCGGAGGCAAATCTCCCCCAGTTGAGAACCACTTGGTTCAGAGAAATGCCCTCACTCTTTCTCCAACCTAAACACTCCGAGGGCAACTAGGTGAAAACCCAGGAAGGAGAATCTCGTAGGTAGTTTTTACATCAGACTCACTGATAGATGCTTATCAGACCCGCATCTGCCTCTCACCAGCTTGTGGAGGCCAAACCAACAAAAGGCGGAGGTCTGACCTGATTCGGCGAGATGATCCTCCCTCCTGTCCACGTGTTAGGCTCTCTGCCCATCCGAGGTATTCATCCGCCTCTTGACCTCTTAGTCTCTGATCTCTTGCAGAAGTCCTTCGTTTAGCATTTTCACTTCCAGTCCTTCTTTCCTAGATTCCTTTAAATCCTTTCCTTGCCCTTTCCTACACTCATTCTTTGCCATTCTTCCTGATATACGACGGAATGCGGGCTTTGGCTCTCCGGGTGGAAGAGTTCAGTGTCAGGCTGGTGCCCTTTCTCCGTCACCCTTTGTTACGTGATCTTGAACAATTCACACATCCTTTCTGAGACTCAGTTCTTCATCCGAACAGCCGGGGGAGTGGAGCTTGCCTTCCTGTTTTTACTAGATTGTATTAAGGGTTAAACAATATAATAGATATAAAAGCGCTTTGCAAAGAATGAAGTGGCGTATTTTATTAATATCATGATTATCATGATCGATCGCTCACACCATTTGAGTTACAGATGGGCCCGCTGGGTTTTTTGTCGCGCGGTCCCAGCCTGACTCCTCAGCCTTACACAGCACAGGGAGCACGTGCCGACGGGGAGTCTGGAGTCTGGCTCTGAGACATAGACTCGCTTTGCGCTGGTCACCTTCCTTCTTTGTAGTCTAGGTTTCTCGTCTGGCTCGACCAGAGGCTTGGGCTGGATGCCCTACGTTCCCCTCTTCATCTCTCGCAGACTAATCCGTGGGAGAAAGTGTTACCTCAGAGTCCTCACGGTATCCCCTCCAGGGCAGAATTTAGAGTAACTGGCCCTTTCTGTACCATCATCGGTTTACTCTCTCTTCCAAAGGGCATTTGGGACCATGGCACATGGAATAACAGTAGACAGGAGGCGTTTAAAGGGGACGGGGTTACATCAGAAGTTCCTGCGGATCACTTTTCAGACCACCCAGTTTTGCACTCGCTTCTGACCTATTGGATGGCGTAAAAAAAATTCATTATTTGCCTGAGGAATAGCTTAATATTAAGAAATAAATTGACAATATTTTCACATTCTCGGCCCACGATCATAAAGCTAATACTTAATGAGCTCTCACTATGCACCGTTCTCAATGTTATTAAATCCTCATGACACCTTTTTGAGGGTGTTATGTCCCCATTTTCTGTTGTTCCCATTTTATAAACAATGAGGCACAGAAAGGTGAAGACAGTTGCTCGAAGCCCTGGAGCTGGCGTTTGGTTACAGGCAGCCTCGCCCTAAAATCTGAATGCCTCACCTCCGCACGCAGTAAATGTTTGTTGACCTACGTTTAATTATTTCTGCTCAGGTTATCTATTGCTGCATGGTGAACCGCCCTGAAATGGAGTTTCTTAAAATGCACGTTTCTGTGGGTCGAGTGGGCATCTCTCACTTGGGGCCTGCCATACAGTTGTGGTGAGGTTACAGGCAAAGGCATGGCTGAGCCCAGACACGTGGGGGCTTCTTCACCATGCATCTGGGGTTCTGATGCTTCTCGGACCCTCCGCAAGGCTTGAGCTTCTCAGAGCATGTCAGTCAGCGGTAGCCACCTTCTTACATGGCCGCCGGCTCTCCAGAGGCCAGCAGTGGAAGCTTCTAGCCAATTAATTTCATCCAGAACTGACACAGTGTATCCTCCGCCACATTTCTCTGGTCAAACAGTCACAGGCTCCACCTGGATTCAAGGGGACACAGGGCATCGGTAACAGCCTCGCCTCTAAATGGGGGGCGGGGGGAGGGGAAGGGCGCATTACAGAAGCACGTGTGGACCTGCCACAATTATAATTTTTATTGACTATTTAACACATTCGTCTGATGCAAAAGCAAAGTGCTGTGGAATGTTACTCGGCGCAAAGAAGGAAGACGTCTCCGTTTCCTCCCTCCTCCTCCGGTTTGCGCCAGCTCTCTCCTTCTAGATCTTTCATGGAACTATAAGCAAAAGTATTTGCATATTCTTATTCTCCCCGGTTCTTACACAAAAGGGGGCACACTGCATACACTATTTATGGTCTCACATCTTGGAGAATCGCCTCTGTTAATATGTACGAGCAGAAAGACAGAGAGGAGAGGAGAGGAGGAAATGCCAGAGGAAGAAAAGGAGAGCAGCAAAAGGAGAGAGGGAGGAAGGACAGAGAGAGCGAGGGCTGACGGGAGCATAATGTACCTGCTACATAGCAGTGCAAGAAGAGATAACACTTTCTATGGCGGGATTACGCTATTTTTTTTTCTCTTGGCTTTTCTGGATTTTCTAAATCCCTTGTAAAGAACATATGCCGCCTCTGTGACAAACGTGTTTTAGTGCCCGAATCGCATGGTTCCATCTTCATGCCGGTCCGAGTGTTTTTGTCGTTTCGCCTCCAACCCCGATGTCCATGGAGAGAGGAGAGGCGTGAGGCCGCCCCTGGGGATTTCCCGGCGCGCCGCGATGCTTCTCGGCCCGCTTTGTCCCTCTGCACTTCGTGCCACGGGCCAGGCTGCTGTCCTGCACCTTGACCTTCTAGTAAAGCCACGGCCTTGTCGTATAGTGCAGGCCAGGCTCTGTGCCATGTCAGGGGTAGGGAAAGGTCACAGATGAGGAGGACGCACACACACGGATCTGGGCTGTGATCGGAGAAGTGTCACATCAGCAGCGTAAAGAGCTGGTTCAGGACGACGGAAAATAAGACCTGTCAGTTTTGCCTGTAATGATCCAGGGAACAGTTTGCGTCATGAGTGCTGTTTGAGTTTGATCATAAAGCGACCCGTCTTGGGGAAAGGTAGGGTAAGGCAGTCTGGGAGTCCCTGGGGAGCCCGGTAGAGCAGCTATGAGGATGAAGTGATGCCCAGGATCCAAGGACAGAAGGTGCGCGGCCAAACCGAAGGGCTGGCTCTTTCTCCTGCGAGCACTTGGGGGAATGGCCCGGCGGGGGCCACGGCCGTGCCAGACACCTCATCTGGCTTTCCCCTATTGTACGCGCCTTTTTTTTTTTTTCTGCAATACATAGTCTGTTAATATCTGTCCTTGCAACAGGTACTATCTGAGTTCAAGGTCATCAATCTGAATTGAAAAGTTTTTAAATTTAATTTTCACTGTCACCAAACCCAGAAGAGGGCACGTGCCCTCTGAGGGTTAAAGGGAGGAGAATGCACAGGGCTAAAGGCTACGTTTGAAGCCCAGCGTCCAGCAGGGAGAGCGATCGCATGCTTGAGTCTCCTCAAGGGGCCACTGCGGGATATAACATACTCCCCCCTCTAACACACACACACACACACGCACACACACGCACACACACACACGCGCGCACACACACACACACACACGCACACACACACACGAACAAATGGATGAGTACACTGAACTGCAGTTGTCGGTGTTTTCTCTCCCCTCTGGCTCCGAGCCCCGTGAAACTAGGCAAGGACCACTGCTGTATGCACTGAGGGCGCTCAGTCCAGGGCTGGTCCATACTGGATGCTCGAAGCATGTTAATGAGCACGAAGAGGCAAGACTGCTGTGGGCATCTCCAAACGACTAACGCACAGGAGGTGATGCAGGCCGCCCTGAGCCGACACCAGCCTCTCCCCCTTTTGTATCCATGGCGACCTCTGGAGTGGGGGACGCCAAAACTGGGGCAACAGAGCAGTAAACTGGAAGACGAACGCATCAGGTTCCCAGTTCCCTCTGTTTAAAAAGAGCTGGTTTCCCCTGATGGCTAGCGGGGAGGGAGAGGAGGCCTGTGTGTGTTTAATTCCCGTCCTTCGGGACCCAGCGCCAGGAAGAGAAGCGTGGTAGAAACAGCTCGAGCTTGTCACAGTTAAGGGCCCCTCCTCAGATCCCAAGGGTTTATCCAAACTCTCACCAGCAAGTTGCTGCTCAAAGAAGCCTCCCTTGACTTCTTAGTTCTTCAGCGGGACCTGCACTCCCGATTTTGTCTGAATCTGCAAACCACTCAGTGTTCCGGATTCTTAGCGGCAGCATGGCGGAACAGAAAGGACATTGGTTTTGGACCCAGATGGGCCTGGTTTCGACATCTTGCCGTGCTATGTGCTTGCTCTGTGACCTTGGGAAGCTATTCATTTATTTTAGTCCATATTGCTTTTATCATTAAAGAAAAGTTACCATCCCCTGTGGGATCGTTGCAAGGACTAGCAGAAGCTATATGTAAATGACTGCTTAATTACTACATAAGGAGGGTCTTGTATAATTAGGGATAAATTCAAACGCCATCTCTGCTCCTTAATCTCTGGGTAAGACATCAGGCCAGTTCCTTAGCCTTCAAATCCTTGGCTGTCCTCTCTCTGAAAAGATGATACTTGTAGATTGGTGGTAAGAGGCCATGGGGATGCAGATAACACAGCTAGCTCACTCTCTGGTACCTGGAAGATGCCCAAACGTGACCGCTTGTTTCTACTTCTCCGTCATGTGGTTGCCATGTCTCTCTTTCCCTCTTCACACTGCAAGCTCCTTGAAGGGTAGAAACACGCCTACTTCTTGGCATCTTCCCTATGTTTATGTTTTGAATAAATAAGATAGAAAACTATGCAAGTCATTAGCTTGACAATCCTGGGGACTAAGGAATGAATCCGTGAGTGGCTTCCTGTCATGGGTAGAACACAATTAAAATGTCCCGAGTGGCACAAGGCTCTCCCCGCGGGAGCCTTTGCCCCCGCGCTCACCTTCGGCTTCTCTTCCCTGCCCGTCTCACCACAGTCCAGCCACGGGGTGTCCGGTGTCCAGGAGCAGCCCACCTGCGGTCACACTCAGGCACCTGTGCCACTTTCTTGTCCTGGAATATCGTCCTTGTGGACTTCCGCATGGCCCTTCCCTTCTTGCTCTTGGGAAGGTCCCAATGTGCTGGAAGATCACCCCTCCCGGGAGATTTTCCCAGGCTGCACGCTCTACTTCAGGCATTTTTCTCCAAGCCTGTTTTTCTTGCTGATTCGTTTCATATCATTTACTAACATTTAAGTTATAATAAGCATAATTTCGGGTTTTGCGGCCCAGCATCTTTCGGGTTTGAAACTGCCATTTAGTTTTCGAGAGCCTGTGAACTTTAGGGGAAGCCGATTCATCTCAGGTCTTCAGACGAGACCACGTGGCCTAAAGTGACATCGAACCTGCCTCCCTCCGCTCATGGCAGTTGGTAGCCAAATGAAACCCAATTCTGGGTCATAAAATGTTACTGGGGGAAGCAGCTTTCTCCTTCCTAGGGACATAAATCAGGAAAGATGAGGGACGGGAGCTAAAGCAGCCATCCTGTAGTGAAGAAAGAGAACGGGGATCGTGTGTGTGTGTGCACGTACGTGTGTGTGTGTGTGTGCGTACACATGTGTGTGCGCACGTGTGTGCATGTCATGACCACCATTTCAGTCCTTGGACCAATCTGTGCCTCACCGGGACCTATTGACAGAGACGTGTCGCAGAGCCAATACAGTCGTTTTGCTTATCCAGTTTGAGTTGGGTGTCCTATCATGTTACAGAAATCATCAGGATAGATACACCTGTTGAGTGTCTGTCTTCCCTACTAGACTAATCCCTGAGGAAGGAAGAAATCAGGACTCAATTCCACCCGTCGCACCCAGCATAGCATTCGTTCTAGAAGAAGTTCTTAGGGTTCGTCGAGTGGATAAATATGGCGTAGTGTCAAACTCCCAGGGGGCTCCGTCTGCTCCAGATGCCGTCTCACTCGCTGAGATTGTTTAGAGTGTGGAAAAGACCCGAAAATGTTTCGGTTGTGTTTCATAACAGTGACAAATGCGGGGCATTCCGAATGCCAGCATTAGCTTGCAGATTTTTATGAAGACTTGCGCACCTGGGTGGATCTAAATGGAGGCAGGGTGGCGAGGCAGCTCCTGAGCCACCAGGGTGGGGTGAGCATCCCCACCGTCGCCGGAAGTCCTGCCTTTTCCTGCTGCGAAAAGCACTCTAGGTGGTCGGACTGCAGAAACTTAGGCTCATATCATTCAAAAAGTGCGTGGGACATTCTGCTTATTCAACTCGACCATGATAGAAGAATCAGGATGAAGGCGTCGCCCAGCCCACCGAACCAAACTCGACACCACAGTTCTTTACTGCCCCTCTCCCGGGCCCTCCCTCCCTTTCTACTTCCTTCCTCTCTTTCTATCGTTTGAAATATCTTCATAGATGAGTTTTCTTTCCTTGCCAACCACATCTGTGTTCTCAGGACTACTCTCACGAAGGCAAATGTAACATGACCTTTGCTCTTAAGTATCTCACGATCTCTTAGAAGGTGGAAAAAAAGGCAAAAGATAATTTAGAAAACATGATAACTCTTGAAGGCTGTCGAAACCAGGGCATCATGTTCAGTCTGCTGACTGAAGTGAATGAGTAATGGCGATCAGTGATCAGAGAGAAAGTTGTGGAGGACTTAGAAGAGGTAAAACATCAACTGAGACCTGAACTTTGCCTTCGGTAGCGTTTACCCAAACCATGAGACTAGTGTTAAGGGGACTTTAATAATTAAACATGGCAGAAGTGTGGTTTATCAGATGGATGATGTTGAGAGATGAGGCCGCAGAGGCGTGTGGTAGTTGGGTGTGAAGGGCCTTCCTAGTCTTGCAGGGACTTCTGACATTATCGCAGAAACAGGAAGCCTCTGAGCGATTGTGAGCATGGTCAGATGGACGTCACAGAGTGACTAATCACCCAGATCCACAGATGGATAGGACTGAACAGGGAGAGAAGTCAGGAGGCCGTGTCAGTATTCCGGGGTGGGAGTAGGGGCCGGTAAAGGCTGGCGAAGGTGTGACAACACACATTGCTTTGACGAGGCACCCCGACCCTCTGATGCTTCACGACCTCCCCTCCTTCCCTCACCTTTAATGATTTCTGGGTGTTCTGAAGTGGAACCAGGCAGATGGCATTTTAAGGAAAAATGACTTTACAGCCTCAGGTTCCAATCTGATTTATATTTTTTTCTACCAGAAGGAGATGAGAATGCAGTACCTTCTTAGGTAATTAATGATTCAACATGGTGCCTCTGCAAAACGAAATTGGAGCGGCTGGAAGCCTCATTTGCAGCCGTAAGAATTCAAAGGACACAAGAAGGCTGATTTGTGATTGTTGCTTTTCATCAATAAAAATTAAACTGATTACAAAGAGCTGACAATGAGACAGTGTCTTGCAGAAGTAATGTTTCTGACATTTCCCTGAGTGTTTACCACAAATATCCAAATTTATCATTCTTGACATTCTTTAGAAAAATGGGGATAAAATATTATTTTAGTTTTGCAATATTCGCTTGTATGCACATTTATATGCATGCATAATTGTCAGAAAATTAAAAGATTTCTGTGCTTCCCATCACATTCATTTTTTAAATTAAGTGTTCTGATGGGAGATCATGGAATTAAGCCCTAAGAGCTTTTACTTTAGATATGAAAAGCATTTAGAGTGATGATATCTGTTTTCTGTAGAGAAGATATGCCCATTATTAAGATCCTGGTGTTCTTTGGTGAATTCATCCTTTAGGGAAGAAGTATGACAAAACGATACGAGATAACATTAATATAACCCTTGAAAGCTTATAGATATGATCTATTTAAATATTTTCTAGTAATCATATTGATATTATTACTGTTGTATCTCACAGATGGGACCAGAATTCGCCTCGCTTTTTGATCTTAGACAAGTTCCCAACTCCCCTGAGCTTCAGTTTTCTTACCCATCCATGTTCTTGCATCCCGGGGCTGGCGTGAGGCTTTTGAGATCCAAATAAAACAGCACACCATGCGTTAGTGGTGCCCACGGTACCATAATCACACTGCTCTTCACAGCACGTTCGCTTTTCATTCCGACCTCTTTATTTCTGGTGTGATAATCGAAGTCATCCTAAATCTCATCATCATTCTTCCGTAGGTTCTTCTTTCACAATACGCAATACCTATTATTTTCTCCTTTTCGTTTTCTTTACCGTTGGTTTTATACACATTTGTACAACGTTTCTCTTTCTCTGTTTATCTGGTTTTCACTCCACCATCCATTTCATCCTCCATTCATTGTATTGTCCACGTCCACGGTGATGCTATTGCGGATCCTCTCAAAGGTTAGCTTTGGTTACATTCTTTTCCTGAAGAATGCTCATTGTCTACATTAACAACATATCTCACCTCTGCCACCCAAGGACTCCTATATCCAGTTACCTTCTAACGGCTCCCTAAATGTTACTTATGAATGCTAAAATAAGAACGGCTTCCATGATGTAATGTTGTATAATTTACAAAGTATCTGTGATACCCATAGGTCACTGGTATGCAAGCATTCCTCTGCCAAGCTATTGAGGCACCATTTAATAGTGCTACACTGGAAGTGTATCCTGCTCTGCACATTGCACAAATGTATTATATCTTACAGTCTTTAAAAAAAGAGACTATTTTCGAATGGAGCACACACCTGTCAAAATGGCTGAAATTAAAGTGAAAGACTGACAATACCAAGTGCTGTTGAAGATGAGGAACTACTTGGTTTCTTGGATATTGCTGATGAGAGTACAAAATGGTAGAACTATCTCGGAAAACACTTTGACAGTGTTTTATGAAGTTAATGATGCATTTTTATATAGCGTAACAATTGCACTCCTAAGCATTAACCACAGAGTAATGGAAAGTTTCGCATGTAATCTTCGTCACAGATGTTCAGCTTTATTTATAAAAAATAAAAGCAGTTTCATTTGTAGTAGCCCGGACCCCGAAACAACGTAAATGTCCTTCAGATGGTGAATAGTTAACCAAACTCTCACCAATCCACACAGTGGAATACGACCAAGCCATGAAAAAGCACACATTATGGATTCAGACAACAGCCTTAATGGCGCTAAAGCATCGTAAGACTGAGTTAAAACCAAACAGCCTGTCTTCAGAAGTTGCGTACAGCATGTTCCTGTTTAACGTTCTTGCTGTCACTCAGTGATGGAGACGGAGAGCAGATGCGTGGTCGTCAGGGGACAGAGACAGCATTGCTGGACAGAGGCAGCACAAGGGATCTGTCTCCCCTGTGGCGATGGGACAGTCCTGGATCACGATTATGCTGACGGTTATGCAAATCTGTACAGATTACGACATGTCAGAAAGACACACACGAGTGCCCGTGAAAACTGGCAAATTTTGAACACGTCCTTAATGTCGTTTTTACCGTGTCAGTGGTTACCATGATGGAAGAGGTCACTGTTGAGGAAAGGGAATGAAGAGGGACACTGTTATAGTGGGGAGACGTGTTTTACCCTCCATCGAGTCTCCTCCGGCACCCGGACTCCCGGCGACCCTCTGAAGCAGCGTCCTCATCAACAGCCTGCTCAGCTCCTGCAGACACATGTTTGCGGCTTCCTTTACAGAGTCACTCCAGCTCATCTTCGGGCTTCTTTTCCTGTTGCCTTCTATTTCCCCAGCATTATCATCTTTTCCCAAAGAACCCTGCCTTCTCACCATGTGCCCCGAATAGGACACCTTCAGTTTTGACGTTTTTGCTTCCAATGATGTTTCAGGCTAAATTTGTTCTAGGACCCGCTCGTTCACCATTCCGGTGGCCCAGGGTATCCATAGAGCTCTCCTGCAACACCACACGTCAGATGAATCGTGTATTTTCTAGCAGCCTTCTGCTCTATTCAATGTTCACAGCCATACACAGTAACTGTGAACGCGAGGGTGTGGGCGATCCTGGCCTTGGCCTCTAATGACACATCTTTGCTCTTGATGATCTTTCCTTACTCTTCTGCTGCTGCCCTTCCGAGTCGCAGTCTTCTCTTGAATTCTTGGCTGCAGTTTCCATTTGCATCGATGACTGAACCAGGGTAAGCGAGGTCTTTAACAGTTTCAAGGTCTTTATGATGTATGTTAAAGTTGTGTATTTCTTTCGTAGTCATGATTTTGGTCTTCTCGATGTTCAAACGCCACACGCTTTGGTCCTTTCTTCTTTCACTTTCGTCAGAAGTCATTTCGAATCATTGCCACTTTCTGCCAGTGAGATGGTATCGTCTGCATATTTTACATTCGTGATATTTCTTCCTCCCATTTTCACTCCTCCTTCCTCTGAGTCTAGCCCAGTTGGTGTGTGTGTGTGTGTGTGTGTCTGTGTCCGTGTGTCCGTTCTGAGTATAGGTAAAACAAAAAGGGAGATAAAATCCACCCATGTCTGAGGTGTCTGCCTATAGGAAATGATTCTGTCCCCACATTTTGCCCCTGTCCCTCTAGTAACTTCCTGTCTATACTACAGATTACACATCAGGAGGATCAAGCGCTGTTTCATTCAGAGGAACCCGTAGCTTTTCATGATCTACCCCGTCCAAGGCTTAATCTGCAAAGCAGACGAACCTTCAGACATTCTTTGGTGCGCTCCAGTATCCAATAAATGCTCACAATTAGATCGGAGTGCCTCCTCCTCTTCTGAATCCAGCTTGAGCATCCAGCATTTAATGCTCCACGTGCCGTAGACGCCTTCGTTGCATCACTTCAAGCATCACTTTACTTGCGTGAGAAATTAGAGCAGTGGTCCTATAGTTACCGCTCTCCTCAGCATCACCTTTCTTAGAAATTGGGATGTAGTGTCACAGTTTCTGTGGTGTCACAATCTCCTAACACCTGTGAAATTTAAGTGCTCCTGTGGTTAGGGGAAAATATCATCCAGTAATTAAAACAATAATTAAAATTGTGACAAGTGTAACATAAGAAACAGGCATGGTGGTTTGAAAACACATAGTGGGAGCAGATCAACTCTAGATAATTAGACTAAAATTGAAGTGATAAAAAGTTAGGGAAAACATAAGCTTTGGCACATGAATGAAGCGTTGAAGAATCGGGAATGTCACGGCCAAGGGGCTGCACCACTCAGAGCTCCTTTTGAGAGAACCTGGAGCAAAGAGCACAGGTAGTCGACAACCTCGAGCCGCCATACCTTCTCCCGAATCGGCTGCAGTGCTGACCGAGGCCATGACTCCCAGCCAGTGACTGAGCATGATGGGGTTACCAGAGGAGGGCTATGTCTTTAGAGGAAGGGTCCTCTAAACAAGGACCCTTTTCTCGTGGGCTCCCCATCGACCTGGCTGAGACGTACTCAGGGCCGCAGTGTGGATGAGGCTCTCTTATCTCATCCGCCTTCCTTTCCTCCTTCTTTTCATAGATGCAATTGCTACATCATAGTCTTAAGGCTCTTCCCACTTAGTCCTGCTCACACTTCCCATATCCTTCACAGATGTCCTTCTGAGGATATTTATTTCCCCAATATATCTCTTGTACATCTAATCCTGTTTTAGTATCTGCTTTGTAAAGGATCCGATACACATATGGTTTTTGAGTGATTGATTTGATTAATGGATGGATTAATCAATATAATCACAGCTCTGCTTAATTTGATGTGAATATTCACACTCAAGTATCAGTCTGGTGTTGAATTTCCCCTTGTTTTTTTTTTTTTAAATTCAGGCTAAAAAAAAATCTAGAAAAAGTGCAAAGTAATAAAAGAGCAGCTACACTGAAATTATCTTGTGTTCTGTCTGAGCCATGGCCCTTGGCACATCTGTTGTGGTCACTGTGATTCCCTCAGACTCTCAGACCCAGTTCCTCCCTCTCTATGGACAATTGATACCTTTAGAAATTTTCAGACCTCTTTTCCCCAGGATTGCTTCCATCTCAGCCACTGGATCTCAGGACACTGTCTTGGCCAGTGTCAACCTGTTTATCCATCCATCCATCCACCCATCCATTTAATAAATTCTACCTGAGGGCTTGTGGAAGAGATAGTTATTTAACTGCAATGAAGAGAGTAGGCTTTTGGTCTCAGACCCACCACTTATATTGATAGGACTTAAATTCTCTGTGACTCATCTATAGAAACAATAATAAATATCATCTGCCCTATATAGTTATTGTGAAGATTTAAAACACAATGCATATAAACATTGAGAACAGAATCTGCTACATAGTAAGTATTCACAAAATTATGATTAGTCAGTAGTTCTATATGCCATAACCTGAACCAGGATTTAGAGATGCAGCAGTTAATAAAAGAGACATAGCACATGCCCTTAGGTGCTATAATGGGCTAGTATGGTACTAATTAATTTGTGAGGATGAGAGACAGCCTCTCCAGGGAAGAGCAAGTCAGGAGGAGACAAAATTATGCACAAATTCCCAGTGGCAGAAAGGGTCTTAGGGTTTAGAGAAAATGAAAAAAAGAGCAAGCTATTCATGGTGAGTAGATGCATCCTTGGACTTTGCTCATGTACGTTCTGGACATGCTCTCGGCTGGCTCCTCAGGGCTACCTGCACCCCTGGGCCCAGCCCCTGCTGGGATTTAAAATTGTTCAAACCCACCTGAGTTTCCCATGCTGCAGCCCCACTTTTACCCTCTTATTATGCTCAGGTGTTTTTGTAGTAATTGCCATGATCCTTCCCCGTCTGTTGCTTGTCCCCATGTTTATATCCAATTCGTAACTGAGAAACATCCAACTTAGGACACAAGAGCATAAACTCTGAATCCAGTCCCCAAGTTACCACCATCACTCGACCTTGGGCCAGCTAGTTCACCTCTCTGTGATTCAGATTAGCCATCTGGAAAAAGGGGATTTGAAAATATTTTCCAACTCATGAGACAGTGAGTTAGCATAAATGAAGTAGTGCTCTACTCGACGGGATGCAAACGTTAGCTGTTATAAATCATCAACATCGTCATTGTGACATAGGCTCCTGCTACTACTTTGGGGCTCTATCTTTGGAGACCCGTTGGTCTTTTACTGTGTCTTATTGAGTCTCTCCTTCCCTTACACTCACGGGAAGTCTCCCATTGACTTCGTCAGCCGGAGTTTGACGCCAGTGGCTACCCCACCATCAGGAGAAGAAAATTCAGAGTGGCATTGGGAATACCTAAGTGTTCACATGCACTCACATGCACACGTCCAGACACACCCTCCGCCTTCGTGGCTGCCCAGTGCCATCCGACGTGGTGCCTCTTCCTTCACTGTAGGCTCTGTCCCTAGCTGTGCCGATACTCTTCCTTATGCTCTGTAACAAGTGATAGTGTTAGAGAAAGCAACTGACGTTGTAAGTGATCGTGGTCTTCGGTAAAGTGGTACTGATTTTAATGCTTTCCACCGCTGCTCCTGTCCAAGGTGCAGAGCGGCCGGACTTCCTTTCTGCTGAAGTGGTTGCTAATGCGATGGCATCTGAGCCATCAGCTGCCTCCCACACGGATGCTGGCAGCTGGGGCGCCTCCAGCGTTCTCCTGGTTACTGTCCCTTCTCCATTCATTTTTCCTTGTACATGAGATGGAAATGGTAGCATTTCACTGCAGCTGAGACGGGGGAGTGGGGTCTCTGCAGATTGACAGACAGAATGATCACATTCGCTCCTCGGCATGTGATATCTAAGTAGTAGCCCCCATATTTATCCAGCATTAATCAGGAAAGAGTTCAATCAGTTGGAGAGGGTTTTCAAACAAGACCAAGCCTAGAGAACTCATCTAATAATGATGTTCTCACTGTCGATGCGAGGCTAGCATCTCGCCCCAGATCTGTCTGTGAGCCCTAGTCCTTGGGCCTTCGTGGGAGCATTTGGGTTGGTATAGAAAGCCTGCAAAGAGGCCCAGTTCCACTCACTCTAAGGGGATGCAATGCAAGGACTTACATCATGAAGGGAGTAGTCAGAGAATGATGGCTACAAGAAAATAAAATATAACTTATTACAGTTGGGAAGTTGGGTCAGAAAAACCCATAAGAGTCTATGGCCATGCCACTCTGAACACACCCGATCCCATCTGATCTCGGAAACTCAGCAGGGTTGGGCCTGGTTAGTACTTGGATGGGAGACCACCTAGGAAGACCAGGTGCTGTAGGCATAAAAAAAAAAAAAAGCCATAAGAAAGCAACCCATTGTTTTGTTGTTTTGTCTGTCTGTTTATTTGTTTGTTTTTGGAATGAGGATCAAGGTTGTTTGATGCTCTGGTGAATTTTAAAGATGAACTAGCCTGCCTTCCCTCTTCCCTCTTATGATGGCAAAATGTCAGGTTCTTTTCCACTAGCCTAGTGTCAGTCATTTGGCTAGTTAAGGGAAATTCAGCATTTACACAAAGGAAGAAGCCAAAACATGAAGCATTTTTATAAACAGCCAGTACATCTGTCACAGTTATTTAGATTTATATTGTCTTTGAGTTGAAGAGATGGAACGGGCCTTCAAACAAATGTGGCCCAACCCTCATTCTCCAATGCCCCTGAGAAGGGCAGCCCGATCTGTCTTTGGACGTCTTCCATGAAGTACCAAACAACCAGCCATCCAGTATCAGGACAAATCAAAGACTGAAAAGCTAAGTGACAAGAGGAGAGCTCACCTGGGTACTTTTTAAAATAATAACGGTGATGGCAATGGTGTAAGTAAAAATGATTGTGGGAGCTAAGAAACAATCTAATGTTAAACCATTGCCTATTCCAGACCAAGCAACTTACATGAATCACCTTATTTAAACCTTTCCAAAATTCTATGAGCCAGGAGACCTTTCTTTCTTCAGTTTAGAAATGTGGCTTAAAATATCAAGACGATCCCTCTGGGTCAGGCAGGGATCGAGTGTGGAGCTGCAGTTACATGATGGCAGCTTTTTGCTTTGCCACAGGGCCATGCCGCCTTGCATCTGCTCCTTTCCATGTTCAAATCACAGGTTCAAGGAGAACATGCAGGCGAGGAAAAAGGTGAGCAAAAGGGTGTTTGGGCCTGGTGTTGCTTTAGGACCAAGTCCCTACTAAACCGTCAGAGATGGTGTGTGCTCAGACAGAAACAAATGCTCGACTCAGACAGGAGTTAAAAGTGAACACGCACAACCAGTTAATTCTGATTCTCCAATTGTGTCTTCCCGGGAGGTTCGTCAAATGGCCCGCTGCCTCCCTGGCCTGTTTATTTTATTTTGTTTGTAACTCACGGAGCAGAAACCAGTTTCTTCTCCCATAAAAGTTAAATAACAGTTCTATTAAAAGACACAGGGGCTGCTCATCCCTATTTTTGTTTGAGACCTATCCGCTGCTATCCCGCCTCTAGTGTGACCATCTTAAAAAATAATAATTTCTTTTTCCTAACAGGCTTAGTGTGTTCCAATTACTTTTTTTTTTTTTTTCTAAGTGAGGAAAGAATGCAATCTATACCACACCAAAATCTTAGGCATGTCTGGGAAGGAAAAAGTGAATGTGGAAGCTTCTTAACATTAGTTCAGTATTGCCACCCACTGTACTAAGTTCGCCCACTTGGACTCGCCAAATGAATGCTCACAGCAATCTGTTGAAGTAGGTGTCATGATCACCATGGTTTACAGAGAGGGAAACTGCAGGGTGAGACCAATTCCTCTTCTAGGTTCCCACTCAGAAAATCTGAAAACATTTATTAATAAAGATATACATACGCCTGTGTTCACCGTGGCATTATTCGTGGTGGCCAAGACATGGAAACAACGGAAGTGTCCTTCGACAGATGATTGGTATATGCATCCCATGAAATACTACTCAGCCACAGGAAGGAGGAAAGTGCCATTTGTGACTCCATGCATGGATCGCGAGAATCTCATGCTAAGTCAAATAAGTTAGATGGAAACTGTCGAGAACCCTATGATTTCATTCACATGGAATATAAAACTTAAAACGACAAATGGACGAGACAGGCAGACAACAAAAACTCACATGCACAGACAGCAGTTTAGTGGTTGCCAGAGGGAAAGGGGGTGAAGGAGTTAGAATCTAAAGGTAAAAGGGATCAAATACATGGTAATAGAAGATTTGACTTTGGCGAACAAGCAATGCACTATGCAGATGATATATTATAAAGTTGTACACTGGAAACCAATATAATTTTATTAACCAATGTCACCCTAATAGATTTAATAGAATTTTAAAATCGAGGGTACACTCTTGAACACGGTCATGGTGTTGGTCTGTGGTGGAGCCAGGACACCTGTGATTCTCGCTTCAGTGTTGGACCCAGGAACCGCAGGGAGGATGACATTCCTTTATAAACGTGGGCGCAGAAGTCCTCCCCGGAGGAATCACTGAGCTGAGGGCTGAAGGACGGGGAGAGGCCGGGCAAAGAGCATTCCGAGCAGGAAGAACAAGTGTAAAGTGTCCGAATGGAGAGAACTGATATTTATGGAGGAACAAAAACCTGATGGTGGCCCAAGGAGGATTTCCGAGTAAGCGGCAGAGCTGAGATTTCAGTCTGTCCATGCCGTGTGGTCTCCAGCCCCCACGTGTAGCGCTGTCACACTGACTCTCTCAGTCCTGGCGAGTGCTCAGGGACTCCTACGTCAGACGAAACACAGAACTGCTTATCAGTTATTGCATTCCAGAAACCTTGACGAGAGCAGTGTCCATGGCACAGTGGTTGGAAGAAACCAGACAGGAAAGGAAAGAAGAGGAAATGGGGAAGAACAGACAGCAAGGGGCAACAACTTTTCGAAAAGTTTTTTTGTCGGTGTTCTTTCCTGAGAATGCTAGAGGAGGATATGGGGTCAAGTGAGGTTTTGGAGAAGGAGAGAAAAAAAAATGTGAATGTTGATTTGATTGATCCAAGAGAGAGGGGAAGAGTCATGATACACCAGAGAGAAATTGATTATGGCCAGAAACATCAGTGTATGATTTGATTCTTAGCCCTTGGCTAAAGAGGATTTATGGACATCTAGGAACTGGGGCGGGGGGAGGGGTGCTCCAGTCTCTCTGTCTTGCTTCTATACTGTGCCCATCCCTCACTTAGGTGAAGCCAAACACAGTCATCATGTGATATGCATGTTGCTTTTATTTGTAGTAGTTTTATTTATTTTTCTCCAAAGTACATTGATTGATCCTCTTCTTTAATTAAATGAGATAATCAGCCAATTAACTTATTATCTCATCCTCTCAACTAATATGCTTGGCCATGTTCAATATGCCAGATACTGTAACAAATTAAGTGATATAAAGATGGATAAGTTAGCATATGATGCCTGCTACCAAGAAGCTGTCACTCTTGTGGAATTAGATGCAGTACCCTATAGAACATATCACAGTCCTTTGCTCGATCAGTGGGATTTTAAAGAGCCAGATAGATAAATCAATGTATTAGAGTTTTAAACATTTTTTTCAGAGCTTTTTTCCCTTTATTTGCTTTTTCTTCCTTTTTACCTCTTCTTTTCTTGAATATTCATTTACACATATTCAATTATATCTATATTATATAGTATAATAAATATATAATATAGATTATATCTATGAAGAACTTTATCCGGAATACGTAACACAAACTTTTGCAAATCAATAACAAGATTAATTACTAAATTGAAAATTGAGCAAATGACTTGTACAGGCAGTTCGCGAAAGAAGATACAATCAATCAATGAACATAGAAAAAGTCCTCAAGGTCATCACCCATCAAAGAAACACAAATTATAACCACAAAGAGATACCAGCACACAGCCTCTAGAACAGCTGAAATTCGAAACACTGACATCACGTGTTGATGAGAATGAGCAGCAGGAATTTTCATCCACTACCGGGTGGTGGGAGTGGGCGCGTAAAACCCTACAACCAATTCAAAACACAATGTGGCAGTCAAGCGTATGTCTCCCTAAATGCCCAGAAATGAACACAACCTAGATATTTAGCCCAAATCAATAAAAAGTTAACACCGCACAAAGATTTTTTTTTTTTTTTAAGAATGTCTATAGCCATGATTAAAGTGTCCATCAACACTTTGACAGATAAACTGGTCTAATCGTACGGGAGGATACTCCTCCTTAATAAAATGGAAAGAACCGCTGACACCAACAAAATCATGGCTGAACCTCAAAAACATTATCTGGGAGAAAAGAGCTAGACACACAAAAGTACAAACTGGATCATTCCAATCGTACGGAAGCAAAACTAACCTATGACAACAGAAATCAGAACAGTGTTGGCCTCTGGGATTAGGGATCGACTACAACAGACACTAGAGCAGTTTTTGATGGAAGTGGTGCAGATATGATTGGGGTGGTGTAAGCCCTCGAATCGCACCCTTAACCTGGTAAGCAAAACTTGAGGATAACTCGTGACCTAGACCTCCACCATCACCCCTGCGGCGATTTTCTTACATAGTACAGGGGAGATTATTTAGGTGGACTCATATGATCACATGACCCCTTTAAGAGGAGAGTTTTCTCCATTTGGTTGTAGATTGAGAGATCGGGGAGATTTGAAGCCCGAGAATGATTTAAAGCACTTTGCTGATTGGAAGGGGGAAAAAACCATGTGATAGGAAATGTGGGGAGGCCTCTGGAAGTTGAGAGCAGCCCTGGCTGACAGCCAGCGAGGGCAGCGGACCTCAGACCCACAACTGCAGGGACGGCATTCTGCCATCAGCCTCAATGAGCTGGAAATGGGTTTTTCCCCAGACTCTCCAGGTAAGAGTCCAGTCTAGGTGACATTTGGATTCTGGCCTTGCGAGACCCCGAATAGAGAAGCAAGTTGACCCCACCCAGACTTATGACCAAGCGTAAGATAAATGGGCATCATTTTAAATCATTCAGTATTTGGTTATTCAGCAACAGAAAACTAACACACTTATGATGATGATTTAGGAATTTAACTATATGTACATATTATCTCTGTCTCTCTCCCACCAAGGAAATTAGGTAATATTTGTTTAACATGGGTTTATGACATATAAGTTTCACTCATATAACATTATAATTCAATATCTGTATACACTACTCATGGAGAGCCCACCACCAAAAGCCTCGTTTCCATCCTCCACCATAGCTTTGATTCTCTTTACTCATTTTGCCCTCCCACCATTCTCCTTCCCCCACTGGTAACCCTCAATTTTTGTATCACATACGAATGAAATCATCTGATGTTTGTGCTTTTCTATCTAACATTTTACCTAGCATAAGAACCTCAAGATTCATCCATGTTGTCACAAATGGCAATATTTTTTTTTCATGACTGAGTAGTATTTCACTGTGTATGTGTGTGTACGCATCACATCTTCTCTATCCTTTTATCCACTGAAGGACGCTTAGGTTATTTCCATACCTTGGCCGTTGTAAATAATGCTGCAATGAACGTAGCGGTGCATATATCTTTTTAAATTAGTGTTTTTATATTCTTTATATAAATACTCAGATGTGGAATAGCTAGATCATAAACTCAGCTTCTTATCTGGGTCTCCATTAAAAATCAATATGGTAATAGTGTGAAGTTGTCACACTGATTTTTTAATAGAGAGCACAGATAAGAATCTGAGTTTATCTCTTGGATGCAGAGTAAATGGCCTCTACTTTCACAGCTGGGGGCGGGACGGTCAGTATAAGAAACTGATATGACAAACACAGGATCCTTAAATAAAGCTCTTTCCATTATTGGAAAAAATAAGTCTATTTTTAAGGACCTCGATATTTTTGTTTCTTTAAACATGCTTCCTCCGGGTTTCCCATAGCACATGTATTGAGCTCTTGCTGTGTACCAGCCCTTGTGTTAACGCTTGAATTAACTCTTGTAATTTTCACAGTAACCATGCACGGCAGATAGGTGTTTTCGTCACCTCCAGTTAACGAGTAACTCAGTCAGGATCACACAGTGAGGCAGTCTGCCTCTGGAGCTGCAGCTTTTAACACAGAGACAGAGACAGACAGACAGACAGACATACGGACAGACAGGCAGCTCTCTAGTATCCTTTCTTGAAAGGGCACTGAACCCATCCTCATAACCTTATCTAACCTAATCACCTCCCAGATACCTCCTCTGAATGCCATCTCAATGGGGGTTAGGACTTCAGCATATATACCTTGGGCGGGGGGCAGGGAGCACAATTCAACCTATAACCTGTTACCTCGAGTGTATTCCTTTCGTGGCCAGTAACATTTTTATTTCATTGCATGTGCTCTCACACAGTGCAGATAATCCGGTATCAATCCGGTGTCTATTCTCCCTTTTTGACCTCGTGCGCGTGGGTCATGTTATACACGTTATATATAATGCATTGCACCGCAACAGCGATTCGTGTTTATTTCACAAACATTTACAGATCCCTGTCCTACGCTGGTCACTGTGGTGGTGGTGGAGAGCTAAGTGGTAAAAGGCGAACCACAGGGATCTGGAGCCTGACCTCGCGGAGCTCAGAGCCTGCGAGCAACCGGAGTTCTCGTCTGGTTGCACCGGCTGCATGGGCGTCAGTGAACATTTACCTAGCATATCCCGACTCTATGCCTAAGAAGTGCCTGTATTTTTTTAAAAAAATTGTGCGTATGCATCTACAAGCTTGATGCACTTTATAGTTTCTTTCTTACACTCACAGTCTTTAGTGCCTTCTGCTAGAGAGTCACCTCCTTGGGAATGGGATACATGTCCCAGGGGTCTTCACCTTTCACAGAGCCCCAGGCATGGTAGACATTCCCTGAATGATAACCCCTTTAACTGTCATGATAAATATCTGAGGAAGGTGTTGACATTCTTCTATTAGCTTGGTCTGCCGTAACTAAATGCCATAGACCGGGCGGCTAAAACAATAGGAATTTATTTCTCTCATAGTTCTGGAGGCTGGAAGTTCAAGATCAGGGTGGCAGCATGGTCGTGTTCTGATGACGGCCCTATTCCTGATTCATAGATGGCCACGTGTTTTTTCTGTGTTTGCACATGGCACAAAGAGACAGGGAGAAGGAGGTGGAGGGAGAGGGAGAGGATGAGGGAGAGACAGGGAGAGAGAGAAAGAGAGAGCCAGAGAGGGTGCATAAGCTCTCTGGTGTCTTTTCCTCTAAGGTCATGAATCCCGTTGGCACAGGGCCTCTAGCCTATGTGCTCGTGTAACCATATTTTCTTTGGTAAAGGTCCTATCCCCAGAAAACAGTCACGTTAAGAGGGCTTCAACATATGAATTTGGGGGGAGACAAACATTCAATCCATAGCAATTCCCATTTCATAGATCGAAAATTGGATTGAGACAGGATGTCAGCTGCGCTTTGTCCCCAATGCCGACTCCCACCGATGAACGTTTGGCCGCCTGAAACCTGGAAGGAGGAGGATTCTGGACCCATGTGTGGGCTCAGAAGAAATCAGGGCCCAAATCGGTTAGCTGGCGTGAGTGTGGGGCGGGGGCCGGCAGCACGTGCACATGTGTTTGCCATCGCTGTGTGTGCACTGAACAGCTTTGGCTTAATCTGTAATACTCAGAGCTTTCAAGGCGAGCATTTTCTTTCCCATTTTACAATGACTGACTGAATGCTAGAGAATTTAAATATTTTACCAGAGGGTAGTTAAAGGTAGAGCTTTTATTTGAACCGGCTTCGATGGCTTTTTATAGTATAACTAACTTAACTCAAATCCCTCTCCTATGGAGGGTTTCGTCATTTCCTCATTTCACAATACATTTCAAAAGCCACATAGTCATCGGTCAAATCGCAGTGTTAAAGAAAGTAGAAGCATGAATGATCCTTAGAGATCTTCAGAATTTACTGTTTTTTAAAAAAATTATTAATGAAAACGTTTCGTCAACGAGATGCTCCCAGAACTCCAAATACATAAAATAAACGGAAGACAGAGTTGAAGAGAACAAAGGCCTTCCTTCATCACCCTCACAGCCCTGGGACTATCTCCAAGAAACACCAGAATTCCATGAAGTATTGTTTACAAACCACTGATCCAGCTCACCCTTCCTTATTCAGTCGAGAAAGGCACAAATTTACTTGGCAAAGGTCACACAGCTAATTAACAGCGGGGCCAGGTATGTACCTCTGGCGTCGTGATTCTAATCCAATGCTGCTTCTAATACACAGGTGTTGAAACATTTTCAAAAGTCACATGACTACGAGGCACCAGGCTCTTCTGGAATCATAGCTGAGTTATGTAGGGCACATGAGTTTCCCTGAAAATCCCAACAAAAACAAAGGGAAATTGAAAAGGCGCTGTGGGGTTGATGGCAGACAATTGAAATTCTTCTCAGTTGAATGTCGAGATGAAAAGGCCAAGACAAGCACAGTTCTGCAGAGCGGAGATGTAAAAAGTCAGGAAGCTTTACAGATGTCCGTGATCTGCTGCTGAGAAGACTTAGTTCCAGAAGGAAAGAAAAACTATGGTTTCTGAGCGCATACCAGAATGTGGTTCCAGTATAAATGCCCAGTCTGGCTGTGACCCAAGATGGTGTGTGTCTAATGGATATTTTAGAGATTTCTACAGAACTGAAGGACTTTAGAGGTCAGTGAGGCCCATCGGCTGCTTCATTAAGGAATCTTCTCCACAGAGACTAAAAGCAAGACAATACTTATATAGAGCTGGAAGGAAGGAAGGAAGGAAGGAAGGAAGGAAGGAAGGAAGGAAGGAAGGAAGGAAGGAAGGAAAGGAAGGAAGAAAGACACTTCTTGTGAAATTAAATTCACCTCATTTACTTTCTCCAATAAGCCACTGAGGCAGGTATGATAGTCACTTTAGATAAGAAAAATGAAGCCTAAACAGTGAGGCAGTTGGCCCCATGGTGCACAGCTAATTACATCACAATGGGAATTAGAACCCAAGTCTGTCTGAAGTCCACTGTGTGACAGAGGCCACTGGTTAGTACAGATATTTCTGTTACTTCCTGGTCAAGCACCTGGACTACAATTTCTAGACTTTCTCACTCAGCTCAGGTGAATCCAGGAAACTGACTTATAGCCAATGCAGGTGGAAGCGTTTAGAGCCACATCCAGCCCAGTTTCTTAAGAGTGCCTGTTCCTTTCCAAAGATGAGGGGAGAAAAGCACAGAGCATCTTTGAGAGGATGGAGTCAGAAGCTGGAAAGAGTTCGTGTCCTTGAATAACTTCATGGCACTCAGCCTCTCCCCCAGGACACAGCTCCTCCTGCTTCTCACTGAGCTCTGCTTCAGATGTTAATAAACCAGCCATTGTGTCTAGCTGTGACAGCAGAGTAAGGGACCTGGGAGATGTTTGGGGAACACCTCCTTTGGCTCCTCCAATCAAGTACCAGTATAAGGTGGCTGTAATCACGGTTCCAGGGCTATAGAGCCAGTCCGTGACATTGTCCTCCAGGACAGAATTTTTACCAGTGCATCTGATGCATAATCATGAAATGAGGTATACATCCAGGTTACCCTCGAACTTTGGTATAATTGGCAAAGAATTGCGATGGGCCACCTGTTGAGCTTCCATCCCCTACCCCCGTTCAAGACTGAAACACCCATTCTCCCAGCTGAAGGAAGTGTTGACAACCCGTAGCTTTCATTTGAGTCTCCATCCAGAGATGGCTCTTAGATGAGGAAACCCACCTCACATGGCATCACGATCCCTTCCCAGGCACCTCGTTTGACTGGTCCAGTGCTGCATCACCAAGGCCCTGCCCGCTTATCGAAATTCACGACAATCGGGTAGGACTCTTCCAGCTCCAGAGTCACTTCCTCCCGCACCCCATGGGATTGGCAGACACATTCATCGACACCGTCTCGCACCCCCATGTCTCTCGTCAATCCTGGTGCTAACACCGGAAGAATCCGAACCTGATCATTTAAGGATATGATTTTAAATGATTGCATATTTCCAAAAGCGTGCCTTTAGGATAATTGAGAGGCAATTTGCTCTGTGAAAGGAAGGAGATGATGGCATGCTCGAATCCATGCGTCTCCAGAGGATTTCAGAACTGCTTAATTTCCCTTATTACAGTCAGCCCACTCATCCCTGCCTGGTAATGGTGTGTTTAGATTTTTAGGAAACCACTGCTCCATCTCAAATATCCTGTGGCTGGTGACCCTGTTACTGCTCTTCTTTCCCATCAGAATTACCCACTTCCTCTCAGAGACCTTTTTCTGCACTTGGTACATACTCTGATGGTTGTTCATGTCGTATCATTGTTCACATCCTACCATCACAGTCTACCGATTTAAATTGCGACTCTCTATTTACATGTCCTTCTCCACTAATCTAGGAATCCCTTGAGGACAAACAAGGACAGTGGCTTATTCATTTCTGAACTCCCTGGTCCCTAACATTAGACACGCCTCAAAAAATGATTTTTTTCATTGTTGGCACAATGAATTTGCACTATAGCTCTTGACACATAAAGGCCAGTCGCAATAGCTTTATGTACCTCTGTTCACTCGTTACCTTGTCAAAAATAAAGACACAAAATGCAAAACTTTATAAACTCTAACCTAGATATACAGTTGAGCAGATAATGTGAATGTAAAAATATACTCTATCTCAACAAAAAAGAGGGACCTCCCAGAAAAAATAGAAGTTAGCCTGGGGCTTAAAAAAGAAATGTTTTCTCTAATTTTGTCTCGACTATGTCTATTTCTCTTTATTTTCATCACTCCCATCCAAGTAGAAGCCAACATTATCTTACCCTTGGCCCAGTGCCGTAGCCTCTTAACTAGTCCACTCGTGTCCACTTCTGCCTCTCTCCAATCTGCTTTTTGCTCAGTCGTCAGAATACTATTTGCAAAATACCCGTCTAGTCCTTGCAGAAACACCCTCCTACCCTCTTTAGCATGGCCTGTGCCCTCCCTTGTCTGGCTCTGGCCCACCTCTCAACACCCACCTCTCACTGTTTTCCCTGAGTCTCAGCACTCCAGCCACACGGGACGTTCCTCTAGTCTGTACACAGATTTCTGCTCTTGCTGATTCCTCTACCAGGAATCCTCTTTCCCTCAGCTCTACTGCATTCATTTGTTCTTATTTATCAGATCTCAACCTTCACAGAGAAACTTACCCAATATTTCTAGATAGTATAAGGGCATTAACACCTCATACTCTAAGTTTATAGAATCCAGGCATTCTCTTCCTCATGCAAATATGTGGCCTACCACATAGCAGGTGCACAGTAAACCCCTATTTATGGGAGGGAAAAAAAAGGAGAAAGAAAAGAAAAAAGAAAGAAAAAAAGGAAGGGAGGAAAGGAGGGAGAGGAAGAGAGGAAGAAAGAAACACATTAAAATGAGTAAATTGAGGTTTATCTCGATTTCTACTTTTATCATAATAGATGACAGGCTTTCTCTCTGATAGAGAATATCTTATTGGAAGGTATAATACATATAAAGCAGATAAATGCAATTGAGCTGAATCTGGAGGGTCTCACAGAGTCATGCTTGTGCTTCAGTCTTCCTGGAATCTGTGGCCTCCCATTGACCCCTGGTGTGAGCCCCCCTCTGGAAGAGTTAGGTCCATGATGAAACTGGAAACAATCTGAGAATTCCAAATAAAAAAGTAGGAGAAGAACAAAAGGCCCAGATGATGGGTGTGTGGAATTAAAATAAATCCTTAAAGAAGAGATCATTTTGAATCCAATTAAAATAGAACAGAATCTGCTGTAGCTAAGAGAAGAGGCATATGAGTTCATCTTTAGGGCAGGGATGCACTGAAGTTTAGAATCTGATATTTCCCAAAAAGCCTCATATGTCAAAGTTATACAAACAGGCAACCCTATAGAGAATGGAAAATCTCATGACTGGATGCTCGTGTCATTAATTGTCGAATTCCTAGTTCAATCATATGTAGTTTTTGCTCTGGACATGGATGTGGCAATGACTTAAACAAGACAGTCAATTAGAGTTAATCTGTTAAAAGTTTATTCTGCTAAGACAAGCCGTAAAGAGTGGAAACAAAAATGAAATAGTGTTGAGGAAACAGAACATTTCCGGGCCCAACAGTCATCACTAACATAGTAATTCATAAGGTCCAATGCTAACAATGTCTACGCATCTAACCATCCATCCATCTAGTCTGAATTCGATTCCTGGAGATCGGTCAGACAGGCTAGGGCCCTGGCTACCACACTGGAGTCTGGCCACAGAGTTCTGAACAAGGAACGTGAGTGGTTCAAGGTGATCTAAGCAAGGGGAGCCTCGCGTAAAAGCCAGGTGCTGAATTAAACACTAACTCTAAAGGTGAGACTACACCATGAGAATGAGTCCCCCCAGAAACACATCCAGAAGACTCTGTGGGGGTCTCTGCATAGTCAGGAGTGTCTTGGCTTCTCTTTAAGGTCTGGCACACGTGTCTTGTGTGGGCCCGAGTGGGTTCAATTACCTTAAAAGTCAAGCAGTAACGTGTGTCTATCTATTCACCCATTATCCTACTACCCATCATGCTTTCAGATATCCGCCCACCTCTTCAGTTCGGAAGCTGGATTGGGAGGGGTGGATGGAGACACAGCAAAGTGCTCGCCGGTCCCTCTCTGTTTACCTGTATTCATACAGCTCATGCCATCAACATTTAGGAAAAGTCCAACCACTTTGTTCTGTGGTCTTAGCTCTGTTCCTATTATCTGCTATCTAAGATGGTAATCAAAGAGGTAGAAAGGTTTTTCTTGGTAGACAGGCTAGTTGGTGTAATTCAATAACAGCAGTACTTTGATTTCTTTGCCTATAAAAGGGAGCTAATGCTAGAACCTACTTCATAGGGCTATAGTGAGGGTCAAATGAATGAACAAATGTAAATAATGCCTGGAACTATTATTACTTTTAGGAATACCTATAGATATATACTAATTTATTTTTAAAGAGTACTATTATAGATAGTATTTTATTTGATTATCCCAAAACACTTGCAAATAAAGTAAGTGCATATCTTCTCATAGATTAGAATATCTGACAACCTTTTTTACTCTAAATAATTGAGCTGCTCGTGGGCAGGGCTGGGCATTTTTCTTATGCATTCTATCCAGTACACCTAGTACCCAGTAAATAACCAATAAAAATAAACTATGAGATCGAAGTTGCAAAATTCTTCTAGACGCTTCTCCAATCTGCCCCCTCTTCTACACCTGGCCTGCCACTGCCCTGGTTTACGTTTCGTCCCCTCTCCTCTGGATTGTCGCCAGGTCCATCTTCTCCTGTGCGTTCAGAATCATATTTTCAAAATTAAATTTGACCATACCACTTCCAAAGCTCTCAACGGCCCACCGTCTCATCAAGATGTAAGCCTCAGTCCCTGGTCCTGCTCACAAGGCTCTCTGCAAGGACCAAAAACCCACTCATTGTCACGTGAGCCCTGTCTGCCAGTTCACTCCAATGTCTGGAGCAAACCAGGTCACGGGAGAGAGGACTCGAACCCGGAGTGGGGGAGCACATCTCCCCCCAGCCCACACACCTGGCATAGACTATCCCCACCCCCCAGCCTCTCTGAGGGCCTGAGGAATGAGGGTCCCTGTGCTGAGGGCAAATAAGATGACAATACTTTGCAGAAGGAGGATGCCCTCCTTCATTCTACTGTCTTTAAAATTCCAATGAGGTCTTCTCAAAAAATTTAAAAATTAAAAAAAAAAGTAATAGTTTGCTTTCTCACCTCTAGATCTTTAGGCTGTCTGAATTAAGCAGTATTAAGTTCCTCCAATGCTGAGCCTGATTCCCTCCACTCCCCCCGCCCCTTTTAAACAAGATAGACAGGTGGACATAAACTCGTCCACTCCCTGTCCACAATGAGCTTTAAGTCTAGGATGGGAGAAAGCCTTGTGGCAAATAACTATAATACAATACAATGAATACAGCCACGTGGTTCACCATGACAGCCCATCAACCTGGAAAAGATAAATGGCAACAGCTGGGCCAGCATCGAGCACTTTTGGTTATGTCGTATAATTTTAGTCCTTGCGACATGTGAGAGCGGTATGATAATTTAATTTTACAGATTAAAAACAGACGCTCAAAACACGTTAAGTAACTTTGCTAAGATTAACCAGCATGTATGTGCAGAGTTGGGATGTAAATCCAAACAGGTCCATCCTTACGGTGCGACATGACCACTGAATCTCACTCGTGAGAGACGTCGTTAACACTCGCTGGCCCTCTTCGAGGAATTCCGCTCCCGTCCCGAGGCCAGCTTCAGCGAATTCTAGCCTGCCTATGAAAGGCAATCTATTTGAATTCCCAGGGTTTTTGCAAAGCTCTGTAGGGCATACAGAGAGTCCCTCAATCTGTACCGCAATGCCAAGATTCGTGCCCTGTCAGGAGTTAGTATACATAGTATACACGGTTTGCTGGCTCGGTTTAATGGACGTTGGGAGAGATAACATGAGTGATTACTTCGTAGCATGAACGTCTGTGAGACCCAAGAGTGGCTTCCATAGGGGACACTGGAAACCAGAGAGGTCAGGAAACCTAATGGGAAGCACCAGGTGTCCACAGGACGCGGGAAGAGTGTCAGAAACTAGCCGGGAGCCACCGTTCCCGCGACATGATTGATTTCTTTACCCGTCTACTTTTCCCTTGGACTGTATGCTCCTTGGAGGCGGGGCCACATTCTTAGCGAGCTAGACGCATAGCTCCTGGCACACGGTACGTCTTCATGACGCAGGTTGGCACAACTAGCGACTTCGAGGTGGGACGACCATTCCCTAGAAGCAGAACCACCGACTCCGCGGGTGGTGCCCGCATCGTAAAGGCCTGGGAGGTGCCGTGGGACCCCGCTCGGCCGGCCGCTGCCCAGCCTCGCTTCACGGCACTCACACCGCACTCGCCGCGTGAGTTCATCCGGCCGTTCTTTCACTTGATTTCTGAGGACACTGTATTTTCTTGCGGCACCTGCTCAACCGTGAATGACATACTTGTTTAGTGCTTCCCGGCTCGCTTTCTGCCTCTTGCACCAGACTGAAAAGCCCCCATATCGCCAGGAGACAGTCTAAGTGGCTGCAGCATTCTCGGTCCTTGCCATGCTGCCCAAGACAGAGAAGATTCTCATTACTTGCAGAATAAATGAGTTTCAATAGGTTATGTGCCAAAAAAAATTATAATGTCCAATGGGACTAAGTAAGTGCACCTGAATTATGGTCATTGTTATTGAAGTAAAGCATATAAAACATACTTGGAATTTGGCAGTAGAGAGAAGGGAGGGCTTATGAGTGACATGCACTAACCACTGTTTTAAAGGAAATAGGCGTTACTTTTTGTTTAATCAAAAATTTAATATAAGCATGTGCCAAGGGCTTTCTGTGAGGTTTAATATGTGGCTAAAGAACATTGCTGACTTGACAGTATTAAATATTCTAGATACAACCTACCATAGCATATCGCCTCCAAAAAGGGTGGGCAGGAGTCTAATTCAGAGTCTCTTACAGCTTAAAGAGTGGATGCAGAGGTTAGAGATGTTTATTAATAAGGATGGTTGTGCGTGTGCATATTATGGGTCACAATTCACACAACACTCTCAATTAATAATCAATTCTCTTGATCCAGAGGCTGTTGAAATGTAATGAGTTACCCTGCCACATTCCTCTTTTATATTTTTTAAATTTATTTTTCAATCACAATATTACATTAGTCACACACTTGAGATTCATGTAATATTATATGACCTCTTTCTCTTGAACGTGGGGATCTGTTAGTATTCAACCGTGAGAGCTGTTTCGTGAGGGCTAGGATTACAGCATGTTCACAAAAGATTAAATTTAAACAATTTTTATCTGCAAATGGAGGTCACTGTGTGTGTGTGTGTGTGTGCGTGTTTATTTTATATAATCCAGTCTTGACATTTTGTCATCTTTTAATATCTTGGAATCCTGAAATATTGGGCAAAGCCTGAGTCACTGAGGCCCTGGGTCCACAGTCCCTTGTAACCCGAATGAAGAGGATCCATTCAACAGTCATTGGAACCAGAGAGGCCCAACTCCTCCTTCCCCAAACTTTGCAGGAGCATAAGCATCACACTCATTTCCGACCCCAGCTGCCACGCTTCTCAGCTCTGCAAATGTTGGTGAACGGTGTTACTTCTCTGGGTCTCAGTTTTCTTGTCTGGAAAATGGCAGTGCAAATTTAAATCCGTGATCCTTTCCCCACAATTCTGAAACCCAAAGATTTCAGCATTCTGGAAATCCGAAAGAGTTTTTTGTTTGTTTGTTTTGTTTTCTTTTCTTTTCTTTTTAATGTTTGGAGCAGAAGCTCTTTAGGCAGCAAAACCTTTGCTGATTTGATATGCAGCTGTGTTAAGTCATCGTTTACTAACTTAGTCTCAATATTCACAGCGTTAGGTGCGTCGGCACTGGTGCGGTTATGCTGGGATGTATACATACTATGTATAGTATGCAGCCTGTGCACGGCGCTACCATTGGAAAGCCACAAACCTCTGAATCTCAACAACCAGCAGGCCCAGGAGCTTCACGTGGGGGACCGTGGCCCTGTGCCCACGTGGGGTGCTGCTGGGAGTCTCTGGCTCATAGTAAGAGCTCAACAAGTCGTAGTTCTTATTTACGGGATGCGCTTTTGGCTCCCGCCCTGGCTGTCTAGCTACTCAACTTCTGGCGTGGGATGGAGACGCCATTCTCCTTCAGCACAGAGCTGTCTTGGCTGGAGATTGTCTGAAACTCGGGGAGTTTCTTCTTCGACTTCAGCTGCCTCTCCCACGACAAGGACGCTTCTGAGCCCCTAACATCACCAGGACTCTCGCCGCTGTTGTTCCCGTGAGCCTCCTACATCTGTCCCTTTACATTCGCCATGCATAGTCAGAGAGGAAGAGAGCAGAGTGACAGACAGCAGTGCAGGTTTATCCTCCCCGCCAGCACTGGCTTCTTCCTGGTAGCAAGGTAGTTAATTCGTTTATTCATTTGTTTAGCATTCACCTCTCCTTTGTTGATTCATTCCACTATTCATTCATTCATTTACTTGCTCATCTATCCATTACTTTGTTCACTTAGTAATTTAACAAATGTAACCAAAATTTTTGCTGGTCTTCATTGGTTTTATGTATAAGATAACCCCAAAGACTAAATAGAGAAATAAAAAATTAAATTCATCTGATTTATTAGATTCTTTTTCTTTTGTTTTTTTTTTGTTGATATTTTTTTTGTGTGTGTGTGTGAAAGTATGTGAGTAAAATGATTAAATAATTAACTCGGAGATTATTCTGTAAGTACTTCGTGTAGGACAGAAGTCATCATTGTATAAACTAGAACACATTAAGGACTAGCAGGCTTTACAGGTAATGCATTATATATATTGCCCGTTTGAATTCTTCACACTTTCTAAAAAGTTAAAATTTCCATCAGCACGGTTTATGGATGTGCCCTGGTTACAAACCAATTTCAAACTTAGGTCCACTTGACCTCACAGTCCCCATGGACTTTCAGTTATACGCCACTCCATCCCAGGAACGGCCCAGACTAGACAGAGCCAGTGACAAGGGAGATGAACTGTGCTCACTTCACGACTTTGCTGAGAGTCCGTCTGAATAACATTCGAAATAGAAAATTTCTCCGACTCTCAGGCAGAAGGTGAGCTCTAGGGAGGCAGGGAACTTGGTTCTAACACGGAACTGCCTCCTCAGCACCTGGCTTAGGACCCGGTCCAAGGAAGCCTCCTGTAAGTCAGTGAGATTTGTAATTGGATGTAATATCAACAATTGATTAATAGAGAAGAAAAGGAAGAGGAAGAGGAAGAAGAAGAAAAAGGAGAGGAGAAGCAGTGAAATAAAAAGAAGGAACTAGAACAAAGGACTGAACAAAAGAAACAATGGTGTAAACATGACCCGAAACGTGGCTACCGCCTGAGCAACTGGGTTTCTGCTTGTGAGTCCAGTGAAACTACCTTCTCATGTCTCTGTTGATGTCATCGGTGCTAAATCCAAGGGCAGAGGGCTTAAGAGGAGCATCTGGAGTCAGACTGTTAGTCACCAAATAGCTGGTTGACTGTGGGGGACAGACCCTAAGCAACTCCCCCACCCCCCACGATCCCTACTTCTGACATTCATCCCCGTGTATAATCTTCTCCCCTCGCTTCTAACCAACAGAATATGGTAATGGTTAGTTTGTCACTCCTGTGATTAAATGACATTATGTGAGACTCTGTCTTGCTAGAAAACTCACTCTAGAGAGTCTTCCTGCAGGCTTGATGAAAAAAACAGCCATGTCGAGGCATCCCACATGTCAAAGAACCAGGGCTGGCCTGTGGGAACTGTTGCCTCCAGCCAACAACCATCAAAGAAGCAAGCGAGCGTGGAAGCAGGGTCTTCTGCATTCTAGCCTCTGGATGGGAACACGGCCCAGCCAAAACCTTGATTATTGTCTTGTGATGCTCTAAACAAAGGACCCAACTAAAGGGTGGCTGTATTTGTGACCCACAGACACTATGAAATAATAACTGCGTCTTCTGTCTGAGCTACTAAGTTCATAGTAATGTTGTCATGCTGCATAGAAAATGCACACAGTAACTTTCTATGCCTGAGCTATCTGTTTTATAGAATGGGAATAACAATAGCATCCCTCCTGGAACATTGTCGTAAAAAACGTGATGATAACATATGTAACAAATGATGCCGGCACAGAGGGAGCTATCGAAGCTTAGCTCTTGTCATCGCCGGTGACATACTGCCGTGACATGCTTTAGTATCTCCTCCTCGAAAGTCTTTTCTTCCTCGGCTTTCGTAATGTTTTATTCTCTTGGTTTTCCTCCTGAGTCATTCCGTTGGAATCCTGCCTTCTTGTCAGCTCAGCCTTCAGCAACCCCCTGAGTGTTTCAGGGAACAAGGAGTTTTCTTTCTTGCGCCACAGTCTGCTAACCACTTCTGGAAGACTAGCTCCCTGCGCAGAGCATGACGGAGTGATTTCTGCTGACAAGGAATGAGAAACTCCAAAACTGAAGAAAGCAATTCAAATAAAGATAGCATTTTAGGCCTCAAATATGCCCAAGGCGTTGGGCCTGGAACATTCACACTCTGAAATGAATCTGCACAACTGTCTCATGAGATCAGCGTTGGTGGCACCCAGGAAAGGAAAAAGGGAGCTCCCCGGTGGTGAACGGCAGTGTGGGTGGTGGAAAAAGTGCTAGCTATGGAGACCGACCTGGGTTCACAATTGGCCTCTGCTTCTCGATAACTCTGTGACCTTCGGCAATGCGTTTAGCCTTTCTAAGCTTCTGTTTCCTCATGACGAAATGAGGACAGCAATGCTCATCTCGGAGTATGAGAATGAAATCCATGCGCGCGGGGCAGGAGCATTACACTTTGCAGCTCCGTTTGTCTCAGGATGCACTGCTAGTGCTGGGATAGGTAGAAGGTAGGTAGGTAGGTAGGTAGGTAGGTAGGAGAGAAAAAGATACATGAAAACTAAAAATTTGATAAAAGAAAGACAAGGACTAAGTCCTTACGAACTATATGAGGTGGTGCTTGATGCTCTGTGATGGTTTTCGGGGGGAATGTCGAGACAGAGTTGAGGGGCGTTTAAAGTCCCTTTATGGAAGGGAAACGGCTAGGAAATAGCGCGAGTGTTCCAGACAGCTTCTGGGGAATCTCGCCACGTGCCTTATGCATGAAGATGCTGCAGTGTCAAGGCTAAGTGCATTTTGAAAGCAAAACTCTTGGTGCTTCAGCCTCTGAAGGCTTCAAGTGTGTTAGGATCCACGTGTCTGTCCCAACACCTGAGGACACCGATGCTTCTGTTTGCCGTAGCGTTCAGTGGTATCTTGCCATAAAAACCCATTTATCCCAGGATCCAGGCATCTCTTGGTTTGATGGAGGGTCAGTGATAGAATAATGTGAGTGGGAGGGGCCTGAGAGCTCCATGGAAAGAACTTATCCCAAGGGCGTGAAGAGCTGGGGTGCAAACGCAGGGTCTGAGAAAGGAGTTGAATAGACAAAGAAGTATCAGAAGGTCCCGTGATTTTCATTCATCCTCCTTCGCTGTCTATGCCCCGTCATGCCCACACTCTGGAGACTCTAGACCTGGGAAGGAGAGGTGGCGAAAACACAGCATCACTCTCACTGTAATCTCCGTAATTTCTAGAGAGAGAAGACATCCTGTTTCACTTCAGCGTGCAAGATGGGGGTCTCTGGAGTCTGGTCTATAGGGAACTGTTCCTGAATGTCGCCTGTAATGGCGGCGCACAAATCTGAGATGGACGAGGACCTCTATCAGCATGTCAGGCACGTGGACGCAACTGCCAGGAAGGTGAAGATATTCGTATCACCAGCAGCTCTTTGGGACAGACGGAAGATGGCCACATTTTGTGTTCCGCACATAGAAATTATGGGTTTTTATAACCATTTTTTGTGTCTAGATTTTTGCTTGTTTGTTTCTATAGCCAATTAAAAGACTCTTTGGGTTAGAAACATCCTCGAAACACACTGGCATGTGAACTGTTGGACTATTTACAGACATGAGTGCACTTACCAGTCAACAGGTAGCAATTAGGTGATGGGGTCTGTTCGCTTCGTAACATGGCTAGTTGAGACCAGCTGGTGGCAACTGAATCATGAGTCAGTCTTTCAGTATTACATAGGGTATTATCTAGAGATTGTCTCGTAGATGCCACAATTAAATAGACTTTTCAAGGTATTAAACCGACCTTGCATTCACAGGATAAACAGACTTGATTATGTATTATGCTTTTATGTATATTTGGATTTATTCTTATATTTTTGTTATGTATATTGTTAACAGCTTTATTCTGTTATAATTGAGAAATACAAATTTTATATCTTTAAGGCACACAACCTGATGTTTTATATACATATATGTATTGTGAAATAATCACCACAATCAGGGAAATTAATATAAATCAACTCATATCGTTACCGTTTTCTCTCCTTTTATTTTGCATATGTGTGATGAGAAAAATTTAAATCTACCCTCTTAGCAAACTTCAAGTATATAATCAGTGTTGTTAACTATAGTCACCATGCTGTACATTAGATTTCCAGAATTATTCATCCTGCGTAACTGAAACTTTTTACCCTTTGACTGATTTAACTCCATTTCCCCAACTCGACAATCACCGTTCTGTTTTCCGCTTCTATAAGTTGACTATTTTAGATTCTATCAATAATTGAGATCTTGTAGTGATTTTCTTTCTTTGGTTTATTTCACTTAGTATAATGTCTGTTAGATTCATCCATGTTGTACTGAATGGCAAGGTTTTCTTTTTTTTTAAGGATGAATAATATTCCATTGTGTATTTATACCACATTTCCTTTATTCATTCTCCTTTTGATAGACATTTAGCTAATTTCTATGTCTTAACTATTGTGAATAGTGCTACAATAAATGTGGGAGTGCAGGTATATCTTTTAAGTCCTCATTCCACTTGCTTTGGATACATATCCAGAAGTTTGAGTTTACAGTAATGAGGAATGTAGTTTTGTAGTTTTCTTTCTCATAATGGTTTTACCAGATATTGGTATCAGTATAATGATGATATCATAAATGAGTTGGAAAGTATTGATTTTCCCTCAATTTTCTAAAAGGTTCGTATAGCATTTATCTGTGAAGCTATCCATGACTGGGCTTTTCTTTGTGGGAAATTTTATTATAAATTTGATATTTTTAATAGTAATAGGGATATTTAGATTTGCTGTTTCTCCTTGATTCAGTTGTAACAATTCATCTTGTAAAAAATACATCACTTCATTAATGTTGTTTCATAACCGATATCACTCCTTTATTATGTGCCTTTATTATCATTTTAATCTTGAAGGAATTATAGTAATTTCCCTTTCATTTCTGATATCAATAATTGGTTTCTTCTCTCTTTATTTTTTTCCTTAGTCTGACTAGTCTAGCCAAAGTTTTATTATGTATTGGTATTTCCAACAGAACAACTTTGGTTTCATCGATTTCTTCTATGATTTGTTAGTTTACTATTTAATTAACATTTGTACTTATTTTTATTATTCCCTATCTGCTACTTTAGGTTTAATTCCCTCTACTTTTCTAATTCCTTCTAATAGAAATCTGGTAATTAATTTTGCACATCATTATTTTCTGATATGTGCATTTCGAGCTTTAAATTTCTTTTTGAACACCACTTCAGGTACAGTTCATGTTCTTTAACTTTTAATTATTTCAAAGTATTCTTTAATTTCTCTTTAACGTCTTTTTGTATCCATATGTTATTTGGAAGTGTGTGCTTTAATTTCCAAATATTAGGTCTTTTCTGGACTTTTTGAAAAATATATTTTTAATCCAATTTCATTCTGGTTAGAAGACAAACTCAGTCTTTGGAAATGTGTTAAGACTCATTTCGTGGCCAGGCATATGGTCTCTTTTAGGGAATGCTCTTTGCGCGCTTGCAACAAATGTTTATTTGACTATAATTAGGCAGAGGTTTTTATAAATAACAGTTCAAGTTAATCATCTTGTTCAAGACTGCTATATCGCTCCAAATTTCTGTTTGTTGTATGGATTATCGAGAGAGGAGTATTGAAATCTTCATCAAAATTTTTATTTGATCTATTTCTCCTTCACTGCTATCATTTTTGCTTTATACAATTGAAACATTTTTATTAGGCACATGCTCATTTATAATTATTAGTTATATTTGGTAAATTTATCTTTTTATCATTTTGAAATATCCTATTTTGTGTCTGGCAGTATTTTTTTGTTCTGCAATCTTTTTTATCTGGTATTAATATAGCCTATGAGACTTTCTAGAGTTTAACGTTTGATGGTTTATATTTTTCTGACTTTTTACTTTTAAAAATTATTTGTGAGTTTATACTTAAAAGAAACATTCTTAAAAGCAGCGAATATTTTGGTCTTGCCCTTCTGTTCATTCTGGCAATCTCTGTCTTTTAATTGATGTGTTTAGACTATTTATTTTTAATGTAATTATTGATAGCTCTTTAAATCTATCATCTCACTATCTATTTTCTAAAATTTGTCTTATATATTACATTTTCCTATGTTCTCTTTCTGAGTCTTTTCTTGAATGAGTTGAATTTTTTAGTGTTTAATTTTATCTCCTTACTGACTTATTCGTTATATATATTTGTGTTATTTAGTGATTTTTCTAGAATTTAACCTGACAAAGTTTAACTTAAAATATATTAAGAACTTTATTAAGATACATGTCTATTTTTTCTTTCTGTGATTTAAAAAATTATTTCATATATTTTACTTTGTAAATTCAATAAACCCCATACATAATACATTATTTTTTTATACCAAACAGATAATAACCTTTACAAGGATTTAAAGTATAAGAAGAAAAGCTTTTATATATATATATATATATTTTTTTTTTTACCTGATATTTGCTATTTTAGTGCTCTTCATTCTTTTGTGTAGAACCAAAGCTTTATTTGGTATTATTTTTCTAATGCCAGAAGAAATTTCTTCAATAATTCTTACAGTGTTGGTCTGCCAAGGATAAATTATCTCATCATTTGTTTCTCTGACAAACTATTCATCTTTATTATTGAGGAACATTATCACTAGATGAAGAATTTTAAGTTGAGCATTTCTTGTTATACTTTAAAAATGTATTTCTGTGTTTTTTCTGGCTTGCATAATTTCTTATGACTATTTGTTTTTATTTAAATATAAATTATGTATCTGACTTGTTTTAAGATTTTATTTTATGAATCATTTTTTGAAATTTGATTATGTTCTGTCTTGGTGTGATTTTCTTTGTATTTATCCCACTTGAGTTTTTTCACCGAGAGTTTTGGATCTGCAGGTTTATAAATTTCATCAAATTAGTAAAACACTTGGCTATTTCTTCAAAAATTTATTTTTCCATTCTACAACTTTTCGTGTTAATGCTACAGTTACGTTGTATGTTAGATATTGTTCAATAGCTCACACATGCCCTGTTGACTTTTGTAGACTTTTATTCTCTCCATGATCCGTTTTGCATAATTTCTATTGCCTTTTTTTCCAAGATCTTATTTTCTTCTGCCATGTCTAATCTCACATTAATCGCATTCTGCTTTTTTAATCCTCTTATTTATTTCACACATTATATATTTTTATTTCTAGTAATTCTATCTGGTTAATGTTTATATCTTCTCTGTCTTTCCTCTTTATTTAAATAATTATATATAGGTACGAGTCACTCTAATATTTTTATCTTCTAATTCCATTTTCTATTTTATTTCTTTGCTTCTATTGACTGCTTTATTTTTTTTTATGTGATTTATTTATTTGTTATTTTGCCTGTCTAGTAATTTTGATTGGATTCTGGGTATTGCGATGTTTAGTTGTTAATTCTCTGGAATTTGTTGCTTTTATTTAATAAATGTTGGACCTCAGTCTGGCATACTTTTAAGTATTTCCTGTTCAATGTGGCCTTTTATGGCTTGCCTTTAACCATTGTTAGGGCAGATATAGACTAGCTTTTATTTTAGGGCTTTTTTTTTTTTTTTTGTCTCACTAATAAGGTGTGGCCCTCTGGGGTCTCTCTTGAATGCCCCGGGAAATCAGTGAGTGTTAGGACTTGGGCAGGTCAGAACTCATATGTTGTCTACCTCCAAGTTAGCTGTCAGGACCATTTTGTCTGCAGCCCCTCTGTGTTCTTTGCCTTTCTTCCCAGATTTTCATCCTGTGCTTTGTGTGTTGATGCTCGGCAGGCAAACATCGCCAGATTTCTGGAGCTCATTTTTCTGTTTATGTGTTGCCCAGTTTTATAGCAGTATGCTTGTAAAAGAATACATTTGGACTCTGTTATTCCATTATGGACAAAAAGGAAAATAAATCCTAGATTTTTCAGTTTACATTACTTACAGTTAAAACATTTTGATGATAATATTATTGGTGCTAAATTAAAAGGCTGAAGCCCACCAATAAAATAGCAAAGATTGGGTAAATACTCTAATGGGATAGTTAATTAATACTATAATACCAGATTGACTAAGTAATTCAATTCAGCAGTCTCCTGAAACCAATTAGTATATGAATAGAGAATTTTAATCTCAAAATATTTTGATGACTGGAATTAGCAGGAATCATCATCGTGAAATGAGAATAGAAGGACATTTTAATACATTTGTGAGTCTAAAAGAACTCTAACCTTTGATCCATATAAAGCCGATTTTCAATAACATCATCGTTAGGAACAATCACTTAGGAAATTTCTTTCAAAAAACACATGTTCCTTGAAGATAAAACATAATCCCTTGTTAAAAATATGTTCCTAAATTTTAAAATATTTTTCAATATTTTTCATATGGCCCCTGTAGCTATATTATATATAATATATAAGAAATAAAGTATATATGGAAAAAATTTAGGTGCTTATAAACTTTAGCTTAGTTATTCTTTTGTCTCATTTTACCAGGAAAAAAAAATAGCAGTCATTGTATTTCAGAATTTTTTTTTTCATCAATACACTCTTGCTAATTAAATGTAAACCATGTCACTTGGACACCTAGGGCTCACAAGGAAACACTATATATGATGTAGTGTAAGCGCCATGTCATCCACTCCTAACCAAGGGATGGTTTCCCCACTGTACTTTTATAAAGCTTTGTGGTGCGTTTGAGTCTCTTTTGCAGCTAGCTCAGTAATCTTGGGAAAATCAATTTGCCTTTTCGGTCTCTTAGTCGTCGCCTCTGTAAAATGGTGATCATTATGACACATACTTCAAAGGCATATTGTGAGGGTTAAATAAGCAAGTAATGTAATGTGCTAACACCAGATTCTCGTACATGTAAAGTGCTACACCTGTGTTTGCTTTAACGATTACTAAGGCTCGTGTGTTCACCTGCATTCCCATTTCCCTCTCATGTTCTTGGCTCTTTTCTCCTAAGTCATCATTTTTCTTGAAATGAAGTGAAACTCGTCCCTCGACCCTGCCCCTCCCTGGTCTCGCCGCAGACCCCTTCCTGTGCTGGCGCATCTTCACTCCGTGATATTCGTGCTTCTCTTTTCTCCCCGGTCCCAATCTCGCCTCCTGCCCTTTGCCCTTTAATCCAAAGTATTCAGTTCCGTCTTCTCCGAAGCCAGTGTTTGTCGTCGTTGTCATTTGCTTGTTTTTCACTGATGACCAGTTTTTCTAATTTGTGAAACAGCCATGTTGATCCGTCAGACTTGGCTCACTCTCTAGGCGGAGGAGAGGAGACGTGGTATCCGTGAAGCACACAGACTCACTCCTTCTTTACCCATCCTTCTTACTTATCGAGGCTCCAGCTCTGGCCTACGCTTTGCCTTCCAGGATCATGTCTTGCGTCCCACCTCTGTTCTTTTTTGTTTGTGCCGTTTCCTCTACCAGAAATGCTTTTTCCTCCTTGGGGGAGTGTCATGTCATTCAGGAAATCTTGTTGGGTTACATGTCCTTCTTCTGTCCTTATCTCTATTTCATTTGTTACAATGTAATATAATTTTCCAATATGGATTTTCTCCATCCTCTGAGGAATGAGGTTCTAAGCAGGCATTGTGACTTACTAATCTTGGTATTTTCGAGCACTTTGGCTAATTTCTGGTTCAATAAATGTTTTTTATTTTTTTTAATGCAAGCATATGTCAACACTTTAATAAGTTACATTGAAAGCTTAATGTGTATGTCCAATGTGTAGCATTTTTACAACCAAAATTATCTAACTCTCAAAAAAATCTGTAAGAGATGAATATTGCCTTTCCGATGAGAAAACTGAGCCTGAACAAATCCAGGTAATTTTCTCAGAGTCCAGCTGGTGACCAGAGAGCGAATGCAAGCTCTCCACCTAACGTTTCCTCACTCAGAGCTATGCACAGGTCTGTGAAGACGGCTTCGCTGTCCCAGCGAGTGCTCACTGCGGTTTTCTATGCTTCTATTCTTGTCATTTCCTGCACAGTGAATGGCCCTAGGTTAAGGCCGTGTATATTCACGCATTTGCTTCAGCATCTTCTACCTCTAGCGGTAGAGTTTAAGCTTGCCTTCTTCATGACTCGTGTTAAAGCGCACGGCCTTTGTTTTCTTCATTGATAGACCACCAGCACTTAGTAGGGCGCCCAGCCCACAGCAAATCCCCAAGAACAAGGCAAATCCTATTTACCACTCGCTCCTTTTTTTTTTTTAACTTTTAAATTACAATGCCATTTCTAGACTGAGTTCAAAAGACCTTTAAGCCAAATTGAGCCCAAATAGCTTTTCCACCAATTTCACCAACTACTCTGAGCAGGACATTTAATCGTACATTTTTCTTCTGTAAAATGTTGCTAACAAAGCCTAAATGTCACAGCCACTATGAGAAACCCATTAAAATAATAAATGTAAAATGATCGACCTGCATTCCAGAAAACCTTTTATTCTTGTCCTTCCTAAGATGTTTCATCCACACATGACATCGATGTGGAAAGAAAGAGCCTTCACTTAAATTGTGAAAATAAAATTGTCGTTTTAAAGAACAAACAAACTGCTCATTAAAATAATCTAAAATAAGTTATAGCCTTTAAGCTGAATACATGAAATGAACATTACCACAGTTCTCTGCTTGTGCACTTGCTAGGATTAGTAGAAAGGGGAAAATTTTTAAAAAGAAAGAAAAAATTCCAGCTGGCTGAGATTTGTAAGTTGAAGGAAATGAATACCAAAGAACATATGGCGATTCATTTAGCAAACGCTTACGGGGCATCTATTATGTGCATAGAGCAGTAATATGTACTGGAAGATGAAAAAAAATGGCCCCGCATCCAAGGGTGGTTGTAATGCCCTGGAAAATGTCTGCATTTTACATTAACTTTCTACATGACTTGGGGCAAATGTGTGCTCTCTTGACTTTAGCTTTTACGTTCGTAAGAAAAGAAAAACTATAATTTCCCGGCCACCTTCACAGAATCGTGGAGCATTCTACAGGAGACGCATGTGCAGGAGCTATTCACACATTCATACCGCAAACGTTAAGCAACTGCCCTCTACGTTCCAACTGCTGGCAGTGCGACGATGGCCGGCCACACCTACGAGTCCCCATCCTCCCCGACGTGACGTGCCTTATGAATTGGAAAGTACTTGACGAGCCACGAGTGTTGCACAAAGGCTCAAGGTGCTAGAAGATTCGAGCAGAGCCATGATACACTTGCTCGATGTTATCGAGGGTCCATCACGCTACAGCATTTCATTAACCGAGCCTGCTCTCCAAGGAAATAGCATCGATTTCTGAACGCAAACTCCCCAGTTTGTTGAGTTTCCAATGAGCTGGTCTAAGGTCGAGGATCATTAGAATGAGCCTTTCCAGATTCAAAGTATCCTTCAGAATTATTCAAAACTAATAAGACTATTAGCACTGACTTCATTTTAACAGAATAAAAAAAATATCAATCTTTGATATTAGCCAGGGTCATAAACGCACAGTTCTCTAAGGCTAAGGACTTCATGAGTATTGTCTAATGTGCTCCTGGTTTGGCTCTTGGGATGAAATCTGGGCTGGGAGCGCTCGTCAACTAGACTCCAGACAGGTCGCCTCCACTTGAACTTCAGTTAATTTTGCATCGTAACAGATGGTTTTATGAATCAGCAATCTGGACGTCCTACTGAGGGCCACACATCTGCACATTGACATAGTTCCACACTGACTCCTTACATCGGCAACATTTAGTCTCTACGTAGTACCAGCAGGATAAGGCCGCTGGAAATGGGCCTTTTATTGAATTAATCATATTTCCCTCAGTCTGTGCTCCCACAATAACCTCTGCATAACTCCATCTCAGACTTTATCCCACTGTGTTATAATAATCTATTGTCAATGTTTGTCCTTTGAATCTTATTTCCACCCCTTACCACCTGTGCAACCTCCCTCTCTCAAACATGGTGGCATTAACACATCTCTCTCAGGTTTGTGACGGTAAAAGGACGCAGAAAGTGGCCGACAGAATTGTCACCTTAGCCGTCTCTTTCATTTATTTATTTTTGTTGTTTTACTCCAGCTAAGTCTTGTGAGTGTTCCCTACATTGGACCGTTATCTCCAGTTTAGCCAGGGCTGTTGTGTAGTCGGGGCTTAAACTTGGCGATTCCGAACATAACCAGGAGGAGAGAGGAATTTGGAAGCGGCCGTCTGCATTGTGCGAGTTCTGGGTTCAGACAGGGTTTGCTCATCCTTCAAAGTCAGTTCTAGGATAAGCTTGGGATGTAGTCGAAACTCAATAATTGTCTGTTAAAGGGGTAAAACAAAGAACTGCATATTATCACAAGATAAAACAGATAAAATGTAACTCTGATGGCCATTTTGACAATTTAATGATAATATGCTTGAGAAACCAAGCTATTCTGATAAGTTGTTCTTATTACATAATACTGGACAGTTTACCAAACCAATTCATTTTTTAAGTTAATTTCACCATGTAAGACCAAATTCACACCTTTTTCGTTTGTTTATTTTTGCAACTGGAATTCAATGCCTGACCATTATCATTAAAAACTAGTAATGCATTTTTAATCAAGAAAAGAAAATTTAGACATATAGTAACACACTTACTTTTTTTAGTAGCTGGTTAATTTTATTAGTTTAGCAAAAAGAACCCCGGACTTAATGATAGGTCTATATATGACATTACTGACTTGCCAAGTGCCCCTGACAAGTTATGCAGAAAGAGAGACACGTAGAGAAGAAGTATGGGGTTTGAATTTTGAAAGGCCAAGAATCGAATTTCCCTAAGTCTCATTTTCCTCATTTGTAAATGTCATTAGTGATTCCTGTCTCATTGGGTTATTAGAAGGATTAAATAAAATAATGCCTTGTAAAATAGAGTAGGCACTAAATAATTTATCTGTTTTCCAAGAATAATTGTCTGAATTTATAAAATAAAGTTATCATTTCTATTACAGCATCATGGGGATTGAAGTAATGCAGACGAAGTGGCTTTTAAATAATAAATCACTATTAACATATGCCTTTATTAAAATTAAAGCTATTAATAGAGCTGAAAGTTTTTTATTCCAAATATTTTAAAGGTTTCATTTAAGTTTATAATCTTAATTTCATTTCTCTTTGTCAAAGATGTGTTAATGCCACCATGTTTGACAATACTTTTGTTTTCCCAAAAGTATTAAATAACAAAAAAAGAAGAAAAAAATCTAAACATGAAATAAGGAAAACAATTAATAAACTTGCCCAAAATCTTTGCCTCCCAATTCCTCTGACATAAATGATATTAATAACTTTGTCTGTAACATTCGAGCTTTTCCTCATGTTTATACATACATGTACATCACACATGCCCCCATGCATAGTACTTACAAATACAAAGAATTTTGGAGTTGCTCATTTTGACAAAAGTCGGCTTATCTAAGTGTGTTAGTGTATATCTAAATTTTCTTTTCTCGACTGAAAATGCATCATGTATTGTGTGCACAGCCCTCCAGGCCATTGCGTGAGGGTCTAGCTCATTGCTTTTAAGAATTGCATAATACTACATAGTATAGATATATCGTGCTTTTTTCAACAGCTTTCCTATTGAAAGGCAGTTTATGTTCTTGTTTTTGTAATGATAATGCTGTAATACCCATTTATATACATAAATCTGTAGGAAAGACAACATTGTAGGATTACTGGGTCAAAGAATCTACACATTTTAATTGTAATACATAGTACTCTGTCACTTTCCCAAAAGTTTTTATCCATTATCATTGCCATCGGCATTGCCAAATTATCAGTTGTCCAGGACACTTCTTGTGTTTTTTATATTTCAAGCAACATGAGGATGAAAAGTACCTCTCCGAGCTTGAACTTTTCTGACCAACAGAAAATGACTAGAAACTGATTTTTCAAGCCAATGCTATGACTGCTAAAAAACAATAGAGTTGAAAATACCTACTCTAAAGTGCCAAGTAAATGGCAAGATGATTTCAGTGTGAATCTATAGAGAGATCATTAGAATGTCAAAATGAAAATCTAAAAAGTCAATACATGCTGAATGTACTGACATCTGAGACTGACTCTCACTGTCAAGTTGAGGGAGAATGAAAGACTCTTAGGGGACGTGTGCGAAGATCACTTTGCTTGGGGAGTCAGGCTACGTTGGAGGCACAATCTCCCTGTATGAGCTGCATTACAAAGTCACGAAATTAGGATTGAAATCAAATGCACAAGCTTTGTCTTGTACATTAGGGACTCAGTCAGTGTACTCTCCTAACTCTAGATGTTTCATCTGTCAGTCATCTGAAATGAGGAGCATTCAATACCTTTCCATCTGAGACTCCAAGAGAATTCTACATGGCCTTACTTATGCCGGACACCTGAACTTTTTCTCTAATTACCAGATAGCATCTGCCCAAAGTACCTCTCTATTTATAATAATACCTAAAGTATTATTTAACTGAGGACTATACTTTGTAGAAATGACTAAGTCCACATTTTGTAATGAGAACACTTTCTTGCTCTAAACACTAATATGCAGGCATATACTATAAATTCTATAGAGAATTCACAGTAGCTCCTTCATTTTCATTAAGTAATTATTAATATTGTTTGTGAGCATGGCTAAGGGAATAACCTCTGTACTGGACAGGTCTGTATTTTTTTCATGATTTGAGGTATTCTTGGTCTGTTAGGATGGCTGAACGTCATTTTATGGCTTTTATATTTATCTTTGCTTAAATATTTCCACAGATTTAAAATTATTGAATACCCCTCTTTCCCAAATATTTTAAAACTCCCCATCTCAACAGGATCCCTATGATCAGCATTTATGCTTTCTCAAGTCTCTCCAATTATGGGGAAAAAACAAAAAACATGAAAACACTCCGAAACCACATCTGCCTCTGATTCCTGTTCTCTCACATTCTCTCAACAGGGAACTTCTACAAAATGGTCTCTCTCTTTCCTTCTGCTTCCTTTTCCATTCATTCTCTGCCCACTTCACTCCAGCGTCACTCCCTTAGAAACAATTCACACCAATGTCACCGGTGTCCTCCAGCAGTACCTGATCTCTTGGAGGACAATCTTCATCAACCCTTTTTCTTTATTAAACAAATAACCCTTTCCCCCAAAGTTATGACACCATATTTTCAATTTGTCGTTCTAGCGCTGTCACTTTGTCAACACCATTCTAACACCCTCTGGTCTGCAGAATCATTCTCCTGAAGCGGCTGCCATCTCTCAGCAGGTGTACACAAACAGACTCCTCACGAGTCCCTCCTTGTCACTCCCTCGTCATCAACCTCTTCTTCCACGAGGTAGCCAGGGTGACACGTCCAAAGCGGACACCTGATTATGTTACTTTCCTACCAAAGCTTTTCAGTGGCTTCCCATGGTTCTTAGGATAGAGACCCCAGTTTCTCTCCCTGTTCTATAAAGCCCAGCATGGTGCGGCTTTGGTCCCCCTCTTCAGCTAGATTTGTTCCGGACTCTTCTCACTGGTCACACACACACCATGTTCCCTCCACCGGGGTCTTGGTGTGTGACGTTCCCTCTGCCTGTAACGCTTTCCCTCCTCCCCAAGCCTTGTTAATTCCTGCCGATTCTTCAGATCTCAGGTTGATCACTCAGTTCTCAGGAGCCCTGTCTGACTCCCGAGTCTGGTCACATCCCTTCTTTGTATCTTCTTGGCGCCATGCACCTTTCCCTCATGACCTTCTTTACAGTAAGTAATTATGCATCACTTGCTGTGATTTGTCTATGTTTTCTGTAGTGTAAACACCCTGAGGACAGGATCTGCGGTGACTTCTACTCACGGATGTGTTCCTAGTGCCTAACATGAGAAGCACTGAACTGCTGAACTACTAAACCTTTTTCAACCCATTTTAATGGAAAGCTTGTTTCTCCCAATATGCACTGAAAAAGCTCCAGGTGTCCAGTGCTTTATGCTCTGTCTACGCTTTCTTTCCTTCCTAGTCCTCTCAGGAGTTTACTCAAATTTAAACCAACAACACCTGCCGTACGGGGCTGTGGGGAGTTGCTTTAATGGCCCTGATTTGTTTACTTGTACCCACTCACTTCTTCGTGTGACTTTCTAATTCCTTCCACTCAAGAGCCAGAGTAGATAGATGTTCTCACCCTGAATTTGGGGTTCAGAAATAAGACTTGCTTTGGCTCTTGAAGCATTAGCTGACATCATAAGCAGAAGTCTGGAGAGCACAGTTATAACTGGGCTTATACTTCTGTATTATTTAGCCACCGCCATGACAAAAGCCTGCCCAAAATGACAGATGGCCCCAAGAGGAAAATGAGAGACAATCGGGCAGAGGCACCTCTAGATGAATCCAGCCAGGTCAACCAACCCCCAGAAGACATATAGACTTGTAAGCTACATAACGCTGGTTACATGCATCTGAGAGTGCTGTGGCTGCTTATCATGCAGCATCGTGTGGCGACAGTTAAATGGTACACGATGCTGGGGAGATTCAATGACATGAGGCTGCCGGACATCTGAGGCAGAGCCTGCTCCTTTCCCCGCATTTCCCTCTGGATAAGTCTGTGTGACAGTGACATACTGTTGCTTTACACTTTTGTAGATGACATTCAGCTGAAACCTCAATACGTCTTGGTAGGACATTCATTCCTCAATATGTTAAAATTTTCACAATTTTTTTTCTCAAAAGTTATTTTTACATATTTTGTTTTTACTATTATTGGTTTTAGATTAAAATCTATTGTTTTTTCAAGGGTGATTTCTAAGGGGTATGTATTTCTAACTTTATTGCCTTGGATTCACAGAATGTGGACTATATAATATATTCTCTTTAGTATTTTTTAAGATTACCTTGTGACTGAAACAAAAGTTGATATAGTTTTTTATATAAGTTCATTAGTTCATTATCATTAACTTCTTTAAAATATTCTTTATCGTCATTTTTTAATGTTTGTTTAGATTCCGAAGCAGATATATTTTTAGAAATCACTACATTTGTTCAAATTTTTTTATAATTCTATTTCTAGTGGTAGATAAATAGATACAGAATTTTAATTACATAATAATGATACTATACATAGTTAATAATGGAGTAATAGAGATTTTTGTTTTAAAGTATAGGTTTTCTGAGACTAACATTATTATACTTTTTCTTGCTTAATATTTGACATATTTTTACTCTATTTACTTTAAACTTTTTTCATTTACCAGAACTATCTGGCAAATAGCATAGAGCTGGATTTTGTTGTTTTCGAATTCAATGTAAGAATCTGTCATTTGATAGGTATTGCCAAACACATTTTTGTTCTTTCCTTGTTTGAAAGCTCTAGATTTTATTTTATTTTATTTTTTATTTTAATTGTCATGTTCTAACAGGTACATCTAACTTAAATTCTAATACCATGTCAATCAAGATTATCTTTGTTAAGTTTGGTATCACATCTTCAGTAACTTCATAAAAGTTATTTTGACGTTTATGTGTATGTTGTAGAATAAAAATTATTGAAATAGTCTATTAAAGTTTGCAGAATTCCCTGTGATACTGTCTGATTGTAGTGCTTTTGGGAAGTGGGAAACAGCTCTTTGGCAGCTTGCTTATTGCTTCTGATAATTCGTCTTGTAATAGTTCCTTAATGTTTTGAAGAAAACTTTCTGTTTCTTGGTATTACCTATTTTATTCATATTTAAAAATATTTCCATATGCTTGAGAAGAGGGTCATAATTTAAAAAGATCCCCCGAAACTTTGACTATTTCACTTTTATAATTTGTTTGCTGTACTTCTGTTTTCCTCCTTTAGTGTTGAAACATTCTAATTCACTGGTTTTTAGTTCTTAGAGCGCCGATTCTGTTCCTGGTGACTCTCCTGACTCTCCCTCTTTTGTGATTGCTCCTCGTACTTTCTGATTGCGAGCTCATGTCTAGTAAACTTATTTTACGCTCCATGAGAATCCCAAGAGTGAAGCTATAGCAAGTTCTATGTTGGCTCTGGAGAGGTCCTTTGCCATTTTCATGTTATTCTCTTACTTTGAGTTACTGGTACTAAATCTGACCACTAATCTCAAAATTTAGAGCATCATAGGGCTGAGATTTAGATTTCTCAAGAATGACTGACTTTTAACTTTTATCTGTTGTAGGTTCTGAACACAGGAGAGATTCTTCACTCCATCCATAATCTTTTAGAAGCATTTTTTAAAAAATATCTATATTTGGGGAGGGAGTGATACTTTAACATTTAGGATTTAGGTGCCAGTTTCTCATGTTTCGTAGACCAGAGTCTTACCTTTTACTCCTGCAAAGGCTTTAGAGCTGCAGATCCCCATTTTTTGTAATTGGAACTGCTGCCTCCATGTTTGCCAGTGATGTCAGATGGTCCTTATTATTTTGACTTCAAGTTCTCTCTATATTTCTTCCATATGTATATTGTTCTTTCTTTCTTTTGACCTTGTATGTAAACATAATTACATATAAATTATTTTGTATTTAGTATTACATTGTTATCTAAATTTTTGTTTTAATGTTTATAAATATTTAAAGTATTTCACTAGACTTTCTATAAACTTATTGCAGAATTGGGGAAGGGATTTCTATTAAAATTCACTCTGCCGTATTGCCAGAAATTGCCTCTGCTATCTTTATAGGGAAGGAGATTAAGGCCAGGTGAAAGTAAAACATTTTTTTTTAGGAACACACCACTATGAAGTAGCTGCAGCAAGACTCAAACCTGCGCTACCACAGTGCCTACCTAGCATTGTATCTGACAAGTAAAAGATGCTCAGTAAATGTTGGATGATTAAATGCCTGACTATAACAACGGAGGTGAGCAGCATCCTCTTTCATTTACATTGCCACCAGTGATGGTAGGGGGTGGAAGTAGTAAGGCTTTGCTTTCCTGCACTTTGCTGCTGAAGGGTGCTCTTGAGAGGCAGAAGCGTCTAGACATTTCTGAATTCTAGGCTCTGCTACTGAGATCCCCAAAGAAGAAATAATAATTACCCTTGGCCGTTGCCTCAGTCTAAGCAAGGATATCTGAGAAATGATATTGGCATTTTAGTACTGCTCAGTAGTTTATCATTTAAGTCCCTTGCTACAGCTATAACATTTCTTTCCCAAATCATCCCAATCCTTCATCTATCCAGTAGTCATGTTTAGAACAAAGCAAATGTTAGCAGAGGATGAGGCAGCCAGCATTTTAATTCAGCTTTAAACAGTGGCTGCTTTTCAGCTGATTTACAATAAGCTTTGAAGAAGAAAGAGCTATTACCTATGTTATTTCAACAGTGGGAGAAAAAAAACCCTACAATTTTACTTGTTATACATAGTGTATTAAATTATTCAGTAGGGAAAAAATATTTTGGTTCTCAACACATTTTGTTTAAAAACTCTGGTAGAAATTTTAACGTTTGAAATTATTCGAAATTATTGTCCCGTTTCCTAACTTGTGTCAATGGTTCTGATCTCATTCTTTTACCATCGGTTCAAGGCCTACCACCCTATCTGACGTTAACATATAGGTCAGATCGAGTCCCTGCTCTGCTCAACAACAACAAATAACTCCTCATGTCTGCAGAGGAAGAACCCACATTCTAACAATGCCCACAAGGTCTTAAAAAATCTGACCCCTCTTCCTGACTCTCTGACTTCATCTCCTTTGACCAGCGCCTGTCTCTCGGCTACATCTACACGAGCCGCACTGGTTCCTTAGACCTACATGGCGGACTCTGCTTGGGGGCCTTGGTTCTAGTTCTTCTGGATGCCTGCAGTGCTCCTCCCCTTGAACGTCCCAGAGCGTCCACACTCTCCCCTCCACCCGGTCTCTGTCGATGTCATTTCCCTGCGATCTTCCCTGGGCAATCCATTCGAAACTGAGACTTGTCGTTCCTGCTCCACCCTGGCACTTCTGGTTTCCCTTTCCAGTTCTTTTTTTTTTTTTTTCCTAGAGCATTGACCACCATCTAATGTGCTACAGAGATAACAAACATACATTAATTTATTTTATTTTATTTTATTTGTTGTTTGAATGTCTCACTGAAACGTTGGCTTCATGGATTTTGTTTTGTTTATTCCTAATGCATCTGCAACTCCTAGAACAATGATTGCCAGGCACCAATAAGCCTTTGACAAATATTGGGCAATGAATAAGTAAATAAATAAGCAAAAAATACCACTTATTGAATATTTACCACGTGGAGCACTTTTCTATGCACTTCACGTGTATTAACGTCACTTAATCTGATGAGCTAGGTCCTCATACACGTCTCATGTGGCAGCCGAGGAAGCAGAAGCACACAAAGGTTGCCTGACTGTTGCAGGATCTATGATAAAATTTTAACTTTCTTTGTTTAAAAACATTAACTAATTTTCTCATTGTGTCCTGGTCAAAGTATAATTTGTCTAGCCAGGAATTTGAGACTCTCTGTAATCTGGTCCCAATCATTCCTCCAGAAATTGGCATATTCTCTCCTTCCCAATTATACTGGGAAGTTCCCGGAGAAAGAAAAACAAAATGATGATGATAAGAGGAAAAATATCTAGTATAATGTCCTTGGAGCTCTTAATGTATATCAGCTACCATGCAATATTATATGTAGCATCTTATTTAACCCTCACTGCAACCATAGGAGGAGACCGAGGCTTGAAGAAGTTAAGTAATTTCTCCCAGTGCACACAGGTAGCCAAGACCCAAACCTGTAAGTTGACCTGCGGTTCTCTGACTCAAAATTCGCCTGTATGTTAGATAAGTTGGAGCGAACCCCTACATGGTGCCAGCTGCTCTATATTCCAAGAGCAAATGACCCTATGTGGGGTAAAGATGATGTTGCAACTTTAGCCTATCCTCTGTTTTCATGTTCGTGTTTGCTGTATAATAAATTTCCCCACATTTAACAGCTTGAAACAACAGCCATTTATTAAGTCTCTGTTCTGTGTGTAGAAATCTATCACAATATAGCTGGATTCAAGGTGTCAGCTGAGCTACTTTCCTTTCTGAAGGCTCTGGGAAAGAATCACTTGTGAACTCATTCAGGTCATGGAAAGGATTTTTGTGGATATGGGACTGAAGTCTCTATTTCCTTTCTGGTTGTCAGCTGGGGGTCACTTTCAGTGTCCAGAGGCCACCCATAGTCATGGCCATGTGACCATGTCCAAAGCCAGCAACCATGCTACAAATCTTTCTCATGATCTGGATCTGACTTTCTCTTTTTCTGACCTATGGATGTATATTCAAAAGTCTCACGGGACAAAGTGAAGTCAACTCATATCATCTCCTTATTGTAAGGTCAGCTGATTTTGGAGCTCAGTCTGGAGTTCAATCTGCAAAACTCCTTTTGCTTTATAACAAACCAGGAATATTCTATCATATTTCTAGACCAGGGGTTTGTACAGGGCACATCGACCAGGGCTGGGAATATTGCAGAACATCTTAGAATTCCGTCAATCACAACCTCTCTTTGCGTCTCTATTCCCTTCATTCTGCATCAAACATCTATCCATTCTCCTGATAAGTACTTTGTCTTTTTTTAGAAAAATACCAGTCAGGAGACCCAGGTGAATCTTGCCCATACCTGAAGAAGACTGACTATTGGCCTTGGACCTTCTATTCAATATTATTTTTTCAGGGCTCTACAGGTAGGCAGAGGGGAAGGCAAGAGCCAAACCAGGAAATTTCTCAGGCCATGTGAGTTGGTTTCCTATGACTAGCATAATGAATTAACACAAACTTAGTGACTTGAACCACCCAAAGGTTTTATCTTACATTTCTTTAGATCCGAAGCTTGATCTTTGCTAAATGCGAGGTATCTGCAGGACTGCATTCCTTTCCAAAATCATTATGGGAAAATCTGTCCCTTGCCTTTTCCAGCTTCTAGATGCTGTCAGTACTTCTGGGTTCATGGCCCCGTTTCCTCCACCTTCGAGGCCAAGCGTGTTGCATCTTTCTGACCCTTCTTCCATCATTGGTCTCTAACCATAGTCAGGAAAGGTTCTCCACTTTTCAGGACACATTTGCTTAGATCATGTACCGTGGAGTCATCTCGAGATCTGTATCTGTGATCACATCTCCAACGCCCCCTTCGCCATGCAACGTAATGTATTCACAGGGTCCAATGTTACGGTGTGAACATCTGTGGGAATGGGGCAGGGTGCGTGCCTCTGTGTGTGTGTGTGTGTGTGTGTGTGTGTGTGTGTGGTGTTGGTCTTACTACCACATCACATTAAGAAGTTTGCGGTTTCTTCTGAAGGCGACTAACATCATTGAAGGAGTCGTGGCACAAAGCGACTAAAGTGGATGTGCATTTTAGAAAGATTCTCGATTTCAGACTCATGATAGGGAAATGGTCTCTTTAACTAAGAATAAGTAACAATTTGCAGTGCTAACCGCATCCCTAGCACTATCTAAAGTATGTCTCAACCCTTATAATTTAGATAATATTATATTAGTACTAACCCTATTCTATAGATGATAAAATGTATGCACAAAAAGTTTAAATAACTTTGCCCAAGATTTTACAACTGGCAAGTGCCAGAGTCAGGATTCTGTCTGGCAGTCTGGCTTACAAAGCCGGTATTCTAACCACTGCACAGAACTGCCTGTCATTATGAAGAGAGTACCTTATCTCAGACTTTGAAAAAGAGAGGAAGCACGGCCAGTTATAATTGTCAAGGAATGCTTAATACATGCTGTGTAACATGCAAAGAGGCCTAAAGAAGGGGAAGGACTTGTAAAAGTAGAGAGGAATGGAGAAATATTTCCTCAAATACCTGAACTACATAGTCAAGTCTATAGCCTCCCTTTTCTATAAAATAAGATCCTTAGCCCCTGTCATTGCTCGTCTTTAAATGTTTGAAAGAGGGAATCAGGGTCACCACAGAACAATGTGTGCTGATGGGTTTAGTCTTTGCCTTTGATTGCTACTTTGCAAGTTTCACAAATAAGTAACCACCTGAGAGCCCGTCTCCCTCGCACTGAATTCCATTTTGATTTTTTCATCTTTCTTGATTCTAATCTCTTTGTGCGAAAATTGTATTTTTCCAAAGATGTTTTCAAAAGTGTTTTTTGTTCTGGTTTAATAGGCTCAGTTTTCAGTGTTTGGGCTGAAACTGAGGAGATGCTTTATGGAAAGTGAATGCATTTGAATGAAGTTTCCTGTGAAGAGAAATAGAGTATTGTTCCACTCTGAAGTTCCTAGGAGCCAGACTCTATTATTTTATTTCTAGGTTTCCTTCCATCTTCTTCTTTAAAACATTTCAAAATGACATCAAACATCCTTCCTTTTGCTATGAAATAGAGGGACCCCTTTCATCTGTAGGTAGGCTGATGGCACAAGGACCGTCAAGCAGGACAACTAAGGCTATTGTTCTTAAAAAGCATATTGACTTAAATAGAAAGAAAACCTTCCTTTCTGTCTACTCTGAAATACTTCCTCTATATCTATAATCCGTAAAATCGGAGACTTTAGGTCACAGAGATAGCCCATAATAAACCAGATAGTGAGATAACCCATGTGCATGTCCTCCAAAAAAGCGACGATCATGACAGAGAAAGAGAAACACTTATTGATACCTATTTTGTACTAAGAAAAATGCTGTGTAACTTTATGTACCTCGAGTCATTTTTTTTTTTAAATCCCTCTGAGCAAACTATTCTTATCTCCATTCTACTGATGAAGAAACTGGGATATCAAGAAGGTAGCAAATTATTTAAAATTCATGTGAGTGATGTGGGGTTTGAATTCAGACATTTCTTAAAGATATAGATCACATCATTTATCTCTTCGACTTAGTATCATTCAGAGACATGATTATTTGTGAAAGTATCTGTTTTTTATAAGATATATAAGAAAACCAGAAGTTGAATAAATGTGCAGAGAGAAAAACATTTATTGACATCAAGCATGCATTAAGTGTCTAATACATTCCTGAACCTACACTTTGAAGCATTAGTGACAATATGACATATGAGTTTGTTTCATCAAAATGTTTTTATTATAGGTTGAAAAACTAGCATTTTATATCTATGATAGAGTTAACAAATAAAAAAATTTTAACTGGTGCTCAATTTTATAGCCCAGACGATAATAACTTCTAGTATTTCTTCAGTACTTTTGAGTTTGCAGACATTTCCTGATGCATTATCTCACTGAGTTTCCCAGCCTTCCATGAGATGGGGGCATTGCTTGACCTCTTGTACCCTTATTAAACCAAGGCTCAGAAGCAGTTCAGCAGAATGAGTGAGATAACACAGTTAATAACTTGTGAAACCAGACCTAGAACACTGTTACTCAGCTACCAAGACATAATTCTTTAGGCCACATAGTCTGACATCCTAATCTATGAATAGAAGCAGAGAAGTCTTATAAATACAAAGGGAAGACAGTCTCTGTAGGACAGTCTAGGACAATCTGCTCACTCAGGAATTTTTCATCTTCTGGCTTTACAAAAAGATTTTATGCCTCTTTGCCATTTAGTAGTCTGATCTCTTGTGACTCCAACTTCAAAACTCACACTTTGACCCCTTCAGAATTGGTGTTCTTCAACAGCATTCAGGTTGGTTTACACCTCTCCATACCAATACCCTCTATGGCAGGGGTCCCCAAACTTTGGGCTGTGGACCAGTACCAGTCTGTGGCCTGTTAGGAACCAGGCCACACAGCAGGAGGTGAGCAGTGAGTGGGCAGGCGAGCTGGTGAAGCTTCATCTGTATCTGCAGCCACACCCCAGCACTAGCATCAGCTCCGCCTCAGATGATCAGGCATTAGATCCTCACGGGAGCACCGGTCCCTGGTGCCACAAAAGTTGAGTACCACTGCTCTGCAGAGTTAGAACTTTATGCTATGAAAATGGACCATCAGAATGTAAACCCCACTTGCCTAGGCCAGTTGTGTATCCCATGCCAGCAACACACGGGACCAAAAGCAGGTAACAAAGGCCGAAATCCCGAGGGGAGGGCTGCAGAAGAGGAGCTTGAAATGAAATTTGAAAAATGGATAAGAGTGGGTGAGATAAGACTGGGTGAGGCCTATGGGGAGGAAAGACAGCAACTCAAAAGGAACGAAGATCGATTGAGCACAGTGTGTACGGGGGAGAGTGAGTGGCAAAGAGCTGTTCATTAAATTCTGACGTTACCGCACGGCAAGCCCATTTTCAGATTTTTCTTCAGCTCTTGAATAATTTGTAAATATACACACATATGCGCACACATGCATGAGTTGCTGTTACTAAAGATTTTACAGAATTTTACTTTCTAGTTAAAAATCACAGGAGCACAAAGCATTTTGGAGTATTTTGTAATGATGTAATCACTCCCGATGCATAATTTTGTCACTTTGCTTTTATAATCAAAGTGCTGTGTGAATTTCAAAGCAAATACAGTCTTTGTTATGTGAGGAAGCCCTAAAGTCATGTCTTTAAAGTGAGGACAGATCCAGCAAACAGTTGCAGATCTGAAAGGCCTAATGTTTTGATGTATGACTTCCATTAGTAATGTCCTAAAAAAGTCATACCTAATTGATGCCACCCATTATCTGTTTGACACTTTATGATACGTAAAGATAAAGGGGGGAAAGGAAGAGACCTAGCCGCTGTTGACCACCTACTAAGTGAAAAGAACTAAGTATGTTGTTATCTTCCCACAACAGTTTTATATTATCAATATTATGTACATTTACAAGATGACATAAATGAGAAATAGGTTAAATCACTATGTCAAGGTCAGATGACCTTGTGGTCAATAACTACAATCAATAGAGTATTTTTCAGATTTGTGCTTTAAGTTCAAACCTGTTAGTTGCCAAAGTCCATGATCTTCAACACGTTCTCAATCGCATGATTATGGTGAGCCAATTATATATTACTTTCATTTCTGATGATGTATGGACAGGTTCAGAAAATGGGTAGAGCATGATGTTATTCAATCTATTCACTCATTCAATTGATGTATTCATGAACTAATTTAGAAGTGCTAATTTTTTAGTTTGTTTTGTTTTACGTTCAGAGATGAAATGTAATGTTATATCTAGCATATTGAAACTTGCCGCTTAAATATTATAAAATTAATTCCAGGAATTGTCTTTACAAAAAAATAGCAACAGTGAAAATACTTTATTCTTACTCTGTGCGTCAGAATAGGCTAACTTATTTAATGAAAAGTCCCACGTGTCAGTAGCTTATTGATGTGTCTAGACTCTGTCCAAGTTTATTGTTCTCTTACTTTATAGTCCAAATGTCAACAAAATCGGTGGGTGAATGGTTTTGCCTTATACAGTTTTTCAGAGACCCAGGCTCCTTCCTATATTATAATCCCACCATTTAGTACATACGGTCTAACAAGAAGAAACCACGTGTAAGGTGCATAAAAACCTCATCCCGGAAGTGGTATGGGTCATTTTGGTGACATTGCACTAGTCAGAACTAATCACATGGCCCCATCTTGATAAAAGGAGATGGGGAATGCATTCCTAGAAGGAACCTCTTCCCAATAATACTTCTAAATCATGAAAAAAATATGTAAATTTTTGGTGGTCTGCAATCCATCTCTTTTACTGTTGATCCTTCTGGTCACCAAGTATCCAAGTGCATCTTTGTTAGGTTTCTATTACTAGTTAACAAATCACAACCAACTTAGAGCTCTAAAATCACTATTGTAAGCTTTCCGTAGGTCAGGCGTTCAAGCATGGCCCAGATGGGTTCTTTACCCAGATTCTTGCAAGGCTGCGATCAAGACGAGAATTGGGGCTGAATTTTTCACCTGAGGCTCCACTGGGGAAAGGTCCACTTCCTAGTTCTCTCAGGGCATTAGTGGAATTCACTCTCTGTGGCTTTAGGATTTATAGCAGCCTTTTTCTTCAAAGCTAGCAATAGAGAAATCAAAAGAATGGGTGTGGGGAGAGAAAAAGAGAAGCTCTAGAACGGGCTTGATCACAAGACATGTGATCTAACACGACATAATCACAAGAGCACTGTCTCACAGCAGTGCCGTATAATGCCATGTCATGTTGGGAGTGGCACATCTTCACCTTCTCTCTGCTGACTGATAGTTGCTATTGGTTTATTGGTTAGAAGCAAATTACAGATTCTGCCCACACTCTTAGGAAAAGAGATTATTCAAGGGACTGAAGTCCAGAGGGTGGGAACCATAAAGGCCTCCAAAACTTATTTCTTTTAATCACAGAACACGTTTCGCTCTTCCCCAATGAGGAAATCCAAAAATCCCATTTAGTCACTATGTCCAGCTTAAAGTATAGGATTCCTGAGTTAATTATAGTTTCATCATCAGATCTGAACGTGACTACGCTGCATCCAGAAACCCATGGGTTAAAAATACAAGTTACCTGCTTCCATATATTAACACACACATCACAGAAGTACGTACAACCTTGAAGTCCAGAAGCGACCACAGCAAAATGTTTGCTTTAAAAGATAGAAGGCTGAAAGACCCGCAACAGCCACCAGTCAGCAGCAGTTTGAAAATCGTGACTGGTGAACCCTGAAACAGTCTGTCCTGGAAGCGGGAATCTTAGTTGGCAGCCACTGAGCTCCTTGGGCTGTGATGCTCTGTGCACCTGGCTCTGCCTGCTTCCTGTGCCAGTGGCCCAGCGACCCTCTGGCCACAGTCAAGGTGAGCCTGGACCGTCTTGATCCAAGGGTTTCTTTCAGTCTCAATGAGTCAAGAGCTTTATACTCAGAAATACATTTCCTTCAGTAACTTAGCAGGCGTCTGATCCGTTGTCTTCCATTTGGTTCTGCGTACCAAGAACTGCATCTGAACTCTCTCCATAAGCCTCTTTTTGAAACTTTTTATTCATCCTCTTTTTCGCCTGCATAACCCTGCCCCTCCACCTCTCCGTCTCTCTCTTAGTTTAACAGTAACTTTAAACTACTAGGATTGAGTGAGAAGTCTACACCCTTAATTTGATCTTTTTAGCAATGCTGGATTCTAATTGGCCTTTGTTGCCTAAAGGCTTTCTCAACTTTGTTTCCTGCTGTTTTAAGTCTAAGAACAGTTGATTTTTCTTCCAACTCAAGGTTTCAGGTTTCTAGACTATTCGTTTTCATTTACGCTTGCAAACCAGTTGATACTTCCCTGAGTTAATTTCTCTCTTTTATACCTTGGCACAATCAATATCACCTGCACACATCGCTAGTATTCTGTTTTACCACTTTCCCCCCATACTACAGGTTTATCTGTCACAGTGTAATATGTTCATCATCTTTCCGGCCCATAACATTCATTTTCTTTCCACCCACTAAGCCACAGCCTCACAGAGATATATTTTCTTAGGCAACTCCCTATTTCTGGCACCATATATTCAATCAGTCAGAGTCCGATCGGGAAAATACAAAGCAGTCTAGGAATTTTGAACCAAATATTATTAATATAAAGATTTAGAGGCTTATAAAACCATTGAAGTAGTTGGAGGTGTTGAGGGTAAGAGCTTTTTAATATTCATTTATGTATCACTTGACAAGACTTAATCTTCTTCCGGACAGTGTTAGTGGCGTTAGTGAACGGAGTAAACAGAATTGCCTGGCACTTAAGTATTTATTGAATTAGTCACAGAGCCACTATTCCATCTCAGAGTCTCGGAGATGAACTTAAAGGTCAAGCTATCTGCCAGTTGGCCTGAAGAATTCCATCCGAGGAATATCTGATACGAAAAGAATGATGATGAAGTAAAGACAAAGCAATTTCGTATGTGATTATTTTACTGCCCATGGTGCGCACTCTATAAGAACATGTTTGCATTGATGTATTTTTGCCAAGGATGATAAAATCGCCCATGACCTCTTCTTAAACTTCTTTATGCCTAATGGGCCAGGGGGAATTTTTCAGTCTTTGTGGCCTACTAGGGTTCCTCAGCTAAACAGAAAAAATAAAGAATCTCCTGAGGCGGATAGAAGCTTTGAGAGCCTATACTGGCTGAGATCACCATTCAGATAACTTCATAGGGAAGAAAACCACTTTTATGTTCTTTTATATTAGCGAAACGTGATTTTGAGTCAGGGTTTGAATGACTCTGCCACTTAGGAGCTATGAGTTCTTGAGTAAGCTGTGTAAATTTTTGAGCGAGTTTTCCTCATCATCAAAGGTGGGATTATTAAAATGAGTGTTCAGTAAAAGTAGACGTTTTACATTATTGAAGGATGAAAGAAAGGTAAGAAAGAAGGAGAGAAAAACAAAATAAAAAGAAAGGAGAAAACAGAAAAAATAAAGAAAAATAAGGAAACATCATTTGAGAACAAGAGATCATAAATGTAAAACAAATAGTTGTTTCTAACAAGTGGACCAGGGATTCTCCTCAGTGCCACCGACTTGCTGACATGTTCTGGTATTGTTTGTGTAAGTTGTTGGCTTCTTCAACATTACATTTCTTCCACTCACTTCGACACCGAACAGCTGCCATCTATGGGCTGTGCCCTCCACTAGGCATTAGGAGACAGGTGTTGAGGGGCTGGAGTTGGGACCTGAGGCAGGTGTTGTTACAGGCAGCTCCGAGAATTTCAACTCCAGGAATTTCTCTGGGGTAATCAAAGAATGATACCTGTATGTCGACTGTAGACTTGGGGGGAAAAGTTATAACAGGAATGGTGTGCTGAAGGGTTATTTTTTCCTCATCACCCAAGTGTTCAATCTTAACAACATTGCCAGCCTGTGGAAGCCACCGTCAAAAGGTGCACTGTTCAATAGCGTGGTAAAAACATATTGCTTTAACAGTAAGCTGCCGAAATTTTTCAATATCTGAATACAACATACTGTAAACTTTGTCAATCACAAAATTAAACAAATAAAAAGATAGACTGCTTTTATATTCACTTCAAAAGTCAGACCTCAACAGTTTTGAAAGGGCTGACAAAGGATTTCTCAATAGCTTCAAGGTATGTGTCAAATTATAATAAAAATGTTTATTTTAATAAAACTCCCCATGGCTCCTCATAAAAAATATTCAGGAAAGTTTATTAGCAGTACCAAGTTATTTCATTTCCAAAGCCATTGTTTTGGAAAATGCTTAAATGATTCATGGACCGTTAAAAAGCATTTTCTATTTGGAGAAAAAGATGAGATGTAATGAGCAGTCTTGTTTTGAACACATCTAGTTACAAAGAGTTTTTCTATTCACTACTTAAATTTTCAGATATTTTACTTAAATATTGCCTGTAAAATGGGAAAGTGAAGTTGGGAATATTGAATGTGACAATAAATGCATGGAAAACACCTGCCACACTGTCCATGGTTGATAAACAGTTTTTACCGTTGCTCTGAGTCCCACATTCTAGTGCCCATTCTGCTGCTTCTATCACTAAACCACATCCATGAAGACTCATTTAAAAAGAGATCAATAAAATGGGCACTGTCCCTCCTCAGTGGGACACTCTTCGTTTGTGTCTGATCTCATTTTCTGTCACAGAAAGCTCATTTCTTTGCTCATCTTGAACCGGCAATGGAGACAAACAACCCCAATCCCCATGGTCCAGAATAATTTGGTTCAAAAAAGAAATCAAGAAAAGTCACGCTGGGTCGTACGTGAGACTAGCTTTCTCTACTGGACCATAAGAAAAACATCGGGAGTAAAATTGAGAACGATGTATAAAAAAATAAGAGAGAGCTTATCTCTGTAAGATGTAAGTCTCGGGTTGCTCTGTCTGACTCCTGGTATCTAATTGTGTTGGTGAACATCAAACCCACTCAGACTTAGAGTCCGCTATGAGCATCAATTTTTCATTATCTTGATTGCATACGTGGCTGCCATTCATTACACACTAGAGATAATTTTCTCAAATAAGATACCAACAAATTTTATTAGAAGATACAAATTCAAAAAAATGCAAGTGGCTATTTGATGAGAAATCCAAGCTCTGCCCTGTTTGGTGGGCCTTCTTTCTATCAGTTTATAAATAGTCTGTTTTTCTCCTTCTTCCTCCTTTTCTTCATTAACAGACTTTTCAGAAAATCGGTTTAAACTTATGGCCTCAGCTTCCCACGTTTCTTAACTTCCGTGTGAGGCTCCTTTTCCGTTCATTGTATAGAAACTTAGGTTTCTTAAGTTTTACTAATTGCCTAAACCAGTTATTTCCTAGTTTGACCGGCTCCTTCTGAAACTCTGTCTTTGCCACTCACGATAGTGTTCTTTTCTGGTTCTCTTCATACATTTTAAATTATTTCGTGTCAGTCTTCGCCAAATTTACTTCTTCCTTTCTTTCTTTGTCCTCACCCATAGTATGCTTCCGCATTCATTTGTCTACACTCTTGAATTTCAAGATCTCTGTCTTCATCTCCCTCGCCCTCTCCTCTCCTTTGGCCATCTCATCTACTATCAGTGTTTTCATTATTACTTTTATATAGACAAAGCCAGAATCTACAACTTTAAAACTTCCTCCTTACAATACATCTTTGTTTCCAACCAATTCTCATTATCTTTGTCTGAATAACTCAGCAGTAACTAACACACAATTCTTCATTTCTTACCTGGTTCTTTTACCTCCAAAGGGGCATTATTTAAAAGCCCTTTAAGAAATTCTTGTCTATGGCCATGTCGCCCTGAACAAGCCTGATTCCATCTGATCTTAGAAGCTAAGCAGGGTCAGGCCTGGTTAGTACTTGGATGGGAGACCACCTAGGAAGACCAGGTTCTGTAGGCATAAAAAATAAAAAATAAATTAAAAAAAGAGGGGTGGGGGATTTTAAGCTGACAAGTTCCTTGCAATTTGTGAGGTCAACTAAGGGTCGCCTCACCAAAAATATAAAATAAAATAAAATAAATTTTCAGCAGTTGTGTTAAGTCCATCTTGATTAGGAGTGGTGGAGGGTGCTTTTCAAATTCTATAATTCTCTTTTCTCGGGGAAAATCTTGGCCCTTTTTTGCTTTTCTTTATTGTTGGTGTAGGTACCAGAGTTTCTAAATGAGCAAGCTTTGCTCTTGAAGTGTTTTATATCGCTTAAAACAATTATCGACACTGTTCTTTTCCAGCATTTAATTATGGCCAAATGTTTGGGACACAGTGTCAGAAAAATTGCCAAAATGAGCCATATTTTATTTCTGCTTTTCTCTCTCACTAAAGCAGGTAGCCTTGAGCTGCATATGGCCATTTTCATAATCAAGGAAATGGAAAAAATATATTTTCTGCAACTATGAAACACATTTGAATTCATGGAGTTATTTTCAATAATCTGAAAATAAATAGACCAGACAGGGGCAAATTCTCCTAAATCGTTCATTCTTTCACTGTATGTTTTGAGCGCCTGCTAATTCCAGTTATTATTCTAGACTTTTGGATTGAATCTGTGAGCAAAATAAGTATGGTATCAAAAAAATGTGTGCGATGGCTGTATGAGGGACTTTATAGTCTAGTGGGTGATGTAGATAAATACACTGGCAGTGTAATAAGGATTCAGCGTTAGGGTTCCACACGAATGTCTTCAGAGCACTAGTCCCTGTGACTAATCCTGTGTTGGCTTTTTTTTCTTTTGCTAAAATATCAGTAGAGAGAGCCATATCTCTGCTATGGAAAATAATGCAATGAAGAGTAACGAGAAACATTCTAAAAGGTTAATGGTGGTCATCTCTGTGTGGTAAAATTATGAGAAAATTTAATTGCTTTTTCTTCTCTTTTTGAATGTTTTACAAAATGTTCAAACTCAGAGCCAGAGAAAAAGCATACGTGTAAAGATTTGTTTATCTCATGTTTTGAAAATTAAAGAATATTAAATAGTAGAAAATTTAGAGCTGTCATTTTCCATTCACTCACTCCCTCTGACGGCTTTTCCATGCGCTGAGGTGAACAGGTATTACTTAAAAAAGAGGAAAACTTTTATTTCTTATAGCTTAAAGAAGAAACTATGAGATGAAAAATATCAACATTTTGTTTGTACATTTTAATCTTTTTTCAATTTTAAATACATACGTGTATATCTAATTTTTATACTTTTCATGCTTTTCCATAAAGATTTTCCAACATTTACTACACACATTGTTTTCTTTAAAGTGTTTTCATACAATTTCTCTGTATGGATGTGCCCTTATTTCCTTTACCATTTCTCTAAGCATGTAGCTGTGATAGCATCTTCACCATTACGAATAGCAACGCCGTGAGCCGTTTGTACTTCAGTCCTTGTCTAGAGCTCAGAGTTTTTCTTTATGTTGGAGTCCGAGACCTAGGAATACTGGATCAAACAACGTAAACTGTTAACCCTCCTGAGATAACTGTCTCCGAATGTTTTACACCTTCACAGGCTTTGGGTCTGCGAGCGGGCTCTGCCGCAGATGTAAAATAACGACCTCTCTGAACCTCGGTTTCTTTACCCAGAACGAAGGATTAGTGCTACCTCGTTGTCCGGAGCAAAGATCAAATGAGAGGACGTGGCCACGGGCGTTCTCACGGCGCTCGGCACAGAGCAGAGGATCGCGGTTCTGTTTTCTCTCCCTCTCGCCTGGGAGATGGCTACCTCCCCTGCAATCTCACTTTTCCACCCCGAGTTTCTTTCTGCAAATCACTGCACATCCAGCAATCAGCATGCCCCTCGAGCTCTGCTTTCTGCAGCTCTGCTTTCCTTTTCACATTTTTTTATTTTTTTGTATTCCCAGCTACATTGCCTGCGTCCCATCTATATTACGAGGAGCTTATCTTATTTCTCCACTCTATAAATAACAGACTGTTGATAAGAATAATAATGGAAAGTCAGATGGCGGCAGAGCAGCATCGGGGAGGGTGTGGGGAATAAGAGTAACATTGGACGAACGTCAACGGGGAAGAAAGGAGGCACAGCGGATAAATAATTCTAAACTCGGAGGTGATGAAAGCCATCCAGCAATAAATACGCGAGGAAAAAAAAAATAATAAAAAAGGTCAACGTGAACACAGAGGAATGAAAAGAAATCAAGGAATAGCGAGAAAGCCCAAACGGGCTACGAAAAGGCAGGACTTGAACTGAGAGGAGAAAAAAAAACGGGCAAGGGCATGGATTGGAGGATGAAAGGTAGAGTGAGAAGGACTGAGGCAAGGCGGGGTCCGTCGCGAGTGCCTCTCAGGCACCCAAGGAAGACCAGGCGTGCGAGAGTGTTAGTGGCGCCGGCGGCGAGTGGCGTTGATAAGCTATTGATATCCGAGTCCAGGGGGAAACCAGATCGGACTTTAATCGCTTGCAGATGGACGCAAAGGCCAAGAGCACATATTGAAAATCAATGTTTTAGAAAACCATCAATGTGTGTAAAGCTGGTGACTGAGTCTAGCACCTGGTCCGATGGGCTGAACAGCAAACAAATTCTTAAAAATAGAATTTCATGAGTGAGTCCAGCTTTGAGGTGTGTCCAGCTACAAGGAAGGCGGTGGCCCCGAGCTGTCCCATGACTGGCAATTCTAAGTCTTCATGGTTGACTTCCTGTTCTCTTCCGTAGGTGGAGACCTTTAACAGAGTGTCGCGAGGTCCCCGTGCCTCCGAAGGCGGCCGCTGGACGGGTCTTCCTGAAACAGCGTGGAGGAACGCCCCCTCCTCCACAGCCACCAGTGGCCTGCTGCCACCTGCAGAGGAGAGACCGAGTTCTGGTTCTGGCCCAAGCTGTCCACCACGCTGTGTCCACCGGCCCTTCTAACCGGACGCTCCATTTCCCAGGTAAGGTGCCTTCGACTCTGGCGTCTGCATCCTTCCGCTTGTGTGCTGCTCTCTGTTGCTTGATGCGCTGAGAAGCAGGGCCCAAAGGTCAAGCCGCAGGCTTCACAAGCCCAACACTGTAGGGTAAAGATGCTTCATGAGGCTCACTTCATGTGAACGACCCTGTAAGGGCCACGGCCATGGCCACGGTGCTCACAGGAAGAGCGAGTACATGTTACCCTCGCAGCAACTCCGAGAGCTAGAAACCGGTTTCCTCATTTTACAGATGATGCAGGAATTATTCTCCTTACTTCGCCACAGGGGAGCTAAGTAATGGGCCAAGGATGTGTGGTAAATTCTCCAGCCTGACTTTGTCACCATCTTGCAAAGCCTATCCTTTTTCTGGTCCCCAAACAATTTGTTCTTGCATTGTTTTATGCTGGACCGAAGTGTTGGCTATTTATGCATCCGTTATCCTGGGATTGTGACCATCTGGGTATGGGTTCTTTCCCGTCGTGTTTTTAAGTTCGATATTATCATGCTCCATTTGGAATATTAAACTCCATTTTGTAATGTCCCATGCAATTCGCCCCCAAGAGGTCTTGTGCACATGTCCTCACTGCAAAGGAGAAGAACTCTCTGTTAGTGTTCCCTTTGGACTTTGGAGTCAGACAGACCTTAATTTCCATCTCAACTGTGCCAATTTCTAGGCTGTGTATACTGGAGCAAGTCATGGAAATTATCTGTCTCAGCTTCCTTACTTCAGAAAAGAGAATGACGGTATTTCCCTGTCTATCCCGGGTTTGTTGGGAGCATCAGATCAGATAGTGAACGGGAAGGTGAAGGTGATTCGTAAGGTAAAGTGCTACCCAGATGTGTAGGAAGATTCTGACATCATATCGCCTTTGTCATTTCTGTGCCTCTTACTCCAAAACCGTTCGTAATCTTTGGTTGGCCCTCGGAGGCATTTAGCTATTACCAAAGTACCATCAGGTCTTGTAATAATCTTTTTAGGATGTCAAAATCATTTCTGAAATGTTTTAATCCTTGGCTGAATTAAAGCCCAGGGATTTCCTCATCTGACCTAAAGGTCAAATCATTATGCTGGGACTTGTGTGACTTTGTACTTTTCTTCACCTTAAGTATTTCTATCTCTATAAATTTATGAAAAAGAAGAATACCAATAATGAAAAGACAAAACAATGCCACACAAAGTGATTCGTTTCTGGATCCAATATAGTGATTCTGTAATACAAAAGTAATACATTTTCACTGATTCATTGCTTTGCCAATTAAAAAGTAATTTAGTCAAGTTTCATTATAGCCTCTCTATTGTGAAGAAGCCAGAGGGAAAGTTTGAATTTTTTAAAAGCTGACCTTGCTGTATTTTTCTAAGAAAGTTGGAAAACACCAGACTTTTCTTTTAAAACTTTTAAAAGAATCTCCAGGCCTCACTCAGTCCCTCTCTCTCTCTCTCTCTCATTCTCTCTCTCTCTAGAAGATTATCAGGAAGGTTATTGGGATAAGTTATCAGGAAGCGAAATAAAAAATAAATCTATAATCAACTGCTGATAGCAATGGTGTTCATTTTCCAGTCCTTTACATTTTTTATTTGTTCAGATGAATAAACTCAGGCTCCCAGAGGTAAAACGACATGCCGAAGGGTCCAGAATTAAACGCCCCCAAACCTGAGCGAATACTCCAGATATCAGCCACACGATCCTTTTAGACACAGTACCTCCCAGCCTCCTGGCAGTAGTTTGAGATAAGACCAGTGAGTCCCTTTTAGGAAGTGAAGCCACTGAAGCTTTAAGAATTAGGCGCTTCCCCTTTGTCACTCAGGCAGTGAGGGGCAAAGCCAGGGAGTGAACCAGGGCTTTCTGCCTCCAAAGCCTTGCAAGTCCCATGGGGCCACCTGCGGGTCCTTCTTGGGAATCAGGATAAAGTCCAAAGACTTCACGAGTAGAGTTGGCCTTTCTGGATGAGAGCAAGTCCATGAGGCCTCAGAGCCCAGGACTTTGGGGAGGGCCTCTGGTGATGGAGCCATGCACAGCGAGTCCGGGGCAGCCTGTCCTGAAGGCCTTTAAGCCAAATGCTTTTGAACATAGTTCACGCATGGACACTACAGACCTTAGAAGAGCCAGTGTCCGTCACCTCTGGGAGGTTCTGTGCATGAGTTCTATCTGCCAAATGAAAGACCCTGTCCTCTTGGGGAAAGCTGGGAATTTAGCCTCAGGGGAACACAGAAGCCACAAGGTGCAGAGGGCCGTCTGGTTTGTTGCAGAGGGGACACTAATTACAGGGCCTGTCCCTTAGCTAGATGTTCCTTCCATAGCCTCAGTTAACCTCGTTCTGTTCTCTCTGGCCAGTTGGCTGTGCTTTATTCAAAAAATGAACTCACTTCCCCAGGCAAAGCACCTGCATGGAGTGTGGGCTGTGGCTGCAGAGTCAGTGGCCTCCCCTCTGACTATTGGTCTGAGGGGTTTGGGACCTCACGTCTGTCTCATGCGCTAGTGAAGTTACAAAGAGCCCTGGTTAGGGAGGAATCGGGGGCCCAGTGTTCACTCCTGGCACACAGCTGTAAGCCTCGCTTAACTGCTTTCTTGGGTTCTGAAAGGGACCCTAGCAGCGACGTACAAACATTACTTTCATGTGTTCTGAACTCTGAAAACCGAGGCCTGCGAGCCTTTCAGTAGCTGACCCGATTACCACATCGTGCAATATGATAGAGACCTCATTTCTGCCTTCCTCTCAGCCTGTCCCTGACTCTGTCTCTGCCTCCCTCTCCCTCCCTCTCTGTCTCTCTCTGTCTCTCTCTGTCTCTCTCTCTCCCTCCCTCTCTGTCTCTCTCTGTCTCTCTCTGTCTCTCTCTCTCTCTCTCTCTCTGTCTCTCTCTCTCTCTCTGTCTCTTGAATTCTCTTTTAAACTCCAAATGTGTGTTGGGCTTAGACTGCTCAAGAACAAACTAGTTGTTTAATTTATATCAATAATGTCTTCACATTGTTCTATAAAAATATGCACATACTGTGTTAGGTTAATTTCTAGACACTTTATAGTTTGTGCTGCTATTGAGAATGGTATTGTTTTTCTAATTGTTTATTTTGACATATGGGGACATTGTTTGTGGTAACACTGCTAAACTTTCTAGTTGTATTTGGTAGATGATCTATAAGTTCTTTTAGTTTTCTATGTCCATAATCAAATACTATAATTTCTTAATATTAAGACCAATTCCTCACTTCCCTGGGTGCATATTTGGTATCTTCATAAATCTTTTAATTCTGGGGAGACTCAGAGTCATCTGATATGGTTGACATGGATCTCATAGTAAATTGTCAAAATGAGCTAATGCATCTCAGGTACTTGATTCACTGTGGCTCCTTGCTTGGGCTAGAACTTAGCCATGTGGCCACAGCTGGCTCTAGAGAAGGCCAGGAACGTAGCTTAGCTGTGGAAAACCTGCTGGGTAAGTTTCTCTACACCTCTCACTAAGGAATTCACATTTTAAAAAAATGCCTATCAGACTTCCCACATGTTGCTAGATGCTTCCATATATACCCAATCCTTAAATGCCTTTGTGACCTTTCCAAATAGGTATCATAAACCCCATTTTATAGACAAGGAAATTAAGGCTTAGAAACGTTAAGAAACTGACTCCTTGGCCACACACAATCTCCAGGAGTCGTAAAATTATTCTCCATTAACTGGAACTTCTGACGTTTAAAGCTATTGGGTACAAAGGCTACAGCAGGTTCATGTTTATTCTGGAAAGTACTATTTGTCAACTTATAATCTATTTTACCTTCCCTGAAGATCAACCCTCACAGCTGGGTAATAACATCTTTCCCTAAAGCTAAAGTGACAGCCTCATTCGAGATGGGTTGACACATTTCTAATTCTGACAGAGGGTCCCACCTCCTTCCCTCTGCTGTCTTCTCATTCTTTCTGTATAAAATGGAAGGAAAATAAATAAATCTCTGGGCGATGATCATGCTGTAATTTAATGTATTTCCGAGGCTTCCTAGTCCATGGAAATACAGAGAAACCTCAACTGGCATCATTTTTTAAGCATGTTCTGAAAGTCATGACATCATGGCAAAGGAACATGAACAAAGCGGAGCTTTACTGTAATAATAGTGTCGCTAGCTGGGAGGAGGAAAGGCCCCGTGTCCGTGGGCCCAGGGCTGCTAGGGGACACCCCCAGCAAGCTAACGGCTAAGAGATCCATCAGGACCACACGGCTCGCACGTTATAATCTTTCATTTCTTTGATTTGCTTGTCATCCTATGAGACTCCTATGAGAACACTCTAGAATTTGAGTGGCCTGACCTTCTCGACTCAAGTGAACTTCAGCTCCAGCTTCCTTTCAGAGAACCACTCCCGTGATTGCACTTAGAGCTCTGTCGAGGCCCGCCACCGCCCTGCTCAGAGCCCTGCACTCCAGGTCGAAACCTCTGCTCGGTCTCCCCGCCTTGTGACTCTCCGCCTCCCTGACACCTGCCACTTCTGTTCCTTGACGCAAACAGCCCGGTAGACGTTTTCTCCCTCCCTCTGTTCAGATTCGCTAATCCTAGGGAATTCTCTGACCAGCCGGCCCTGGCTCTTGGCCATCTCAATGGCTCCTCTTTTAAAGTGAGTCCCTCAAGTCCAGGCTCTACTCAAAGAGAGAGGAAGTAAGTTCCACTTATAGAAAAACGGAGTATTAAAGAATTTGTGGGCATACCATGAAACCGCTAGAGGTATCTTGTGGTTTTTGTTTGCATTCCTCCAACTAATTAAGTCGGATGTCTTTTCATGTGTTGACGGGCCATTTGGATGAACTCTTTGTAAAGTACCTATTAAAGTCTTTTTCTCAATTTAAATACACACACATACATGCATACATAACACATTAATTGCTCCTTTTTTTTTTTAACAACCTCAACTCCGAGGCGCTCTTTCCTTTTGCCACATCTGCCCAGAGGCCCGCATTTTTCTCACGATATGTCTTCTTCCTCTTAAAATTTGGTGATTGAAAGAAACACCGAGAGCATCAGAGGGCAAGATGGAGAGACGGCCACAGTGATCATGCCGCCATGTGGACCTGTGCTCCCTGCAGCTAGGTCTCGGCCTCGCCCATCGGTCATGGTACCTGCTTAGGCTCTGCCTCCGCATCTCTTTTAGCCTGTGATACCGGAGGCCGTTGGCCGTTCTTCTTGAAGAGTCTTTTATTCACGTTCATCAAGTTCAACTCTGCGTTCCGTTAACTTGGGCCTTGCTTTCTACCTGTGAAACTTTTACTACCTGGAGCCAAACGTGGTTCTGTGACCTCGCTAAGCTGTTCAAACTCACTGCAACTCAGTATTCTAACCCATAAGGCGGAGGCGGGATTCTGTCTACTGCACTCTGTCGTTGTGATAATTCATTATGACTATGTCTATTTAGTGACACTGTAACAGTTAGTAACTGTCACATAATAGGCTTCCACCCATATGAATTCACGGATGATTTTCCTTGTCTGGGGCCGTAGTCTCTGATGCGTGTGGGGAGGATGTTTTCCTGCTCTCTGCGGCCACCCTGGCACCAGGGATGTCCTCGGTTCACCCCGGCTGGCAGCTTACTGCTTGCAAATTTGAGACGCTTGCAGACTTACTGCAAGGAGGGATCAAGGGACGGCGTGGGCGGCGGGGACTGCGGGGAGGGCACCCGCGGTGGGATTACGCACTAGGGGCCGCGTAGGCAGGGAGCGCAGACAGCGATGCCCGGCAAGGCCAGCGGGGTCGGTCCCTGCTCCTGCTCGCGAGTGTAGTGGGCGTGCTCAGTTTCGGGAAGAAGGGGGTTCTCGGGGTGGCCGGAGCCATGACTGAGGGGTTGGAGAGGACATCATTTAGGGTCGGGGAGGCCCTGGAGAGAGCAGTGACAGGGAGTGGAACATTTATAAAAGGCAGGGAAAATAGCTTGCTGTGCTCTCACCGTTTGAAGATGAAGCCTTGTCCAAGCCTTCGAACGGTGCAGCCGGGAGGCAGCCTGGTGTGAGCCAAATCGCAGGTCCCTCGTCTCCCTTGAAAGGCTCGGGAGGTGTAAACAAGTGAGCCAAGTGTGACTTCAATTCTTGTAACCAGCACTGTGTACTTCTCCTGTTTGCCAGGCAGTGCATGCTCAGAGAGAATTCAGAATTATAACAGTGGGGGGAAAAAAAAAAAGGTTATCTTTGCTAACCCATATAGCACTGCTGTTAACATTTTGGTGTTTTTATTTAGGTTCATTTACTATGTATGATCAGTAGACACCAAATTCATGAATAATGGTTCCTGGGGCTTTCAATTAGATTTCTGCCGAAAGTCACATATTTCGCAGAATTCTTCTCACAATAAATTTCACCACCTGTTAAGTTTTATTGGATTTTTTTGTGTCTCACTGGATAATAACTTTTTTTAAAGAAGTAAAGTCATTACTTTTCAAAAGTTGCCGCCTTGCACAATCGGTCGACAATGGCAAACCTTTGTGATGTAGAATAGAAATGTAAGCTTTGTAAAAATTCTAAGTCATTTTTCAACCACATTGCATTTTAATATGTAATATGATCTTGGGGTTCACATACCTACAAATATCTACCACTGCATCTACATATTTGTAAACATACACACAGCTATGCACGCATAATTAGAATTGGTAGTATATATGCAGTTTTGTATCATTTTTCACCTTTGTCAACACAGTAGAACACTTTTGCCGATAAAATTATTCAAAAGCTAAAGGTTTAAAAACTATATAATGGTCATTTATACAAACTTTAATTGGAGGGATTTTAATTGTTTCAGATTTAGGCCATTGTAAATAGTGTTAGAATGTACATTGTTTTGAATAAATATTTATTACATCTAAATTTTCTTTAGAGTAGATTCAGAGTAATGAAATTAATGGCTCAAAAAGTAAAGCTATTAAAAATTCAGATTAGATAGATAGACAGACAGACAATAGGTAGGTAGGTAGATAGACAGACAGATACATACATACATACATACATACATACATACATACATACGTACATACACACACAGACAGATAATCTTGATAGGTATTAAAAGTCAAATTACTTTCCAGACCTATCACACCACTATCCTTCCCCATCCCTGCAAGCCCACTGTGGACATTTTCTTGGTGCATTCTCAGTCAACATCACTTTGGGACAATAGACTTTTAAAACAGCTATGACAGTTTGACGGGGAAATAGTTTTCTATTGCTTCTTCACTTTTCATGTGTGTTACACTAGTGAACGTGGGTATCGTCCGTATTGTACGAGCTATTTGTTTCCTCCTTCTGTAATGTTCTGTTTGAACTCTCTGGCTGTTGATCTTCCTGAAGTTAAGTGCTTTTCTAATTGATTTGTATGAGCGATGTGGACACTAACAATATTTTCCTTTTGCACTTTTACAGCAAACGCTTTGTGAGGTTGCTTCATTTTAATTTCGTATGGGGTATCTTGGATAATGAAAATAAGCATTTATTCAAATCCTTTCTAAGTCTCCTTTGAGATTTCCCCCGGGGGTTCTTAAGTCTCTTCCACGCCCAGATCACTTAACTTCCTTCCTGTAGGTACCAACATTTGCATGCTGCATTTGGGCATGTGGGGATGAGCCGAGGAGCTAAGGCGGGAGAGGCTGAGGAGGTAGGCAGGAGGACGTAGTGAACAATATGAACGAAGTGCGGATGGCTAAGGCCCTTTCATTCCTTCGAGGTTTGTGTTTATTTTTGTTCGACTTGTTTTAAGTAACAATCATGGCTTTAAACTAATTCCTCGTCATTTCATTCTTGGACTAGCGCAGTCGCTTCCCACTTTTTTCCCCCTCGCCTCTATTTTTTCCCCAACTCCAGCCCCTCCTGCACATCAAAGCCAAGGTAATCTTTCTAAAATTAAAAAAAATCCAATCTGTTCACTTTTCAGTTAAAACCCTTCCGCGTCGGCTTCGATGGGCGTGCACCCCCCTGGCACGTCATCTTGGAGCCCAGCGTCTGGTGTCTGCCCCCCACACCCGGCTCTGCTCCTGCCTCTCTTCCTCTCATACTTTACACTCTTGTGTTCTGGTGCCATTATAGACTTGACGTCTTTGCTCACGCTGTTCCCTCTACTTGAAATCCTTTTCTCTATTCTCTTACAGTCAAGCCACGCGGCATCTGCCCCAGAAAGCAACTCCTTGAACCCACACTCTGCTGCGTGTAACCTCTTCTTTCTGTTTGCAGCACCCTAGGCAAAACTGTGTCCTAAAGCACTAAAATTTGACGACGCGCATATATCTGCCATGAGACCATAAATATCTCAAGAGCAGGGACTATTTTTTGTTTTCATTGTATTGTATTCCCAGTGCTTAACACAGCCCCAGTATACCTTCAGTGCCTAATGTTATGTGACTCTCAAAAATCGCCATCCATTTAATGCCTATCAGAAGCCATCGGAAGCCATGCAAATGCCCAGAAAAGCCACCTTCTCATTGAACTCCAATCTGTTGCCACATCTTCTTTTGTGAAATGATAATGTACGTCCCTGTCATACCTGCCATCTGGACAAAAGTGAAGCTGAAGCAGGAAGAATGTAAATGATTTTGTAAACTGCGAGGAATTTTGTATGTACGTGTGCATAGATGTGTGCATAATTATTATTACTGTTATAATTATTATTGCAGAAATATGACATTAAATTACAGAATCACAAAACGTTCAAATGTGAAATGTTAGACCTTGACGACATGTCGAAAACTGGTTTGCAAACTGGGTTCCCAGGTGCCTTCAGGTTCCTTAGAGATGCTGCAGGGGCCGTTTCTGAAACGGGTTGGAAAGCGGGGGCAGGTCCCGCGGGGTTTCTAGGCCCCATTTCAGCATCTCTCAGGACATACTAGTATTAAGTAGTTCATATGTTGGAGTTCTTATATGGTTTTTGCCTAAATAGATATTTGAAAACTGCCAACCGTCTTAACGCAGTACATCACAAATAGGCAAGCGGAAGCCCAGAGAGGTCAGCGAACTCAGCCGAGGCCACACGGCTCGTCGGTGCCGCACCCACGCCGGCGTTCTTCCCGCCCCCCAATGCCATCTTAGACACCGCCTCCTGCCCAGCCCCGGGACACTTTCCGTGCTCACCCTTACCCAGGGAATGGAGTCGCTGCCCGGCGCCTCACCACTCACGTCTTCCAGCGGCGAGGCTTCTGTTCAGCACCATGTCCCGTCTCTTCTTTCATCTTTGAGAACAATGCTGAGCGCCTTCCTGATGCTTGTCATTCCATCCTCCACACTGGCAGAGACTCTCGATCTCTCGCAGAGATTCCAGGCACGCGCCCTCTCGGCCGCCGGGCTGCACAGTGCACTCCCTAACCAGAGCTTTCCTGGTAGCAGTCTCTTCCAGTTTGGTGGTGTGTTGATCAGCACGTTTTCATCAATTGTTCAATAATAGCTTGAATTTAAAAGATGATCACATCGCCCTTGAATCGCTGGGCATGGGTCTCCCGGCTGCACAGGAAATCAGAGCGATGAATCCGCACCCTGGCTGTGCGTCACCGATGTGCCACACCTCTCGCAGGTGTCACGGCCGTGAAGGGTACTTGACACTGTCACTGCCCACCAGGAACTCACATCCTAGTAGGAGCAAGACACGCGTGTAACACAAGTAATTCAAGGCACAACAAGTAGAAATGCACAAAGCAATAGCATGAGTCATTCCCTCTGGGCATCGTGAAGAAAGTTTGGCAGTGAAGATGAAGACCGAGCAGATTTTTAAACATTAATATTTATTTTAGGGAGCACAGGGTAGAAAGGCATTTCCCATACAGGAAATGGCATTTCAAAGGTACGCAAATTGTTTATTCAGTCATCTTTATTTTTAATACCTTACTATGTACCAGGAACTGGATTTGCAACCAAGAACAAAAAATCAGTTCTTACTTTCATGGCAGATTGATGGAAACAAGTCAAATGTAAAATTCCGTGGATTTCCTACAGGAAAAGGAAGACAAGCCATTTAATTTTTTAAGTAGAAAAGATTTGGAAGAGCGTGAATACAGTGGTGGCAGGTGAGGTGACTAGAGAGGAGGATGGTGGCCAGAGCACGGAGGAGACCTTGCTTCCCAGAGTGAGAAGGCAGAGTCTGTCCTGGTGACGAGGAGGACAGTGGGAACACTACGCCTTTCCCTTGTGGAGAAGCAAATCTAAAGTAGCCTGGGCGATAGACAAAGGACTGTGAAGTCCAGGGGCAAGAACAGTCGTGGCAGACGGAGGGGCCGTTGATCTGGGGCCGATGGGTCTTGCAGAGCGTGTAGAACAGATGAGGAAGATGATGTATGTGTGGAGTAAATGCCCCTGAGTCAGGCAGTCACCAAGGAGAGCAGTCGAGAGGGGGCTTCAGATCAGTCATTTACTCATTCAGCAACCATTTGTTGAGTGTGAATTATGTGCAAAGTACTCTTCTGGTCTGAAAGGTACATGATTTAAGATGTTTGTCTCTATTCTGGAGGAACTTTTGTTTGGCTGACAAGATAAGTAAGAGCTTACCTAAACAGTGAACATGCTGCTAATGCATATTATATGTGGCGCTTTGTGGTTCACGTGTATTAATTCTCATCACATCCCTGTGAAGGCAGTACTATTATTATTCTGTGACTTTCATGCCTCCACACTATTAGGTGTTTAATAAGGCACCAACTTAATGGGGATGTTGTGATCTTCATGAAGTTGAGAGTGCGTCTGCTGGATAACAAATTCCAAACTTTCACCGACGGTTCAAGACCGCCTCCCACGTAATTATGGCGCTGGGTGATGGACGTATTAAAGAGCTGCACACATAAAGGGCACTAGGAGCTTAAAGAAAAAGGAAGGAATGTGATCAGGATCTTAGAGGTTGAGTTTTGGAGGGACTCCAACGTTTGAGAGAAGGTAGAGTGGTTTCTGAGCCTGAAAAAAAAAGAACGGCATGGCACGGAATAGCAATACAAGCAAATCTCACCTTCTCAGACAACATCGTTGGCCTTCCAGAATCTTCAAAGACCGAGATGAAAGAGAGTAGTTGGAAGTTTTCAAGGCTATTGCCCTGGACAAGGAGAAAGCAGTCATGCTTTGACCTTTAATTCTAAGGCAAGGCTGAAAGTAAAGTCTTTGATTTAAAATATTAAGAAATAAAAACAAAATCAGCCTTATCGCCAAAAAAAAAAATTAAAAGAAGAAGAAGAAGAAAAAAGAAAACCCAGGCATATAAGGCACCAGGCATCAAATCGCAAGTCTATAAATTTCACACAGTGGAGTAATGAATTCCATAAACTCGAACATGGCGGGGCGTCCCCCTTCTCCCCTCCCCCCTCCTCCTCCCACCTCATTAAGAATGAGGTTGGAGTTTTACGGACCTCACAGTACACGTGGCTCTCGTGGCACTCACGGATTCGCAGAAGAGTTTCAGCTGTCATTGTTTCACAGCTGATAGATGAAGGTGGCCAGGAGAGAAAAAGAGAGGGACGGATTTGATTTACGGGTGTCCTTGTTCCCCAAGTGTCCTTGGCAATCTGTTTTAGGATGCTCCTCATACAGCTCCAGAAACATCTGCCAAACACTCCACTTCGGGGCAAAAACTCAGTTGGTTTTACGTGCTGCCGGATCAATGGCCTATTTCTCCAGACTGTAAAGTGGATTCGGAGTTCGCCCGAAACTTAGAAAAAGTAAGAAGTTCATTTGATGGCTGGCTGCATAAAAGTCAACACCTGCCACTTGGGTTTTTTCCTTTTATGCCTGGTTAAGGGAAAATGTCAAGGGCTTTTCAAATTTGCATCTATTTATATAAAACCTTTGTTATACAGTTTGAGAAAAGTCAAAACACTTTGGGAGAAGTTAGAACAGATTTTTTTTTTTCTTTTTGCAGAGATTGGCATAAAAGCAAAACTTCGGAGATCTTAATCCGAAGTCATCTTGTGAGAATTGCCCAGGCTGTATTTGTCTATTAAATTTGTGTTCCAGAAGATAAAGCATGTGCTGAATTAGAGTATATAATTTGGTAGATAAGGAAATCTCTCCCCTTCATAAATATTTTATCAGGAAGTGAAAACATGCAATCTTATCCTCCTGATAAAGCCATGAATATCAAGGAAAAGCAATCTTCTAACTTATTTTTCAAAGGAAATAATTTTGATTGAAAATTTATGTTCTGTAATGTTTTCCAGTAAAGACAGTTCTACATAGCTGCAAACAAAAACAAATTTTTAAAAAATGAACAGAATAGTTACAAGTGAATTTTATGTGAAAGTTAAATAGAAAATAAAAGTAACGTATTTTTTTCCTCTAAAAGATAACTTGAACCTGAAAAGAATTCTCAATTATCTGAGATTGCAATTAGGTTGATAATTAGGGCTTAAGCAGGTTTATGTGGTCCTCGCGTGTAGGAAGAGTAGGAAGAGACTTGGCATTCCTAGCCGTTGATGAAGGGTTGGATAATGTTGCCAGCTTTCAAACAGTTATTTATGTTGATAAAGATGATTAGTAAGGAGTCATGAGATTTTTCCAAGATGTACATGAGTCATTTAGGCTATATCTAGCTTTAAAAACTAAATTTTAACTACCTCATTTTGGGTCATTAAGTAACTACTAATCAGTCCTACTAATTAATATCTGAGAGCAACTAATATGAATATATTGACTCTTAAATTAAGTTACACTTCAGAATGAGTGACGGATAAGCCAAGAAGGTTTTCTAACTTTTTGGTGAGCTACTTGGTTATATATGTCTATCCTCAAGGAGAAGGGGATGTAACGAAATTCTCTGCAACCATATCTGAGCCATGTATCCAGCCCTAGAACTCCCATGTGTAGGCCTGTAGAAGCTAACTGCTCAGTCTTGGAGACAGAGAGCTTTCTGGGAAATAAGATGGTGGAAATAGAAGGACTCACTTCATCCTTCTTGTCTTGCTTTTTCTCTTTCTATTGCTGGTACAATAGCTCAGATCAATGACTCTTCCTCACCCTCGAAATAGCAGAACCGAAGAAGGTCCCAAGGAGGAATGGTCAGCAGCCTGCGACCCCTCCGTTCTGAGCCCCTTTAGCTCTGAACTGCCACATCCTCCAGCACTGAAAAATCGCTGCGTTCCTGCTGTGTGCCAGCCCTTCCGCAAAGGCCATGTTGGTTACCTTCTCTGTGCTCATGAGAACCCTGTGAAGCAGGCATCACCACTACCTCCCTTAGAAATGAGGAAACTGAGGTGCAGGGTAGTTAAGCAATTTTTCCTGGTGTGCGACAGGACCAGGATTTGAACACAGGTAGGGCGATTTCACAGTTCTCGCCGTTCATCACCATACCTGTTGTCTTTGTAAATTTATATTATGATACGAACTGATGTTTGGAACGGCATCTCGGAAGTCCAGACCAAGAGTGTCTTATTACAGCAACGAGGGGTAATCTGGAAGAGAAAAGGGATAACACAGAGAACCTGAGATTTCCAGAACTCTACTGTTAGTTCTAAAACTCCTTGAATACGAAAAATACGGGACTGCATGCCCTCAGGCCAGGGGACTCCATTGATTGAAGAATGATTGAGACCATTAATCAAAATGTGAGGCATTGACTTTCTCAGTCCTTTGCCTTCTATCAGCTTTCCCACTTGCTGGAAACAAACAACTGACTCAGAAAGAACTGTCTTGTTAAGCTTTAAACACAGGTAAACACATGTAATATAAAGGAACTTAGTCAAGATTTACATGTGCACTCCGAAATTAAAGTAATAATGCTGATGAGAGAAATATAACGAAAAAAAACCCAGCTGAACTTTATCAGAATTACTGTTAAAAACAGCAAAGAATCACCTGAAAACAAAGTTTCTCTGAAAAAAAAATTTAAAAAGCTCAAAAGTTAAATCTTAGAGATCAAAGGGCAAAAAACTGATAATACAACAGAAGGAGGTTAAAGAGTAAGAATAGATCATAAGGAAGAAAAAAAATAATAACAGGACAGAAAAATGAAACCACCGCAGAGTTCAGAGTCGTATTTGAAATAACAACCGCAACACTAACAAAATTACCTAAACATGACTGAAAACATGATCAGGGACAGGATAGGCTTGAGGATATCACACATGTAACACACAAAAAATAATACAAAGCGAGTTGTCAATAGATAATGGAATATAAAATAAATTTCGGAGCATGTTTCACGTTGACAATGTCTTTAATTAAAGAATAATGCAGAGTGGCCTATTAGGTTAAAGTATAATTGCATCATCAGGGCCAAAGAACTCAACCCATAAGGATGGGTGGGATTTTTATGAGTGTAATGAGCGCTCATCTTCTCCATCATCCTGAGAAAACATGTATCCTGAGTCAAAAAATCAGAACCAGAGATGATGAGCTTAGAACAACATGAGAAAGTCTTACTTTACTTCTTATTTATGACTTTATAGATTTGCGTCAGAATTAGACTTTCATTGGAACCAACCTGCTGAAGAATGCTCTCACCTCGGGGGAGGAGGGGAGATGGCGGTGGGCTCTAAGGATCCTGTGCAGTCAGCTTTTAAGGACCTCCCAAAAGTGACCTGAGGATGCTAAGCCATTTCCGCAGTCCCTTTTCTTTACTCTTATTTTTAACTTCAACTTTCATTGAAGTCTCATCTCTAGAATTTCACAGCAGAAACTTAAGAGCAAAGGCATGTATAATACCTGCTATAGGCTAAACTATGTCCCCTCGAAATGCGTATGTTGAAGTCTTGACCCCTAGTCCCTCACCTTCCAAGGAGAGAGGAAGAGAAGGATTCCAAACTGCCATTGTGGGTTTTTTAATAAAAAGCAATCGAGGGCAGAGCCATCTGCTGAAGTCCAGGGGTGTCCATCCTTGCTTTCAGTGGAACTAATTTCTTTGACTTGCCTGAGCTGCCCAGGTTATTAGCTTCAGGAAATATCATACTATCTGACATTCCTTCCACTGTCTGAGCAATGTGTGCTCCACAGAACCGGCCGACCCTTCTCCTGGCTCATGCTAGGAAACTCGTAGGACAGGAAAGCGCAGGAACCGAGAAAGACCGAATTGCCGGAGACAGTGCGTGTCAGGTCAGCAGCGCGTGCAGCCCGTTCCTCGTTGGCTTACGTGCTGAATCCTCTCCCATGACTGCTTTTCTTGCATCGGATCCTAATGCAACTGCCATTTCGAATTTTCCTTCGTACTCTCATGAGCCTTCCACCCCCACCGCTCGCGTAGTTAGTTATCTGTATCTCAGCGGCAGCGAACGGGAAAGACAGTGTGGGTCTTGGTGTGACGGGCCGGACTGTTCGCTCAGGCCATCAATTACCTATTTTATTTTCAGCTTTAAAATGACTACAATGTGATGACAAGATCTGTGATTTCTATTGGTGACCAAGCCCAGGTTCTCCTATTCTATCGTGGCTTGTGGACTATGGAGTTTCTTGGACCTCAGGTTAAGGCCCCTGAACTAAGGAGAATGTGAGAGCATTCAAGTCCACGGACTCCCAAGGTCCCTGGAGCTAAGCTCTGTCCTGAAAGTTCTTTTGCCTCCAGTCCTTTCTCAGACAGCCCAGGGGCTTTTCTTACCTCGTTTGGTTTTCTTTTTCTCCCCTGAATCTTCCTGCAAATGAACATTTTCTCTCTCTTACTCATGAGGTCCACTGTGATGTTTTCTCTGTGTTCTCCTGAAGTCCCAGAAAGAAATCTATCTCCCCTGCCTCCTCACACGCACACACATGCACACACGTACACACACACATTCCGTTCTCCGGCATTTCCAGCCTTTCTTCTTGTGCCGGTCCTCTGTTCTGAGCCACCGAGTTTGTACCTGGTAAAATGGCCATTGAGACACCTGAGCTGGGAGCCTTGGAGCCCTGTTCCTATTTGTTTGCAAACACTTCCAGGAGGGGACACACGCATTTCCCCCTTCAGGGTTTCTCCTTGAATATTTAGGTCAAGGACTCAGACAGAGGTATCTGTTATGCTTCGCCAAACATCAGGAACTGTGTGTTTACCAACTTCCCTCCTCTGGCTTTGCTCGCCTCCGTCCCTTCCCAGCGGGTTTCCAGGCCCCCCAGGGTGGGCAGGTGCAGCGCGATTCGACCTGAAAATCAAACCGGGTCACATCAGCAGCGGGGACTGCAGAAGGGAATTTACAAAGCTGTAAAAGACGAGATGGGTAGAGTAGGATAAGAGGGCGGCCTGGTTTTCTGCTCAACTCTTTACCTGTGTTTTTAAGTACAATACTATGAGGATGCGTTGCTTTAATAAAATAAAATAAAACAATTAAAAGTGTTTGAAAACAAAATGTGTAACACATGCCAAAAAGACGCGTGACTCAGACAGGAGGGACCGGCTGTCCCCACGACCCAGGAGGATCCCCTTGGCACTTTCACTTTTCCCTTGAGGGTCTCGTCCCGTAACGAGATGCCGCTGAGAAGTCTTCGTGGTCGCGACCATTGCCTCGGTGAGGTCGGTAGACCTGGTCGTTTTATTTTGCTCCCGTTTCACAGATGGGAAACTGAGACTCGGGGCGTTAGAGATGACTTAGCGCATTTCTGCTGAAGATCACGAGCCGGAGTAGGAGGGCAGGACCGAGCGTCCGGCGTGGGACGGGGCGCAGCGAGGGGCTCCGGACAGGGCAGTGGGGAGACGGCCGGAGAGCGCAGCGTGCGCCCCGTGGGACTCGCCGTTGCAGGGTCAGTCAGCACCTCTGTCACGTCGCGTAATCGGCTTTTCGTGGAGGTGGGAGGTGAGGGAATAGGAGACGTGTCCTGTTCCATCCATCGTTTCATTTTCAATGAGGAACGGACAGCGCAGAGAGGTTAAGTTCTTACCCGCTCCAGAGGGCGAGAAGCGAGCAGGCGTGGGAGCTGGGATTCGAACACGTGCCCGACCCCGAGCCCGCTTCCCTCACCCATTTCACGCGCCGCCCCCGCAGCGCTCCCAGGGGACGGCCGCGTGCGTGGCCGCCGTGCGCTCTCCCGCGGACTGTGGCAGCATGAATTCGGTGCGTGCAACCTCCTTCCCTCCGCAGCCTCAGCGCCAGGAGAGTGTCGGGCTCCGAGCAGGTGCTGATGGGGAAGCCACGAGAACAGGGCTTTCCTGCCCCGGCGCGAGGCCCCAGCAGCGTGACCCTTCCCGCCGGCTCCAGCTCGCTCGTTGCTGCAGCAGGAGCCACAGTGTTGCATTTTTAATCAGGCATTTGTTGTCCAGTAAACCCAGGCACAAAGCACCCAACACAGCACTTGCAGAGACTGGCAGGGCAGGGCAGGGTGGGGGTGTCTGGAACGGGGGGCCTCCCTGTGAGGAACCCCACCTCCGCCTCTGCCCATCGCCGCCAGCCCTGGGCTGGGCGCCGGCCCTGACGACCTGCCTCAGTGACATCGAGAGGTTAAAACTCGTGTTGCAGGCGAGGGCTTTGTGCCAAGCGGCCGCTAGTGCTGTCCAGGACGTTGTTCCCGGACCTTTCTGGGATGCAGAATTCTTCACGGCTGTCATTGCGTCAGCGCACACGAGTTCAGAAATAGCGCTAGGGGAGACGTCTTGGCTGGGAGTCAGTGCCAAGCCTCGGGGAGGAAGGCTGTGCTGAGGAGACATGACCAGAAATTCAATAAATGGAGCGGCGGCCGGCTGGCCAGCTGAACATAAGCGCTGCCCCGGAGACTAAGGGAGGGGCCAGGACACAGTGACTCCTACTCTCCCTCCAGCCCTCGCCGATCTGCGTTGTGATCATCCTTTCCCACGTCTGTGTTCCTCCCCAGCCCTCACAGCCTTCAAGGGCAGGAGCATATCATGTGCCCTGACCCCCAGCACAGTGCCCGGCACGAGGCAGAAGTTGTGTCAACCTTTGCAGAGGTGAAAAGAATCAAAATTGATCCAATGGAAAGAGCTTAAACATCGACTGACCTGTGTTTATTCTAGATCTCGCTGAAGCAAAGCCTGAGACAATGGTTTGGGTTCATATTTTTAATTTGGGAGGTGTATTAGTCTGGGTTGTTCAGAGAAGCAGAACCAAGAGGAAAATAGATAGATGACAGATAGACAGATGGTAGATAAAAAGATAGATTCCGGATAAATAAAAAGATAAATAGATAGATGATAGATGATAGATAGATAGATAGATAGATAGATAGATAGATAGATGATAATGACAGACAGACAGACTAGATAGATATTTACTATAAGAAACTGGCTGGGCTCAAGTGATTAAGAAGCTGAGAAGTCCGAGATCTGTGCCCAGGATGGCTCCAATCTAAGTCCAAAGGCCTGAGGACCAGCAGAGCTGATGGTGTAAGTTCCAGTCTGAATCCAAGTTCAAAGGCAGGAAGACCCTGATGTCCCAGCTTGAAAACAGACAAGACAGAGAGAGAATCCTCTTTTGTTCAGCCTTTTGTCTTATTCGGGCCTTGAACAGACTTGAGGAGACCCACCCTCAGTGGGGAGGGCGACCTGCTTTACTCTCTCTACCAATTAAAACATTCGTCTCATCCAGAATACAGACACACCCACGAAAACTACTTAGCCAGATATCTGGGCCCCCTGTGGCCCGATCTTATGGCATAGAGACAGGGCGGAGGAAGCAGACGGTGGAGGAAGACCGGTCAGTGCAGGCTGAGCTGTCGAGCCGAGCAGTGTGGGGAGCAGCTGGGCTTGGCCCACAGGAGCAACCAGGGGAATCTTGTGGAATGTGCCTCAGATTTGTCCCTCGAAAACCTAGGAAGCTGGGGCGTTTGTTCCTCCACTTCAGGTGTGGGCAATGATGACCCCTGAATTCCCAGGTGCCCACCGGAGCTGTGCTCGAGTTACGCGGGCCAAGGACTGTGGTGGGGGGGCGGGAAGACGCAGACCGGGGATGCAGACCATGTCCGCTGCACGCCACTTTGCATCTCATTTTCATGGTGTCCTGGACTCATGGACCATGACAGTTCATAGCGCATCACAATCTGAAAAGCATCTTCTCATTCACTGTGCTTCTTGATCTCTAGAACCCTGGGCATTAGGCAAGAGCGGTGTCTTCTCCTGACTCCTAGAGGGGATGCAAACTGCAGAGGGACCGCATGCTTGCCTGAGGTCACTCAGGTAGCTGGAATTGACCCGGAACGGTAACCTCTAGGCTCTCCGTCCAGCTCTCCCACTTCCCCAGGACCAGGGTCTCTCTTTCTCCTCTTCTTAGCCTCAGGACTTTTGAAATGAGAAAAATGGACCACTGAAGGAAATATAGAATTCCCAGGTTAAAGTTGCAGGAAATCGGCTGAGATTCGTACCTGTTGCAGGTGAGATGCACATGGACAGGAAAGGCCTTGGACTGGGAGCCTTCAACATAGCTCTGCCATTTACCAGCCATGCAGCTTCTTTCCCCTTCTAGGTATTCACCTTATCCCTCTGTCAAATGAGAAAGCCTCGTTAGATAAGCAGTTAAGCAGTACTTTGTTTATTTCTGTTTTGTTTGCTAGTTTGTTTGTTTTGGGGGCTTTTTTGTTTTGTTTTGTTTTGTTTTGTTTTGTTTTATGATGGCATCAACTGGGAAGCAAATCTATCTGTTGTTATAGGGACCCTAAACTGTTTAAAGAATGTTGGCTTCGAAGTCAGGGGGACCTGCAGCCATCTTGGTTCCACTAGAGTAGTGTGATCTCGGGCAGATGAGCTAGCCTTTCTGAGATCCAATTTTCTTATATCGTAAATGAGCCTAATACTTATCTCGCAGCAGGACTGAGGGATTAGAGGAAATGTGTGTGCAGTTACTACGTCATTGCCTTGCACAGAGAACACACGACCGGATAGTCACTGCCGTTATAATTGCTCCTGTTATTTTTGTAAGAATTATATTCAAGAAGCCAAGTTCCTTATCTCATCTAACTCTTTTGACAAGTTTGCCCACTGATGAATAGATTAACCCACTTGACATCTATTTGTAGAGTAAGGGTAAATTTTATCACTGTGCCGTCCCTGCTAAAAACATTGAGAAGGTGTAAATAGTCCTTTTCTTTTTTCTGTTTTCCACAGATATATCCAGATGTCTGTACTTGGCTTTTTAACTAATAAAGGCATGGATGCCAAAATCTTTTGTACGTGCTCAAAAAAGAAAATAGAAAGAAAGTATTAGATCAGATAATTGAGAATGACCTTTTGTTCCATTTAATTTAGCATTAATATTTTTCTAAATACACAGATATAAAAACATGATTAAGTCTAGGAGGAGTCCTAGTTGTTTTAAATCAATTATCAACTTGAAATTCCCATTAAAAAAAAAAAGATGCCGTCTGGACTAGAGGCCACTGAGGAGTCACATTAAGTTCACTTAGGGTCACAGCGAAGGGTATTCTCACCTGCACCTCCATCTAATGACATGTGGATTAGCGGTTTAGAGCTAGAGTCATAGAGGATGGAAAAATGCAAAATTACAGAGTATTGGATGTAGCCCTGTGAAAATTAATAAACAAAACCCTTCAATTCAGCCCAACAAACGCACCTGCCACGAGCCCAGGGATGGATACGGGCAAGACCCGGGTGCCTCGCGGATTCTCACGGCGCTCACGGCTGCTCTCTGCCTGCGCGCCTTTGGGCTCCTCACGTCCCCAGCTCCCCTCTCTCAGCTCCGACTCACGTGCGCTTCCCTCCGTTTAAGCCTTTGGTCTTGGCCTTCCCTTCCGGTTGCTTCGGCTACTGACTTTGGGCTCCCATTCAGAACGGCCTTGAATTAACTTGGGTCTATGGAGCATGCTAGCAGGGACTACAGTTCCTAGTGGTGATCGCATTCCTGTCTGGCCTACCTTGTCTCTCACTATCGGTGGAGTAGAGGCGGGTATAGACGGGTGGAAGGAAAGATGGGGTGGCATGTACGAGAATTATTCAGGACCTTATGAATAATCAAAGGGACAACATCGTATAAAATTTACGAAATTGTTCATTCTTTCTGCTTTGGCTCTGGATGTTCATGGAAGACTTTGTCATGAATCCGAGGGATCCCACGGCCTTCGCGGGGAAGGGGCACTTCGTGTCCTGCCTTCTGTTTGCCACCCCGCCCCCTTCATCAGCTCTCCCTAGCCCCAGCCCAAGGGTCAACTCTGGCCCTCACAGAAAATTAAAATTGCCGTTCTTTGAGAATGACAACCTCCCGCATACACAATTACCTTTAATGGAAAGAAAACACCCGAAGGCTGATGTGGGAAGTCTTAAATTCTTAGCTCTTCCATTGTAAATGGCCAAGATCCTACTTCACTTCAAGACGCATATGAGCAGAGATCATGTAAGAGACTGCCCCACACAATATTCCAAGTTTAATTACTTAACAGAAAGAAGCTTCCTCTTTTCATTCAGCTCCAGGCCAATTTCAGAAATGCTAACTCTTAACCAAATCACCTCGTAAATAACTTAAATTTAAGTTAACAGTTCAGACTCTTAACCCAAACTCAATAAAAAACGGTGCTCAATAAAATTGAAATGGGGGTTATAAGAGAGAAGGACGTTTATGGGATGAAAGAAAAAGTTGCTAGGTGAAATATAATTGGGTATATGCTGTTTAAGACTTTACCACGAACATTTATTAATGGATGAGTCCATGTATGAGATCCATACTTTGACTCAAACTAACTAGAAAAATAAAACCCTTTACTGAGGACATCCGTGTATTGATTGCCTACTGCGTAGCATGAACTCTGCTAGTGAACGGCTATTACCCATAGAGTAACCAAAGTGATATTTTAAAAAATATGTAAGTAGGATCATGCTATCACCTCCCCATGGATTGCAATCGTAATAAAGTCTAAATTCCTTGATCAGCTTCACAAGACCCTATAGGGTCCAACCCATCCATATCTTCAGCTTCATCTCCTACATCTCGTACCCACTGACTTTCCCTGGGCTCCAGCCACTTTTCTAGTTTTTTAGAAAACAGTCAGGCAAAATCCTATGCAGTGATTCTTCATTCGAGTGTGTGATCCCAGCAAGAGTGAGGAAAACATAGAACGTGAGGCGGAGAAGGAGGATGAGCAACTCGAGATGGCATAAGACCAAAGCTGGCCACAGAGTTACAACAATCTGAGGCCTGATGTGTTTGCTGTGGTTCTCAAAAAACAAAATAAAACAAAACAAAAACAAACAAACACAAAAACAGGACCTGTAGGTCCAGGAGGAGATTGATTGTCAGGTGTTGGCTCGCACTGTTATGGGAGGTCCCAGATCTTCCATCTGCCGGCCAGAGACCCAGGAAGGCCAGTGGTGCAGTTTGGAGGCCTGAGAGCTGGAGGGCTGATGGTATAGGGCCCAGTCCAGGCCCAAAGGCCCACACAGCAGGAGCCCTGGGGGCAAGAGAAGGTCAACATCCCCGCTCAAGCAGACAGGCAGAGAACAGATCCAGGCTCCTCACCTGTTTGCTCTGTTCAGGCTCTCAGTGGATTGGTTGATGTCCACCCACATCTGCTTCCCTCAGTCTGCTGATCTGAATGCTAATCTCTTCTAGAAATACCTATACAGATATACCTAGAACTAATCTTTAAACAGATATCTGAGGATCCTGTGGCCCAGTCAGGTTGACTTAAAAAATTAACCATCACACCCAGGAACATGTGAGGCTGAATATTTCTGGGGTAAGTCAAGGTCTGGGTTCAGAATTATCAGGACCAGCGGATTCTCAACTCAGGCTTCTACGTGGCATCCTACACGTACCATGCTAGTTGTGGCCCCTGTGGGAACACTTTTCTCCCAGATCTTCTTATCCTTGAGTCTTAGTTCAAATGTCACTTCCTCAAAGAGGGCCTCCCTGATCGCGCTGTCTATAGTAACAAACGCTTCTCCCTGGCTTCTCTATATCCTATTTCACATTTTATTTTGTTTTCATAAAATTTATCTCTACCTAAAATTATTTTCTTTGTTGAATGATTTGCATGATTAGTGTCTGCCTTCTTCCCCCATGAAGTATAAGCTCCTTTAGGAAGAAAACTTATCTGTTGTGTTCATTGCCATATTCTCATTCTCCAAAATGAAATCAGGATAGAGTACGTGTTCGATATTTATTTGTTGTATAGGATGCGAATAGAGGAAAAGAAGAATAACTGAGACAGTCTCCTCCAAGAAGGAATATGGTCAGGGAAATACATAACTAACATCAAAAAAAAAAATGTGACAAATGCTCAGTTTGAAATAAATTTAGGGTGACAAAGAAACATCATTTCAGATTGAGTGGAAGGATCTCACTGAATGATTGAGTCAGGTGATCAGATGTGACCGACAACCTTGCATTCACTCACGCATTCCCAAGGTAAAGATTAAGATTCTAAACTCCGCCTGAGTTTGAATCCTGCTGCGGTAGCACTAGCTCTGTGGCCTGAGGTTATATTCATAAACACTATTTGCCTCAGTCTCTTCATTAATAAATAGATGTGATATTAGCAGTCTTCAGAGTCTTGATGCGAGGAATGAACGAAGACGCGGTGCTTAGCTCAGTGCCCGGTCCGTCATAAATGTTCAATGCATGGTAATGATACAATTAGGACTAACGATTATTATTATATAGTAAGTACTAGGCGTTAAAATACCTTGTGTGTAGGGTGACAAGCAAAACAGACCAAGTTCTTTCCTCATAGAGCTGTCATAAGCAGGTAATAAATGAGCAAACAGATCATTTAAAGTCTTTTCAAAAGGTGAGTTTCTGTGAAGCAAAGAAGCAGGGATAAAGAATACCGGGGGGACAGTCAACGAAGGCTCACTAAGAGGATGACATTTAAGCTGAGATCTGAAGGATGAGCGGGAGCCAGTCACACAAAGAGGCAGAGCGGAGCATTCCAGGACAAAGGCTGTTGAGGTTTGAAGGGAGAACAGAGAGAGCTGTATCTGAGGTTCTGAAAGAATGATCTCTGTCTGGAGGGCTGAGATAAGGTTGGGAGATCTGAAATGAGTCTGGAAAGGTGAGCAGAGAAAGGCCAGGCTGTGCTTTGAAGGGCAAGGTCGAAGATTTGGATTTACTTTAAAGCATAAGAGAAGTTCCTCGGTTGGCTTTAAACAAGTGAATAACAAGACCCGGCCACATTTTAAAAGACCCTTCTGGCCCCTGTGTGGGAAGTGGATTGGAGATGGCCAAAAGTGGAAACAAGGCACCCAGTTAGTGGGCACAAAAACCCGTCCCAAGATCTGGAAGTTGACATCAGAAAATATTCTTCTTTAGACTATTTCCTTGGAAACATTAGAGGTTTTTACCTCCTTTCTGGTGGCTGCTTCTTGCAGGGCGTGAGGGGTTGGGCGATAGAGAACTGCTCTCCAAAACCCTTCAGGAGGTTTATAACACAGAACTAAGTGAGTCTTCTTTGGGACATTTACAGACACTGATTTTTATGGCCCTCCTGACTTTTAATCATGGATTGCTAAGTCTCAATACTCTGCAGCCATGATAGTCAACCGCACTGATGGTCAAAGTGATTAATCTGTTTAATTATTAGGGGGCACTTGTTAGATTTTATTGCAACTCTCCGTGTCATCATCTCCCATAAAACTTCACCTGGGTCCAATAACAGAGAGGACCTGGTTAAAAATCATAAGCTATTCATCAAATTGTAGTATTTCTTCAGAGAGAAGTTAATGGCTTAGTGTCAAGACTGTCAAATGCCAATTGAAATAAATCAAAAGCATATCATCTTCTGTGATCTTATAAATTGTATATATTGCAAATATTTTTTTAAAAAACTCTCACCAATTGGCAAAACGTTTCAGTTGTTAAAACATCATTATCCAAAGGTTAAGTTAAAATAAAATCAATATAACCATCATTATCATCATCATCATCATCATCATCATCATCATCATCATCTCGCAATAACAAAAATAACTCACTCTGGGCTTTGATCACATGCCCTGAATTACACTAAGTGCTGTGCCCATTGATCTCATTTAATTCTCACACAACACTGGTAAATAAATCCTGTTATTCCTTCATTTTCTTTTATAAGCGAGGGGACTAAGGTTCAGCCAGGTGATAAAATGTCCAGTGTCGCCTAGCTGGGATGAGGACCAGATGCTCAGATTCAGGTAGTTACGACTCCAAAGCCCACCGTTTACCACTGTGCAACTGATTTCACTGCACCTCGTTCCAGGTGTAAAGGACAGAATTGGCGGGGGGTACGAGAGACCTCAATTTAGAAAATGCCTCCAATGAAAGGACCTTTTGACCTTTATTTCTCTTTGGCATATAAAGTGGGGGTGAAATAAAATCTCTAGCATTCTAATGATGTATTGGACTAAAATGTTTCCTCTTTTTCTCCTCACCTCCAGAGGTTCCATCATCCGTAGTACTTTGGGGAAATGTGCTTGGGTACCATTTTCTTTACCCGTTTAGCGGAAACCAGCATGGCATCCATCGCTCTTGACTGAAACACAGAATAACGAGAACGTGCGTCCATCTGGTCACATGACTGCGAGTGGCTGCAGGTCAGCTGTTGCTCTCTAGGTCTGGTCCTCAGTGTAGCTCACCTGAAACCCTAGAAAATAAGGAAAATTGTTCCTTGGGTCTTCATTGCTCTCAAGCCTCTGAGGAGCATCTTTTACTCCTAAATCTGGAACAAACTTCTAAAATTGGTCTTTAGGTTTCTTTTCTCAAAAAAAGTTCCTCCAAAAGAATCGAAATCACAATCTAGTAGAGCTATCTGCAGGCCATGGTCACCGCAGTGGTGTTCACAAGAGATGACGTAGACAAACCTAGAGGACATCGGGTCAAGTGAAATAAGCCAGTCACGAAAGGACAAGTATGACACGGTTCCACCCACATGAGGGATCTAAAATACTCAGACTCCTAGAAACGGAGACTAGAATGAGGGTTGCCAGGGAAGGAAGAAATGGGAAACTGTTGCTTAAAGTGCATAAAGTTTCAGATACGCCAGGTGGATAAATTCTGGAGCTCTGTGTAAACATAGTCCTTATAGTTAATAATATGGTGTGTTGCACTCTCGATGCTTTACAAGGCTAGATATTACACACACACACACACACACACACACACACACACACGGAAGTTTTTGAAAGTGTTGGACAAGGTGTTAGAACCTTAATTGTAGTGATGGTTGTATAGGTATATGTATGTGTCCAAACCCATCAAGAGGTATGCTTAAATGTGTGCCTTTTTTATATATCAATTGTACTTCAATAAAATCTTTTTAAGAAGTTCACGTGAGGGGTGGTAGCCCAGAAGCATGCTGGTGCCTGGCTTCTTACGTAACCCTGTCTCTCCATCTTTGCCAGTGAAGCTACTGGCCAGAGCTGTGTGTGGCATTTTCACATCTTCCGGTCACCGAAGTCTTCGTCTTCATTTACTAACTCTGTCCCCGCTCATTCTGTTTTCAAGTCATTTTCCACTCTTTTATTATTCTCCTAATTCCTTAGGTTCTTCATTTGTCTGGAAGCTTCTTTCTCCCTAGAAGACCTTTCTCTCCTTCCAGTCTCAACTATACCTTCTCCTACGCTTTCCTCAAAACTCGGGTTTTTCTCCTTAAAATATTGTCTTGAAGAGTCCCTCTTCGTTCTTCCAGATCTCTCCTCCTCCTGTTTCCTGTCCACTTGGTCAACAGACGTGCGTCACGCGAGGCTCTGTGCAGGCGGAAGGGGTTCGGGGAGACCGCTCTGTTGAGAAACACCACAGTGCATCGGCGTCCTGGCCAATATTCAACCACCGGCACTTAGAGCGAGGAGCCCCTGATGCACACGACGTGCGATTCAGACAGTGACGTGCTCCGCCGTGGCCAGCTTCACGCTGCCAACTCGACTCTGGCTGGCGTGAAATTGGAAAGAAATATGCACCACGGGCTATGTATGGACAGAGTGAGCGGGCCACGGCACACTACTGCCCACGTGCATGTTCTGACATTGCACTTAAACCCACACCTATTTGAGCAATGTTAACGACGTAGAAGTATGAAAATCACGTCTCCCTTAAGTCCACATGTCTCAGATAATGTATTAAACTGCACACGTGGGGCTACGATTAGGGGTTCTGGTAACACCCACACCCTCCTCACCAGGGTGCTGGAGACATGATCCGGGAGTCAGGGGAGTAATTATCTAGTCTGAGACCTGCCCTTCTCTTCTCAGGCTCTAGGGCATGCTGCAGTCAGAGTTCTCGCCGCTTCACAGATTGCTCTCTTTGAAACACTCAGATCTTATCATTTTATTTTATTACACGATCATAACTCGGTTTTGTTCTATTTGTATCCCGCATTATTGTTACATAAACCTGTGCAAAACTGGGAGGTGAGAGAGAGGGAGAGAGAGAGAGAGAGAGAGAGAGAGAGAGAGAGAGAGAGAGAGAGAGAATAATGTAAAGCTTCTTCAGTTTTCTAATCTGGATGATGACTGTGACACTGAAGTCCTTTCTCGCCACATGCGGACCAAAGTAGTCACCCAGGCAGTTGCTGCTGGGGAGTTTCTACCTTATTTTTAGGAAGCAAAATAGTTGTTTCCTGCTTTCCTGCCACAGTACCTCCATAGCCCAGTGTCTGAAGCTCAAAGGTGTTCGTTCGACTCTTAGCTTGATGAAAATTTCTATGTCAACCATTGTTTCTATGGCCTTTAATAACACAGCCTTCACTTTCCCTGTATCCATGCTCTTTGATTTTATGAAGGTATTGTGCATATTTAGTTGATCTTGAGAAACTTTGTCTAAGAATGTTCCAGAATGCTCAGGGAGATAATTCTCTCCAACATGCTCATGGGATGCTTTTTCATCTTCAGAATAAATAGTTTGGTTCAGATGCAAGAAAATAATAAAACTTTTAACAGCGGATTGAAAATCTGAGTTCACAATCCATCACTGTCCTTTCCCGTTTGCAGGGTTATCAAATACACACACCTAATTTTCAGCCTTACAACCCATTATCCTAGGAAGCCAACCCATGCGGGGCTCAGGAATGCTTAACACCTCCAGTGAGTGTCTCACACTTACAATTATAGACAGCCCATGCTCGCACACTGATTTTGTCTGGCTTCGGCACCACGGTGGAGAGGAGACGATTATCTCTGCTGTCACCCCAAAACCAGCATCATCTCTCCGGGGCCACCGTCCATGCTTGAGAGATGTCATCATCATCCTTGTATCAACCTTGGTCTCCCCACCCCCCGTGATATGTCCACTCCATTTCCTGAGCCTGCCAGCTCGCAAGGTGATTTCATAAAATTAAATCAGATCTCTATCCTCCTGTTTAAGTTATAGAGCCCCCTCGGTCCCCTGGGTAAAGTCCAGAATACCTCCCTGCAGGTCCCAAAATGTCTGTTGCCGGCCACTTGCACATGCCACATGCCATGACCATGCCTGGCTCCCTGTCCACGGTGAGCCCTAGTCCTGGAGCAGGCGTGGAGGAGGAGGAAATGCAGAAGGAAGAAATGGAGCAGAGGAGAGGAGATAAAGGCGAGGCTGGAAGAGAGATGAGCAGCGTGCGTGTTTCACCGAGAGAAAGGAAGGAAGGGAATGGCAGGTAACAGCGCGCTGGAGAGTTGCCTCCGTGCGTGAGAGCGTGTGCAGTTCTGTTCCTACGGGAGCAGGATGAGCAGTGCGGAGCGGGAGAGGCAGAGACACAGAGAGAGACGAGCATGTGTGCGTGTGCACGCGTGTGTGTGCACGTGCGCGCTTGGTGAAAACGTGTGTGAAATCGCTCGTTCTCAGCTGCAGGAGAAGAGAAAGGAATGAGATGGCATCGTACGGTTCCGCCTGGCAGAACAAGCTGGAGGGCTTGTTTAGTCACTTTGCCCTGTCGGTCTGGAGTGCTAGGAACCTAGACAGCTCGGGCGCCGCTTTTTGATTTTCAGGGTTTTCGGTGTTTTATTTGTTTTTTTGTTTTTTCTTTTTTCTTTTCTTTTTTTTCCACTTCCTCCCCAGAGTGATTCTAATCAGGAGCATAGGCGAGAGTGTGGAGCCCTCGTTTGCGACCAGGATGGAAGGCAGGGTGGGACTTGCTATCATGCAGGAATGCTCGCGCTTGTTCAGTTCACACATGCGCAGTGAAGATCAGTGTGATAGCGTCGATTACCACGGGCTGGTTTATACATCTTTAGCATGACCCCATTTTGTGGATGGAACACCTGAGCTACAAGGAAGGCAAGTAAATCAGCTGCTAGCAGAATAGTAGAGGACCACATGACGAGCGCCGTGTGGCTCAGCTCATCCAATGCAGAGCGGTGGAAAGGTCTTCTCTGACAAAGGGAGGGAGAAACTGGTCCTGAGGGACCAATAGCTCTGTGAAAAAGGAAAGGGCACATGGGGAGCACCAAATCTTAAAGGTGTAGGAGAGGCTGTTTCAGAGAAATGGAGACGTCTCGGTATGGGCGAGAGCCGATCACTTTCAGAATACAGTTGGCCCGTCCTGCAAACAGACTGCAGGAAAATCGATTTTGTTTGTTCGTTTCTTTTTCAAGTGAGCTGAAGCATGGTTGCCTCCTCTCCCCTTTCCTTCCCTTTGGTTTTGTTTCCTTGACTTTCGTGGGGGTTTTGCATCTCCTCCTTGCTCCTTCCTTCCTTCCTTCCTTCCTTCCTTCCTTCCTTCCTTCCTTCCTTCCCTCCTTCCTGTGTTCTCTCTCTCTCTCTCTCTCTCTCTCTCTCTCTCTCTTCCCCCCTCTCCCTCCCCCCCCATAGCATGGTCATATTTTAAAATATAATTAAGTGTGACTTTTTTACTCTAAGTATGTCTCACTGTTCCTCAGTCCTCATTTGTTGAAACTGAGGCAACTATTGCTTCAGGGGAAACAAGAAACCGAGATGAAAAACAATCGGAAAATTATTTCGTGTTTCGCTTTTAAAAATAGGCTCTCGAAATGCATTTAAAAACCGACGCTGTGCAGGCAGAGGATTTCACTGGCAGAGCCAGGCTCTTTAGAGAAGCAACAGAGTTTCCTAAAATTTTAAAGCTTTCTTTTAAATGTCGAGAACCCCAGCCCGGCTAATTCAGGCCGTAGAGTCTTGCCGTGAGGGATGGAACACACGTGCGCAGGCCAGTTCCCCTTCCGCAGAAGAGCGCACGGCACCGCGTGTGAGCCGGCGGGCGTGTTTGCACAGAGCCGGAGGGCACACGACTGGAGGGACGGCGAAGCTGGCCTGACGTGGACCCAGCGCTAAAGTCTGAGCCTCTCCGAAGGCATTGGGAAGACTCGTGTGAGAAAAGGTCTGAAAGGACAGGGGCTTCTGCCCTCTCCCCTTCCGAAATGCCCAGGGGAATGCTTTGCAGGACGTCCCGTCCTCACCGGGAGCAGCCTCAGGGAAGCCGAAATGGTGCGATGACTTGTTTGGAGGTCTGAGGTCCCTCTTCTGGCTTGTTCCCCTCTGTATTCTTCAGCATCCAGAGGCCGCCCACGTTTCTTGCTTAGGACCTGGCTACTTCCCTCCTCAAAGCCGGCCCTACAGCATCACTGTGACAATTCTCCCACAATCACATTTCCTCCGGACTCGCCTCTTCTGCCCCATTCTTCCGTTCCGAGGACCCTCATGATCATATTGGGCTAACCCAGATAATCCAGCACAGTCTCCCATCTCAAGGTGAGCTAATTAGCAGCCTCATTTCCAACTACAACCGTAACTACCTGTTGCCTAAGGTGATATCATCACAGGTTCTGGACATTAGGATGTGGTCGTCTTTGAGGGGCCATTGTTCTGTCATCCATAGAGATCATTACTAGGATGCAAGAGATCATTTATATCACCTGCAGGCGCCCAGAAACAGGGATCCAGACTAGAGATCCGCATCCATAGGCTTCCATAGGTTTCCTACTGGACCCAGGTAACACAACTCTCTGAGAGAAGGAGAGGGAGCTGGCAGGAAGTAGAAAAAGTTAAAATAGACCGAATTAACCTGAAGAGAATCTACGATTTAAACTGGAAGAGACAGATAACCTTAAAATGACAAGATTAAAATGTTTTGCTGACATCAGTGGAACCGGAGCGCTTATTACCCAGTCACTGGAGGTGTAGAAAACAGAAAATTATAGGCATGCAACGGAGGGTAATGGGATATGAATTTCAATGCTACAACATTTGCTTGTTTTTATATCTTCTTTCTGCGGCCGCATCTTTCACTCAGCTCACATCTTCTCTGCCTCTCCAAACCCCTTTAATTTCTTCTTCTTTCACCATTTTCCTCTTTCTTTTCCTCTCCTTGTAATTGCACAATTTCTCTTACTCTTCCTTGCAATCCTTTCTATTTCCTTGCATCGAACCTAGTTACAAGAAGAGAGAAGAGAGGTGAGCCAGGCCTTACTCACATTTTTGTCCCCAAGACTTAGCATGGGGCCTGAACGAGAGCAAATGTTCAGTGAGTATTTACTGAATAAATTCCATCCTTAGCCATGCAGTAAGAAAGAGAGTCTACAAAACATCAAAGAGTACTGCTTGTGTTCTGAAAACACAGAGAATATCTAGATTGCATTAAAAATAACGTTAATTTTTTCTCCCTTTAATGATCCTAGTTTCTCCAGCTGTCAAGTGAATTATCACCTTTTAAACATGGCAGTTTGGGAAAAGCTTTAAATTATAACCATAAGATGGCAGAGGAGTCAGGGTAATTGGAATTGAATTTATACGAAGGACTCTTCCTTTTCACTGTTGTTTAAATAGGTTCAAATAAATTGAAATCGCAAGAAACTTCCAAATGGATAAAGGCCACAAAATGTGATTGCCTCATCCAAAGCTCTGAGGGCTGGAGATGAACAGATCAGGAAAGAATTATCCTCACAAAGAGCAAACCAATATGCTCTTAAATCGTGGGGATAAGCAGGGGTTTTTTTTTTTTTTTTTCTGAAAAAACCCACTCTGAAAATAGTACACTATCCCCTGAAGGGCAGTCGATAGCTCCAAATTGTAAAAGTGTCCAAATTACAGTCCAAAGACCTCCCAGTGATTGAGTGCCTGAAAATGTCACTTAAAAGACAGGCATTTCTGATTTCATAAAGTGTTTGCAGAAAAAAAAAGTGCTGTCCAAATGAGACTCTAGACCTGGGAAAGCATCGAGACGGAACTAATGAAGAAAGGGGGTGACCACGGAGTGGGGGCAGGGACCCAGGACAGCAAGGAAGAGCCCTGCCTTGCAGTTGAGATCGGTACCTAATGTTACCTGGCCACAGGTGAGCAGGTAGAAAGCATCAAGGCAACAGGATACGAGTGAATTTTTTTTCTAGTCGATGGAGAGGGCAGTACATTACATGCATTGTTTCATTTAATCTTTTCTACAATTTTTCAACATTTATAGTGCTATGTGCATTTTCACAAAAGGAAACTAAATTTGGTAAACGTCCAGTAACTTGACAACACTTATACGGTTTAATGCGGACCTGAGATGTGAACTTGGATCTGTATCACTCAGCTTGTGTGCGCAACGCCTGTGCCATGCTGTGAAACACTACCTTCCTCTGTACCGTCATTTGTTGGTTAATTGGTTTGCTTGTTACCTGAGTCTATACGGATCCTATATCGTCCCTTGTAGAATTCGCATGTGTCCACTGGACTAGAAGTTAAAGCACAGCTCGCCCCAGTCACAGAGCAGGGCTCAGAAAACCGGGATCGGTCTTCACCACGACCTTCATTATAGCTCCCTTCTCGCGCCCATAAAACTGGTCGCGAGGCTTCTAGTTGTGAAGTCTGGCTAGTGCTTCTTGATGCAAATTTTTCTTGATAACTCCAAAGCAGGAAAATAAGGGCATTGCGAGGGAGGAGGCGAGGGGAAAGGGGGTGCGTGTCTCCGGAAAACAGCCTAGAGCAGCAGGAGAATAGTCTCTAATTTACCTCTGCCTAACGAATGTTCGGTACGTACGTGTAACCGGTAAAACTCTAGTTTGCATTCAGAACCCTAGCTCTGAGGGAGCTTTGGAAAGGCAGGTTTTACTCTTTCAGTCTATGGTTTTACATACAGAAACTAGAAGGAGGGAAGGACAGATGCAGAGTGCCAGTTTCACAGACGCGGTGCCCGCAGGACGTGATTTCGCTTTCCAGCCTCTATAGTAGAGGAAGGCAGAAATCAAGGGACAAGAACGTAGGTTCATTCAGAGGCCGAGTGGAGGCCTTTCTCAGAACGGGATGCATGTTGCCCCAAGAGAATTAATTCTAGGATCCTCATAGGAGCGACTGGGAAAAGTTACACTGTTTCCCACTGGGGCTGAACTTAGAAGCACATAGGCCTAAGTGTTTCTGGCAGTGATCTGGAACCCTCCAAAGGAAATAATGCTAAGAAATGGAGAGAAAGTAACAAATCCAGAATTACATTATTTAAGTCCCTTTTTTCTACCACAGTTGAGGCTACCTACTCTTCAACTATCTGTAAGCTAATAAATGCCATTTAAAAAATGAATCAGCCTTGTAACTTGTCAGCTTCAACCAAAGGGCCTTATTTGGCGTACCTTCTTATGATGTTAAAAAGAAAAAAGGCCTCGGTTCTTCAAATCACCAATTATAAAACAGAGTAAAGATAGTGTTAGGGCTAGGGATAATATAATTATTCTAATAATTTAATCTCAAAAATAAGACATGGTTTACAGAAGTGACTCCAATTTGTAAGAAAGGTAGGTAGCTAGGTGGGTACCCAAAGCAAGATTCTGTTCCCAGGGCTCCTGCCCCAGGCAGAGAGAGAAATCATGATTGGAAAGGAAGCTGGTAGGCAGCTCAATGTCTCCACATAGAGCACTCAGGCCTGTGAAAGCCCCAGTCTCAAAGGAACTAATGGACTAGAACTCTTAACAGGATTGAAAAATACTACGTTAACCCAGAGAAAACCGAGACACTGGCCCAACCTAATAACCTATTTCTAACTTTATGGGATAGTAGCAAAGAACACTATTTTTGTTTGGTTATATTTTGGATTTGGGGAAGGTCAACATAGCTAATACCCACCAGCGTTTCTTTCTTTTCACCTGCTAGGCACACGAGGATGATACTTTCCAGCTATCCTGCAGCTGGGTAGAACATGAGAGCTATTTCGGTCAATAAAACTTGATCATAAATGGCACGTGTCATTGCCGAGCAGAGACGTAGCAAAGCATTTGCATGGTGCTCTAACCTCGTTCTCTGACTGGGAAAGCCATGGATTCCACGTGGCAGTTACGAGATAGGGGAGGTTTTGTAACTCTTTGAAATAGAAGCTACGTGAATTATGTAATGTGAGCCCAAAACTCAACTTTCGCAGTATTAAGGCACTGAGATTATGGGGGAGAGATTCATGTTACTGCAGCATTAGCTAGCCTATACCGGCTGACGTGGGGGTACCAGTGCGAAATTAGAAATCTCTCAACCTATTGCCTTGTACGCAAGAGTAATGATTCCAAGGGAGAGCTAGATTAGATATAGCCATTTGTGCTGACCATGGTTAATGAGACAAAATCAGACGTAGTAGCTTCTTAGATGGTATAATAAATCACAGACGGGCACCAGGGCTGGGTCAAATCTGTATTTGAATACCAGCTTTGCTACTTATTAGCTTCGTGCTAGCCAATCACATTTTAAATATTTCTGAGCCTTAATTTCTTTATCAATGAGGCAGAAATAAAACAGCCATTCTTATAAGAATATTGTGAAAAGTGATTAAGAACAATTGAAAATGAGATAGGCAGTCAATTAATGCCCCTTTGCAGGTGAAGAAACCAGTCTTCTCAAAAAGGGAAATTAACTAGTCAAAGAAGTCAAACAGTGATTCACTGAAGAAACCAGGGATCAAACCCAGATCCCCCGGGTGCCTCTCATCACGCAACTATGGATTCCGTACGACCGAGGCAGAGAACCATGCATTCCCATTTACGTATCATTAGCATTCAACACAGTCAATCAACGCATGTCGAATAACCTACTAGACTTAAAGATATGGCAGTTGGCATCCTTGCCATTCATCTCCCACTTCCTCTGCTGTCAATTCACCTCATATTTAGTTCAACATTAGGTTATTCAATATACTGGGTAAACGTAGCACTTACATAGCGCTTATAGTCTTCCTTTTGCATATATATATATATATATATAAAGTTCATGTATTTAATGTGGCTGATGTGAAGTGACAAATACTCTTTGGACCTAAAGTCTTCTCCAAGAGGAACGAAATGTCCCCAGGCTAACGGGATAGAGAACCCTTCCACTGTAGTTCATTGTTTCACATCCCCCACGATGAGGTCAGTAATGAGCCATTACTCTCTGACGCCTGTTCAGTGACCTATGTAAAATGAGTTAAGAGGTCTTATTTCTTTGCAAAGAGAGCAGTGTCTTAGATTAGATGGAAAACAGCATTGCCGCCAGCCTCACAACGAAGCGTGCTGTCATATGACAGCCTGAATAGGAAGATAAGCGTCGATCTCCTGTCTGGAGGACAGGAGGAGATACAGACCAAACTTTTCTTTCTGGCCATCTGATTTGGGTCATCTCATGGAGAGAGGAAGCGGACACAGAAGTTGTCTTTCTATTTAGCCTAGAGAGAAATCGTACTCCTTATTCCTTAAAAGCTGCATTTATTGTACACATAGTAATAAGATTTTTAAAAATAACCTTACACGTTGTCGTGGATTGATATGTTAATTACCCAGAACTAATCGTATTTCCTAATATCCGCACATTGTGCAATTCCCTCGCACTTCGATTCGGTGCTTAGACACGTGATCAGCTTTGGCTCATGGGGAAAGCAGCTGATATGACACAAATAGGGGGCTGATAAATGGTCGTGCACGGGGATGTGCCTTTTTGGAACCCAGTCACCACGTAAAGGAGTCGTGTTTTCTTAGGGAGGCACGTGGACCTCCCCAGCGGCTGACAGCTCCAGCCACGTGAGTGAAGGCACTGAGGAGTCACTTCTCAGGCAGCCAGCTCTCTGACAACAAATCCGTGAATGGTCCCATCAAGGACCACATGGAGTTAAAACAAACTGTCCCCGCTGATCCATCCTAATTTGCCATTTCACAGAATTACGAACACATAATTGGTTGTTGTTTTAAAGCACCATATTTGGGGATGTTCTGTTGTGCAGCAAATAATGATACAGAAATTAATATTCTGACTGTACTTAAGATTGAGCTTTATACAGGTGTCTTTCACAAACATAATTAACCTGTCTATTTACTCATTCAACAGATATTTATTAAGCATCCTCTGTGTTCTACTCTCTATGATAATTGCACAGTAGTAAAACAAACAAAATACCAGATGAGATGCTTTTTCTCATGGAGCTTCAACAGAGGTCCAAAATCGATGGCCCATGACACAAGTCTGGCTGACAAATGGAATATTTGGCCCATGAGTTGCTTATTTTAATACTAATTTTAAAAATGTGAAGCTTCGACATTAAAATGAAAAGATACAGCTTCTCGTTCACACTCAGGAGAAACGGAATCGCTGTGTCTTCACTTCCATACGGTGCCATTGGCCGATCTAGACATCTGCTGCCCTTAGCCTCCCAGGATGGGGCCCGAGCTCTCCAGAGTCACAGTGTCAGTCACTGCCCGTGTTCTCTGTGAACATCAACACTAGAGTTACTTACCTTTATTTTTTTGTAGAATCACTTCATCCTTTTTATATTCTGTTTTTAATTTTTTTTGCCCATGTGGCAACTATTGGCATCTAAGTCTAAGACTTTCTACAGATAGGATCTATGGGAATAGACAGACAGGATCACCTAGAAAGATGAAAAATGTAAATATAGCAATAACGTTGGACATGGAAGTTTAACAACTAGTAAATAAAGATAGCTAATTCCGCCCCTCTGAAATTCAACAATCTCTTCCTTTAACTCTGTATCAAAAAGATTTAGGACAATCAATGCATCACCCTAAGTATTACCTATGTCAGGTTGTAGGACAATTTTTCAGAAAAGAATATCAATTTATTTACGAGCCCATAGATATCCCAGGTCACAAAATACTTATGACTTTGTAAATGTCCTCAGGAAATCATGGGTTTGCAGTGCAGGTTGTTCAAACCTGAGCCTGCAGGGCCTAGCCAGGCAACATAAAAGGGAGAAGAAATAGCAAAATCCCTCCGGTCATCCAGCTGCAGGAAGGACTCAACTGCAGAAGATTTCACACTGACCTTGTATTGTCGGTACATTCAATCTCTCTTCCTCCTGGCCCAGAATCTAAACTTATTTCAAGATTAGAACCTGAAGAAAACAAATGTACATTTCATTAAAATTGATTTATAGAGTGTAGAGCTCCAGTTCCATAAAAAAATAAAATAAAATAATAACCTTTCTGTATCCTCTCAAAATCTGGGCTCCCAGTTGCTCAGAAGGCATTCTGAGCTTTCTGTGGTCGTGGCAGCTCCCATAATCATGTCATTTTCAGATAATACTTTGATTCTATCTTCAAATCTTATGGAAGATAAATTACAAATAGAAATACTGGACGAATAGGGATGTGAAATAATGTCATCATTATCCTATTATTTATAGTGCTGCTCAGCACAAAATATCCATTATCAGCAGTGCCTTTGACTATGCTTGTAACTGTTTACATTTTGTCTATGAAAGTCGTATTTTAGAAGAGTGAATTGTATTCAGTTGGCATTGGGAAATTTTTTTTTTAAGATTTTGTCGTTGTTGTGACAGGTAGAAAAATAAATCTCTCAGCATTTGAGTATAACTTATAACACGTTAGACTGTTTCAGAGATTGAAAACTATAGCCTGTGTGTCGAATCCAAACCTCCACATGTTTTGGATATAAAAGTTTATTGGAATACAGCATGTCCATTCCTTTATAGACTGTCAATAGCTGCTTTGATGCTAAAGTTGCAGAGTTGAGAAATTGCAACATAGACCCTATAGCCCACAAACTCTAATATATTTACTGTCTATCTGGTACCTTACAAAATAAGTTTGCTCACCCTGGAACTAGATATTTCCTTTGGCTTACATGGGGAAAGGGAAGATCCTCTGTATAAGATCAAAGTGAAGATGCGAATAAAAGTAAAAAGTTTCATAATCCTCTGAATAATTTAAAACAAGACAATTTGGGGAGCAAGAAAAAAAATACTAGCAGATGATCAGGTACAGTCATCTCAATTACAGGTAACAAAACTGACCCAAAGAGGGCCTCCCACCCGTCACACCCTTATGTGGTTCACTCACCTAGGCTCCAGCGAGTCCTGTGACTAGTTTTTGAGCAGCAGGAATGCAGGCCACCCATCAATGTGGCCATGTATGATGAGGTCCTAGGAAGCCTTATAGCCAGTATCCCATCCCTCACCCCCCCACACACACACATCTTCCTCTCAACTTTCCACCACTACCTCTTTCAAGCATCCATCCATCCATGCATTCAGTTATTCATTTAGGCAATTGATATATTATTGGGCACTATTTTTAACCAGTGCCTCGACAGGCTCAGGAAATACAGCCAGGGGCCATAAGTTATGTCTGGGAAGGGAAACAGGCGTGAAGACAATCGGGACACAAAATGGTATGTTTTAGAAGGAGCGTGTACACTACTGTGGCACCTTCCGTGGCAAAGTCTTCTTGCAAAGTCAGGAAAGGCTTTGCCAGTAGTGGCGGCCATTAAACTGAGTCTCGAAGGAAAAGTAGTAGTTCGCTAAACAGACAGACGAGAGGTGATTAGTTTGAGGAAAGAGGATGACCATGAAGAGAAAATAGAAGAAAGTAATAAAAAATGACGAAATGTATCTTTTTATATAGTCAAAACCTCATTTTCTGTAACGTCTACTCATTAATCTTGGTTCCACTAATTTAAATCAACCAAAGTCTAATAAATACACTCTTCATTACCTTTAGAGAGCGGAGGACACTTTTCATTTAAATATATATATTTTTCGTTCAAAGGTATATTTGAAAATTGAATTTTGAATTTTGAAATGTCGTTTGATTTTGTATGACAAACACTATGATTGGTGAAATATAATGTTATAAATATAAATGCATTTATATAGTTGAATAAAATATAAATATATTTGAACAAAATATAAATTTATGTATTTATGTTTACATTTTACATATTATATGTGTGTGTGTATACGTATACATATATATATATATATATATATATATATATATATATATATTTCACCAACCACAGTGTTTATCACATTCAGAGCCTTGCTAAATGATTTTTCTAAATTTTATTTTATTATTAGTTTCAATCATACAGTGCATTGCTTAGACGTTTATATATTTTATAAAATGATCCCCCTGATTGCTCTTTCTCTCCTCTGGCTCTACATACAGCCATTGCCTTACTGCTGTCTGCATTCCCTATGCTGGGCTCCCCATCCCTGTGACCATCTATCAACTGCTTTGTTCTTCTTTAACCCTTCATCCCATTCTCCCTGCCCCCCGGCCCCCTTCCCTCTGGCCATCGCCAGGTTGTCCTCTATATCTGTGACTCTGTTTTTGATTAGTTTGTTCTTTTTATTCCTTAGATTCCACATCTAAGTGAAATCCTATGGTGTTTATCTTTCTCTGTCTGACTTATTTCACTCATCATATTAACCGTCCATAGGTCCATCCATGTCATTGTGAATGGTAGGAGTTCATTTTTTTTTAATAGCTGATATTCCATTGTATATATTAACCATAACTTCTTTATCCAATCATCTGTTGATGGGCATCTAGGTTGCTTCTGTATCCTGGCTATTGTAAATTGTGCTGCCATGAACATAGGGGTTCATAGATCTTTACAAATTTTGTTTTTGTTTTCTTTGGATAAATACCCAGAAGTGCAATTGCTTGGTCAAAAGATATGTCCATTTTTAACTTTTTGAGAAACCAGACTGTTTTCCACTGTGGCTGTACCAATTTGCAATCCCACCAACAGTGTTCGAGGGTTCCCTTTTCTCCACATCCTCGCCAACACTTGTTCTTTGATTTATTGATGATAGCCATTCTGACAGGTGTAAGGTGATATCTCACTGTGGTTTTAATTTGTATATCTCTGATGATTAGTGACCTTGAGCATCTTTTCATATGTCTATTGGCTATTTGTATTTCCTCCTTGGAGCAACATCCGTTCAGGTCTTCTGCCCATTTTTTAATTAGATTGTTTGCTTTTGTTGTTGTTGAGTTGTATGCGTTCTTTATCTATTTTGGATATTAACCTCTTATCAGATGTATCATAATCAAATATCTTCTCCCATTCAGTTGGTTGACTTTTCATTTTGTTGATGGTTTCCTTTGCTGTGTAAAAACTTTTTAGTTTGATGTAGTCCCAATTCTTTCTTTCTTTCTTTTGTTTCCCTTACCTAAGGAGAGGTGTCTGAAAAGAAGTTACTAGTAGCAATATGAGAGAGTTTACTGCCTATGTTTTCTTCTAGAAGTCTTATGGTTTTGAGTCTTACATTTAAGTCTTTCATTCATTTTGAGTCTGTTCTTGTATACAGTATAAGAAGGTGGTCCAGTTTATTCTTTTTTTGCATGTATGTCTCCAATTTTACCAGCACCATTTTATTCAAGAGACTATCTTTCCCCGCTATATATATATATTCTTGCCTCCTTTGTCATATATTAAATGAGTATATGGGCATAGATTTATTTCTGGGCTCTCTATTCTGTTGCATTGATCAGTGTATCTATTTTTATGTCAGTATAATGCTGTTTTGATTACTATAGCTTGTGCTATAGTTTGATATCAGGTAGTGTGATACTTCCAACTTTGTTTTTCTTTCTCAAAATTGCCATGGCTATTCAGGGTTTTTTATGGTTCCATATAAATTTTAGGATTATTTGTTCTAGCTCTCTGAAAAATACCATTGGTATTTTGATAGAGATTGCATTGAATCTATAAATTGCTTTGGATAGTATGGGCATTTTAATGATGTTGATTCTTCCTACCCACGAGTACAGTATATGCTTCCATTTATTTGTATCTTCTTTAATTTCTTTTTTTTTTTTTTTGACGACTTGTAATATTCTCGTTGAATCATTTTTTGAGTCAGTTTTGACTTACATAAATAATTTCTTTCCCAAAGGACAGCACTTTGGACACTTGAAAGCCATTACCATGTTCTCTCTGAATCTCACCAAAGACAATTTTTCTCAACATATTCGATTATTCCCAAATGAAAAGACTTCAAGTGCCTTTCATTCAAGGATTGTATCTATTATATACCTGCTATGTGTTAGACAATGTGATAAGCCCTAGGGACATAACATTGAATCAGAAAGACAGCCATTGAACTCAAATGTCTTTTAAATCCCACTTGATTTTCTCTGGGCTCTAGTTTGCCTGTGTCCCGCATAAAGTCACACAGCCAAAGGCTGGATCCCAGGCCTGATCTAAATTAATTTGTCTTATTTAATTGGATATGACATCATTTACAAGATAAATTACCATTTAGTTTGGGGGTTTGTGAGTCAATGTTGCCCCTTACCCCCATTTATTCTAAACACATGTACTTTATGTCCCAGATCCACACAAATTTAGAGTGAGAAATAACCTCATACTCCCAGTGACATTAATAAGTACATTTAATTTCATTTCTACACTTAATGAAAGACAGTGTCCAAAAGGGATATTTTTATACCGTTAATGAGACCTCATTAGTAAGGAAACTAGATGGTGAAGGGACAATAAAAAGTGCCTTTTCGCCCTTTCTGGAATTCTGTCCCCTGGTCTCCCTCTGCCCTTCTATCTTCCTAAAAAATGCTCTTCCCTCAATCCCCCAAAAGCTGCACAGTGTTTCCTCGCAAGATCCCTCAGGACCTTGCCGAAATGTCGCCTTCTGTGCAAGGTGCTCTCCAGCCATGGTGGAATCCTAAGGAAGTAATTGCCTCATCCGTGTTGTAATCTATGGGGACTTTACCTCTCTCTCACCTGCACAGTGGGGAAAAGAATAGTACCAATAGTGCATTGGTAACGGAGTTCTAAGACGGTATCTAATCAACACATATAATATACACATGACATGTATATTCATTTGATTGTTTGCTTTCTATCTCTGCATCAGAATATAGTTTCATGAAAGCAGGGATTTTCATTTCTTTTGTTTCCCACAGTATCTTCAGTGCCTATGACAGCACCTGGCGTTTAATAACATTCTGATAAATCTTTATTGAAGGAAGAAAGGAGAGAAGGACAAGTCTAGAATTTTAAGACAAGTATATCTGGCTCTAAAACTAACACATCTCTACCCCACCGTATTATGTAACCTGCCTCTTTTTTATTTAGATAAGAGCCATTTTCTCCACTCCTTGCTTTAAATATCTGATATGAATGCCATTAACAAAATATTTTAGTATGAAAGTGTTCACTACTCATTATGTAGGGAACTCAGCTATTCCCCAAAAGGGATCTTTCAAAAAGTAGATTCAAGGTGATACTTGCGATCTGGACACAGAAATGTGCTTTCTATCCAAAACTGAATCCCTGATGAGCCCAGAAAAACCCGGGGCAGTAGCTGAAGCTAAAATGCCGACCCAGTCATGATTTAGAGGCCAGGAATATATTGCAGTTGGAGATTATTTTGAGTTACAAAACACATTTCTAATTTCGATGCCAAGAACTATTAGTATCAACACAGTAGAACATTATGTTGGCTCACCATTGTGGGATTAGGTAGGAGGAAGAGGATCAAAATGCCAACCTTATCGAATATTAGGATTTTTACAGAAACAGCTAGGAAGGTATGGCTTTCTCTGCGGATTTTCGCAGAGGTTCAGTTAAAAATAAAAATGAATTTCCTCATCCTTAGTCACCACCACTGATGCCGGCTTCCCTGCTCAGAACATTTTCCTAATGACCCATTGTTGATAGGGAGAAAAAGGAGGAAGAATTGGCTTCTGAATGAAGCAAACCAAGGATTGAAACAGATCTGTACTACTTACTTACTAGCCAGACATCAGAGAGGTATTTAACCTTGCCGATGTCACTATCCTTCTGAAATGGCATAATGGTACTTAAGTGGCTTTCCTGAAAGACCTAATTGCATCCGCCATGGGATGTGCACCCCAGTCCTTTTGCCCAGGAAAGAACCCACTCTCTCCCCTCTTAGCATGTGTATCAAACATTTCCTGACCCCCCTGGCCTAGCTCGGGGGGAAATTACCTACCTGCATGCCGTTCCTCATAGCATCTGCCATGTTTTGCTATTTTTCTTCTACTTTTTGCAATTATCTTATTATCATCTGCCTTTTCTGACAGACTATAGGCGTTGTGAAAGCAGGGCCTTCGCGGGCCTCTGCTAAGCATGATGTCCTCAGTAGGCAGCACAGTGCCCAGTTGACAGCAAACTCTCGGCAAATGTTTGTTGAATAAATTAACACGTGCGCATGTGAAGATACAAAATGATGATCTAAAGAGTGACCGAGAAGTCACTCCTCGATGGCCTCTTTCAAGGTCCCTTCATTCTCTGCGTTTCTGCCTGGACTCGGGAGGGTAACTGATGCCAATCTGTGCTGGAGTCATGCTCACATCCACATCCACACTCCAAGCCATCGCCCAAGCGGAGACAATTCACATGGCCAGGGTGTGGGAACTTTAGCCTTAGGCAGTTGTTTAAGTGCTGAGCGAACAATCATTGTGATTTCCATTAACAGGGGACCTGGAACTACTTTCTTATTTTTATACTTTCTCCCTACTTTCCAGGTGCCCCGCATTAGAACTGAAAAAGCAGAACCCTGTCCTCCATCCCAGATCTCTCACTACAGCCAGGTTCAAAGATTATAGACCTTAAATGAATCTCCTTTGGCTCCAAGAGTTGATTTCTAACTCAGTTACAGCGTATGAGGCCGTATAATTCACTTCGCAACAGTGAACGTAGGAAGAGATCAGTCAAGACTGCTCTGTTTTTACTGCACTTCTTCAGACGCAAGAAGAGCTGTGTTTTCTTCTTTTCTTTTGATAGACAATGGGCTCCCCACTCTCTGAGCTGTCTGAGAACTCAAGAAATAATATAACCCATTGTCCCCCAAAATTACTTGGAGTGTTCAAAAAAAAAGAAAAAAGAAAACAACTCAAGAGAAGATTCATTTTTTTTCCCCCTTCTGCTTTTCTTTCCAACTACATGACTTGAAGACAGGAACAGTTTTTTTGTGAGCCTCGGTTTAGACCTGCCATGATTACTTAGGGACAAGGACCCATATATTCACAGTGGCAGGAAGACCGAGTAGAAAGACCAACACTGGGGTGGAGTAAGATGCTCATCTTGGCTGCAAAATGTAAACAGATGCCAAAAATCAGTAATCAGGATAAATCCTGGTTTAATGCAGTATTTGAAACAAATCAAATTTGAGCCCAATTTTCCATACTGAACAGAATGTCAACGTTTTAAATAAAGATAAGCATTAATGAGTTTTCTTTTTGCCTCAGGTTACAGGACTGCTCCATATATATAATATAAATATATAAATATAAATAAATATATATATATGTATAAACCATATATATTGCTTCAAATATCATGGAACTTTTTGCATTACATTTTTCTTTTATAAACATTGCATGCGATATTCTTTCTTTTGATTACTGAATTGCCTTGGTGTTCTCTTCAATTTTATGCCGGACATGAGCGCCTTCTTGGCCTCATCTTACCCTAGTCCTGGCTCTGCTTAGTGAAAAGAGAAGTTAGAAGACAGAAGGAGCCCCGGATGCACCTCATGGAAACGAGGGACCTTAGGAAAATCATAAACGTCTCAGGTACCTTCACCTCCCTCTCAGCGGCATCCATAGAGCTTTGCCATCTGCAGATGTGGCCTCGGCCAGTGTCCGAGTCTAACACAACTTTGAGCGCCCCCATCTCTCCACCTCCTATTTCCAATGATGGCTCAGAAAGCTGCTCTTCCTTAAGCTCTTGAGGTTGAAGAGTAATTGGCACAGTCGTTATGGTTGTGATTCTTAAGCTGGCCTCAAAGTCCCCTGGAGAGCTTGTTAAAACATCAGTTTCTGGGGCCCACACTAGAGTCTCTGATTCGCAAGTCTGGGACGGAAGCCAAGGATTGGAAGTTCTAATAATTTCCAGGTGATGCTCATTCCAGGAGCCGTATTTTGAGAACCACTGTTGTATACGAACAGTTGCATGTGCAGAATAGCCTTGCCTTCAAGAGAGCTGCAGTTACCCTAGGTTAAGACTAATGCATAAAATAAGAAAAAGTTAAAGAAGAAAATAATTGTCCGATTATCAAACAAGTGAGCAGTGGTCTGCTGGAATGCCAGCACCCTAATGAAGTAGTAAATGGAGAACAGAAAGAGATAACATAAAAACCCTCTTATATTTTTTGGTCTAAGAGGTAAGAAAGAAATGAAGCTGTGTGAATAGCATTGATATGGTTAACAAGGCCTTCTGTGGGGTGAGGGGAACTGAGATACAACTCACAGGGACTGGTAGGTACGCCCATTAATGTGTCCGTGTTTAACATTTTCTATTAGCTAGAGTACTAGTTTTGTTGTTATATAACAAAGACAGAAATACCAATGAGTTAAAAGAATTATTTCTAGCTGCCCTACCAGCATGGGTCTGAGCTTTCCCGAGTCGAAGTCGAGGCCCTGTGATGTGGCACCCCCATGAGTAAATAGAGTTGCTCTGCCATTCTGAGCATGAAGGTTCCTCATTGCAAACAAGGATGACTGCTTCAGCTTTTGCAGAAAGTGAAGAAAAAGAGATGAGAGGGCGTATTTCTCTTCTATTTAAGTTGCACTCATTAATTTGCTCGTATCCCATTTAGCCAGAACCTAGTAAAAGCATCAAATTAGCTACATGGAAGACCAGGATGTGGAATCTTCTCACCCAGCTAAATAGTCTATATTTTTTTTTCTTTTTATGGGCGAGCGCAGATATTGAGGAGGCAGCCAGCAGTCTCTACCTCGTGTATTGTAATGCGCTGCCTTCTAGTTGTTTCTGGTTAATTATATTTACAGGTTGTGTGATCTCATGTCAGTCGTGCTAACACAGAGAGTAAACAAGTGGTTTAGCAGGGTTTCTGCAAAGAAATGACTGATTGAAGATAAAGCACATGCGAACGAGAAAATGCAGAACTGACAGCTCTGCTCCAAGGTCTCAGGCAGTCACGGTCATGAATTAAAATGATGCCAGTCCGACACACAGCAAGGCAAAACCAAATAAACAGAAACCAACCTTCAAGTTATTGGAGAGAGCATTTGAAACCGATTCGTACCCACTCTCCTTGGCATCAGCTAATGTCCTACAGCATAAGACACATTTAAGGTAAAATGCTAAGTTAATAGTAGTGGGGTGTACACATTATCATACATATGTTGTTCTGTGTCTTATGGTCATAAAATTCTATGTTCATAGGCTATAGATATCCCACAAATTATATGCATGTATGGGTACTATGTATTGTAATCCCACTTTACTAATGAGAAACAGGAAAAAATATATAAGAAGTCCAAGTTTTATGTAGTTGTTAGAATGCCAGCAAAATTAGAAAAATATTTCACTTATTTTTCATCTTTTCACCTCCTTTTAATGTCCATTTTTGTAACACACAAACAGAATTAGTATTTTAGACCATATACACAGTTTATCAATAAATAAACATGCATGTATTAGGGATCTCTGCTCAAAATATTTAACAACTCAGGATGTGCAATGATCTAAATTCTGAAGGAATTTATCAGTAGAGTTCACATAACCATAAAAGGAAGGAAATCTTACAAGAGAATACATTGAGTGCTTTTCTTCGAGAAGCCAGCAAAGTCCTTCAATGGCCATGCACTTGACACCCTCAATCCATACCTAAATTCCTCTGTTGCCATGACACCATGAAAGATCACACTCCCTGACATTTGGGGTTTGACATTAGAGGTCTTCCGATGTGTCCTTTGAAAATTGAAATCTCTCAGGACTGACAGTCGATATCACTGAGTTTAGCCATAGACACTACTGAACAGGAATGAGAGAGCTCATCTCTGTAGAAACGGGGATGCAGGTGAAGAACAGGATCAAATACGAAGGAGAGGGGTCCCTGGACAGGGATGGAGAGAGACAGTAAAAAGGACAACCAATGGTGTCCACATGTGGACCTTGCTCTCAGAAGCCGAGCCTTGAGAAATAAAGACTTTTGCTCCACAAACACATGACTTTGTGTGCTGAAGCTTAGGCCGTTATCACTCTGCAAAGTCCCTTATCTTTTTCAGGCTCAATTTCTTCATATTTCTCTCCTCTTGAGGAAGAGGCAACGCCTCTGTCATCCGCCTCACAGTGTGGGTACAGATCAAATGGCACCATGTGTACAAAAACCACTGCACAAACTACTGATCCCTGTGCGTCCAAGCTTTTATTGAGGGATGGTAGGACTTGACTAGTAAGAGATTATGGGAAAGATTATTTTGCTCAGAGTCGAAGAACTAATATGTGAGATCAGTTAGGAGAAAACTAGCGTTTATTTTGCACCATGATCCATCAGACACTTTGTGTTCAATGTCTCATTTGACCTCCACCAGAACTCAGCAGGCAGCATTTATTTCTATTTATTCCTGTTATTCCAAGTCCCACTAAGATTCCCTCATCTTTCCAAGGCTACATGGTTAGAATGTGTCAAGCATACAGTCAAACCAAGGCATGTCTCACCCCCTGATCCGGTAGAGAGCCCAGCCTCAGCAAAGCTACAAGCTTGTCTCACCGAGTGCATCTGCACCAGAAAACATATCGGAACTGGATGCACGGGGTGAGATAATGGGTCTCAAAGGTTTTTTTCACCAGAGGGAAATCAACATTTTGTATAGAGTTTTTAGCAGGACACGTTTCCTGTGTTAATAGTGTAATCTGCCCAAGGTATGTTTGACAGCCTGCAGAGAGAAGGATTCAGACTGGCAGAGAGTGGTCTTTGGCAAGGGGCCCGAGCAAGGTGCTAAGGATTCACCTTGAATGCCAGTGTCTGCTTCGGCCAGAGTTGGATCGTTCAGCCGTGAGCACAGGGAGAATGAGGCTCAGCGCATCTGCTCTAAAACATCTGTTCGGCAGGTCGGTTTCTCAAGACAGAGGTGATGTGGGCATAGAAACACATACTGCTTCATTTCTCACATTCCGAGGTCATGGGCTGATGTGGAGATGCCGACAGAACGTCTTCTGTACAAAAGGTACCGTTCTGGATTCGGAAGGTTAAAACAAGTCGTAAACACAGATCCGGCCATCGATGGCTAGTGAGGGAGATCCATACATAAAACGATAATTCAAAAACTCTGACAAGCTGCAGCGAAGGACAGTCCAGACCACTTTTAGAACAAACCAGAGCATATCTTTTCTCAGTATCAACATCCAAGGGGATTGGGACCGTAGCTTGGACAGCTTCAAACCCCCAGCTCACCATGCGAAGACAGGTCACCACTGCCTGAGATTGGGATGAGTCCCACACACGAGCTGTGGTGTGCCTGTACTGACATGCACAGAGTAATTGTCCCTTATAATTTAAAATGTGGCCACCGACAGTTTTATGTCTCTGACAGTCAACCAGTGTCAACAGGATTTAATGGGGAATTTACGGTGGCAGGCTCTGGGTCCTGGGTTAATAGGCCTTCTGCTTCTATAATAAGGGCCCATTAAAAGAAGGAGAGGGGAGGACCTTCTAAACACAACCTAATGCTTGAGCTCCACTGCTGTGAGCTCCGGGGTCCTAAATGGTTCCCTGGGTCAGGAGTCACATTACAGGTGACATTTCCTTGAAGAGCAAGCGTAATCTCATCTTTCTAAGTCATCCAGCCCAGAACCTGCAGCTTCGACGAATCCTTGTGGCACCATAAGCAGGTCACACATAGAACTTCAGGGAAGATTCTTCAGTAATGCTTGATGTTTGACAAAATATTGGAAAATAAACCAGCAGATCTTGAATACAGACCAAAAAGAAAGAAACTAGACTACACTAATAATCTCATTTCTGTTTCTTTTCTGTGTCTCCTGTTTATTTCTTTTTCCCGTGGATGCTTTTAGGATACATAATGCTGTGACTTTTTAACACTTCTTTTAAAAACATTTTCCACATATGCTATGGTGTATTTTCAATGAATTGAGCACAGTTGTTAAATGTGTGAATTCCGATGGCAGATCATTATGGACTGAATGTTTGTGTCTCCCCCAAATTCATATATTGAAGCCCTACACGCCCCCCCCCCCCTGCCCGCCAAATGTGATGGTATTTGGAGTTGGAGCCTTGAGAGGTAATTAGGTTTAGGTGAGGTCACCAGGGTAGGGCCCTTATGATGAGATTAGTGTTTCTCTAAAAAGAGAGAGACCAGATTCTCTCTCTCTCTCTCTCTCTCTCTCTCTCTCTCTCTCTCTCTCTGCCCTGTGAGAATATAGTGAGAAAACAACTGCCTGAGAAAGCCAGGAAGAGAGTTCTCACTGGGAACCAAGTCAGCTGGCTCCTTGATCTTGGACTTTCCAGCCTCCAGAACTGTGAGAAACAACTGTCTGTTGTTGTAAGCCCCCCAGTCTGTGGTGTTTTGTTATGGCAGCCTGAGCTGACTGAGGCACAGACTGCCAACCTACTAGCAGGGTAAACTTGGGCAAGTTACTTAGCTTTCCATGCTCTGATTTCCTCGACAACCAAACGGAGATAGTAATAGTGGCCATCCCATAGCGTCGTTATGAAGAAGAACAAATACGCACGCAGAACTGGCACTGTGCCAGCCGTTCAGCAAGCGCCCGGTGGATGGGAGATCTTTCTGTTCCTTACGATGATCTTACCTCACATAGGTCACGTTTACCGAGCGCTAATGAGGTGCTAGGCTCTGTTACAAGGGCGTTGCATTTACCAACTCATTTCGTCTTCTCTGCAACCTATGTAGTGAGAACTGTTATCATCCCCATTTTACAAATGTGGAGACTGAGCCTCAGGGAGACTAGCCCACTCGAGGTCACAACTTAGGCAGAGCTAAGTGAGTACGTGGCAGGACCGAAGTTCAAACCCTGTCCTTCCGATTCCAAAATGCATTTTTTTTTCTGTGTTGAACGCTCTTTGGTGATGATGGAATGGTCCAGATGCATTCCAGGATGCTCGTTCTATGACTACACGTGATATTCTGCCTTTAATTGAACTGATCCACTGTATTAGTCAGGGTTCTCCAAAGAAACAGACCCAGTAGGCTGTGTATATTTATAAAAGGAGATTTAAGAATTGGCTCACATGATTATGGAGGCTGACACGTCCAAAATCTGCAGGGATGACCAGCAGACAGAGACCCACGAAGAGCCACAGTCGAAGCTTATGTCTGAAAGTCATTTCCTGGTAGGATTCCCTCTCACTCTGAGGAGGTCAGGCTTTTTGTACTATTCAGGCATTCAGCAGATTGGATGAGCTTCACCCCTGTTACAGAGGGTAATCTGTTTTGCTCAAAGTCCACTGATTTAAATGGTTGCAGACAAAAAACGCCTCACAGAAACATTCACAATAATGTTGACCACACAGTTAGGCACTACACTCCAACCGAGTTCACACAATAATTTAACTATCACACTCACTGTCGAGATAGAAGGTAATAACAAACTTCAATCTCAAATTATAAATAGAAAAACATGTTACTCTAGAGGAAAAAAGCAGAAATGATGAAATAGCTGGTGAATATACGTTCTAATTGCTTTTTGCTGTCACTGCATTGAACAATAGAAAAAAATAAAAGGAAGCATCCAACAGAAAAGGATAATAGCAAAGAAAATCATTCTTTGGTACAAATATAAAGCTATTTATAACCTTGACAGACATGGTGCCTTTTGTTAGCAAAAAGATAGTGGCAAGTGTGGGTGAGGAGCAGCAGGGTTCTACTCTCTTCTATAGGTACAGAATCAGAGTGGCCCTGATACCACAGGACAGAGTCAGCACTCAGCAGGCTCAGAACAGGAAGCGGGCAAGGCCCCCGCGCAGTCGGCACCACAGGTGGAGCCAGGGGTGCAGCATGCAGTCACTAGGATTTCCTGCCTGGCCTAGAGATCATTGCACTATTGGAAAGTTCAAGAACTTTCTAGCACAACCAGAGTCGCCAGTTTCCTGATGATTTGGAGCTTTGGTGACCAGTATCGGATTTCCTGATGACATCCATGGAAATCCGGTTTTAGTCACCAAGCCCCACGATGAATCCACTGGTTCAAATATTTATGAGCAGACTTGGGGATCCTTTTCCTCAGTAGTCTGACTAGGAATCAGTCATTCAATCGACAGCATGAACAGCAGAAGCCAGGTGGTAGAAAGAGGCAGTCATGTGCCTAAAACAGCCACAGGGATTCAAATTCCTTTGGGTAGCAGGAGACAGGGCTTCTCCTCAGAGCACTTTAAAGATAGAAACACTTAAAAAAAAAAAAAAACCCTGTAATCTGGTGCATGTTGAGATGTATGTACTGGGGACGAATCTCAGGCGTAACTGTACTTTGTAGAGTTGCTCTTGGCTGCCAGACTCCCAGGAGAAGATGAGTGTAATATTGGATACACCTGTCACTGGGAAAAAGTTGACAACTCTCTGGGGTGGGAAAGGCTACAGAGCATTGAAATGACTTAGCCTAACTTCCAAGGTGCAGGGCTGTACCTGTGTGAAGAGTATTCTCAGTACAACTGAGCCAGCTACTGGGACATGACACTCCAAACTTTCCTGAAGCTTTGGGGGCATTTCGCTCCGGACTGCCCTGGACAATCACAGTTCCCTTCAGGTGTCCTACACATGATCGAAACATCCCACTGAAATATCTTATACATTCTAATATTTTGGCAACCAAATTATAGCTTTTATAGTTTCTCCTTTAAACAGATAGGAAAAAAAAATATTTGGAAGCACTTGGTATATACAATCTCATTTAATCTTTCCAGCATCATGTGACATAGGAGTTATCACTTCTGTATTATATGGACACATAAGCCACAGTTTTAGATAGTCTACCTAAAGTGCCTTAGTTCACATTCTAAGTTAACGGAAGTGGTGGTATTCAATTCAGAAGTATTCCTCAATGGATGAATGGATGGGTGGTGAGTGGGCGGGTAGATGGATGGATGAGTGGATGGGTTGATGAGTTCTCAGTTACTGGCTTTAATTTGGGTCCCCATTTCTTTAAATGTGAGTGACACCTTCTTTGACTACCCGAAGGGGGTGGGGGAAGAAATGCTAAATATGTATTCAAAACAAATCCTGGAAGCCCATATAATCTTTAGAAATGTATTGACTGTGAAATTTATAGCTAAACTGGCCAACTATATAAAGGAGAGAATGCAATAATATAGACATTGGAATGAAACTATTTATTTCTGTGAGTTTCAAGTGACCACATAACTCACAAGTAATGCTAAAGTCTGTATATTCCGGGAGATTCATGTTGCATTGTATCATGGGGAATGACCCATAATTCATTTGCTGGGCTTCCTTTAGTATGCCCAACCTGAACATTTCAGCATGAAATTTCTTTTCTCTTTGCAGAAATGGAAACACAACTGTGATTTTCTGGCAGCAGATTTGTCTGTTGGAATAACAGTGTTTTAAGTGTTTTGGTATTTGGCTCTGTTTGACAAATGCCAAAAGTGATAGGCAGGCCACAGGGACATTGACGTCACTCCACTACCCGCCATGTCCCCAGTTTCCTGGTTCCCGGGTCACCCAGTTATACATCAGAGCCCCCAAATTACACTAAAAGTAACGTATGTTGATACTGCTTAAAATGCAGGAATAAATTATGATATGGAAAGACTAGTAATACAGAGTAGCCAAAACAACAAAAAAAATAAAGTTATTTTAAAGCCTACTCCTAATGGAAACTTTTTTAAAATAAATCGAGAAGCACATTGTTCTACCTGTACAGTAGGGGCTGCATAAAGTCTGCTCTAGCTCGGTATTCACGAGTTTGCTCAGCCCGAGGTCCTCCCGTCCTGGCCCGGATGCTCGGATGCTCGAGGAGGACCGTGGGAGCTTACTCTCCTCCTCCCAGCATGAGGCTCCCACCGGCTGACAGATATTCTGATGCAGTGAGGCAGGAACGCCACGTGGGACAGCCAGACCTGGACTGACCCCCTAATGCTGCTTAGCCACGAGCTAAGGCAACTCGGGGGAAGAGCACAACAATGTTCTTATTGCATTTGGGGTTTTTTTGCTTTAATATTCAATTGTATTTTATTTTCTTTTTTATGTTTTTACCTTTTTGGAGATTCTTTTTTTAAGTTTAATTAGTTTCAAGTCTACAGTACATTGGTTAGACCTCTATGTAGTTCATAAAACAATCCCCCCAATTGATCCCTCCCTCCCCTGACCCTCCCTCTAGCCGACGTATTAATGCTGACCGCATTCCCTGTGCCGTGCTCCCCATCCCCGTGACCATCCATCTGCTACTAATTTGTACTTCTTTAGCCCTTCACCCCATTCTCCCAGCACCCCAAACCCCCTCCCCTCTATCTGACACCAAATTGTCCACTATATTTGTGACTCTGTTTTTGATTAGTTTGTTTCTTCTTTTTATTCCTTAGATTCCACATATAAGTGAAATCATATAGTGTTTATCTTTCTCTGTCTGACTTAAATACCTTCTAGGTACATCTAAGCAATATCTTTTTCTTAATGTTCTTACTATATTTTAATGGCACTCTACTCTATAAATATGTCATGATTTATTTTAATAATACCCTTTTTTTTATCCATTTAACCTTTAAAAAAAAGTCACATTTGAAAATCATCTGTGAAATGAATTAGACTGTTTTGAATTCATATAATCCTAGTGCCCACTAGAGTGACCTGCTAGTCTCTTATGATCTAAAATATGATTGGCCTCACACACTCCATTTCATGGCATGTGGGAAGTCCAATGCTCTTTCCCTAATATCTGCAAATATCTGCAAATTCTTAGGGTGTCGCACTTCTCAAGTTCATATTCTCTTCCTGAAGGCTTTCACTTTTGTCTCTTCTCACTGTATCAAATGTGCTTTCCTTATTCTAATTTTCCAGGTAAGAAAGCAGATCTGATTCCAGATTTTAGTAGTGACAAAGCTACTCAAATGCCTTTCACAAGGCCTCTTACGCATAACATCTGGCTCCTCGTTGCTTTGCAGGCTCTTTTAGTTTCTACTCTGAGGCCTATATATCCACATCTAAATGCTTGACCATCAACTGGTTTTCTAAACAAAGGTATTCTCTTCCCTAGAGGAATGGCACCATTCCTTAGGATGATATATTGATCAACGAAATCCAATGAGTTTCTAGTGTACAATTCAACAGTATGTCATAAATAGATTGCATTGTGCGTTCACCGCCCATAGTTAGATTTCCTTCCATCTCTACATATTTGAACCCTTTTATCCCATCTACCTCCCCCTCCCCCTTCCCTCTAGTAACTCCCGATCCACTGTCCATGTCCGTGAGTCTCTGTTTGTCATGGTGGTTTGTCGCTTTTAGATTTACATCCCACATATAAGTGATATGTGGTTCCCAACATTTTCTGTCTGGCTTATTTTGTTTAGCATGATTATTTTGAGGTCCGTCCATGTTGTCGCAAATGGCAATAATTCATCTCTTCTTATGGCTGAGCAATATTCTATTGTATATATGTACCACAGCTTCTTTAATCTATTATTTATCATAAGACATTTCAGTTGCTTCCATGTCCTGGCCACCGTGAATCCTGCTGCTGTGACCATCGGGGTGCGTGTATCTTTTCGGATAGTTGTTTTCAGGTTGTTTGAGTAAATACCCAGAAGAGGGATTGCTGGATCATATGGTAGATTAATTCTTAGTTTTTTGAAGTTTTCCATAGTGGTCGTACTGTTTTCCATAGCGATCGTACCAATTTGCAGTCCTGTCAGCAGCGTATGAGGGTTCCTTTTTCTCTAAATCCTCTCCAACACTTGTTATTGTCCTGTTGATGATAGCTACTCTGATAAGTGTGAGACGAAATCTCATTGCGGTTTTGATTTGCATTTCCCTAAGAGCTAGTGACGTTGAGCGTCCTTTCATATGAATGTAGACCATTTGTATCTCTTCTTGGGAGAAGTGTCTGTTCAGGTTATCTGCCCATTTTTTAATTAAATTGTTTTTGTTGTTATTGAGTTGTATTATTATTATTATTATTATTATTATTATTATTATTATTCGTATATTTTGGATATCAGGCCCTTATTGTAGGCATTGTTTGCAAATATCTTCTCCCATTCAGGTGGCTGCCTGTTTGTCTTGTTGATGGTTTCTCTTGCTGACCAGAAGCTTATTAGTTTGATACAGTCCCATCATTTATTTACTTTTTGCTTTTACTTCCCTTGCCTTAGAGGACAAATTCATAAAATCCTCTTTAAGTCCAAGTTCCATGAGTTTAGTTCCTATGTTTTCTCCTATAGAATTTATTGTTTCAGGTCTTATATTCAGGTCCTTAATCCATTTTGAGTCCATTTGGATGTGTGGTGATAGATAACAGTCTAGCTTCATTCTTTTGCACATGACTTTCCAGTTTTCTCAGCGCCATTTATGAAGAGGCTTTCCTTTCTTCATCGTATGTTTTTGGCTTTTTTTGTCTGAAATCATTTGCCCATATAAACAGGGCTTAACTTCTGGACGCTCAGTTCTGTTCCACAGAACTGTATGTCTGTTTTTCTGCCAATACCACGCCGTTTTGATTTCTGTCGCTTTGTAGTATAATTTGAAGTTGGGCAGAGTGATGCCTTCAGCCTCGTTCTTTTTTCTCAGGATGGCTTTGTCGATTTGGGGTCTTTTGTGCTTCCCTACAAATCTGATGTTTTTTGGTTCTATTTCTTTAAACAATGCCGATGGGATTTTGATAGGGATTGCATTAAATCTGAACCATGATTTAGGTGATAAGGTCATTTTAACTATGTCGATTCTTCCAGTCCGAGGACACAGAGTATTTTTCCATGTCTTTGTGTCCCATTCAGCTTCTTTCTTTGCTCTTTGAAGCAGCCATCACCTGGTTATCTGTGTGCATTCTCTCTTTGAGCCCTGTTGGGTAACAGTGTAAGATCATAAAGACTTTAACACTCCTTGTTGCTCCTTAAGTTAACAATATGGGCTATTTTCATTTTCTTACAAGTATTTCCAATCATGTAAGCAGACCTATAGACTTTATAATCACAGAAAAGTGATTTAAAAAAAAAAAAGGGTTCAAAAATCCTCTCCGTCATGCTTTCTCTCCGATGTCCCTGATTTGCCTTGGAGTCGCTCAGCGACACCAGCTTAGACTTCGGTTCTCCTTCTCCGACCCTCAGAGTAGAGTTCATTTCACCAGTTTCCTTTCTTTCCAAACCTGATAACCTCCCTTAAAAGCCCCTCTTGCTGGAACAGGGACCCCAGCCAACCGGAGCAGAACAAGGCTGACAATTACATTTCTAAACACTCCTTATACTGACTCCCTAAATACTCTTACTACTGTGAGTATAAAAAGCATGAAAACCTCCGCCGTGTAAGGCCGGAAAACCGCCCCATGCCCTTCACTGCTGCTACGGAGCCCTCCTGGGTCTCCTTCCACGCTCCCCTGCACCTGTGAGTTGGGGGAACATCTCTGTTTTCTAAGTAGAGGCACAGATGCAGGAAGGCAATGATTTCAGAGGGCTTATTTTAGAAACAGAATATGGCTTCCTGATGACAGGCTTGGAGGGGGGTTGCATCTCATTGGTTATGCAGATCACCCTCTGCTGATCTGTTTTGTCATTTTGTTGTCTGTTGAGGAGACAACAAAATGTTGGTGAGCAGCTGGTGGCAGAATTATGTTTTATGTACAAAATGTGGGAGAAAATTCTGGCCCAGCGCTATAATTGCCTGATTGGATGGGGGAGGGGGCGGGAGAATGAGTTATGCATTTATCTGAATTAAAAATGTGCTTCCTCTCCTGGTGCAGCATGCCCAACTCTGATGAGAACCTGTGTGCAGCACCCCGCGTGCATTTTGGGTGTGATTCTGTGAGAAATACTGCTCTGAGCTTTCTGGAAAGTCAGAACTGGCCCGGAGTCTAGCAAGACTGCGAGGTGATGTCTTGGTTTATCTGTGAGGAGTTAAGGCTTCCCCGAGAGGCAGGTCAAGGCAACTGACATATTAACAGCGTAGGCGCATGGGAGGCGGGGAGAGTGTCCAACCCCAGGGTCTGCGAGGAGATGCAGGGGGGCAGGCAAAACCCAGCGGAGTAGAAACCCTTAAACCCAGCTTCTGATTCCTTTGGTAAAACATCGTATCTTGTAGCTATGACACGTTAATTTCTTGGAGCATGTAGACAACTGTCTAGTACATCTCACGATTTTGCTTTCATCACTGGAGTCACGTGCGCTTCTTAAAAACTTATTCCCTAAATTGTTTATGACAGTTACACTTCCTGTTCATTTCAGACGTTAAATCGCATACATTATTTAAGAAAATGTTATCTTAACTATTGTATGTGAATGTTTAAAAAAAAAAAAAGTTGTTTCTTTGAAAATTCACTTGGAAAACTCGTTCAAGGTGACAAACTAAAAACATTCATACTGAACGTGATGTGAACGAGTTAACCTAAAGTTTGGAGTAAAATCGCAAAAGCCAGTCTGAGGGTTAAAGGTGGTATGTGAGGCCTCCAATAGAAACTCAGTACATACTGGCTGAATCTAAATGGCAGAAACTAATGGAGAGAAAATTAGTTCTATTCCAAACACTTTGCAGTAACTGTTGGGGGCAAGATAGGGAAAACACTGATAAGGGCTTTCTAATTAGTTCCCCATTCCTTTTTTTTCCCAGACTCAATTAGCAGTTTCTCCATGCTCTTTCCAATTCTCAAGGAAACCCTCCAAGATCATTACTGAGAAAACATTATCTGTTAAAAAGTTATTCAACAATCGTTTTCCTGCCACTTTCCCCCTCCACCCATGTGTCCCAGCCCCCTTGGCCGTCTGGCTCAAAAACACCCAGGTCCCTCCTGCCTCTGGCCTTCTGCCCCCTCCCTCTGCCTGCTGGTCTGCCCCTGCTGGCTTCCTCTGTCTCCACTGGATAGAAATTACCTTTCAGGAGAGGAATTCATGACCTTGCGATCTAGTGCTTCTCCTCACCCCTTATCTCTCGGCCACTTTCTATCACAAAGCCCTTTTTTAAATCTTCATAATTCCTTTTAATGCCCCAAATTAACCTTTTTGCATATTTCCTTATGTACTGTCTGTGCATCACCTGCTGCTAGTGTGTGTAAATTCCATGAGACAGGGATTTTGCTGTCCCGGAGCAATGCCTAGACCACTGTGTTCGGTAATATTTGTTTAATTAATGTGTGAGCACTTACAGTGTGCTAGATACCGTGCTAGATGCTGTAGTAGCTACCTATTCGAGTAAAATAAAGGAGAAAGAAATGGGTGCTAATTAAGGGCAATGGCAGTTTTTCATAGAGCTATCAGTGGGAGGAGCAATTTAGTCCTACTCGGTCGGAGACAGCAGGGAACTCTTCCTTGACCTGAGCTTATCCCACCTCAGTTGTGCAGAATGAACGATATATATATATATATATATATATATATATATATATATATGTTTTGTTTTTTTTTTTGAATGATGAGCTGTCGTGGCCATAAGAGGGGTGAAGATAAAATAGACTCCTTGCCAACTGATAAGTGGGATCAAGACAAAAGCTGTGAACGTACAGAGCCTCTGTCAGCCACAGTGAACTGCCGACTGTGGCCGAGCCCCAAGTGGTCGGCAAGAAAGAAAACTGCGAATCGAGGACAGCGCCTGATGGTGAAGAGGCCTCGGGGTTCCACACCACCGAGGGGACTTGACTCTGCTCAGCGTGGAGAGGCCGCGAAGGTTGGTGAGCAAGAATATAACTTCGCCGAAGTGCGGCCCGGTGGGTGCCTGGAAGTGGCAGGAGCATGTCGCCGATCGGCCCCCGAGGCGGCCGGTCTGCAGGGGCGGGCTCCGGAGGAGGGCTCTGCAAGGTCGCAGCTCATCCGTCCTTCCTAGCGACATCCGTCCTGCATCCCCCTAACTTCTGATGCTTTCACGGCAGTCCTGGTGTTCCCCGGCTTCCAGGTGACTGCTCCAGCCCTCTGCCTTCACGTGGCGACCTCCCTGGGCTTCGTCTCTTTGCATGGCACTTTGTTTTTTAAGCGAGAAAATCGGCCATCTTGGACTAGGGGCCCGCGCTACGCCAGGAAAACCACATTCTGAGGTCCCGGGGCGTTAAGACTTTAACGCGTCTTTATCGAGGGACCTAATTCAAACCAGAGAATAGACGACATCGACATGCTTTTGGAAGGTCGCTCGGCGTAATGGCTAATTTTATGTTAATTACGTGTCAGCTTAACATCTGGTCCAACATTACTCTGGGCGTGTCTGTCAGGTATTCCTGGATGAGATTAACCTTTAAATAGACAGACTGAGTAAAGCAGTTGTTCTTCTCACATGGGTGGGTCACATCCAATCAGTTGAGGGTCTGAATAGCGCACGAGGCTGAATCAGAGTCCCTTCTGCCTGACCGCCTTTCAGCTGGGACATCAGTATTTTTTTCTGCTTTTGGACTTGAACTGAAACATAGACTCTTCCTGAGTCTTGGACCTTCTGGTCTTTAGACTAGAACGACTTCACCGTGAGTTCTCCTGGGTCTCGCGCTGCCCCCAGCAGTCCTTGTGACTTGTTGGCCTCCATGATTGTGTGAGCCAGTTTCTCTCATTCTTTATAACCTCTCTCTCTCGTTCTCTCCCTCACCGTCATATGTGTGTGCACATGCACACAGACACACACAGACACACACACACACACACACACAGTGAGGTGCCACTGTAACAGACATGGACGTAGCTTTGGAATGGGGAAATGGGCAGACACTGGAGGAGTTTCGAAGTGAATGCTAGAAAAAGCCCACGTTTGGTATATAGATATAAAAGTCACTGTGGTGAGGCCTCAAATGGAAATGAGGGCCAGGTTACTAGAAAACAGAGAGAAAGTAACCTCGATTATAAAATAAAATAATAATAATAAAAAAAATTTGACTGAACCGTGGTTGTATGTTCTGTGGAGCAAAGGAAATCGAATATTTAGCTAAGAAAATTTCTAAGCCAAGTGTTGAAAAGTTGGCTTGGTCTCTCCTGATTAATTATAGTAAAACGTGAAATGAGAGAAAAAAATAGAGGGAATTGTTAAACAAACAAATAAAAAGAACAAGAACTTGAAGATTGGAGAAAATCTCAGCCGACCTTATTGCAAAAAAAAAAAAAAATGAGAACGCTTGTTCTGAAGTAAACACGGAGGGTGTAGCTGAACCAACGTTTGCTAAGGAGGGCGCCGTGGGTGTTCACCACAGAGTTTGTCAACCACCTTCTGGGATCGTACTGGAGGAGACAGCTGTATGGCCGCCTGAGAGTTATCCTTCCAGAAAAGGGACGAATGACCGCGAGGGTGGCTCGGGCCTCCGCATGACTGCCAGCCACCGCGGGCCAGCAGCAGGGCGAGGCTCTCCATTGTTTCAAAGGGAACGGCCTCTTTGGTTTTAAGGGCCAGGATGCCACTGCCCAGGAGTACCTCAGGGGCAAAGCCACCCGTTGTCACAGGCACCGGGCCACCCATCAAGACAAAGGTGAGGGCCACCCCCACTGGAGGGCAGAGCATCAAACCAAAGAGGGTTATCCTGAAGGCTTAAGCGCTAACGGAATTTGCCCTGCTGGGGTTTGAACTCGCTTGGGACCCGTCCTCTTTACCTTCCGGTTTCTCCCTCTCAGAATGGACCCTCCGCCTGGCGCTGTGTTTTGAACGCACACAACCGTCTGGCCTCACAGGTTCACAGCTGGAGAGCAATTTCAGCTCAGAGGGATCACACCTCAGGTCTCAGCCATACCTGATTTTGACGACATTTAGGTGAGACAGACAGGACTTGGGACTTTAGAATTTAGAATTGCCGCAGAGATGAATTAAGACTTTCAGGGCTGCTGGGATGGAAGAGATGCATTTCATGTGTAAGAAAGACACGAATTTGGGGGATCCGTGGGCAGAATGCAATGACTGAATGTGTCTCCCTGAAATTTTTGCGTTGAGGCCCTAAGCCCCAGGGTGGTTTTGTCTGGACAAAGGGCGTCTGTGGGAGGCATAGAGCTTAAGCGAAGTCATAAGGGGCGAGGCCCGCTCCAATAGAATTAGTGACCCCCCCCTCCCAGAAGAAGACACACGAGTGACCGTCCCCCCGCCCCACGTGTGCTCAGAGGAAGGGCATGCCAGCCCACGGCGAGGAGCGGCTGTCCTCAAGCCGGGAGCAGGGCTGTCACCAGGAGCCCAAAAGGCCTGCATCCTGCCCTGGGACTTCTCCGCCTCCAGGACTGCTGTGTAAGCCACCGCCGTGCGGTACTTTATGTTTATGTCGCTCTGAGCTGACGAATGCGCCCCGGCTGCAGCGTGCGGGGGGCTGGGGCAGGAGGAAGCGGGGGGACAGCCGCCGTGAGGACCGCGGCAGCCGTGAGCGGGGCCGGACAGACGGACGAAGCACTGAGCACGCGAGCCCGTCCTCACGGCGCTTTCCGAGGACGACTGTCGAGGGGAACCAGCCAGCACGTTCCTGATGGGGATCGAAAGCTGTCGGGACCCGGAACCAGCGGGCTTCGCCCCTCCGCTTGACGAGGCCGCGTTTGCCTCGTTCTCCTCAGGGAAACTGAGCCAGAGGGCGGAGCTCCTTCCGTCCCCGTCGTCGCAGGTGCTCTCGGCGAATTTTCCACCACGCCAGCGTGTCCGGGCCGCCCCGAGGCACGCGAGGGTGGCCTGGCATGCCGGGCGGCCTTATTCGAGTGCTTTGGAGGTCTTCCACTTTGGAGGCGCTTTAAATAAGGGGGACGAAGAAGAGCACGTGGAGGCAGAAGATTCCCTAGGGGGAAAAAGCCGGGGCGAGGGAAGGATGCCACAGGGTGTGCAGAGCGAGAGAAGAGGGAAGCGGAGCAGGGAAAGGTGGGGGACAGCGACCGCGGGCCCCACTCCCGGCAGAGGCACGGCCGGTGCGAGAGCTGGTTCCAGACGGGGCCGACCCGCCGCTCCCCTTCTGCCTCCTCCTGCCCCGCGCTGGCCAAGGCCGCCTCTGGGAACTCAGCCTGTCTCTCATCAGCATCCGGCTCGCCCCATCCGACTACTTTGCGGGGAGCTTCTGAGAAGCCGGACCCCCTGGGCTGCCGTGAGACACGTGCTCTGCTCGAGGCCAGATCCAGGATGAGGAGCCAGGGGCCCCTGCTGTGGCCTCCGGTGGGACACTGGCTAGAGCTGCCCTGAGGCGTGGTCAAGGTGGCCCTGTGGTAGAGGCTCCCCAGACAGCTGTGGTCCAGATAACTGTGGCGACCCCCACGAGGTGGCTGACGCAAGAAAGAGGCGCAGCACCGTGGCATAGCTCTCGGGGTCGTCTCTCCAGCGTCTTTTCTCCTTCGCTTCTTACCGCCTCCAGGGGAGGGGTGCCGGGGCACTTCGTGACTCCCAGAGCTTCCTTCAAAACACCTCCAGTGGGTGAGACAGGAAACATGCCTACCTCGCTCGATGGGGGCGGGTCGTGCTTGTCCCCACGCTATGACTCAATCAGCCAGGACGCTCTCCGACCTCAGGAGGCGCTTGAGAGTGGAAGAAGAGACCTCGGTGTGGGCAGCAGACTCCAGCTGGAGCTATAAGAGATCAGTTCTCTAAAATACCCTGAAGCAAACATGGCCATTAATATGCGTCATTCAAAAAAAAAAAAAAAAACTTCACAAGAGCAGGGATTCCTGTTGTGTTTGATTTCTGGCCACATCCCCAGTTCCCAGCTTGTTCATAATCGATAGCCGTTGAGTCGATTAATATGTGGAATCTAGATGTGAAGAATATAGGGATCTGTTGCAATTTCTTTTCCTTTCCTATATGTTTTAAGTATTATTTTTGCCATTGTTTTAGGACGAAATCTCTTATCAGATGAGGTGGTCCACATGGAGGCTTAGCAAAATGGAGAGATAGCAGAGGATAAAATTTGACATATTTATCAAGCAGACCCCAACGAAGATAAATGTTTTCCTCTTACAGTCCTTATTTACAGATGAGCAAATGGATCCTACAAAATTGAAGTACTTGTAAAGGTCAGATGACAAAAGTTACGGGTGCGGGACTCCGGCTCAGCCTCTGTAGGTGGGGAGAGTTTGCACTTTGATGTGAAACACACATAAGGTTGAATTCCACCCTCAGACTTTTGTGTGTGTCGTGGCACGAGAGGTGTTTATGGCTATCAAAGGGTTTAATAATGTTTATTCTATAAAAAAGAAAAACATTGGGTGCCTACGCCACATCTCGCTGTTTATTACTGCATGCCACATGCCGTATTAAACATTATCCTTCTAAACTCTCACACAGATTCTCTGAGATGGACAGGTTAAAAAATGGTGCCTCAGAGATGTTCCCTAACTGGACCAAGATCTCACTGCTTAATACATCACCAGCCAGGAGTTCTAAGTGTGGTGGCCTGCAGACCTCAAGAGCTAGCTCACCACCACCCTCAGCCACACGTGGAGAAGAGATGTCTCAAATGCAAGCCCAAGTCTGTCTCACTCCAAAGCCATTTGTTCCCTTTCCTTCTGTTTCTCTCCGTCCTTCCTCCCCCCTCCCTCTCCCTCTCCCTCTTACCTCCTCCCTCCATTTCCCTCTCCCTCTCTGTCTCAGTAAGGCTCTCTCTTTTCCTCTAGGACATGGACCACTGACCCAAAGTCTTTATCTTGCTTTGGCTGCTTTCGCGGCCTGTATCGGCAATGACATTGGCTCAGCATCCTTTCCATTTTAGAATTCACAGGGCGAAGGACCCTTAACCACTGATGCTCCCTCCTGGTCGCCGTTCCCTTCACTAGTTCACCAGTTGTTTGCGAGGTCAGGTTTAGAAAGTCCTAAGAATTCCAAATTTGGTTTTCCTAATGCTATACAAATAATCACATTTTGAACACCTAACAACCCTTCTCCACCCTTAAGTTTTGTTTGTTTGTTTGATTTTTCCTTTTGTTTTATTAAAGTAGAAAGCAAGCTGCTTAAACACTTCTAGGAAAAAAATGGATATGAGAATAAAGGCATTAGATTTACAGAGAAGTGGTTATTTGTTTGTTTGTTCATGTTTGTTTGTTTTTGCTGTGGAGTCTTACCTCCTAGAGCCTGGGGGAGAGTAGCCTGAGGAGAGAGCTTAAGTCAGCCTTAAATATTTAATTTCCATCTTCGAATCTCAGATGTCAGGAGAGGTTTGGGGCGACCCCACACATGATGAGTTCAGCAACCGAAGAAGTCCCAAAGCTTGTCTTCCTTTTTTCTCTGGCATGTCATGGGACTTCCATTTGCTATTTATTTCCCCAATAAGACTCTCTACAGGAACTAAAACCCCATTATTCTTAAATGGTCTGGTTTGATGTCACTACCATCGCGGTGAAGTCATCACGATTCTCCAGGGCCATTTTCTTCCCGGGCTAATAACGCTCCATTAGCATCTTTCAAAGCCAGAAGGAAATCTGTTCTAGGAAAAGGAGGGAGAGGCAGCTGAAAGTGAAAAGCAGAATAAAATATGTCCCCCTGGCTTTACGTAATCCTTCGCCGACACGGGGTTCCTCCAGTAGACAGCCGGGCCCCGTTTACTGTCAGAGAAGGACGGAGATTCCCAGCAAACCGCAGAGCAGGCTCGGCTGGTTCCTCTGTCGGCTCTGCCCGTCAGCAAACACGCAGAAATGATCCTCGCAGCCGTAGCCGTAGCCGTAGCCGGCAAACGACCCAGCCCCCAGACGTGGGGGAGAAAATCGGTAAAACCGAACGCAGGGTCAACAAACCCACGGGGACTCCGCTCTGGTCCTGTAATGTCAGACATCACAAAACCTTGGCCGTTTTAAATCCGTTAAACAGTGACGACAATGTATCTTTTTACCTTCTTACAAGTGACTCTAATGCTAAATTGTATGTGTGTATATATATGTATATATATATGAATTTGCAAATGTATCTGTGTACACACACACACACACGCATGTCAGAGCTAAACACTTTCTCTCTTTTCCACAATTTTTTCCCATCTCTTGCTCTTGCTTTGTGTCTGTGGCGCCGATTCTTCGGCAGCCGCCGTGGTGATGAGCCGCGGGGCAGAGAATACAGAGACTATAGCAAGCTGTGCTGTCAGAGGCTGGGGACGCTTGCTGAAGAAGCAGAATGTATCTTGGAAAGCAGGAAGAAGGGCTTTGAGAGAGGAAAGCGCTGGGTTCTTAGAGTTTGGGGGACTTTGGAGGCCGCGAGTGTGAGCCGCAGCCGTACGACGTCACGTTACTTCCGAGTCATTTCTAGATCTTGGACTGGACTGTCTTTGGACGGCCGCACCCTGCAGAGGGGGGTCGTTAGGCAGCAGCCCCGCCTGATGGGAGCCAATTGATCAATAAATAGAAGCCTAAGGCTACACACCCAGGTTACAGAGGCAGTTTAGCACTAGAGGCGACTTAGTGATCTCCATGCCAACGGTACTGTTGGTCTCAGCAGGGTTTACCTGGATCAATTATATATTCATTGTCTTTGGAAACAATGCAGGAAGTAGAAGTCATTGATATCTCACAAAAATAGCCTCGTGAGTTAATTTCAAGAGAGGACAGCGGCGATGAGCTTGAGGATCGAACTTGTACCCGAGTCATTACTTTGCCGCATAACTTTATGGGTAAGTCTGTAGGCTTTAGAATCAGAACGCCCGCTGTCTAACCTTGTTGTATCACATACCAGCTGTATGACCCTGGACAAGGTAGTCAGTCCCTCTGTATCTACTGCACTTTCCTCATCTGTAAGGATAACTGGACTTTGCTGCAGGGTTGATGAGAGCGTTAAATAAAGTAACACATTTAAGTGTGTAGAACAGGGTCTGGCACATGATGAGTACAGAATGAATGTGAGCTGCCATCTAACCCAGAACCAATGATCCGGCTCCGCTGTCCACCCAATAAAGACGATCTCCCATCCTGCACGGGGCGGCTGTAATAACTGGAGAACATATATTTTTTAAGTTCCTAGTACAGTGTCTGGCAAGCAGGGGGCCACTCCATCCACACAGGTGCTTTTCTGTTGCTTGTTGTCATAAATTCTATAGGCCAACAAAGTGTGCGACGAGCACGTGCCCCGGCCACCTGCAGGACTTTACGGGCCGCAGACACTTTAACACGTTACCATATTTATTCCTTTTCAATGTCTCGTCATGTGCACATTATTAGCCCTGTTTTAAAGGCGAGACTCAAACCTTTTAAGTGTTTTTCCCGAGGTTATGCAGCGATACATGAACACTGGAAGAGAAGTAGGTTTTCAGCACCTGCTCATACCAATAACTGCATTTGGCATTTAATCTTTATAATGCTCTTTACTCTGTCAAAATTCCCCCGAGTTAGGGATTATTATCCACTGGGTGCACAAAGCACAGAGCAATCGATGTCTGCAGCTACGGAAGGGTCAGTGGGTCTTTGCCTCTAGGTCTGTCTGCAGGTTCGAGGTGCGATTCCTTCCATTAAACCACATGCCACCTTGCGTTCGTATGAGCGTTTCGCTCTTGTGAGTGTGCATGGTAGACGAAGTCGAGGAATGGGCTCCGTTAGCGTCGTACGTCGAGCGTCGAGCGTGTGAAAGGATGACTCCCTTTGTGAGGTTCTCATCAACACCTCTTTCCATCCCCCGTTCCCTTCCCCTGCCCTAAACGTACATGAGATTTGCGAAGGAAATTTCAAAAAAAAAAAAAAATAGGGAAGAAGGGAGGGAAGGAGGAGAGGGAGCAGGAAGGGAGCAAAGAAGAAACGCGACGGCATCGAAGGCCGGAGGGCGCGCGCGGGCGGCCGGCCGTCTCGAGGGCTCGGATCAGTGATGCTGTGCCTTTCATCTTTCGGTGCCTTAAGCCACTGCGGTCTGTTCAGCCCTGTGGCCACGTGTGTCTCCAAGCAGAGCGATCGTCCCGAACAGCGTGAACTTCGCATTACCGGTCCCTCTGCCTTTTGAATCACTCTAAATGAAGCAGCGGCTCCATGTTCCGGCAGGAGAAAAGAAGGCCCGGCCCCAGTCACACCGACCAAAGTTTACTGTGTTTGAAGATCTTCCTTCCAAAAAAAAAAAAAAAAAAAAAGAGGGGGGGGGGAATCTAGCTCCCTTCTTTAAAAACAGCCTGAATAATTCTGCTTTCTGCGTACGGGCTTTCGTACAGGAGATTAGGGATCGGAAGAGATGAGTATAATTATTGGTGTGAACACTACACTGTCAGATTCTTTGTCGATAGAAGGAGGGATGTGAAATTCTCAATAGGACAGGAAGTTCTTCAGCTTGGATCTTGTCAGTAAGTCACAAAAGTAAAGGATAATGTTGAAAAATAAGAGCTAGCAGAGAAAGAAGGAGAAAGAAGGGCCGAAGGGCCCTGGCTGGGACTGATGGCGGCATTGTGCCTGGGCGCGGGCGGGCTTGGCGCTGGGCTGACCGTCGCGGTGTCCAGCCGTCTCACGAGGAAGGGAGCGGTGGTCGTGGCCGTGCCCTGAGCGGGCAGCGCGGGCTGGATCGGAGCTCTGGCACCCTCGCCCGTGTGTTCGCTAAGGCGGCCTCCCGGCACACCTGGGAGATGTCTCTGACACCTGAGTCGGGTCTCGCTGGTGCTGCTGCTGACTCTGTGCCCGGTGGCCGGGCGGTTTTGTGCCAGTCGCTTTCCTTACTTGAAAACGAGAGGCGTGTTGTTGAATAGACTATTCTTCAGGACCTCCTACGTGCAAAAGCTCTCTGCTGGGCGTGCGAGGAGGGAAAGAAAGGGACACGGTGGCCAGAACGCGGACTCCGCCCCGCGCTGCTTAGTAAGGAGCTTGGGAGGGAGACTTGCTCCAGCAGGATCAGGGAGCGGAGGAGAGCGAAGGCAGGAAGTTGCCGAGCTGTGGCATGTGGCACGTGGCAGGTCCGCGTCACTGTCACCGCCAGCACGGCTGGAATCAGGGTGCCATGTCCTAAATCCTGGCCGGCAGGCATGATAAGAGGTCTTAATGGGGTCGGAGGGCGGCACCCCAATTCCTTGCAACACCACTCCCCCAGATAGCTACTAACATTATTGTCATGCCAATCCAGCCATGCGACTATCCCTGCCTAAAACCCTTTACCACACACCTTCCACCCTCTTCTCTTCATGATAAACCCCAAATGTTTTTAACAGGATGTATAATGATTTCCAAGACTTGGTCCCTGCTCTCTCTTCCTCTGCACCGCCTCCTGACCAGCTCCCCGTCTGGAGAACTAACTGAAGAGCGCCAGACGGACCACACTCCCTCCACTCCAGACCTATGCGCGTATCCGCTCTCCAGAAGACGCTCCCTCTCTCGGTGCCCGGTACACTCTATTCTTACGTCGGGTCTCGGTCAAGATGCCAGTTTCCCTAGAAGAGTCTTCCTCTAGCCTAGAGGCACGTTGGCATACTCAGGTTGCATCACCTGAGGCGCGTTGAAAAATACCACACCTCATCTTCCCATTGAGTTCAAATCTTTCTGGAGAGACCGGCCATCTATATGTTGTAAAGCCTTTTAGATGAGTCTGCTGTGTAGCCTGCGTTGAAGAGCTGCTGGTAGACAGGTCGCCTTCCAGGTCCTCTCCCCAGTTCTGCAAATGGTCTTATGCCCTCCAGAGCAGGGGTCTGTAAAGGGCTGTGCGGTCACACCCCGCGATGGCGACTCAACTGTGACATTGCAGCTTGCGAGTAGCCACAGACGGTATGTAAAGAAATGCAAGTGGGCGCATTCCAAAAAAATCGTATTTTAAAACTGGGCGGCGTTTCAGATTTTTCTTCCAAGCAGCGGTTTTCCACACGAGGTCGCAGTTGTCTGTGTACGCGGCCATCTCTGTGCTAGATCGTCACCTCCTTGAAGGCAGAGACTCTGTCTCACTCAAACTTAGCCTCCTCCGCTCCCAGCTCAGTGACCGACATCAACCGAAACTCAATGAATGCTTGTTGGGGGCCCACCCGAGTGGACGAATAGAAGGACGGGGAGCGAGCAATGCTCCAGTGCGGTTACGAGGCTGGATTCTTATCGGAAAGAGCTTCCGGCTGTGAGTTTAAGAAGCTGGGTAATGTAGGGGAAGCCGTTTAAAAACCCCACCTCTTAATTACAATTAAAGATGGAGTTTCATTTCCTAAAGTCTTTCTCAGTCCTGTCATTCGATGACATGTGAATCATCTCCTAAAAAAAAAAAAAAATGCTATTGACAAATATTCATTTAGACAAAGAGAAAATTTTCAACCCAGCTTCCTTTACTCCATTATTTAATGACTCACATGAAAATGTGCTAAAAGCAGCCAAAAAATCATGCAAAGGTTGCTAACATTGTTAGTCTTTCAAAGACATTATGTTATTTACATACATCACACCATGTGTACCTCCATCTCAGGTTCAGGTAGCTGATTGATTTTTGGTAAAGGTACCTTGATCCCTCAAGATCTCTCTTCCCCAAACTCCTCCGACTTCACCTCACAAGTCCCTCACACTCTTCCCTGACTCATTTATCCTGAGAAGCCTTATCCTCGACATCTCCTCAAGGGGCAGCCTCCGAGTCAGATCTGCCAGAGACTAGAATCCAGGGTGAACATCGGGTTTACTGTAGTGAGCGCAACGTGTCTCAACACTGCTAGAAGGAGCTCTCTCTCTCTCTCTCTCTCTCTCTCTCTCTCTCTCTCTCTCTCTCTCTCTCTCTCTCTCACACACACACACACACACACACACACACACACCAGAAATTATGATCTGCTTTAGAGTTAACACATTATTTCCCACGCATTTATCCGTGTGACCTTGACCACATTATTGAACCTCTCTGAACTGCAGTTTCGAGAACCTCAGCAGTACCTGAAACACAAAGCCGCCATGAGGACTCTGAGACGGTGTACACTAAGCACGTAGCACCCTATCCGGCATACAGACAGCTCCCCAGCTATGACCACTAATGCATTATTATATTTATATTCTCTGATCCTCTCCAAAGCCCTGAGAGATAGTCAAAGCTGAGATAATGCTCCCTCATCTTGTCAGTGAGAAAACGAAAGCCCGGAGAAGTTAGGGCATTTGCCCAAGATCACGGAGCTACCCTAACACTAGCCATAGTCAAACTTAAGCCTTCTGATTCCCGGGGCTTTTCCTGTCATACCCTGCTCCTTTTGAGACTTTACCTATTTTGGAAATAATATAATAAAGCAACTCGTATGTTATTTTAAATGGAATAGTACCGTTACTAACATGAGATTTGAATCGCCAACCCCTTCCCCGCCCACCCCCATGGAACTACAAGGTAGAAGAAGCCAAATATCTGGGAGTCAACAAATCTGCCCTTAGCAAGCGGCATGTCATTGGCAGACAAATGATCATCTGGTCCTAAGCTTTCTCATCTACAGAGAGGGTGGGCAAGATTGTTCTTAAGTTTCCATCCAACTCCAGCATTTTATAAGTTGTTTCTGGATTCTCATTATTCAGTGCTAATAGAGAGAGGAAGTACTAGGGTAATTGAAATTCACAGATAATCCTTTGGGTTGTCTCCGAATCCTTGCCCACCAGGCCTTCATCCTTCCGTTTCAGTGGCTGACAAGTAGACGTAATTGACTGATTTCAGCTTGATCTTTCTTCTGATCCTGTTCATCCTCAGGAGGAAAGGACTCGTGCGTGGAAAATTTGCCAGATGGGGGAGGGGGGCATCAGTGATCCGTGAGTCGCTTGTTTGCTTCTCGAGTTACTGAAAGTGTCCCCACAGTCTCGCCTCATGCTATGGAAAGCTGTGTTACTGAAGGACTCTGTGAATCAAATTTCTTTCTATTATTTTTTTTTTTATATGAAGTCACATGAACGTCTTTTTCCTTTTCCTTCAAATGGCAGCAAGGCCACCAGACGTTCTCACAGAGGAAGCTGTTAGAGGGAGTGTAAATTGCAGGCGATAGCACTCAGAATGGTTTAAAGTTTGATGCCTTCGACTTTGGTGGTGCAGTTTGCAATTTTTTATATTTTAGGGGAGAATAGATTTAAAAACGAGTGGAATTTTCTTAAAAAGGGAAAGCCTGCTCTGAGTAGGAAAGTTGGGATAGATTATAGAAAGAATCGAATCCCACTTAGTAGACAAAAGCTGATAAAATATTTTCCTAACTGGAAGACAAAATATTTTTAGATATGGTTTCTGCAAAATACAACGAATGTAGATGTGTGTCCGTCAGGAAGCTGCAGTTCGTAGTTCTAGTTAGTTAAAGCTATTTGCCAAGCTAGTTAGGAAGCAAAGTTGTGAGCCCAACGAGAAAAGCAGCTGGCTCACTACACGAGGGTTTTTACCTGGCACCGGATCCCAGCTTTGGTTCTCGGCAGCTCTGCAGCCTTAGGGGAATTGTTTTGAATCCCTGTAACTCCATTTTCTCATTTGTAGTACAGAGATGACAAACATAACTACTTCCTAGGGTGAGGGACTAAAAAGTTATTATCCATATTTCCCTTAGAACTGTGACCTCGTGTATTACGTGTTAAATATTATCCATGAGATTATTTATATCCAAAAGTATAGGACATATGTGTATCTCATTTGTATACATTGTCTTCTCATAAACTTCAAGCATTGGTGTGAAATAGCAACTGTTATTGTTTCTTCATTGAGAGGGCAGAGTGGGTGGGTCTCCTATTCAGGGCTTTCTGTTTGCAAATATCTGCTCATTTTGGATGTGTGTACATCTTCACACAGGCCAAGGCTGAAGTCTTGGGGACAACCCTGGGCTTGGCTCCCCAGCCCTCCCACATTGGAGAGCCCATTCCCCTGTCTCATTTGAAACATATTTATTTAATGCCTTTTTTAAGAAATAAGAATCAAATGTTTGGACAACTGACTAGAACTTATTTATTATTTTGTAGAATAGAAAACTCATCTGATGGAAGGATTTACTTAAAATGGAGCCTCCTTTCAGGTTCACGAGGAGCTTCTATTCTTCTCATGTAATCAATCCACAATCTAGCTAATAGAAACAAGATTGCCTGTTTCTTCATATCCTCACCGGTTCTGGGTTGCACCATTTGAAAATCACCAAGCCCATGGGCTAAATAGTTTCTCATTGTGACTATAAGAGAAGTTGACTAGCTTTTTATATTTATCTATGGTTGGCTTTTCATCTTCTGAAAACTCCCCTTTTAAATATCTTACTCAAGTTCTTAGAAAATGATTTGTGTACTTCCTGTTGGTCTCAAGGGACTTCTTGCACATTAGGAACAGAAACTCTCTGTCTGTCACGTATGTTTCAGATATTCTTCCAAACCTATTATGATAGCTTTAGCCTTTAAAAAACACACAAATGCATTACAGTCAATTTTGTTTTTTCTAGGTAGTCTGAATTTCTTTCATTGCTTAGGATCATTATTTTACTCAAAGGTTTATAAACATTCTCTGAACTCCCTTCTGATACTTTAGATTTTAAAAATATTTAAACATTAACCTACTTGGAATGTTTTCTATACTCTTAATTATGTTTCTTTCTGTATGAGTAATCAGTTATGCTTGCATCAATTGTTAATAAACTAGTATCTTTCTATAAAATTCAAATGCTATTTTCACCATATACGAAATATAAGGTTCCATCAATTTATAAACTTTAAATATTTCCTTTCTTTGAACGATTTGCTTATTCTTGGGTGATATCCATATAGTTTTAATTACATGCCTTCATACAAAGTTCTAATATCCGGGAAATGATAAAGTATGCTGTTTTCACTAGTCTACTTTGTCTTTTTTTTTTTCATTCAAGAATATTTATTGCTATATTAATTTTAAAATTGTTGTCATCAAGTTAAAATAGCATTCTAATTAAGATTGCATGTGCTCATTAATTTTTGGAATGATCGACATTTATATAATATTAGTTATTCCAATACAGAAACAAATAGTTTCTGTCCGTTAGTTCAGGTCTTATTTTATGTCCAACAAAAATATTTTGTTGTTTTCACGTAGATTTTGTATTTTTCTTGTTAAATTTATTCTTTGATGTTTATAGGTTATATCTATTATAAATGTTTTTTATTTTTCTTTCTTTTTTTTTTTCATTTTCTTTTCTAACTGGATGCTTCTAGTATAAGGGAAAATTTAATTCTGTATATTTATATTGGATTCATGCAACTTACCAACTTACTTTATTAATTCTAGCACTTTATTTTGTTTTACTTGGGGCTCCCCTGACTTCCTTCCTGCTTGCCTGCCTTCCTTCCTCCTTTATTTCCTTCCTAAAGTCTTCAATCAGACCATATTTTAAATAAAAGTTATTTTCTAACATTTATACTGATAGTCTTTATCTACTCTTATTGCGCTAGCTAAATCTCCATAACAATGTGAGCCTGATATCTCTGACCTATGTTAACTAACGAAAGTAACTCCGAACATATCCTCATTTAGTTCGATGTTTCCTATCGGAAAATAGTTTTTGTTGTGTTAAATGGGTTTCTTCTATTTCTATTTTATGTAGAGGTGTTTGTGCCATTGATGATTCCTTTATTGGTAGAGTCAAATCATTTTTTTTCTTTGATATTTTTTTGCTGGGATGAATTATTAGCATGGATTTCCTGATACTGTAATCTCGTAATGCTCTCTTGTTCTTAGATACTTTTGGGGAGCCCATTTGTTATTTTTTTAAATTTTAACATTTATATTTATAGGTAAAATTAATTGTGTTTTAATTTTTTAGTATTATGTTTATCGAATTTTGATATCAAGCTTATGATTTATTCCTTCATTGAGCTGGGAAGCTACCGTACACCATTTAGAACTTTGAATAAATCTGCGAATTATCTTCCATTTAAAGGTTAGAAATTTAGCAAGGAATTAAGCATGTTTCTCTTTTAATGGACTACTTTCTGCACTATTCATATTTCCAACTTATTTTTGAATATCGATAGTTTTTATTTTGCTAGAAAACATCAACTTATTCTATAAATTCAAACCTATTCTCATGAAATTGCATATCTGTGTTAACACATACTATATCATTTCTAATAGTCCATTTTCATCCTCAATTTTACTTTCTTTACTTGCCAGCGATTTATATGTTTTATCAGATTTTTTCCTCTCTAACCTAACCTTCCTAGTTATTGTGTGATCGCCCCCTAATTTCTTAAAATGTTTATTTCCCTCTCAATGTTATCACAATATATTATATAGATCGAGTTAGCTATACAATAAAAAATTATGGAATCATAGCCTGATACAAGCAAACATCACAATAAAAAATATATACATGGCTATTTCGCAAAGGAAAGGATCAGTGAGGGCAGGAACATACAAGGAAGTTGATCCCCAGTGACTCGGCTTAGGAGTTAGAAGCGGAGAGGGAAGTAGCGAGGTTTCCAGAATGATAAGGGCTGACGGGACTTCCTCAAAGAGAGTTCCCCGTCAGCGCACCATGGGATTGCCCTTCGTGGTAAAGGGAATTGAGTTCTTCCTGAAGTAAAAGTATCTTAGCAACTAGTTAAAATCGAAGGATCGTTTCCGTGTCCAGATCCTGGCTTTTATGAAACTTTCACTTAGTTCACTGGATCTAAAATCTAGGCACCCAAACAGTGAGGAAAAGACATACCTGGTAGGTCCTAAATGTGGGTCACCCTTTGGACAATAAAACTCCAGCACGAGACCCACAAAGATGTGACAGTGTGCTACAGTCTTTTAGAAGGCTGACGGAAGCTTCATACAGACTTGAAGGAGGATTACACACATCCACGGCCTGTGCGCTAAAAACTTAACTCAGGGAAAGTTTTTGGAGTAAATGTCCCTATTTGAGATGAATGAGGAAAAAAGGAGGGAGCAATTTCCTTCAAATATTTTTCTCCAAAAATGATAGTATCGTAAGATGATGTAGAAGTAAGAATATCTAGTGTTTTCAAGCTGCATATTTGATTTACGTAAGGAGTCAATAGACTTCTGGTGTTCGTAAAATAACAAAACAATTACCTCTTTATTTGTAAGGAATGTGACATCAAAGTCTGGGATAAATGGTTTTCCTTCAGGGGAGAGAACCCAAAGGCAGCATTTGGGTCTTTAAAGAGCCTTTTGCCTTTATGCAGAGGTAAGAAGGAAATGCAAAGTGAAACGACCCTTCTATGTCATGTCAGCAGATATGTGATATTTCCAATTTCCTTTTCATGACCTCTCGGAAAAACACAGTCTCAAAAGTGCTGTCCAATTGGAAAAAGAAATTGCCCGGCAATTATAGATTCATTCAATGTAAGGTATGTGGTTTCTGGAAAATGCAGAAACAACAACAAAATATACCACACTTTGTTACCATTATAAAGAATTTCTTGAAGGCCTAGTGCTTTGAAATAAAAAGTAATTTTTGCTGAACATATTTCCTAGACATTGCGTTATACTGAATTGCATACATTTAGACCTAAATCCTCTCTTGTTCCAACTTTTATATTTCCAGAGACTTCTTGCAAGTTTTATGTATATGGAGGAATTTGCTTATGGGTCGTTACAAACAAGTTGTTCTTTTTCTTCATGAGGAGGAGTGTAAAGAAACCACGACTGGAATACAGTAGAGAAAATGCAAGGCAAAAAGAGCAAGACCCACTGTGGATTATTTTATTTATAAATACTGAAATGAGAAAATCAGGAAGACTGAATTTTTCTGCCATAGCAATTTTTAAAATGCTTCCAGTAATTTATCGAGGTATAATTTACCGCAATAAAACACGTAATCGTAATTGTACATCTTGATGCATTTTTCCAAGTTCATACATCAGTGTTACCCCACCGGTTAAGACAGAACATGTTGTACTACAAAAGTTCCTGTCTGCCCTTTTCATTTAATTTGTCTAAAAAACAATCATTTTTCTGATTTCCATCATCGATTAGCGCTACTTGTTCTTAAACTTACATAAATGGCAGTAGGCAGCTTTTGTGTCTTCTTTCATTCAACATGTTTCTGTGAATCATCCAGTTGTCGCACGTGTTAGTGATTTGTTCCCTTTTATTGGAATAATTTTATTGGTATTCCACTGGACATTTGAGTTGTTCCCAGTTTTTAGCTGTTATGCCTAGCATGCCTTGTGCAATTCTATTTGTGGATCTATTTATTCATTTCTCTTGGCTATGGAGTTAGGGATGAACTTACTGGATCATATGACAAGGAGATTTTGTTTAACCTCAAAAGTAAGAAAACTTTCAATTACAGTACAACTATTATTTATGTTAATTCAAAAATAATAATATAGATAGCAAAAGTTAAAAAATAAGCCACAGATAATATTATTGTATATGTGTTTCTAGACCTTTTTTCACACAGTTGTAATAATATTTATAGGCATGAATGCATGTATACAGAAAGAGAAAACATTGCATTATGAATTATTATTCAAGAAATAATGTATTTACACATTCATCTTGCCCTTTCGTTCATTTCACAATCCATCTTAGACATCTTTTCTCAGTGAACTTAGATATACTTCATTCTTCTTAATGATTATATTCACTCATTCTGCAAATATTTATTTGTTCTATTCCTAGTAAATCCAGGCGCTATCCCAGTAGCTTCAGATAAAACGATGATCTATGTAGCAAAATTCCTTCTCTCAAGGAATTTACATTTTAGTGGCGGTAGATAAATAATAAATGTGTAAACAAGTGAATATACAGTTAATGTTACAATTAACTTCTAGGTAGATATCTTTATGGGCATACGTTAAATATTTTTATAGATCAAATCCACACAAATGAAATTGCTGGATTAAAATACACCCATTTTAAATTGAAAAATGTTGACAAATTGTCATATTCTCTCAAAACTACTGATACCAGGTACTTGGGGTGATCGAAGCATGATACCCCAAAGATAACCATGTCTTAATCTTCGGAATCCATCAATATGATATCTTATGTAGCAAATGGGACTTTTTAGATGAGACTAAGTTAAAAATCTTGAGACGGAAAAATTACCCTGGATTATCTGGACGGGCCCAATATAATCACAGGGTGGAAGAAAGAGGCAGGGGCTTTAGTATCTGAGTTGGCGTAACGGGAGAAAGATTCCACTGACAGTTGCTGGCTTTTTGAAAACGGAAAGAAGCCATTGCTCAAGGAACGAGGGCAGACTCCAGACGCTGGAAACCTCAGGAAAATGGATTCTCCCCTTGAGCTTCCAAAAAAAAAAATCCAGCCAGACACTCTGGTTTTAGCTCAGGGAGGCCCTTCCAGACTTCTGACCTCGAGAGCTGTAAGATAATATTTGTGTTGTGTTAAGTCACTAAACTTATGATAATTTGTTACAGCAGCGAGAGAAACGAGAGAAATGAATACTCTCGAGCGAGGGCGGGCGCTCCCAGAGCAGCCTGCGCTGTGCACCTGCGGGCCGAGCCTCCTGCCTCTGAGTCCTTTGCCCAGACACCTATTGATTGTAAGTCTCGAGCAGGTTTAACACCTTGATGCCTGTACTTCCTCATTCTTAAATTTGGTGCGATTTTAACAGTATCTCCCTCATAGTTTTGTTTGTGTTCCTGTGATCCCTTTTATTTTTATTTTTTAGAAAAAAAAAAATGAGTTAGTATGCAAAAAAATAATAATAATAATAATATGCCTAGAACAAAGCTTGTTAAACCTCTATGTAAGAGTTAGTTATTTTTATAACAATTATGTAACTATTTTGTTTTTCTCTACTGTCAGGTGGAACAAATGCCAAACTTTTTGGATATAATACATTCCTTATATAACTGTCACATAGTGAATGGTAAATGTAAATATGTCTGTGTTTGTGTATACGTAGTACAATCCTAACTCATCCTGTTTCCTTCCATGTACGTGCGCACACACACACACACACACACACACACGATATGTACAAATATAGAGGATATTGACACAGGAAAGCACTGGACACACCAAACGTGGAATAATGAAATTGCTCAAGAAATGTTATTTTGAGCCAGCTCAGGATTGAATAGGATTCATGCTGAGTCCCACTGAGGGCCAAGAATATCTACTTCTTTTTCTTCTGAATTTCATCCAGAAAAATAAAATGAAGAAAACATAGCCAGGAAGAGCACTAAACCTTAGTCGTGCCCAAGGACTAATTTGCTTCACAAAAATAGCATCCGTTAGCACTTGTGTTTTTTCCCTGCTTTTGGAGACAGGACATTTCCCTAAAGAAAACAGAACGGTCCCTTTTCTTTCTGCCCTGAGAGGCCCTGGAAAGATCCTCCCCCAGAATTCTCACCAGGCCTGCATTGCTATTTCCTGTGTGTTCTCTAAGGTGCTAGTAATTACTGGGCAATCTTATCACCTAATCATAATGAATTACTGGTTTCATTAAGGACAGGCAACTGTGGCAGCTCTTTGGTCTGGAATGCAATAGTTTTAAAGCAGATAAATAAGCCCTGGGGATTGTTAGCCATTCTTTCAAGTTCTCTCGGTGGGAAAAGCCATCTGCTCTATTCCTCACGCACCTGGGCCTAAGGATTGTGTCCTTGAAAGTTCCGCTCAGAGTCAGGACAGCGTCTTGATTGCCATGAGGCTGTTGAGAAAAGAAAACCAGAATGGGATCCCAGGTAGCTGTGTTCTACCCCAGATTTGGCTGCTTGTAGACTTTACGACATGGGCCAGGTACTGACACTGTGGGTGGCTCTGGCGTGAACACTCGCCACACCCTCCTGACGACGCCACTAGGAGATCAGGTAGCTCTTTCTTCTCCACTAGCACCTGACCTATCTGAGGTCAGCGGCCTCCCCTTTTTATCTCAGGGCAGGGCAGTGTCAGGTGTAACGTAAGAACTGAATAATTTATCAGCAGTTGATTCAATGAATCACACTGGCTTACGTTTTAAGTTATAAGACCCTGGGCAAGCATAACGTGGTATAACAATTTTTATGATGTCTCTAAATATCTGCCCAGATTGTCAGAAACGCCAAAACTTAACAGAGAGAAGTAAGTTAGAGGTTCTCTTTTGTGTAGACATTTAGGCAGAGTCATCCAGAAACTCCTGTACCCTCTTCACACGCTACCAGAGACAGGACGCTCACTGTGTCCCGGCGAAGCCCTCGTCTCAGGGGTCCCCTCCAGAAGGGCTTGTCTGATATCTTCACTGGAGGTGAGACAGCATGTCGTAGAGCAGGTGTGCGCAGCAAATGTAGTCTCTGTGCAAAACATTTGAAAATACTTAACAAGCGTTATTGTGCATTGATTTTCTTTTAAATTCCACAGCTTCACTGAAACAGTTTAATTAGAAGCTATTAGAGGTGATAATGAATTTGCCAGATCTCTGCACAACTGCTGAGGATTTTAAAAAGAAGCGAATCTGGTTCTCTGAGGGCTCGCAGGCAATTCCTTGGGTTTTAATCATTCTTAGGGTTTTAAGTAGCCCGATGAACGCTTCTTGGCGATTGACCTTCACGTGCAAAATAAAATCAGCTATTCCTTTGGGTACAATGTCTACACATCCTAAAAAATAACACATTATGCAGCTCGAAAAAAATTTTTTTTAACTTAAAAAGTATCTAAGTTTTTTACTTTTCTGATTATCTAACCAGAAGTCTGAAAATGATCTCTTGGGCTTTTTATAATCCGTTTAACATTTTTTTCTAACTTCACCTTTCTTTCTCTCAGATCCCCTTTCCACCCCACTATAAGTATGATTGATTGATTGATTGATTGATATTGATACATAATCAGTACATAACATTAGCTTCAGGTGTATAGCATAATGATTCAATATATGTATATATGGCAAAATGATCACCACAATAAATCTAGTTAATATTTATCACCATACATAGTTACAAATTTGTTTTCTTGTAATGAGAATGTTTTCTTTTTCTTTTTTATTGGTGTGACATTGGTTAATAAAATTACATAGGTTTCAAGTGCACGATTCTATAGTACATAATCCGTACGTTGCATTGCGTGTTCGCCACCCAAAGTCAAATCTCCTGTCGCCATATATCTGACCCCTGTACCCTCATCTCCCTCCCTCCCAGCCCTTCCCTCCGGCAGCCACTAAACTGTAGTCCGTGTCTATGAGTTTTCATTTGTCTTCTTCGTTTGTTGCTTTCAGTTTTATATCCCACATATGAATGAAATCATATGGTAATGAGAACTTTTAAGATCTACTCTCTTAGCAACTGTCAAATATATGTAAAAGGAGGCTCTTAAAAAAAAAAAAAACATCTTTCGAATCCTAAAATCTAAGAAAATTCTTCCCTAACTTTTTCACTCCAGGGGACATAGAAAATGATAATATCATTATGACATTCAGGGACAAACAGATCAATTTGCTTGTGGCCAGAGGTGACTGTCCACATTTTGGTATAGCAGGAGGAAAACCTTGGATCAAAGAATGTTCCAGTTCCTGAGCATGGCATCCAAGTTCTTTTCCAATAACCGAGTCATGATTTTAAGACCTCCCCTTCTGCTTCTCCGTCACCTTGTATATTTTGCGTCTTAAAGGAGTTATTGCTTCTCTTGGCTCATGTCCACTATCTTTAAAACCATTGTGACATATATTTTGTCTTTTGTTTGTTGTTTCAGGCAGATGAGTAAACCCTGGCCCTGTATAGTGGGTGTTAGGTCCTGTTCTCTCTAATCTTCTTCCTGGTCATTTTCTTTTCCTGGTCTCAAAGAGTATAATTGCATCCTAGAACAAAGCCCAAAAATATTTACAGAAATAAAAAAAAAAAAATCTGTTACCCAATAAAGATAAAATTGGCAATTTCTGTTACGCAGTTAAAAATTACCAGGAATGCAAAGAAACAGGAAAGCGAGACACATAACGAAGAGAAAAGGCCAATCTACACTGACCCAGAAATGATACAGATCTTAAAACAAGCAGAACACTAAACAGAGGTTGCTAAATCAGTTACATAGACACATAGAAGAATTTTCTTTTTAATCCAAATCTAACTTCTAAGAACGAAAAAAATTATGTGTGAAATGAAATAAATCAACGAATGGGGCCGATGGCAGATTAAACATTTCAGAAGCAAAGATTAGTAAACGCGAAAGCACAGCATTAAATACCCGTCCAAAACTAAACAGGAAAAAAAAAAGAATCAAACAGAAAAGTAAACAGAGCACCATAAAACAATATGTAAATAAGTACCTGTGGCTGTGTTCCAATAAAATTGTCTTTACAAAAACATGTGATCAGTCCACAGACCATGGTTGGTCTACTCACATTTTAGATGAAAGCTGAAATGAACTCATGTGTTTAACCTTCCGTGTTAAACTTGAAGTCCACTGTGCCCCCCAATAAAATATATCCACTTATCATTATGATTCTCTGATGTAACAGGAACTAAATGAATTCATATTTATTTAATAAATGAATGCGTACACCTCAACATTTTACCGCATAAATGAAATAACAAATCAATCCAGTTGGATGAATCCTCAGAAGACATTAGTTCTGGAATTTCTTCCTCTGATACAATTGAACCTACCATCTTCCTTTTCCTCAAAAGGCAGACCCCGGTGTGAAATGTTTACATCTGGGTTAACGTTTTTATGGGACAAGAAAATAGTTTTTGAGTGTATTCTGCCATCAATTTCTGGAAATGGCGAGAGAACGAACTGTCCATTTAACTTTAATGAGGTAGATGCCCTTCATTCGAAATTCATCAACCTTGTGAGCGCCAGTCCTGGCGGAAACACAGGTGCCGTTTTGCCATAAATTATTTGCGCCTCTGCAGAGCCCAAGCAAAACAGAAACAGTGGGGAGTTTACAAAATTGTTTTCTATATTTGAAAATGCTACCTAAATGGAAAATGAAAAGGAGAAGCGTCTGGCCAAGTGCGAGTTTGTATGAAGAAAAGGAAGAGGATTAAGGCAGAGCCCAGTAGGAATTTATCTCAATTTAAACCACTTCTCTTCCCACAGGAAAATTTTGCATTATTTGGTAAGATAGCAAACATCATATTAGAGAATGAGAAAACCGCAAATTCTCATAAATAAACGGCCCTTCGAGACCATCTATTCTGGTTCAAATTTTATTCAATGTTTGAATCCTATACACCAGACTCCATGAAATGGTGATGTCCCTTGTGTTTGAGAACCTCAGGGACAAAGTGCTACCGTATCCGAGATGCTATTCTCTATTTACGTGGCTCGCTTGTTCTTTTTAATATCCAGGAAAAGACTACCTTCTCTTTACTCAAGTTCATTTTCTGTTTTCCTATCACACACCCAAGAAATGGAGAGTATTGATAACAAAAGGTCTCAGAGGCCATCGCAGCCAAAGGTGGAGCACAGGAAAAAAGAGAGAAAAAGAGAGATACAAGCTCATTTAAATATAGGATGTTTGTTTTGTTATTGCAAGTTGTTTGAGCCCCTGAAATTTTTTGAGATTGAGTTTCCTCACATTAAAGAATAGCATTAAGCCACACCAATGCCTATCAAACTCTAGTGTGTATCAGAGTCACCTAGAGGAACAGTTAAAGGACAGGTTGCTGGGCCCCACACACAGAGACCCTGATTCAGAAGATTGCACCGGGCCCTAGAATTTGCATTTCCGGCTAGTTCTCAGTAATGCTGACGTCACTTCACGAATCCACAGGGAATTCTGGGGATAAAGGGGCTTGTCAGAGTGGTCTCGCCTTGGGCTGAGGCGACTGGACCTTTGCACTTCCGCCACCATCAGCCGTTGAATACAGGTTTCCTGGGAAAAACATGACTCTGAGCGAGGTGGATCTCCTGAGACAGAGCCTGAAGGGTCTGACACTGGAAGCTATCTACTCATAGCTCTCCCGGAAGCTAAGGCCTTAGGTCCTTCAAAGAGATGTTGGGTGGTACAGCGCTGTGTTTCCCAAGGCCCATCCCTTATGCCACTCACGCCCACCTTTTCATATATCTCTGAGGAGCAGCCTGCGCTGGACACCTGAGAAAAAACTTAAAAGAGGAATGTTAGCGAGATAAGTTACAACTTATGTCAGGGCAGTTGGTTTCGGTGCCACAACTGATACTCATCATTTCCATTATTTATTATCCGATTTCTATCATCTTTCCGGAACTTAAGCCACCATCTCTGCTGGTCTTGGAGACTTACCTTATGGTCAGGCGCTGACCATCTTCTGTGGGTATGAGCCCCTGCTTACCATGCTCTTGCCAGAATGGAGTGTTTGCTCTTTTCCATTTACCGGCCCCACTGGGGGACGGATCACCCGGACGCCAGACATATTCCCACGTCATTCCATTGTGTCGAAGAAGCTCTACCTCTTCCCCATGACTAGAGTCAAGGGGCTCTATAAGGGCAGTGATTCTTCTTCTTACCTGCGGGTCCCTGGATACACAGAAGCTGAGTGCGTAGGCACAGACGTAGCTCAATATACCACTCTTGTCCCCTGTGGAAGCGCCCCTCTCAGGGGTTTAAACGTGGAACACTGCAGAGCCTACAGTTGCAGGAATGGAAGGCTCAAGTTCTCCACGTGGATCATGAGGAGTAAGAGCTCCATCACTGCTTCCCCTCCGTGGTTCTCAGACCCATGCGGTCTTCCTGAGGGCACGGTACCATCTAAAAGCTTTGATTCTAAGTGTGAACGCAGAAACCTTTGCAAGCGTATTCAGAAACCTCCAGCGTCTCCTCACATCACTCAGGGCACAATCCGGAATCCTCACCGTGTCCTCACTTTAACTCCTTATTATCTCTCCGACCTTGGCTTCTGCCACTGTCCCCTTTTAGCTATTCCTATTCTAGTTACCGTGGCTTCCTGGTGTTACTGGAATGTCCTAGATATGTCTCCGTTTCAGAGACTTAGCACCTGACCTTTGTTCTGTCTGGTATGACATTCCCGCGATACCTACTGGTTTGCTTCCTTATTTCAGGTGTTTGTTCAAATGTCCTCTTCCCAATAAGGCTTCCCTTCGTCACCATATTGTAAAATTATTACATTTCCTGGGCTCTTAATACTGTGTGTTCCATTCCTGTTTTCCTTTTCGACTTCTCTCCGTAGCAGTGATCATCATGCAACACTCTAAAGACTTATTTATTTATTTGTTCAGAAATAAATTTATTACAAATAAATAAATAAGCCTCTTCCCACCAGTATGTAAGTCTCACAAAGGCAGGTGGGTTTTTGTTTGGGTATTTGTTTTGTTTCATTTTAGTTTGTTTGGGGATTACTATTTACTCAGTGCTTACAACAGTGCCTGGTACACAGTAGGTGCTCAATAAATATTTGTGTAATGAATAAACAAAAACAGAAAGTTTTATTATTAGTATCCTTAGTCTTTTACCAGTGCTGGTATAAGAAGATGTCATTAGGTCTGTGAATACACAGACTAAAAGGAAGAGTCAGCTGGACGCAATGAGCCCAAGATGTGGACGGATGTAAAGGAACTCCACTGCGTCAGTCTTAGCTTATCAAGACTTTCTTCCTTAAACTCCTTGTTGAAAAATCAAGTAAAAATACAAAACCACAGGTTGTGTTGAATTTTTGGTAGCTTCCACTTGACTTTGACTTAGAATTACAGCCTGTTAGCGCTGAAGGGACTTACAGCAGGGCAAAGGGGTTGGCGAAAGCATGGTATGCGTTTTTCCTTAGGGGCGCCTTCTCGCTAAAGGCAAGGATGGCAGTTTAACGCGGTTGTTACTGAAAAATTTGAGAAGTTCCAAGTGTTACAGATTCTAGTCGAACACAGGGAGTTCAGGTGTCCCAGCGAAAGTGATATTGGGACTTCTTTTATTCCCGTGTCGCCACCAAATCAACATAATGCATCCGTACAAGCATTCGTTTACTCAGATTACAAAAACCTACTCCTAACTTCTAAAATGTGCCAGATATGGTGCAAACGACTATAATCCCCCAAAACAGATGTGACTCAATACAAGTCACTGAAGAACTTCGGTGCTAGAGGTAGCAAAAGATGAATAATCAGTGGCCCAAAAATGGAATTAGTGCTAATTAAAACTGTAGAAGGGTGAGGTACAGAGAGCTATAGGAGGGAAAAAGGTGAGTTAAAGAAGGCAAGGCGCCAACGAGGGTTTTAGGGCTGGGCCTCGGTGGATGAGCCTGGCTCTGCTTGCTGTCTTCAGCCATTTCTGGACAGAACCAGTGGGGTGCACAGTGTCAGCATGACTGTGGGGTGTATTTCAAAGTGTGGCATCTGGGACCACTAGTCCATCGCACACTCCCCGTGGTCAGAGACCTGGGAAGTACATACTCGTGGCCGCCACATGAAGAAACTGAGGAACTGAGAGAGAATTCTGCTGAGGTCACAGTAATAATAATAATAATAATAATAATAATAATAATAATAATAAATGTCAGTCTGTCTCAGGGGGTTTGGTCCCAAATTCATGCCTAAAGCACAGTGCACCTTCAAGCAGGAAAAATTTGCATTCAATTTCTATTTGAGAAAATTCATTCTGGTAACTAGGTGATGAATGGAATAACAGATTGAAGAGAAATTGAAAGGGAAAAGATCAGAAAGGAGCCTGATGCAATCATCCAGAAAAAAAAAATTTGAAGATCTAAATTAAAAAAAAGAGTAGCAGGAGAATGGCAGCATTTCAAAGATGTTTAGTCAGTAGAATCAACGTGATTTGTGGCCGACAGAATGCGGAGAAGGAGAGGGAAGAGTGAAAAGAGTAAAAAAACATAAATGTTCTTTCCCACGGTTGGAGATTGAGGCTATTTGCTGAGGTGGAGACTGTAATATTGGCTTGGCAAGAAAAGAATGAATTCTTGCTTCGGATGTATTGAGCTTGAGCAGTTATAACGTATCCAGGACTTTGTAGGTACGGCGGAACCCTCTAAACTACTCCTGAGCATATTTTTTGTCTATTGCTAGATTTTTATTATGTACCCCTATTTCGTATAACTCAAGAAATGACACTGAAAGATGGGTCTATTTATAAGAGTAAGCATTTTATTGGTGTTGAGATTGACGGTCAGCTGGATTGGTCAGCTGGATTGGTTAGCTCTTCCAAGGTCATCTAGCTTATGAATGATAGGGTCCACTGTGAATGACATTGTAAATGATGGTTGCCAGCTTTCTACTCTCGGAGATGAGGAGGTGCAGGGGACTTGTCCTTTGGCTATAAGAAGATAAAAAAATTAAAGCTATAAATAGGAACTTAATTGAAGCTTTGCACAACACGTTTAAAGGTTGAGTTTTATCCTATGAGAAAAATTACAACCTATAATGAATATCGTGTTAGAGCATTCAAGCTCTTTAACATGCTTTCAAAGTAGATCTTCATAATAAACCTGTTAGATACTCAGGAAATATTCCCATTTTACAGGGATATAAGTGACTTGCTCAAGGTCACATGCGTCTTGGGGCAAGGAGCCAAGGTACAATGTCAAGTGTTCAGGCTCCATGTTCAGTGGGTGAGTTATGGAAAGTTTTTGAATTTAGAAGTGGGAAACTCATAGCTGCGCCTGAGGAGGACTTACCCAGTGTCCGATAGCAGAAAGGATTGGAAGGCAGAAAGACCAAAGACACAGGTGAATAGGGTGAAGGCTGAAGTTTCCTTTTGATATAAACACAACTTTACAATTCTGTTATTGCAATCTTTATTTGCAACAGCACGAAACCAAACAACAGACACGTACCAACCCGGTGTATTAAACTTGACAGGTGAGTCGCATTGGCTTGACAGTGCTGCAGTTCATAAGGCGGTTCTGTGACTTTTATAAGCCTGTTTCTACGCCGACTTGATGAACAGCGAGGTCTTAGTGAGCATCAGCCACAGGCATCGATGCTCAGCATTGTAGATAGAACAGTAAAAAACAAAAGAAAGAATCCGAAGGTGGTTATCCAAGGACAGTATTCACTTTTTCCCCAAGAAATACAATTTTTTATACATTTATATATAGAATAAAAAGAGATGGCAAATGAGGAAGAAAGAAGTGAGAAGAGATGTAAGAGGGAATAAACTGACAATGTTCGAGGCTGATTGCAGGACTCCTCTCAAAGGGAAAAAACTTTTTACATAAAAGCTTACCTTAAGAGGCATATTTGGGGACATAGTCAAAATGTGCCCTACTGACACAAAGAGATCATTAATTCGCCCTGCATCAGAGCTACGGAGAAATGCCAGAGCGTAAGAGATGCCCAAAGAGAAGGAAGGTGCAGTAGTGGAGAAAGAAATGAAAATGAAAGGTTAAAAAAAAAAAAGTGGGCATTGAGAACTACCTGTGGCAGGTATGAATGAGAGGACTTTTAAATAGCATCTATATGTAAAAGCTTAAATTTCTTCCCAAACCTACCATTACATCACGTGTCTCTGCGCCTTTGCACATGCTGGACCCCTGCCTGAGGTTCTTTCTCTCCAGCTCTACGACGTTTATTTATGCTTAAATATCCAAATAAAGGGTTTCTTCCTTCGCGAAGCCTTCTTCGATGCCTACGAGCAGTGCTAATACATGCTCCCTCTGTTCTGCCCCCATTAAACAGTGAATTTCCCCATTATTGAATGTATAGGGTTCTGCATGCTCCTATCTGCCTAGCCCTTTTCCCTGAACAATCTCACCCCACGCTGTCACTGAAGTCAAGGTTCCTGTCTCATCCGTCTCTGTCACGCCATTGCATGACACGTGATCTGGAACAGAGGAGGAGGCTTCCAGTCAGTAACTGGCATTCTGATGGCTCCTTTGTCTAACTTGAGAATGAAAAGAGAAGAAAATATATAGACCATCCTAGTTTCAGATTAGAATTTTGCGAAGAGTTAGGACTGTACAGTACAAAGACAGAGCGATTCTGGGTGTTAGAATAGAGGAGATTACAGAGACCAAAAGGACCAAGAGGAACATTTAGAGGGAAAACTGGTTGAAAAGGGGGAAATATGATGATCAAAGGAGAGATGATACAGCGATGGGATTGAGGCCAGCTCCCCAAATGACCTGCGTCAAAGGCAGTAAATAGAAGTAGTGCCAGGGGCACAGCAGTGACCTGGACAAAATGGTGGCCGTGACGTTTCCAGCAGGTACACCCTCGACGGTCAAGTGTGCCAAGCCCAGCAGCACTTCTGAAAAACAGGCCCCTACGATCAGGACAACTGGGCTGCATCCCAAGTCCCTAATAATGCCTCCTAATCTGCCAGCTGGGAAGGTGGAAACTAATGGAGAGAGATGGAGAAGGAGGGAGTGTGGGAGAAGGGAAGCCAGGACAGAAGAAGGCAGAGCAAAGAAAAAAGAAGAAGGAAGAAGGAGAAAGGAAAAAGAGGAAAGAACTCTCAGCGGAGACGAGAAGACCTCGCCAATGCTTAAAGCGGACTCTGATGGAGATTTCTCTCTCCTAACGGAACAAGCCTTATTTCTTCTTTAGTGAATAATGTCCACATATTTCGATATTCTAAAGAGATGGCTATATGGAGATAATCGGTGCTGTCAAATTCTGTATCTTCATTCTTTCCGAGATAGTTTATAAATGGACAAACATGCCCTTATTTCCTTTCTCCACCACTTTAGACGAATGTTACATATTATGCATACATACTATGCCACTTTTCTGCATTGTGTTTAAAATACATCCGCAAGTTCATTATCACTGCATAAGCAGCCTTCTTAATTTTAATGGCTACCTTGAATTCCACTGAATGCTTTTATACTAATTTATTTAACCAGTGTCTCAATGATGGACAGTTAGGTTGTTTGAATCAGCTGCTGTAGAGCAGTATGTCCCTGTGGGTAGACACACACACACAATTTAAAGCATCCTGTGATGTATTTGCTAACTAATGGAATTGCCGCTTCGAAATACATAGCTTTCTGATTTTGGCAAATAGTCCCAGTCACAGCTATAGATGAGGTACCATTTTACACTTTAATGTTTGCGGTGACGTGTGTGTGTCCTTCCTGGTCCTCAGAGCAAAACAGTGTGCTACTAAACTCTTGGCTCTTAGCCAGTCTTGCAGGTCAAGAACAGCATCTCTGCTCAGTTATTTATATTTTCAAACATGAGTTTCACATCGTTGAGTTATCATAATTCTTAGTTCATAGTGCACTATTATCATTAAATCTTGCATGGCTCTCTTTGACTATGTTTTATTTGTTTAACCACTTAATTAACTAATTTTCATAATTGCATGCATGATCCTCAACACACAATCCCCAAATGAAAACACTGGCCAGATAGACCCATAAGTGAACTTGGGACTTCACTGGCAATTTTTCTTCACATTTTCAGAAACCGGCATTCTCCATCCTAAGGGTGACTACAAGGTAAATCTCCCCTCCTGCCTCACACACGTGATGCAGAGCTGCCTGACAGAAGTCACGGTGCCTCCATCTTGCCCCCCTGTCTCACCCACCTACCCTCGTACTCGTCACTATCAGCTGCATCTCCCTAATTCATCCTCTCGATAATGTCCCTGGAAGTTCCCACTGCTAAGGAGAGAGGCTAGAATTCAGGGAGGGGGATCTCAGATGTGTCTGCCGCAATGGCGATGAGAGAGGTACCACCATCCACGGACAATGACCATAGCTAGTTCCCCCTTCCTGATACATGTTTGATGAGATCAGGGTTCCTCGCGCTCACATCACAGCTGCCTCTGAGGAGAGAGACAGGACTTACTAACACGTGATGGAGATTCAGGATGGCGGGGAAGGAGACTACTCCCTATTCGTCAAAGACTTTGGCAAATGGTTCTCAATATTTCACCTCGACTCACACTCTGCCGTGAAAGTAAAGGACACAGAAGGACATCCGCATGAATGCCCCTTCATACGTCTCTGTCTTCCCCTCCATCCCTTCTTAAATAGCACCCCCCAAGGCCATCCAGTAAGTTACACTCGGAAGCTGCTCAGCCCCTGACCTTGCTAATGCGGACTCCACACTTCCTCTTCATAATCTACTAACCTCGCAGCGCACCTGCTGTGCTACATTTAATTTTGTCACCTCATCTGAGTACTTAATACACTGAAACACACAAGAAACTACTACATTTACTGCGCTCCCCCTCTGGATTGTATATTTTAAAGCCCCTCTTCTTATACCCATGTTCGCACTAAACTTTACATGTACGCTTTTGTCATTTTGTTCGCTTACACGTATTTTTGAAAACTTCTAAAAATGGATGAATTTCGGTACTCCAGTTTTTTAAATTTATTTTTCGCTGAGGTCACATTGGTTGATAGCATGATATGTTTCAGGCGCACGACATTCTGAATGACACCTGTATTCAGTACGCCACGTGCTACCAAGTCTAGTTTCCATTTGTCACCATACGGTTGGTCCCCCAGTGCTCCCCCTTCGTGTGCTCCGTGGAGCCTCCAACCAGATGAGATCGGCCTCTGTGAAATAATCGACTCCAATCCCAGTTAGCCCAGAAATATTCTATCCTGTATTTCTGGTTCTCCTGCTCTTCCAGCCTTTGCGAAGTCAGACCCATGCCTTTTACTCTGTCGGTAGATATCGCTTTCTTCTACTTCACACACAAAGAGGTTAAAATCATCGAACTGAAATTATTTGAAGTTGCCATAATTAATTCACAAACCTACCTTAATAGATAGCGCTAGTGACATTAGTGGGATCAATTTCAACAGAGTGGTGGGCGTGAGGGAGCCAGAGTTGGACTGGGTTCAAGAATGTTTCTGGAATAAAAATTTCATCCAAAATATTACAGGATGAGCTAATAAATAAACGATAAAGAAATGGAACAAAGACAGTAAGGTGGGAAGAAAGCTGGGTATGGATCAAGTTGGGTCTGTGAGCTTCTTTTGGTCGCCGTCCTCCTTGACCTTCAGCAACACCAGACGGTGGTGCTGTCTCTCATCTCTCTTCTCTGGCTCCCTCATCCAATACTACTAGCTTTTGAGTTTCCTCTGCCCAACCATTAAATGCTGGCAGTTCTCAGCAATCATTCATGATGTTTATACCGTAGGCAACCTGTATTCGCTCTCTGAGATCCAGTGATAATCTCTTTGCCAATGCTTTTCAAGTTTGTGTACCCTGCGTGGTCTCCACTTCAGATGTCCAGACTCAATTGTTGAATGGGCATCTTCACTTGGATGTCTTACGGATGCTCAAAACCCCTCAGGGCCTTCTCGGTGTTGTCCGCGTAGAGGCGAGGTTCTAACTTGCATGATCGGGGCTGTGCCCTGCCTTCCCCCTCATCTAGTACCATTCACCCTCATCGTCCGGTGCTTGGCCCTACTTCAGCTCTCCGAATGGGCCCCCCGCTTTCCATGCTTGTCCCACAGCCTGGAACACGCTTCTCATCTCATCAGCTGGCTCTTTGTCTTTTTCCTTCTCAGCTTCAGACGTCTGATTGTGTCTCGCTTCCTGGGAGATGCTTTCTCCGACTCCACAGAGGAAGTAAGCTTTTCTGCCTTACATTCCTGTAGCGCGCCTTATTCCTGCATTACATATCTACTCCATTGTTCCACACGTTTCAAGCCCTATCTCTTCAGAAAACTGTAAAATCCATAAGACTGACGCCCTGGCTGCTTTGTGTGGCCATGTCTCCATGTAAAATCCATAAGACTGACGCCCTGGCTGCTTTGTGTGGCCATGTCTCCAGTCCCTTGTGGCAGAGGACACTCGAAACCCCTGCTGCTTATGCTGCTCCGGGGCAGGGCCCACATCACTAACACCCTGGCTTCTCTCTTGCCCTGGCCCCAGCTCCGCTCCCACACTTACTCTTTTGCAGAGGAGGAAATTAGCTGATTGATAAATATGAAAGAAGGATTTGGGGAATTATCACTTTTCCTCTTTGCTCGCTTGGCCGAGATGCTCTGCATCTCCTAACAGCTTTATCGGGATTTTTTGCTCTTCATCTTTTAGTGTATCTATCTATCGATTGGTTTCAAGCTCAGGCAGAGAATGGGAACTTTGTTTCTTGAATCCTCCAGAATGGCAGACTAACCCAGTGGGTGGCCCATTGTAGCTATATACCTGTCGAATAATTTTATGAAAGAACTTATTAGTGAATTAAATTTGAAGTTATAAAATAATGGCAGAATCGCAGAAGGCTTTAGTAAGAAGAAGAATAACAAGGAGGGTATATGAGGAGAGGAGAGGGCAGAATAAAGAAAGGATTTAAAAGGAAGGGAGGTTATGCTAGGATATTTCATTTTCATTATTTCGTTAATATTAAAGACAATCCTGGGTAGAAGATAAAGGAGAAAGGGACATAATTTAAATACTGGTCAAATGAACAAAAAATGAAGTTGGAGAAAAGATTTATTTTTCAGAATAGAATACAAGGGGGGCAGATCTCTAGATAAAAATAAGAAACAATAGAGTTAATTTGCATGGAATTCAGAGACTCTGGTACATTTCGTTTATTGAAAGGTGAGAAAACAGTTTCTCAAGGTCACAAAGCAAGTGTCAAGCAAATCCGAGACCCAAGCCAGATACTGTGGCTCTCAGCTCAAAGCCATTTTCCTTCCCCCTGCTGCCTCCTCTAAAATGCAAGGGATCTAAGGAAAAGTCAGAAAGCAGGATATACTGGGAAATTGGGAAAACCAGAAAAATAATGAAAAATGTAGCATGGGATGAGAAAAGCGAATAAAAAAAGGAAAGGACTCATTTTTGATTCATAGCTGTTTTACTTTATCATTTAGTATCTGTGATGTCATGGCGATTAGGCACATAGAACAGAAAAACAAGAAAATAATGAAAATTTGATATTAACATTATCATCCATCAATTTGAAATATGGAGTCCTGGCAGGTTTACACTCAGGATCAAAAGTCTTTGTTTGGAACAGCCTAGTATGCTCAACCAAACACCAATATTTCAGTTCTTTCATCTAAATTAGAAAAAGAAATGTCATCTATCTACAACACAGCCCGGTCTGCCTCCCACGGAAAAATAAAGCCGCCAAGAGTTAAAGAAACTAACATGTTCCTTGGGGGTCTTTTTCCATTGTCCAAAAGAAATAGTAGAGGGGGAAATGATAGTGGCTTTCATTTCAAAGTCAAACTTTGTCATTCACATTCTTTTGAACTTTTAGTTGATAAGTTTCAAGATGACAGCAAGTACGGAGCCCAAACTGATTATTTCTCCAGGGTTAATTTGATCGTGTTGCATATATAATGTGTTAAAAGCTTGTAATGGACCATGCGCGGTCTTTGGCCTTGTGAGGATTTGGTCCCTGTTATCGAGTAGTATGCAATCTTCAGGGAGTGCAAAGCGCAGTGTACGCGATTCTATACAGAGCTTATCCAAGCCAGCATGGAGCAGGGAAGAGGACATTGGTCCATAAAAATAACTCACTTTTTCTGAGCTGATTTTACGAGTGGATATTTGCCAGATAGCGTTCTAAGGTTTTATACAGATTTCCTCATTTAATCCCCATCTCAGTCTTTTCGGGAATGCCTTATTCATAAACCTGTGACCCAAGTGAGAATTCTGGGGCAGAGAGAGCCACGGAGACACTTGACTACGTCTCAAGAGCTTCAGAAATATGACTCTATTTTCACAAAAGTCATACAAAAGAAATCAGGAGCTCCAGTTTATTTAAAAAAAAATGATTTGTAATACACATGCCTTAGTTAATATGGCTTCTGAGGGCTCATGTAAAACATCAAATTAGGCATTTGGGGGGATAATGTATGGACTTTTCTCTAAACCATCCACAGGCAAAATAGAAGTTTCCTGATGGAGTTGATATTGAACTTAGCCTACGAATTTTGAAAAGGCAGTTGGTAAAGGAGGAGGATGTCCTAGGCCCAGGGGAACGTCAGAGACTGGGCAAAAATAATGGAAGTTCAGGGACACCTGTGAGGGAGCAGACAGACTAGGGTGGCTCACTGGGGTGAGAGGTGAGCTTGACAAACAGGCAGGGGCCCATCAGCAAGGGCCTTGAATATGAAGCTAAGGAGCAAGGGAACGATGGCAGATTTTTGAAGGCTCCGGTTTGCCTTGCCTTGATGATTGGGTAGTTCTAAATTGAACTCAGACTTCCCATTGTTTGAAATAGATCTACACTTGGCAAAGCTGCAATTCAAAAACCTTTTAGAAGTTCATTAAAAACCTCGCAAGCTTTCTCAAATGCCAAAGGGCCTCAACACTCCATTTAAATGTAAATATACTTGAGATTCTAAATTCTAAGATTTAGAGCGAATGGAAGAAAGTACTTGGAAATAAACACTGTTTGGGAGGGGAGGGAGGGAAGGGAGGAAGGGAGGAAGGAAGGAAGGAAGGAAGGAAGGAAGGAAGGAAGGAAGGAAGGAAGGAAGGAAGGAAGGAAGGAAGGAAATGCAAAAGTGATGAGCAATGAGGGCCCCGGGAAAGACCTCAGTGCGTCCAGTGTCGCGGGCTTTCGGAACCCGCTGGAGCGGTCCTGGCCCTGTCTGGTGCCAGCCGTAAGTCAGGGCGTTGGGAAGTCGACATCGGGAGAGGAGCCACTGCACTTGGAAATACAAGAGAATAAAACGGCAGCACGAACGCTCAGCTGGGTTCGGGCAGAGTTACGCCTCCAGGTGGCTGTCGGTGTTAGAGATCTGTCGCCCGTGTCTGTGATGAAGGAGCCAGGGACGCGTCCGTGGTCTGCAGGGGAGCCGCGGCCCCGTCCAGATGGCGCCCCCGCGTGCGCGGCGAGGACCGTCATCTTTCTTCCGCCTCTCGGTCCTGACCATGTCAGCGCGTTCTCCGAGGACTCAACAGGAAATTGGTTTCATAGAATATTGTCTGAAAGACAAAGGAGATAATGAATGCTGCATTTTTTAATATTGCCATTTTGATAAAAAAAAAAAAAAAGCAGAGAAACACAGGCGGCAAGGCTAAAACGTAAACTTGCCCTTGTTCATAATGAAGAAATGTACGCGACAGATATTCCTGTGCTTACCCCTTCCTTAATCTCTAAGTCAATTAATGAGACACTTAATTTTTATTTTATTAAATTCTATATTGTTTATAGAAGATAAAATATACAGATACTTTTTCTGCTTTTTGTAAAAGTTGTATGTTAAATATCTATATTGTTTATATGTTTCTACAAAATACAGTTTTATCATAAAACAGACAATTATTTTATAATTTTAGAAAATACACAATGAGTAATAAAAATGTATCGATACCCTCGTCACAAACAGATAATAGCTGTTAATATGTTCATTCAGATTTTTTTCTAGTCTTCTACCATAAACATATTCACACACAAATTTTTTGACAAAACCGGAATCAAGCCACATGTAAATTATGTTTAAAGACCTATTATTTATATGTTCCTATAAAACAATGTAGGGTTTAAAGCTCTTAGAAAAAAGTCTACCGCTTTCCCTGTGAACCTTCAAAGAGTTTTCCAAACTGCCGGAACCTGAGGGCAGAGTCATTCTGGGCAGAGACACCATCGAGTTTTCTCTCCCGAATAAACATGGAAACTTGCAGATTCACAGCCTGGTTCTCGAAAGAGGAAGATTCAACAGCAGACAGCATCCCTTAAAAAGAAGCGCGTGCAGCGTTACCGAAAGAATTTCTAGAATCATGCTGTAAGGTTAGAGGTGTAAAGGGCAGTGATTTGGTGAAAATTGAACTTTATCCATCTTGTAATACCCGTCCTTGCAAAGACTGACACAGACATCGACAGCCCTGAGACAGCGACAGGGATGCGGGGGACCAAGGAGGGCCACGCGGAGTGAGTGCTGCCTCTGCCCCTGCCCTGCGCGGCCACTGCATTGCTGGTAGGATCTGTGCTCCGGATCGACTAGAACGGACCTTTACCACACGCGCGCTTCTCCTGTGTGTTTGCACATGTGAGTGTTTGTGCGGTCACGCATTTTGTGTGTGTGTGTGTGTGCCGGTTCATAGCTCATCTGAAAACCTGTGCTCCATCTACGAAAGCAGGATCAGAAATCTGAAACAGCTCTAGATTCTCCATGGTTTTATTGTAAACTGTGTTAAACATGCAGAGAATAATACAGGATACTATAATAATGCGTCCAACAAGATTTGGCATGCGATCATTGTAAGGTGTTTATTTTGGATCTTTTTATTAGCACGATTAGGCATCATGGCAGCTTTTTTTTGATGCGCCTCTCTGAACCCATTTCCCCACCTTGCTCCAGATATAGCCATTACTCTGAAGGCGGCGTGTATTCCGTGGAAGAAGCCTTGTTCTGGGAATGCCTTGCAGTCAGGCACAAGGCAGGCAGGCCTTAGCGCTAATACCTTCTAATGAAAATGCACATCCTTGAGCATCTCTAAACCGTGAATGGTTATTGTATCATTCTTACTGTCAACGATATCTCTAGCCCGGCTCCAGGATACATTCCCGAGGATAACCTCTCCAATATGATCTAGACTGTCAGAAATGCCCTCCCCTCTTTGGGAGGCGTTATCTGGGGTGGAAGAAAAGGAAAAGCGACTGCGGAGCCCTGTCGTGATTGTGTCGAGTGCTTCTCCATGAGCTGCGTGGTTCAGCTTCTTTGTCGTCGCCGGCAGGACCATCCACCAGTCCCTCGTATTTAGCCATATCTACCTTCATGGCCAGAGTCAGGAACCCTCTGTCTCAGGAAGTCTCCACTGATTTTTTTTTTTTTTTAATGTTCTATGATGCTAATTTTCCTTCCTGGTGTAACCTGAAGAAACTGACTCCTGACAGGGCATATTGGCCTTGTTCTGTCCTGTCCAGTGTCCCAAGCTTTACTCTTACTGGCGCCTCGGGCATTGACCCTCAGCAGTACTCACTAGTATTCAGCAAGACTAATGAGGTGGCTGTTTAGTGTCCCACGTCCGTGATTCTGGTTTCCGCTAGCGAGAGGGACAGCTGCAGAGAGGGACAGCCAACCTTGTGTCCCATTTAGAGCTTCCTGTATCATCCTTCTTCTCTTTTACATTCTCTTATAATGTTTTATCTTTCAGCCGTCCAATTCTTTCACAAGCATCAACTTGCTGAAACTGCCTAGTAGCTTTGCAAGGTGGTTCCTCGTCATCGTCCTTGTCACCAGAAACTGAGGTTCAGTGAGATAACGCACTTTGCTGAAGCACGCTCGGCTAAAAAGTGGCAAAGCCGAGTGTCTCAAAGACTTGTAAACCCCATTCCAAGTTCCTTTCACTAGGACAAGTTTATTCTGTCTAATTCTATTTGTTTGTTTGTTTGTTTGTTTGTTTGTTTTCTATTAAAACCAAGATAGTTTAATGCTTTGCATGGAACGGATAGTGCTAAGTCACTAGACACATATCAGATAAAATTGTGGCAAGACAACATACAAGTGGGAAAAATAATTTTAATCTAAAAAGAGTCTGAGTTCATGTTATCTTACAAATGTCTCTAAGTCTTAGTCCACTTTAAGGAAAATGAAACTGGAAGTCATAACGAATCTATCAGCAGTGAGGCTTACACAGGAAACATAATGTAGCGATCCAATCAGAAGACCCGTATTAAATGACAGATCTTGCCTTTCCATTGAAACGTCGTTGAATAAATGCACATTATTCTGTTGAAGTTCAAATGAAAGATTTAAGATAGTCAGGCATCACGACTCCCCAGTTTAACTGACCTTTCTGATTGGCTAACCAGCGACTTGTTTCAAAGGTATCAAATAAGAAGATGTCTATGCCATGTGAAATAACAAATAAACGAAAGGCTCCAAAGTCAGTGCTAAAAGAGAGGAAGTGAGGTCAAGGCCACAACGGGGAGAGATACGGTACGAAGTTTGTGGCTGCACTCCCCTTTGGTGTTCTCATTCCAACTGCTCTCTCATTCTAAGGACGCCCGCATGCCACCCAAGTCAGCTGAGAGGCCACGACAGCTGTATGCGGAGGGGATCATGCCTCTGAGAGCTGTTTCAGAGAGAAGCGTTACCTCTTGTCCTTTGTCTCTGGGATAAATCATAATCCCAACGTAGGCAGCACATGGGGGTCGAGGGTGGTGGAGGCTCTATTGAACTGCAGCAAGAGTGGATGGAAAACCCGCAGTGAGTCTGGCACCTGCATCTCAGCCTGGGCTCAGATGCCCAGAGCAAATCCTCGTCCATCATCCAGGGTCAGTGAAGCTTGAAAGTGAGAGCCAAGCCTACAGACACCATCTGCGAAAGTGGAAAGAACCAATAAAGCAGGAGTCAGAAAAATTGGCTTTGGGGCTTGTCTAGGACTCTTTACAATTGGAATATTCTGGGCAAGTCATAAAATCGCTCTGGGTCTAAATTTCCTTCACCTATAAAATGGGGCTAATAATTTCTACCTTCCCTGCCTCAGAAGTTTCTCGTGAATGTGGGGAGCAGAGACTTTCTCTGTGTCTCTTCTGGAGGGAATCTCCTGCCCTTCTCCCCAAGCTTTTGCTTCTCTGTGTTCTTTTCTTAGCAGCTTCTTCAAAATGAGATGAAGGTGCTAATTTGTAAATATAGGACATTCACCAAAGCATGCATCCATATCTAAGTGTGGTCTTCATCCTCCCTCGTAAGTTGACTTGGGTGGGATTTTCCTCCTAGTGAGAGCGGGTCTCTGTGGCCTCATTTGAAGCTCAGGCATTTCTATCTATTGAAGGGTAGGTATAAGGGAATAGACCCCAGTTCTAAACCTCATTTTTACATTCCATTCTGTACGGAGCCTTGAATCATGAAAGAAAAATCCCATTATCAGTTCTATGTACTTTATCTCTCATCTGACAATTCATGGTTTATATAACAGATTTGGTCAGTGACCCAGGAATAGGGGTCAAATAGTAATACAATAAAAACACTCCCAATTCCTAACAGGAAAGATTAGAGGACATATGTCCTATGAAATAATTTATTCAATACAAAACAGTAAGAGGTACAAATGATGACTATAATCACTTCAGTGTCATGAATTGTTGCAAAGGGTAAAGGAGGAGACGTTAATTTCTCATAGAAATGCAGAACAGTGATCTTGACCTTGTTTTTTCGACTCCTTAGAGTTATACCTACAAATCAGTGCAGCTCACTTCCGCCAAAAATGCAACTTGGTTTAGAAGAATGACCACTAACCTTTCTATGGAGCAATTTTTTTTTTTTTCAGTTCAGGCAAGGGATCTCATACGGTACAATTAATTATCCTATGCCTCAGTCTCCCTGTCCTCAAAATGGACTTCACTGCATTTCTTTTTGCATCAGCAGGAAGTCTTGGGGAATGAATGAGATAATAACTAGGAAAGTTCTTTGTAAAGCACAAAACAAATACACACACACTATATATACATATGTATATATATATACATGTATGTTATATATGTATATATTATACGTGTGTATATTATGTATGCATATATTATATATGATATATATAATATATCATATATGAGATATGAGATATATATATATATATATAGTTCTAAATTTCGAGAAAAGATGTACACCCCTCTTCTGTCCTTAGGCAGTCTTTTTAAACCCCTAACATGAGTCAAGCACAGTGCTAAGCTTTTATAACATATGATCTTCCACTGGAACCTCACATCGACATGCAAAATTATTGGTATCCCCCTACAAATAAGCAAAATAAGGCTTGGAGGGATTGTGTTTACCGGCCGTGAGGCCGGGTGTGGCAGTCTCTCAGGGCTTCGGGCCAAGCTGCAGTGAGTAACGTCGGATGATTCGTTAGCTCCATTCCTCCCACCGCTTGTTTTAACCATATCACCTTGAGTGAGGTCTGATGAGGTCGGATGTGCATAAAGAGAGAGAAATCAAAAGAGCTTTACAGCTTTGTTACACTAGCCCCTCCCTGGAGAGAATGCAGCAAGCCATGCAGGGCCACATGGGGATGCACCAGGGTCAGTGACAGGCAGAGAGAGGAGCTGCGAGCAAACATTTTATTGTGGTTTCCTCAGAAAGAAATGAACAAGGCAGGTTAGCAGGCTGGGCATTGGCTAATGAAAGTAATTTCGGGCTCTGGAGCATAGGGGCTGTCCTTGGTTGCCTGGTATACAACCGTGAGACACTTGAGGAAGTAGTATCAAGGTCTGAAGTATGAGATCCTAGTAAAGGTAGAGGATGGGATCTTAGTTGGCTGTGCAATAAGGAGACCTGACTAGCCTCTAGCCAGAACCTCCAAACTGGGTCAAGATAGCTATATCACACCACCTAATATTTAGAGGATATATTTGACAATGTATTATAATTTTCTCTTCTTGAAAAAATAATTAAGAGGATAGCATATGAACTGGCAATATAAAACCTTTGTAAGAGATTCAGTCTAGGGTCAAGTCTCAGCTGACCTGTTTACTAATTATATGAACTTGGACAAAATATTAAACCTCTTTATATCCCAGTTTCCATATATATAACACTAAAACTTCATTGGATAGTGCCTTAGATTGAGTTCTGTATATATGTTACCTTTTTAAAATCCAGTATCTAAACAAAATTATACAAAGCTACATTCGATTCCTCGGGATAATTTATAAGATTTTGCTACCCTATCCTACTTAAGTGATAGAATTTAAATGAGAAAGTATAACAACTTTTTATAGAATCTAAGATTAAGCTTATTGGAATGAAGTCAAAATAAAATGTAATTATAATATTTAAAAATCTTAAAATCTCTTAAAATAATAATAATAAAAGTTCCCATGAAAACGAATGAACATTTGTTTTACCGTATCCATTGCAACAATAGTCACTGAAAATTAGTGAAGGTAATATATCTTATATCCAAGATGTCTTTAATATATTTAATGCATCCATGGTCTCATTACTAATGCAGAAATAAATTGCAAAGGAAAGAAATGGTAGGTTAGAGTAGAATCTTGAGAATCATCTGGTTAAGCACCATCACTTAGAAATGGACTCGCAGTGAGAGAGGTACCCCATCTCTTAACACCTCTGAAGAAGCTGATTCCTCAGGATTGCTGGAGCAGAGCAGATTCAAGTCCATTTCCCTGAGGTGGCCTTTCGATCTTCCAGAAGGCCAAGCATCAGCTACCCACTCAGAACGGAGTCAGAAACAGCCCCGTGGAAGTGGACGCCCATGACTTCTGCTTCACTGTGCACATTCTGTAGATCTCCATTTGTCTGTGTTCTTCCTCAGTATAAAAAAAAAAAAATGGGAAAAAATACCGGATGGGAGTCATGGCAGCTATATGGGTTGGCAGAAGTCACTCCTCGCTTTGATCCTCTTATTAAAATGGGCTGTTGACTGATACTCACCTCACAAGAATGTTGAGTTAACTCATGTGGCCAACATGGGGACGAGCATGTAATAGGTCCAGTATAAGTGTTCATTTGGTTTTAGTAGGTTTTTACTAAATGTTGAATGTAATTTATCTTTTTTACTTTTTTAAATTCTCTCAAGCACCGTATCTCTTTCAATGCCTTATTGGACAGTTCTATTATTGTTCCAAAGCTCTTCACCAATCTCTAAAAACAAATACAGTTAGGAAATATGAACGCTTCCTTCATCCAATACCCATCAAACGTGTACAGAAAGAAAGTCTACAGTGTTATGTCTCCTGGGACGTTCCCTTAGATCTCTTTCCACGATCGTTCATCGCTTTATACTTCTGTGTTGTGGTTTGTCAACATCCAAGTGCTGATACTAGTTATTTGGGAGGGGAAAGCACAGATGTTTCAGACATGGAGAGGAACACTGTGAATCACATCACTACAGGCACCTTTGAGGACAAAGTCCCTTGAATGACAGGAATGTTGATACCTTTCTTTCTTTCGAAGACCCAGGATTGGAGTAGGCAAACCCGCCACTTGCCCCAAGCCGAACTGTGCAGAGCCCAGTGTTTACAATGTGCGGAAGCACACATAAAATAAGCAACATGGGAGGAAGGTTCAACATCTATTTTTAAATGCTACCTTCTATTTTAGACTGAACATGTACAATTTCTGTTTAGCGATTTCAGCTAATTGTTGGATTAACATTTTTGGGAACAGATTGCAAACTTCAAAATGGAAAAGATCATTTTTAGGGAGGGAAGCTAGGCAGCTGTCAGGGAGTCGGAATTAACATACATTTGCATAACAGATGTACAGTAAGGTGTCTATGACAGACAATCACTGAATATTAATGCTATAGACCACGGCATCATTTGCGTAAATGCTGTCTGCCGGGTATTGAGGTTGGTGTGCTCTTTGCAGAAGACAAAAGGCCAGAGAATGGAACAGATGCGCCAGATACGCTGATGCATCTTAATTTATGACATCCTCATGAAAGACCTTGTGGTGTGGTTTCAGATTTTATTACAAATAATTTGGAGATAAAGGCACCAAGTTATTATCTTTTCCTCTGCAGTTAGTCTCTCTCAAAGGAAGAGGATTCATTTGTGGACCGCCATTGTAATATTCTCAGGAGAGTGGCATTCTTTTTATGAAGCGGGAATAGGGCCAGGGGAAAAAGGAAAGCATTCCTGGAAGTCAGCATCGTGTATTCAGTAGATCTGGTGTTAGCATGTTGTTGGACACCTGTCACAGAGCGACTCACCCCCTGCTTGAATTGAAGCCGCAGGTGATTCTATGGCAGGTTTCAAATGGTATTTTTTAAAAAGTGAATTAGTGTTGAAATATAAAACACATTTTGTTAAGTCGATGTTACAAACATATGTTGAGCTTGTACTATGTGCAAAACACTGGTTTCTTTTCTCTAGCATCTTAATCAATTCTTTTCTGCCTTCCAGCCAATCTCTACAGGACACCCTCCCCGCTAATTATATTCCACAGAATTGTTTGCATTCTTGACCTCCTAATCATAACCAGTTCTTGACTGGCTAATTAAAAAATGTCATGCATTTGATAAATATACACATTTAGCATGTAACGTGTGCCAGACCTCGTACTAGGTGCTGAGAAGGGAAAGGCACAGCTTCCATCCTAAAGGTTCACTATCTAGTGAAGATGACAGTCAGCAAGCAAATGTTTATTGAGCAGTTACTGTATGTTGGGCATTGTCAAGGTGCTGGAGGTGCGGGAATAAATAAAACTGACAATCACTGCCTTCAATGCACTTTATTTCTGGTTGCCCAGAAACAATAAATTGATAACCAAATAAATAATATCAGGTAGAGGAAAGATAAGGTAAAGTGAGAGTAGTAGAGGGTCCTTGGGAGTGACTAGGCGGGTATGCTTGACTTTAAATCATACAACCTCCCTATAAAAGTAACATTTGACCTGAATGGTGAGAAAGACTCAGCCACATGGAGCATCTGGAGAAATATCAAACGTGCGGTTCCTGAGACAGAGTGCATGAACAGGCAAATCATTTGTCCACAAGGAGATAAGTTCTAAGTATCACATGGTTTGTCCATGTAATAGGTGAAGACAAAGGAGAGAGCTCCTGATCCAGCTGCATTCGAGTGAAGGTCGAGGGCGTCGGCAGAAAAAGAATTCTCTTCTGCAGCATTTTTGGTGGTGTCGGCCATGGCACGGGGAGAGATTAAGTTTATGCCAAAAAGAGAACATAGCATATGCAGCAATCTCAGAGAAGCAACAAGCAAGACGCTTCCTGAGAATTGTACATTGTGTGTCTATGGCTAGATCACAAAATCTGCGGGCGAAGCGTCAGAATGTAAGTCCGTAAAAGTGAGGTTAGGGTTAGATTGAGAAGAATCTATGTGCTAAACTGTGGAGATGTTGATGCCAGAGAATAAGCAGACTTCTGATTTATAAACTTGTCTGAAGACACCAGAGCATCTTCAGGGAGGACGATGCGAGATGCTAAAACAGGTACCTCTGTAGTTTGGGAAACGTTTCACTTATGGGGATGAAGAGTCGCTTTAATGATCACGAGTTCCTTTGCATCTCGCCACAGTGTTTACCCAGGGTCTTTAATGACCCCCGAATCCACCGGGGAGTCAAGAGAGAATGCTCACACTAATCGGCCTCCTTCTATCCTTCCCCTCAGCAGTGTTACCTGCCTACACGCAGTTCGGGGGCTCATCGCTGCCGGTGTGTGCAGGGCTCTAGGGCAGAACACCGAGGTCTGCCCCACGGGCTTCTCCTGGTATTTCTAATGGTTCCCCCTCTCCCCGCCCTGCGAGGCCAGAATCAGCTTCATTTCTAGGAGCAGGGGTGAGAGATTCTCATCCCATCAATGTCACAATGTCAGCACTAAAGCAGTAGCCACTGTGTGTCTTCTCCTGGGGACTCTCTTAGGAACCACTTCCCTGATTTGTCCTTGAAGTTTCTCTCTCCATATCGTCGATTCTAATTGCTAATATGCATTACGTACATACTCTGTCCCAAGCTCTGTGCTATATTCTAAACATGTGAGATTTTGTTTCAGTCCCTTGATATTTTACTCGCATTTAACGGATAAGGAATGAAACTTAAAAGCTTTAAACTACTTGCCCCGGGCCTTACGACCAGCAGATAACTGAGCTCAATTTAGTACCCAAGTGAGCTTCACGCAGAACCCCCATTTATAGCCACTGGAATACACTGGCTTTCCAGAGATCTCCAGGGTAGTTTGTGAGGTTTGGGCCAGGCAAAGACATGTGCCAGGCTTCTCCTTCTCTCTGTCTTCAGGGTTCTACTAAAGTCCCTTTGGTCAAACACAAATACCACCTGAGAGCCCATCCCCTGGTCGCTGCAGCACACCCAGACGTGCCTAGAGCACAGCTTGTCTTGCCCGGGAGAGGGCTCCCCCACATTGCTCATTCATTCAAAGCATTTACCATCATCTCCCAGAAGGCCCAATTACCGAATGCAAGGACCCTCTTTGTTGTAATACTGATCTACTAAAATTAGCTTTAAATTCATTATACCTCGTCTGTTTTTTGTTTGTTTGTTTGTTTTGTTTTGTTTTGTTTTGTTTTATTTTGTTTTAGCTCTTCTGTTACCCTCACCAAGAGCAATTATAAGAGATATTCAAAAGGGGGAAGAAACTCTTCATTAAGACCATTTCCTGATGGGAAATAGCATGATGTGATGAAAAGACCCAAATTCTGCTCTACATTCTCACTGGGACTGGTCAAGAGATAAGGGAATAGCTCAGCTCAGAGATGATAGGGACATATCGGTCTCCTAATACTTCTTTTTAGTCATCTAAATTTCCTCTTCCATGTGCAACTGCTAATACAGTGGTAATATCAGTAGCCAAAGCCAGATTTTAACCTCCTGCCTAAAACCCAGCCAGCAGCCACACATCACCACGTTCTCTTTTCTAGCTAGTATCTGAAGCCTCCGTGTTTAGATCATTCAGTAAATGGCCAGGTGCCATTACGAGTGACAACATTCTTATTCTGCCAAAGCTGATAGGTGTTGCCAGGGTCAAGGATATCTCCATGTCACCTCACTGCCAGAACACCTTTTTGTGTTTGATTTCAAAGAGGGACTATCTGGCTCCATCAACTGTGTATCAGTGGAATAAATGCAAATTGAGATGCTCCACGAGTAGGGACCTAGCATTACTGAGTCCTGAACGATACCTGTTAAGAAAGCATCTATTGTATTAGGAGTGGTCTTCTTTCAGAAGTGACTGAAGCTTAGGAAATTAGAGTCAACCTGTGATAGAGGGACTTACAAATGTGCGGATGCCTAGAAATTAAAGTACATATAGATGAAAGGCAGGGGATGGCGCTCTCACGAGAGAGAGGAAAGATTGCACGGTGCCATTGAAAACTCGATGACAAATTTGAATTATACCACAGACAATGGGAATCCACTTAAGTATTTTATAGAAAGAATGGCATGCTCAATTTTACTTTAAAAAACTCACTCTAAAAACAATATGGAGAATGGATTAGAAGAGAGCGAGAGATAATTAAAAAATGGTAGATGATTGCAATGATACAGATGAGAAATGATGAGAGTAGTTTAGATTTAGACTAAGGTTGAAAGTAAAAAAAGATGGAAAAGAGATTATGAAATATTTAAGAGATAGATTTAAAAAAATGTGGTGACTGATTGAATGTGAATGTAAGAAAGAAATTAAGATCAAGATGATTCTCCAATTTAAAGCTTGGGCAACGGAGTGGATAGTGAGATTATTTTATGGTGGCTCAAAAGAATATGTAAACTCTAGGAGAAGATGTCCTCTAACGGTTTTATTTCTGGACCTGGAATTCAGTAGAAATTGGATTGGCTCTAGACATGTAAAAGATGATGACACAGAAAGCTTGGAATTTAGCCTTCAGAATAGGAGGGATAACGCTCAAAGGCTGGGCGCTGAGGAGGCAGCATGGAGGATGGAGCCCCATGAAGCATCAGCACCTCTTCCTGTCTGGCCTTACGTACAGCTGGATAAGGAGGACCTCCCAAAGGAGACCCCAAAGGAACAGCCACATAGACAAATGTAGGAGTATGTGAGGGTTCATGCAGGTGAGCATCCCCTGCAGGAGAAGGTAGTGAACAGGGTGTCCTTTTCTGAGAGTTCATCCAGAAAAAGGACCAGAAGTGCTCTTTTGATTAAAAATCCTGCTATTTGGTGACCTGAGTGAGAACAGTTCCAATGGGTGATGGCGTTGCATCTAAATTCCACTGGGTTGAAGAAGGAGTGTGAAATGAGGACCTGGAGGCAGCCGGTTTGGGCAACGCCTGTGAGAAGATTAACATGAAGGCGAGAAGTAGAGTGAGAGCTGTTGGTAGATGGACGGTCGGAAGTTTTGCTCTGTGTGTCTGGGTGGGGGGAGCGTTTCAGATGAGACAGACTTGAGCCGATTCAAAATCTGGTGGAATGTGTCTATAAAAAAGAAAAGAAATGTTGAAGATACAGGGAAGAAGATGTCCAGTCAACACAGTGAGGCTCCCGAGAAGGCAGGAGGGACCACCCTGATGAAGAAGGAGCTAGTAGCATCATTTTCACAAAAAGAAAGAAGGAAAGGCTAGCGAAGGGAATTTGTAAGTTTAGTGACAGATACTCAAGGAACTTCTAGCAGCTTCAGGGGCTTCTAATCTCCCTTTAACATAGAGAAAATAGCATCTGTTAAGTGAGATGGAGTAAAATGATGAAGTTCCAAAACTTAAGGACCACGAAGGTTTAAAATAGCTGTTATGAAGAAAGAAGTAGGCCCGGAAACCCAGAAGTACCAGGCAGAGCCAAACACTCTCTCTCTGATGCCTAAACTCTTCCCTCTGAACTACTGTGCCTCCTGCAGAGCCGTGATGGAAGCCGCACCGCCCAAAGGAAGAGGGAGCAGTGCTTTTGTCTGTAAAGCAGAATGTGCAGATTCTTATATTCACTTGACTGCGCAGTCATCTTCCAGCCTTAACCCCCTCCTCTGCTCACTCTCTGTTCATATAAGCCGGCCACTCGGTTTTCTGCTAGTCATAACAAAAACACATTCACGTGACCGAGTGAATTCTGCTCTGACAAAATGTCCTAGGGTCAGCGCATACCGCCATCGTAAATGTCCTGGGTTGGCCGGCCCGTGAATCGGACCCCGTCCCACTCATCGCCTTTCCCGTTGCGTGCATCCCGGCGTTGACGATGCAAGATGGGCTTACACGTGCTTCTGCCAGCTGGACGATGACTTTGATGAGCCGAGGGGGCTCTGTTTCCGCAGCTTCATCTGGTTTCAACCGCTTGTCTGATAATATGTGGAATCAGGTTGAAGTTTAATACAGGATAAGGAAGTGCATTCAATAACACCTCAGGTGACACTGTGAGGTTACAGGTCTTCAGACTTGGTGATATTTTGGAAAGGGTTGAGGAAGCACCTATGGGAAAATACAGAGAACATCCTTGAGTTAGAGAGAAAAATGTTGACCTGAGCTACTTCATGAGTCTGTTCCGAGATTCGATGGTTATGGTCTCAGGGAAGGGAAGCTACATAAACACAAAAGTGTTTCCATGAGAAAATGGAGGATCCACGAATGTTAATATTCTCAGGAGCAACAGGGGGACGAGGAAAGCAGCATGGCCAAGGAACAGGCGGACTGATATCCTAGCTCGTTTGTTTGCTGAGTGACACTAAGCACCTTACCCCACCTTTCTGTCATCAATTTCTATTTTACAAAAAAAAAAAAAAAAGTGAGGTCTGTTTTGATTGTTCTTCTAAGGTTGTGATGGCCAATATTGTAACTATTAATCACATGTTTTTATTGAAATTTAAATTAGCTCAGATTAAATACCATTAAAAATAAATTCCTTGGTAGGGCTCTTTATGTTTGAAATGCTCAACAGTCATGTACGCTGGTGGCTCTCACATTGGCCTGTACAGATACAAGATTTCCATCATCACAAAAAGTTCTATTTGATAGTGCCCTTTTAAGGATGAGAGATAATCTGTAAAAAAAAGAAAATGCCCAGCACATATTAGGCACTCTTATATGATAGTTAACTTTTCAGTAATTATAACTAATATTTAAGACCATATGCCAAAATATGTATGAAGTGGGTTATGTATATCATTTAATGTAATTTTTACTCCCATCCCATAGACGAGGAAATGAAGCCTTAAAGAGGTTAAATAATTACTCGAGTTAGTAAAAATTATAAGCTCTTATTTTTAGGAATGTCTTCAAAATCACAGAGGAAAAAATTATCAGAAATAGATTCCATTTGTCTGACTGTAATCCCTTGTTGTTATGTCTTTTTATATGTGCTCTTATATGCACTGAAAATAGCAGAAAAACTCCAGCTGTGGTGAAAGGGAGAGTAAAGAATTTTGACAGTTTTATGCAGAAGAGAGAAGAACGGGATAGGAAAGGCCCTTGTATATAAAGAAAATAAGGGCTAACGTTGATGGCCGCTATGTTCTATAATCTTAGACTCTAGGATTCTGAAAGGTCTCATATTACATGTTCTATTCTTTCAGAAATAATTGGGAGGTATAGTTATTTATTGCAAGAAATAGAGGTATTTTCTTTTTGTCTTTGCCAATCAATACCTGCCTCTTTGAGGAGACCTCTATTCTGAGAAACATTTAGAGAGGAGCAATTTGATCTTAGAAGCAAAGAAATAAGTTAGGAAATGGGTCCGAGTACTTGAATGTAAGATCTTATCAAAAGGACAAATTATGCTTTTAAGATGTGCTATCTTTGCCCAAATCACATGCTTCAGAAATAAGTCAAGGCATTCAAGTAATAGGTGCACGGTGTCTTGTTAAACACAGTCCTGATTTAAAAGATGAAACAGAATCGACAACTACAAAGCAAGTGATAATATAATAATCATAAGATAATAATTATTGGGTAGATATATTATAACTAAATCAATATAACATCTTAATAGTGGTTAAAGTAGTTAGGACAAACTAGGTTATATCAAGAAATCTCAATGCTTAAAGCTAAAAAAGTGTTGATTTTTCACTCACTACAGCCAATTTGAGTAATTGTAGTTCTCCTTGGTGGCTTTCTTCTAGTTGGTGACTCGGGGACCCAATATCTGGAACTTGTGTCTTCCAAGGACTTGAGAGTCATGTAGGACACTTAGTGTCCAAGCCCGGAACTGTCTTCCATTGATACTCTCCACCTTCCATTCACCAGAGCCCAGTTACATAGTCTACGACTCGACTGTAAGAGGTACTGGTTAAGGTTGCCTTGCTGTAGGCCCAAACGTGATGAACGCACGGCCATGTCTCTAAATGAGAGATCATAAAACATGATTCAACACATGCATCTGCAAGCTATTTGCTTATTTAAAAAATAGCCCCTTCGCTTTTAAATAGCTACTCATTTTTCTATCTTCTCCAAACTCTTCTTCCTCTTAAACGTGTCCTTTCCCACCCTTATCAAGTAGACTTCATTCCTACTTCATTAAGATGTTCAGCATCAGCAGGTAAACTTTTTATCTCTTTTCAGCTTGTCAGTCTCCCTCTAAGAGGAGCAAGTTTCCTCCTCTTATGTAAAACCGAATCCTCTCTAAGACGCATTGAACTCCTTTACTTCTTCCAGACCTTGACCTATTAATGATTCCTCCTTTTCCTGTACCTTTATTTCTGTATATTTTGTTTCTTTTGTAAACTCGTTGAAATCTTTTTCATTCTGAAAACGCTTCTTGACAGTCAGACTGCAATCCACCCAGAAGCACAGTTTGGTCTCTGTGTTTACCCTTCATTACTCAGTCTTAGAAGAATACTTCTTCTAATTTATTTTTAAATATTTGTCTTTATAATACTTATCAAAATCTAATTATGTATTGTTGTGTGTGACTGTTTATTGTTTGACTTTTAATTCACTCTGCTTCCCATTGCTAAGCCGGGGCCTGGTACATGGTAGCTACTTCATAAATATTTGGGGATCCGATTCACGCAGTTGATGCAAACTAAAATAGTCAATTACCTTATCATTATTAAATCTAATGGATATATTTGCATCTTTACTTTCTTGGATTATTCTGCTGCATTTCACAACAATAGATGACCCGTGTTCTTTAAACAATCTTGATGTCCATGACCCTTTAAACTCTTCGTTGTGTTTCTACCTCTGTGATGCATCCTTTTCAGTCTATTTACTAATTATCTACTTCCTGCTCCACTACGAACCCCTCAACTAGAGTTGCTCCTGGAGTTTTATCCTGGAGCTGCAGATCCCCTCAGTGTTCATATTGCTAAACTGATTATTAGATTTCTGGTACCATGCGTACACCAAAAGGTATATTAATCTTAGACTTCTTCGTTGAGCTACAAAAATTTGGGACCATACTGCTTGGCATTGCAAAACCTACGGATCCAAATCTGAATTCACAGTTCAGCGAGATAGCTCACGCTCTCTCCATTATCTCCCTTCCTCACAGTTACCAAACTAAAAACCAAGGCGCCCACTCCATTTCTGTTGTCACTCGCTAGCCTACCAGTTCCTAAACAAGTCCCGCCTTCGTACTTCCACACCTGCCCCGCATCCTTCCTCCCCTCACCATCCTTTCCATGTCTCTTACCTCTTTCGCTACCCTGGATTATGAAAAGCCTCCTGTCAATCTCCCAGCCACCAGATCCTTCCAGCTAAATCTTTTCTCCACACTGCAGCCAAACTGACTTGTTCAGAAGCAAGTCTGGCCATTTCACACTTTGACCAAAACCCCTTCAAAGATGCCCCGTTGTGTATAAGATCAGGTCTAAACACTTTAAGATGACTTGGACCACCCATCACTTGGCCTCTCCCTAGCCTAGTGTTTTGCATGTTTGCATCTCTATCATCATGGTTAGCAGAATAGGTTTTCTGCATACATCCTGTTTTCTTGCTATGGTGTTTTGCTTAAGGAAAGTGAAACAAGCCCTAGCCGACCCCTCCTCATTCTCAGTCTTCTCTCAGGCCTCACTTCCTCCAGAAAGTCTCTACATTTCTGTCCAGTCTGGTTAGACACCAATTCCCTGGGCTCATACAGTGCCCTAAAGGCATCTGTGACTTTAAATTGTATGGAGTAGAATTGTGGCAAAACCTGTTGACCATACTGTGTGAGGGAGAAGTAATCTTCTATAGTGTTGTTATTAAGTTTCAGGGGTTAATTTCTTACCCCAGCCTTACTTCGATAATTCTACATAAACCGTGGCTAGCATATTATGCAAATGAAGCATGAGTTATAGAAAAGTTGAGTTCCCGCCGTTTAGACAGACGAAGAACCATTCTCTTATCATCTCCAGCTCTAGCATTTACTGAACCTATTTTACTAGGAAATATTCAAGGAGAGCCGGTCTGACTCCAGAAGGAAATGAAGAAAATTATGGATGACTGCTCTCTCTAAGTACAGCAAACATTTGTAGAATAAATGAGTTTGCTGTTTATAATCTGTTTTCCACTCTAGCAAAGCTGGTGCCATTCCATCCGAGCTGAGGAGCTACTGGAGCTTGAATTATCTACGAAGACTCTGCCTCTTTGTCATGCAGCCTGGCCCTCAGAGGACGAGTTTGCACACGGAAGCACAATGAGATCAAATCAGAGGCCAGAGGCTGCACTCTGGAGGCTGGTATGTCACATGCCTGTTTGTGGACAGGAGACATTTCGATGTCCCTTGAGGAGGAGCATCAAGGAAATGGGCCCTGCTGTGCACGTTTAAGGCTTACTGGTTATTCGCAGAATGGCTGGACTTGGTGTCACACTGTGTCTGCCTGGACGTAGCCAAGCGCAGGAAAGGCAGTGGGCCAGGGAAGCCCAGATCGTGACAGGCTACTTCCAGATGAAAAGACAGCCAAAGGCCTCGTGAGGAAACGGTTACATGCATCACATCGCATCACATATTCAGTCCTTCGACAGATGAAAAGCGTCCGTCACTGGCTCCATTTCGCTGCAAGCATGTTGGATCATTGCCATATTTTATCTCATAACTAGTGCACCTCGGTTGCTTGGGAAATTTCTGGAACCTAGAGCTCTTTCCCTTGCTTAGTGACTTCCCTGCCACATGGTCCTGGTGAGAAGCAGAACCTGTCTTCCACCTCCGACGCCAAAAGGCCAGATCACACTTTTCTAGCCGCTCGTGCTTCTTGGGACGCGTCTCAGCCATTTGGATGTGCACAACAACACTCTGAGTTGGGAAGAAGGAATACAAAGGAGCGGGGGCCTCAGGGAATGCATTCTGGTGGCAGCAGCGTCCACAGGTGAGGGTAGCAATACTCACGATGACCACAGGAGGGACGTAAGCCGGCACATCCAGCATTCATGCAACAGCGGCAGTGCCTGACCAAAGTCCCACAGGGCGTGAATTTGGCTGGGATTCTGGTGGCCCGGAATTCCTCATTCTGGGCCGTTTTCTGCCCCTAGTTCTCCAACCTCCTTGGCAATTCTTTAATTTCCTAACAGCCTCGTAATAAAGTCCTCTACTTCTAACATCAGTCAAAGAAAGTTTCTGTAGTTGCTATTACAACTCTTTGCTGAAAAACTCCCTCACCTTCATGACAAGATAAGAGACACTCATAAAACAATTATTATAAAGCATCGTTCATGAAGTCTCTTCATAATACAGGCAAAGAGAAACAGTCTCAGCATGAAAAATCAATGTAACTTGCAACGTACCTCATTTAATTTGTCATCTTAGCTCAGTGGTTCTTAACCAGGGGCAATTTTGTCCCCCAGGGGACACTTGATTAGATTTACTATTGTCATCTAGTGGGTAGAAGTCAGGGGTGCTGCAAAACACCCTACGATACAAAGGCAGCCTCCAGGGCAGTAAATCATCCAGTCCAAAGTGTCAATAATTGCAGGTTGAAGAACCTTGTCTCAGATTATTTGAAACTCAGTGGACCTTAGGACCAACTAATTACATGGCTTCTCAAATTCTTAGAGGTTCTTAAACTCGTAGAGGGGACACCCAAACTGCCTTCCATGTTTTATGAGGACTTTTATGTTAACGTCTTTCTCTATCCAACAAATAGTTATTGTTAGCTCCGTACCAGGGACCATACTGGTTATGAGAAATAGATGGAAGAAAAGAAAACCCACCACAATGCTATCTTTCAGGGTCTTTCACACAAATAGGGAAGGCAAACAAGAAATAAGTAAATTAATAAAGAATTCATAGATATAAAATGTTATAAAGATAATAAAGGGGAAGAAAACTGGGTTAAGTGATAGAAATTAACAAGGGAAAATCGACTTGGAGAACATGGCCACAGAGGCTTCTCTGAGGAGGTGGCATTTTTTAAAAAAAAGCTAGAGGAAAAACATGTCAAGCAGAGAAAATAGTGTAAGTGGGGTCTTACACCCAGAAAGGGCTCGATGACTGAGGAACTGAAAGCAAACCAGGGTCATCATGGACCACTGGGTGAGGGCAGGACAGTGGCAGACAAGGTAGGACGGACAGAAAGAGGCCTGTGGTGTCTCCCAGTGTACGGACTGACAGTGATGGTCTATGTGGGGCGCCGGGGGCACTCACCTGCGCCTGGCCCTGTGTCACGCCCCTGGCCCATCCTCCTAGACATTTCCCCACAGGGGCCAGTGTTGTGGCAAGACCGGTGCTCATGATGCTTATTATGGCTGCAGGGCTCACTTCAGCACAAGCCATCCGGGACCTCTGAGGAACAAGATTTATTCTCCACAGGTCCTGGAGGTACACAGCATGCCTGAGGGGCACATGGCAGGGTCAGGGACACAGAGAGAAGGAGAACTTGGACCCCGGACCCTGCCTTGACGAGAGCCTGAGGGTGGCTCTCGTCACTCTTACTTGGCAAATTTAAAGCATACGAGTGGGGATTAGGGCACGGGAAGGGAGAAGTGATGTCACCCACGCTATTTAGGCCACCCAAGGCTTTCTGAAAGGGAAGCTTCATGGGTGCAGGTAGTCTAGTTTCTTCTCTGGTGGTTTTGCTAGTGGCTATAATTTACTGCTGGCAATATGTTTATCCGAGGTGGTCGTCTCTTGAAATGGATGCCATTCACTCAAAAGCTTAATGTCAGGCACTTAGACCTCAAGGCCACATGCAATAGAGCTCCCTAGGCTGTGAGGAAGAGGTGGCAAAAAGATCTTTCTGTTCACTGGTCGTAAGGATTCTTGAGCTGTCCAAACATGGAGGCGCTTTGCACTTGCCCAGAATGTTCAAACAACAACAACAACAACAACAAAATCCATCAATAACATGGGTTATTTCATCATGACCAGAACTCCAAGCTGACAGTTTTATTTATACCTAATGAATTAAAATGTAGACTCGATTAATTTGTATTAGTTGGTGTCATTTAATAAACAAAAAAAGAAGTTTGAAATCCTCCGGTCAAGTCCAGCTACTCCAAGACAAAACTGAAACACACAGAGCGAAAAGGTCATACAATTTAGAGAAGCACGTTTAAGATCCGATGTCCATACACCGACCGCCAAACCACCCTGCACAGATGCATGCAGTCGGGGTCCATGAGACGCCAATCTAACTAAAGGAGAGAATCTGGTTTCTCCCTTGAGTTCTGAACTCACTCTAAGGAGCTAGCTTTCCCCGTTGCCCAGCACAGAGTGAAATTTACTTCAAGAATGACCCTTTTCTTGTGCGTCATGAATAATCATGGCCATCAGATTAGAGGCCAGCTTCACATTTTCTACATGCGGGATCCAAATGACTGCCTAGAGGTTTTTGGGTCCCTGAACTATGCAGTAGGCAATCATTAATTTCCATGCCATCAGCCATGCGGAAAAGCCTATGCCAATGTTCACACTGCCTTTTCTTTCGCTGGCAAATAAATTATTCCCACCTTGATGCCTCTGAACTGAATTTATAACTGCTGTTAATTAATATCATGTGTGTTTGTCTGTACTTGACAAACACGAGATAAATAAAAGTTCCAAGGAGACCAATACGAACAGGGACTAACAGTGGGAGCTCTTAAAGCAGCCATTAGCCGCTGGAGGCAGGCAGGCACTTGCAGGGGCCTCGCCTGGGCTGCCCTGGGTGAGATCTGCGAAGACAAAGACACTCCCTCGTTTGGGAGAGGAAGACATCTTGCTGGCCTGAGATTAAACGCTAACATTTGTGTTTACTACTCGTGAGCGCTTAAAACATTTTTTAAATGCTCCGAATTTCCAGTTTCTCATTTATAATGGGAAAATAATAATATTCATAGCTAACATTTATTGCGCCCATACTACCGTATGCCAGCCTCGTCTCTATATAGTTAATAGGAATTAACTCAAGTTATGTATTAACGTCTTGATTATAAAAGTAAAAAATAAATAAATAATATGAATAATTTTCCCAGGATAACACCACTGAAAAATAACATAGCGAACATATTCTAAAACTTTTCACTTTACTTTTGTAAATGCTACGAAGTTTTAGTCCAGCTATTGTGTCATTTTTTTTTTCCTGAAAAAAAGAAAATGAGTAAACACTGGATTTCAGAGAGATAAAAATGGCGAGGGCATTTCATGACCTTGCTTGGTGTACAGCCTCAGCCTCATTCTTCAATTCGCCCCAATGTACTTTCGTGAGAATCACACCGTTTCAAGAGGAAATTATTTTTGTTATTTATTTATTTTTTAAACCATTGAAAGATTAGCTGAGCTTCATGTGAATTCGCCCAGAAATATGAATATTCCAGAAAGCTTTGAATAAGCCTTGCCATCTACAGCACTTTTGGGGGTGTGGGACCACAGCCATGGAGCCCGTCACACCCACGATGCAGGAGTTCCCACGGGACCACCCACCTTCACCCTCCCTGAATCCCGCTGTGCTTTGTGCTTTCGCAAGCCAAGCCTTGCAGCGTCGTGCACAATGCGGTCTGTTGTGAGCAGGCGCTCTAGAAAATAAGGACCGCGTGATCCGTGAACGAGGCCGCAACCTAGAGCCTTACTGTTTTTCTTGCGTTCGGTTGGCACAATAGCAAACCCAGAGCAGCAGGAGGAAGGTAGAGGCATCCTCCCGAACAAGCAGGACGGGGCAGGAACCTTCTGAATGTTCTGTCCTGTCCACCGAAGGTATGAAAGCTGAGGAATCCCGTAAGGCAACATAAAAGCGCCCATCAGGATGCTGGAGTATTAAGTGGCCATCTAGGAAAGCTACCGTCATCCATTCGGATCTCAGTGCCTGTGGCCCCAAGAGGCCACACCAAGGCTCCCCAAGGGCCTTCCCTAGAATCGATGCTTATCATGTGTTTATTTACGCCAATTGCCTCAGCTCTCACTTTATTCTTCAGTTTGAACTTTCGGAGGTGTTTTTATAGCTATAAAACAACAGAAATGAGCAGCGAACCAGTCCCTTAAGTTTAGGTGTGTGTTCATAGTTCTTTATTAAGCCCCAATCCCCATTTTACTATTTTGGCTTTTTTCTCCTGGACTTTCTTATACTTTCTATGTTTTGTGGTCCTGATCTTCACTTCGGGGTGGTAATAAGCATGTCTTAGACTTAAACTTGCCAACTGGCCATCTCTGCTTGTCTGTTGCTGTCCATTCGCCCATAGCTCAAGTCCCCACCCAAAACCTCCTCCTCCTGGGTTTCTCGTCACAGGGAATGTGTTTTCTACGTTTGTCATCTTAAAGAATGAAACTGGGCTTCGTCCTTTCCTCCTTTGCCCTAATCAACTTCCGAGCCGTGCTGAACCTACCTTCCAACTAATTTTGAAGACCAGGCCGCCTGTCTTCTCATGCTCACGTGACCTCTCACCCACAAGAACTCGTGACCAATTTTCACGTCTCCTATCTTTCTCCCTTTCAGCCATTCTCTGCCCCATCGCCAGGATGTCATTTCTGAAGTTTGCATGTGATCATGGCTGAATAAAGCCATCCAGCAGTTTCCTATTGCTCTCAGGTCAAGGTGAACCATAGAGAAAAGAAGTAGTCACACCGAAAAAAGTGAAACAAACAAATAAAAAGCAGCAATAAGGAGAAGTGGAAAGAATTCCCATGCCCCTCCAATCCCTTCTCCATCTTTCCTGGAAGCTAAAATCATTTTTGTACCTGGGTTCCATGAGACATCCCTATGCGTCTTTGCTTCTATCCAATTGTTTGTTTGAATTTATTTATTTTTTTCCTTTAAAGTAAGAGTTCCTATTAATACATCATTTCTTTCTATGGTAATATGTATCTATCTACACACATGCACACATACAGAGTCTCATGTAATCACCACCATAACTCTGAGGCATTTTTGTTATAATTTCCATTTGGCAGATGAGAAATACAAGACTCAGAGAAGGGATGTAACATATCCAGGGTCCCACAGGTAAAAACTATGGAAGCAACTATAAAATTAAAGTGTTTTGATTCTCAAATGCATTTTTTTTTAATCTTCCCAACCCCATTCATTTGGACCCCAATATCAGACAATTGTTTGAATTCATTCATTCTTTTTTTTTTTTTCAAGAAATACGTATTAGTTCTCTATCTAGACACCATACAGGCAATTTTCTCATGAGTTTTCTGATGATTTGATATGCTGTTAATGGCCAGTCCTCCATGAACATCCCACACTTCTCCATGTCTTACATCAGCCATCGTAATGGATTAGCAAATATCCTTGTAAGAGAGAGATCACGTTTCCCTCCCGAGCACCGGGAAGACTGTTTTCCCAGCCAGTATGATGAAGACGATGTCTCCTCCCGGGGCAGATGTTGGGCACATTTGCGAGCAGTCCTTTTCAAAGACTGAGGATTTCCAAGTTTGAAGGTCCTCAGCTGACATGCCAGCTCACTGAGTACACCGCCTCTATGTGGGCCACTTCACCCCACGGGAAACCAGTGTGAACATGAAGCTCACACTGTCTTCTGTACCACGAGTAGTCAAGTCCCTTGCTCCTGACCCAGGAATCTCGTATATTCTGCCAGCATCTGCGTATGGCATATTCACTTATGAGCTTGCAGATAATAAAAATCTCAGATCCCTCACAGCTCTTGACAAAGATGATTAGCAAAATAATTCTGGGCTAATAATTATGGACGATACAACTTGATTCACCAACATTTTCATAAACTTCTAAATTATAAAGTCAGTATTAGAACCCAGATCTCTACCTGACTTCCAAACCATCGAAGAAGGTATAAAGAAGTTAAAAAGAGGAATAAAATTAATAAAACAGGCTCGATCCATCAGCTGTACGCTGCAATACAGTAGACACGTGACAAGAACTTTTGGAAAGGCTGAAATTGTAAAATATCTCAGAAATTGGCATGGGGATTGGTGAGTAGCACCTGAGTAGACGAATGATCTTAGAGGTTAAAAGACTGTGGCGTCAAACAGCCCTAGGTTACAATCTGACATTCTGCATGACACTGAACAATTCATTTAACCTGTCTGAGAAGTAATTTTCTTATCTCTAAGGCAAGAATAATAGATCCTATCTCACGAGAGTGTCTTACGCATTAAATGATGCTTAAGCATTAGGTGATGTACAGAGCATTTAGCATGAAGCTGCACACATAAAAGGTAGTCATTAAGTGACAGCTATTAGTGTTTCTAGTAAGTCCTCAGTAAAGTTTGCATGAGTGATTGATTGACTTCTCTACATCAATTTACCTGCATCTTAACTATCGGATCACTTACCACTAGTATCTCCCTAGTAGTTAGCAATGTAATCAGGCTTATACGTACAGATCGCTACCTGAACGATTGCAGTTTTAAGACCTAAAGAAGCCCCTGATTTTAAGTGTGGTGGATACTAATAGATATTTTTGTAACAAAAATATCTTCAGGCTGCAATTTTGAGATGGCATTAAGGCTGAGCTCTCACTTTGTGCCTTTCCACAATGGTGTGAGAAATTACAAGGCTGGGGCTTTTCCTGGTTGTCCATTTGTCTCTTTCCCATCTTGCACTGCAGTTGCCAGGCAACGATGCAGCAGTGGGAGTGATGGTGCATGTGTAATGTGAGGGGCTTCGTTCTAGAGCTGGTCCAGGGGCACCGAAAAGGAACGCTGGGAAGTGTACTTCTTCTCAACAGCTGGGCAGTCATGCCGTTAATGTAAATCCTGCAGTCATTAAAAGAACTGCTTCCACTGAGAAATCCCATCACCAGCTTTTTGTGAACTGTGGAAAATGCTGAGAACCTCAAGGCACAGTAGCTCTTGAGTTCATTCCCATTTCCATCCTAGTACCTTGGTCTAAACACACGTCATAAATGCACCGATCCTTCTTGGCAAATAATCTGAACTTGCGATAGACTCTGAAAGAGGGCTTGCAAATCTCCGTCCCAAACACGCATTGATTCTACGGAATTCGTAAGGGAAGAGTTATTTTATTTGAGCGTTAAAGAGAAGAGCTGGAAAAAAGGGAGTAGGATGTACAAGGGAAGAATGAAGAGAACACGCAATTCGCTAACTGCCAACCAACCATCTGTTTCATGTCATTAAGAAGAAAATCAAAATGAAGGTTGAGAATGTCTCTGTTACCTTAGTAAGCGAGGCCTCCCTAATTAATCGTAGTTAAATGTGACTAATATGGGATAATGGGTTTGAGCTTACAGAGTGTGCATTACACAGCAGTTAAGCACAGGCCCAAGAACCAGACTGCCTTGGTTTGGATCCGAGCTTTTCAGCTATTTGAATTGTGGAAGGTCACTGCACCTCTCTGTGCCCCACTTTTTCATGTATAAAATGTGACCGAGATGTGCTTCCTGGTCCAAAAGAGTGTAGTTGTGACTAACCAAATGTTTCCGAGCTCGAAGATGGTCGGAATCCAGCCTTCATAACCATCTAGGCCATTTGTGCAGACCCTAGGGGGTCACGTCTCCCCCTGGAGAAAATCTTCCCAACTCACGCTTACCTTCTCCCTCCTCCATCACTTCTGATTCTTCTAAAATGGAGACCCTGGTCATTGTTTAGTATTTTCTTCACTTTACTATTACTCTAGCAAATAATTTACTCTAGAATAATTTAAATAAATTACTCTAGAATAATTTCAAAAGGGACACATAATTAATGCCATGTATATGATCATAAATTTAAAACTGTGTCTGATGGTACAAAATACTGTCAGGCCAAAATCACATAAGTAAAACAAGCAGAAAACCCTACCAGGGGCTTGTCCGAAGGCCAAGATCAACTCTATCCCTTTGGTATTGCCATTTATCTTCAAAATGGCTTTGAGGTGTGAAAAGGAAAAGACTTGATTTTATCTTTTTCTATTTCTTTTACCCAATTTTTTCATTTTCAAACATTTTACACCTTAAGAACTTAAGAGGAATGGTGAGAAGACAAGAGACTGTGATGTATAAGGTATAAATCTTTTCTTCAGTGCAGGATCCCAGAATGCTGAAAAATAAAATGCTTGCTAATGAACTGGGTGAAATCGAGATTCTTAAATCAACTATTTAAACAGGAATTTAATTAGCTCTTTTGACCACCTTAGGCCAGAAAAGCAGGAATGTACCCTTTGTGGCTGAAAGCACATGACATCTGTGTTTTGACAGAGCTAGAGGAAAATCCCAGCCACTATGGCATTGGCAGGTCCTGTATTGGATAAGTTAGCCTCTCTAAGCTTTGGTTACCTCATTTCTAAATTAAGAATAATAGCACTACTTCATAAAGACTTGTGAGGCTTACATGAATATAATGATTTTGGAACGGCTATGTCTTTCCACTGTTGAAAGTTGTGATAAGCTTCAGGGATAAGGCATGGCTGTGATATTTTAAGTCTCTCTAAAACTATCCTAAACATGTAGCTAATGTAGAAAACTAGGTTTGGTTCTCCCCCGGGATCCTCTGAGCCACCACATGAAACACATCTCAGGATTGCTTCACCGGAAGGTGGGAAGCCTGGAAAATTAATTCACTGACCCCTCTTCTCCCATTAGTTGAGGATTGCTCCTAGGACATTCCTGGGATTATGCATTTCTGGGTGTGCCTCCTTGCCCAAAGAAGGACAACATGAGCAGGGAAGAGAAAAAATGGTTGCTGGAGGTCGGACAATGAACACATGCTGGAAACTGTCTTCGATGTATAGACTTAGGTGGACCAAAGATGTGTGGAACAGACTATTGATAGCACTCACTATGTTGGTGAGGTTGACAATTGTGGTAGGTTGAAAAATCAGAAAACGTGGGGGCAAATCTCAACTCTATATTTAACCAGATATGAGTCACTCCTTCATTCATTCAATAGATACTAATTGAGCACTTACTAAGCACCAGATTATATTCTAGACAGTGAAGACCGAACAATAAAACAGATAAAGTTTCTGCCTTCATGATCCTTAGGGTGTTTTGAATGTTCAAGTACTATAGATATTAATTTTCAAAAAAAGAGGTGTTTTTTTATTAGGATAAGAGTCACAATATCTCATGTGGACAGGACCATAAAATAAATAAGTAAAGCTGACTTGGTCAAAGAAATAATAAAGAATACTTTTGCTATTTATAGCTGACTTGTTTGACTCAGGATTCAGATAGATGTCCACATTTCCCCTTTTTATAAGGATGCAAGTAACCGGATTAGGGATCCACGCCAATGATCTCACTTTAACTTGATTCTCAGGAAAGAACCCAACTCCAGAGAAAACTGTACGCTGAGGTGCCGGGGACTAAGACTGCAGCATGTGGATTTGGACAGGAAGGGACGCAACACAGTTCAACCCATAATCCTCTCCTTTTACTTGTTTACTCTTTACCATTCCAGAAACTTCTTTTCTCCATTTTCCTCTCATGACTTTATATTTTATCAGTTGCTCAATGCGATCATTTTCACTCAGGCTTATTTTTCTTGATAGCCCACGCCTCCCAACTAAATATACTCTCTTTTTCTCTCAAATGTCCATTGTATTTAGCTTTCATTTTTCTCAGGGAACTTACTTCTTACCTCACTGTGTGTCCTTTTCTTTCTCTGCTTACTAGACAGTGGGTCTCCTTGTAGATGGTCTAACCCTCTACCCACACAGTACTAAATGCAGATCTTAAGATCTGAGAATTGAATATTGGCATGTGTGTGTACCTGGCTATGCATTTGGCCAGCAATTATAGCAACCAGTCTGAATTCCAGTGGTTGTAATTTATTCGTATTTGTATCTTTAGTACTAGGCACGTGCCTGGCACAGAAGTGTGGCTCACTGAAGCGAATGAATGATTTTTCTGAAATGCTGTGTACCAGGGATGAAAGGGAAACTGTCGATAAGAAAGGTTGACCAGCCTCACGCTTGCTCCCTAATTCCTGCCAACACCTCACTGAGGTTTCTCTCTGGACTGTGGAATTGGACTGTCAGGCGTGGGCTAAACAAGCCCTTTTCAGAAAAAGCACCCACAGGGATCACTCTGGCTGGCAGCACATCGCCAGAAGTGAGCGGTGAGTCGCTATCACAGGTGCATGTAAGGTTCACATTAGCGCATACAAAGTTACAGAATAAAATGACTGGGAAAAAAAATTTATAGCAGGATATCTTGACCTGTGAATAGGAATCCATTGGGAATAATAGCATGAATGAAAGAAAGGTGGAGAGAAACAGTTGCCATTAGCCATAGTATCCGGCAGATCAGGAGGAAAACCGCAGTACAAACAAGTCCTCCATTGTCTCGCCCTAACAAGGGTCCTCACTTCTGCCCAGCACTTTGTACTCTCTTTGTGGTTTCAAGCTGGGCTTCCGGAGGATCTAGGATGGTGGGCGTTGAGATGCAGAGCAATCGAGCAGTATTTCAATGGGTTTATTATTATTTAGGTATGGTAAGGTCAACAGATTGGGAAATAAAGGCAACTGCCATTGAAAGAGGAGAGTGAATGGCATGCCACGGGGTGTGGCAGGAGGTCTCGGGGAGCATCAGGTTAGCTCAGGAGGCCGTGGAGAGGAGAAAACTGGACGAGAGCCTTTGTTGTGGTGTCCACAGGAAAGAACAGGCAGAGCAGGGCAAGTGGGTTCGCCACTGGCTAGTTAAAGTCATTTCAGCAGGCCGTAGTGCATCACAGCTGTCCCTCGTTGCCTAGTGCCCAGCCACCTGTCTGGTACCCAGAGCGCCTCAGCTGACAGTGACCCAAAGTACATGGGCTCAACAAAGGTGATGGTTCGGGTTGGCCTCTAACTTGGTTAATTTGCCCTTGAAAAGGATGTTCAGTGGGCGAGTTGTTTACTGTCTGGGAACCAGCTCGCCCTGGGAGAAGAAGTCCTTCCAGGGTCAGTAAGACCCCAGAGGCCAAAGCGCCAGAACACAGAAAATGAGAGAAACGATCCATACAAGCAGTGGGCCACCAGGCGACATCCACCCCTCTCAAACACGGCCTCTCAGATGTGAATTTCAGTAACCTCCATTGTCCCCCTGAATTCTCATAGTGGCCTTTCGACCCGGGTTTTCATATTCTCGCTTTGCAAAGGAGAAATGCAAGGCTTACAGAAGCCAATTGATTTTCCCATATTCCTATGGCCAAAGTGGTAGACAAGTGACTCCACCTTTTCAAGACTCTGATCATTTTGTTTTCCATCTTACGCTGTTATAGCCACTCTATTTGCTTACAGTTCCCAGGAGCATTTACGCTCAAACGTGTGTGAAAACGTGCAGAGCAGAACCTTGGGAACCATGACCTGACATCTCATGATGGCCACCTTAAGGTTTTGATGGTATCAGCACTGCTGAAGAGACCGAGGCTTCTGGATCCCAAGTCAGGAGTTTGGAGTCTGCCTTGTCGTCTGGTTTTGTTTGGTTTTAATTCCAGCCTCAATGACTTTAAATAGACACTTATGGGAATGTACCAGATAATCCTTCCATTTACCGCCACCACTTGGCCGTTGGATCAACAGTTTACATTGACACCCGGAGTTCATTGTTTTGCTAACACTAGATTTTACTTTCATCACTAGTAATGATAAAGCTAGGTTCCAACAGTCTTGCAAATGAGTTGTCTATCTCCCCACAAGTGTCAAATATTGACAAGGTGAGACAAAGGAAACAGTCGAAGACTTCGAAGGGCCCTTGGAAAACCCGTTATGGAGTTATGCAGATCTGAGTGTATACATTTTATCTACCATTTCCAGCAGACAGAGACTTTCAAGCTATAAACACATGTTAAGATGATTTCTGTGCTTAGCAGCCAGAGCCATTGCCCTTCTAAAATTGATCAATATTGCTATTAATAAGGTTCAGCTAAGAAGTGTCGCAAACACACAAAAGAGGCGAGGCAAGATGACAACCTGAAGGACTTTCAGGGGCCTCCTGATTCAACATTTCACATTGTTATGAAATTTTAATTTCTTTAAGGAAGGACGGCCATGCCTCAAGTTTGTGCAGACATTACACAACCACATGACACTCAGTTCAAGGAGAGATCAAAGGCAGAAAGACAGTTGGTAATACTGATAAATAGTGTCAAAGAGTCCTAGGTTCCAGTCCAAACTCTTACACCTTCTAGTATGTGACCTCAGGCAAGTCGTATCAGTGAGCCTCGACTGATTCAGCTGTCAAATGGGAATCATACTTTTCAGCATACTATGCAATTAACAAAATGAACAGAACTTTAGATTTTCTTCAGCCTAAGAAGATATTCAGTAATGTTACTCGGAGGGATAGTAGCATCTACATTTTAGCATGGACTGCACTGAGAATATGACTCCTCTCTGGTAAAGAGCTTCAACTTCCCTCCCGTCCTGGATCAGGGGATAGACCACAGAGCCAGAGCATTGAACGATGAGAGGCACAATTTTCAGAAATGCAAGTAAAATAGAAAGCTCAGATTTACTGGGAGTCATCAGGAAAGGGGCGATTGAAGAGAGCATTTCAATGGTAGAACAACTGGAGTATTGTGCACAAAAACTGTAAAGATTTGATATCCTGATGTAAGAACTACCCTGGACAGAGCCGAACTCTTTACCCTCCTCCCAAGACGAGAGCAGTGGAACACGACAGCACAAAGGAAAAACCTTGGTGAAGGGCTTCAAGCAGTTTTTAATGACAACCTAGATGTTTCCATTGACTAATACTTATGATTACATATTGATTAACTAATCACATAACAAAAATTACAACATTTTCTCTCCAGAGTACATACTTTTTCAACAAAATCCTTTATAAGTCCCAAGGTAAAGAGGTAAAGATTTTATTATTGACAGTTATATAAATAGAGTAACTCTGAGTTGATCTTTACTATTCAACCTGGAATGAATAAAGGCACATCAATAGCCCATCTAGCCACAATTTCTCTTCGAACCTTTTATTTCTGCCAAATACCATTCTAACAGAAATGAACCCATAATAGTTGTTGACATTGCGGCACCAAGAACATGTTTTTGTTTGCATGTAAATTATAAACTAAAAGCTTGAATAGAGGCAAGCTTGATCGATTATTAGCGTTTTAGTATGGCCGACGCCAGATGCTGGCATGAACTCGTATTTGGCAAGGAGAGACGTGGTCATGGCATTGGCCAGCCGGCTCCCACAAAAGTCTTCAGGTTAACTTTGTGTGTCTCCCTCATGCTGTCAGAAAGACCTTTTCTTTTTTTACCACTATTGTAAGCTGCAAGGGAGATTGCTAAAACACAGCTCTTATCTAAAATAGTCTTAAACCCAATAGAGATTGGCAAACCCATGACCAGAAATAATATCACTTGTTAATCTCTATGGTGCACACAGGATGCTGCACAGAAGAACCGAAAGAAAGGCAGTAACCGAAGTCTTGGGTTCTGGAGAAGCTAATGAGTAGCATAGAGGAAGAAATAACAGGTCACGAGTAGTGGAGATGGAGGACCTAAATTGGTAGATAATAGAAGATAGATAATAGATGACTGATAGGTAGATAAATGATTGATAGGTAGGTAGGTAGATAGATGATAGATAGATAGATAGATAGATAGATAGATAGATAGATGATAGATAGATAGATTAGATAGATAGATGATAGATAGATAGATAGATGATAGGTTGGTAATAGAGGTAGAGATAGATATTAGACTATTGAAACCTCAGTTGTTTTCTGAATAGTGAAGCTCAGTTATCTGTGACACCTGCCATATAATTACTGGAACTATGTCTTATCTTTCCAAATTTCATGTTCAGCCTTATCAAAACAAACAAAGGAACCACTGTAATTTTTGACCCTGCTAAAATCTCTAACCACCCCTCCTCACATTCCATCTTCAGACACACCACCCTGGCCACAAGTCACACACACTGTTCCCTTCTAACTCATTCCTCCCTTCAACTCGCTTCTCCAGGAGGCCATCTCTGAACCACAAAACTACAATGTGTATGGATGAGTATTGGGCAGGCTGCAACCAGAGGAGCAGAAACAGATACATATGGTATACACGCAGACACATACGCACGCACACATGTGCATGTGTGCACATATGCACGCATGCACATACACATATGTGTGTTGTAGCTATCACATATGTGTACATATTCATATATATTACACACACATGAGTTGGTTTGGAAGGGTGCAGGGACTGGCTAAGCCTGCCTGGACATAGAATTAGGGACGAACTTGGGGGAGAAGAAAATGGTCACAGGTCCATGTGATACTTAGAGTCTCTAATGATCAAGAAGGCCCCAGTCTCTTTTTAAAGGGTTTCCAACTGATTAAGTCACACCAACCCAGAGTATTCTCTTTAGATTAACTTTTAAAACAATGAGCTAATTGGCAACTTTACATGATGCTGATAAAATCCCTTCGCAGAAGCACTAAGATTCATGTCTGGGTAACTGGGAAAAAGTTAATGTTGCTACGAAATGGTCACTGGCTGGCTTCCCACTCTCTAATAGTCTTCATCTCCCAACCCGACTAGAAACATACAGCAGAAAGGGAGTTCTGGTGATGTAGGACAGCCTGGCCATGCTGAAACGTCACAAAGCCATCGCATCGCAGCTCTTGGTCCTTTGCTTGCATTGCCCTGATTTCCGAATCAAATGCCCTTGTACCAGCCTTCTCCAGGGAACTCTGTGCTCTCTGAGAGCAGGTCCCATATTGTCCTGTGTATTATAGTAGCCCTGTCACTGGCATAGTGTCTGCACAGACCGGGAGTCAATAAACATCTGAGGAATGAATAAATAAGCAAGTAAATGAATAAACAGTATTATGTGAGTGTAGCTTTCAACGATTTTGTTAAGCAACATGAACCTAATGCCCACCACAGGGGCCTTGGAGGTCATCCCTGTGATGAGGGAAATAATATCCAATGTGCGAGTGAATATGTAATTATAAAGCTGTATCTATTTTAGTTCATTCCTTTTTCAGACGGTCTTCCATACCATCAAGTTTCTTTTATCTTGCAAAAGAGATTTTAGAAGCAGCAATGGTTTCAGTAATTTCAATTTATTCAGCCAATATTGACAGAGCATCCAGTTCATGCCAGAAGCGTGTAAGGCACCTGAGAAACAAAGATGACAGAGGACAAGGGTCCTGCTCTTAGGTGACTCACAGCTCGACAAGCTACAGCTGACAGGTCAGATTACACAACAGAGGGCCAAGGAGCACGCTGGGTGTCCATTCGGTGTGCAACGGAGGGGAGATGAAGTCATGAATTTTCTCTACTGAGGACTCAGAGAAGATAGAACAGAAGTGACATCTCAAAAAATGTTTCACTCTAATTTGGCGGACAAGGGTGACAGAAGGAGCCGCAGGTAGAGAGAGCAGCGTGAGCAAAGCCTGCAGGGCGTTGGGATACCTGGGAGTGTCACGTGACGGCAGGATGCAGGGTGTACAGGGGCAGCCGCGTGGAGTCCTAGCTGGTTAAACTGGGGGTGCGGTCAAGTCACAGAAGCATCACACACAGGCACAGTGACCGCAGACTCTCCAATCCACATGTTCCTTTTGTCATTTCCACTTCCCGCTTTCCCCAGTCTTTCCTGGACTCCCTTTTGACTTCAGGCTACGTTTTCATTTTTTCCTGAAATAATTCAAAGATGCCATATTCAGTATCCCACAAGGGACTCTTTCACCAGCTGCAGGACTGCTTTCCTGAGCACCCAGGGAAGGGTCAAACAGCTGTGCTCAATTTTGATTAATAAGTACTAATCAATGAATAGATATTTATCAGTTATGCTTTGAGAAAAAGTCGCTAAAATGTCTCTTGTCATCCTAAGCAAATGCCTTTAACTAATCTCAGCCTCAATTCTGTTCACATGTTGGGCCAAATGATTCTCTGTGATGGGTTTTGCCCTGTGTGTTGTAAGATTTTCATCAGCATCATTGGCTTCTGCTCACCAGATCATTAGCACCCACCCCCTGAACTGTGAAAACCAAAAATGTTTCCTCTTGTTGCTAAATGTCCTCTCTTGAGCAAAATCTCCAGGGGCTGAGAACCACTGAACTAATTTAGTATTTGGGCTAGTATATTCTGTATATACCAATGGTCTCTTCTTACAAATGCAATAGGTTTTCATGGGGCTTCAAATATTTTTCCACAGTCATAGACTATATTAATTAAATGCTATTTTCCAGGCACCTAATGAAGGTGTCCCTGCTACAAACACCATTTTACAGATAGGAAATTTTGGCTCGTGGAGTTTAAACAATTTTCCTGTGAGATAGAGCCAGTGAGAAGTAGATCCAGAATTGCAATCCAGGCCGTCTGATTCCAAAGACAGTCTCGTAGCCACTCCGAAACGCTGCCTCCCAGGCAAACGAATACGTCGACACCTAGAAAATGTCTCGCTTTCCTACAGACGTCAGGGAACTTGTTAAAAATCTAGTCAAATAACTCATTTCGGGAAACAAAATCCCCAAGATAGTCAATGATTTGCTTACTTGAATATTGAGTACTGAGATAAAAGGAGTAGAGATCAACCAGAGACAAATATGGTGATGCGTTTTCTTCGATGGACGATCCAAGCCAGTCTGAGTCGTATCCATCCTTTCTAGTGGGCTCGGCATGTCTCATCATCTTATCCAACACGTCACACATTGTATTGCCAATGCGCCCTGCCTCACACGGTTGTTCTCTTAGACTGGGAATTTCTTCAGAGCAGAAACATTTCACTCGCCTTTTTCTGTTTTTTGGTTTTTTTTGGAAAGAGCAAGCATTTTTCCATGCACTAGTAAGAATTCAATCAAAGCTGGTTGAAAGAAAAAGAAAGAAAGAAAGAAAGAAAGAAAGAAAGAAAGAAAGAAAGAAAGAAAGAAAGAAAGAAAGAATGAATAAATGAATGAACAAATGACGCCTAGACACATAGAGAACTATAAACATTCAGGAGTTACATGTGCCCCTTGGGGCAGCCCAGGTACAAATGAAAGCCTGTCCAGTTAACCACTTTCAGAAAACGTTTTCTATTATCCAGACAGGAAGCTGCCGGGAGCAAAGTACATAGATTTAAAGTGGCAAATAAAGTAAGAAAAAATTGGCCCCAAATCAATAAAAATCGTCCGTCCTCTCTTTTCAGCTCTATAATCCAGGCCGCGGCTGACCCAAACCACCCAACTCAATTCCACCTCCATTTAGGACTATTACCTGCCTTGTTAAATATTCAGAGACACTGCCCCTCCGGAAATGGGGGAGCACTTGAGCCCTGCAAATCGATCTGCAGCTCCTGGTCCAGGCGGCTTGTTGGAAGAGATGACAAACCACAGCTCAGCATTGGACGAGTTTCCCAGACTCCGAGCTCCGCCACTGGAGGCAATCACAGCCTCTTCTGCCCCCGCCTCCCGCAGCTCTGCACACAGAGAATGACCACCTTGACCCCAGGAAGAAGCCCTGGTATGGAAGGCTTTCCGATTCACCCTTCCCTCCGCTATTTCCAGTTTTGTCTCAGATGATGATCTTTAGAATCTGCTTTGGTCACACGCCGAAGCCTAGTGTTGCACTCAGTGTCAATGAGGCAGCTGAAGCTCAAGGAGGGGAAACGACTTGCCCGGATCCCTGGGGAGCGAAGGTACGGGCCTGGGCTTAGCTCCGAAAGTGCTGATGAACTGCATGCGTTGCTGAGACCAAGGAGCGCCTTGCTTGCATCATCCACCGGACTCAGAAAAAAGGCTCCCTAGAGACACTGACCAAGCAGACGACAGTCAGGTTGGGGATTCTTTAAATGGCAGTGGTAGTCATCCAGGTGGCTGGAATCAGATGCATGCTTTTCTTTACACATCCACCAAATATTACTGTGTGCCTACTCCGTGCTGGGTAATCTGCAGGCTTCTGGAGACGAATGATGAAGCAGGCAGACAAAAGCGGAATAAATAGACTGGCGTAAAATAGAAATAACATACTATCATATAGTACATCATATAAAACATTATTATATAGTGCATCTAATACGTGATATGAAACATACTGTCTTGGCTCAGGCCGCCACAACAGAATACCATAGACTGGGGGGCTTAACCAACAGAAATTTATTTTCTCCCAGTTCTGGGGTCTGAAAGTTCAAGATCAGGATGCCATGGTTGGGTTCTGCTGCGGGCTTTCCTCCCTTGCGATGGCTGCTGTGTCCTCACACGGTGGGGAGACAGCAAGCTCTCCAGCGTCTCCTCTTACAAGGCCCCTAATCCCATCGTGGGGGCACCGCCCTCAAGACCTTGCCCAAATCTAATCATGTCCCAAAGGCCTCATCTCCAAACGCCATCACCCTGGGGATAAAGGCTTCGACATAATGAATCCGAAGGAGCACCATTCAGTCCACAGCACATATAGCAGATATGATATGATCTACGTCATGTGAGTCGTGATAGGACACGATGTGATGTAGGAAATACGGACTAAGGGCTGAAAGTGACATCTAAGCCTAGTGTGTTTTCAAGTTCAAAGGACAAACCCAGAGCCAGAGATTAGAGACCGATGCTAAAGGTCCTGTGCAAACGTAGGGGCGGGGAATGGACGTGGAGAAAGGCGGGACAGGGCACCGTTGGCCCACAGGCTATGGGGTCGGACCCCAGGCACTTGCCAGCTATGGCTGCGAACAAATCCTTCTGATTCTGTAGGTCTCGTCTTCCACAGATGTAAACTGTGGGGAACAACAGTCGCTAATTTATAAAGTCATTGTGAAATTCTCATGAGATAATTTACATAAAGAATCTACCCCCAAAGCCAGCACATTGTGTTTGGTAAATGGAAGTTATGGTGGTTAAAATATTGAAAATATTCCATCAGCACATCCCATCAGCTCTGTCTTCAAGATACACCTGTATACAACCACCTCTGAGGCCACCAGCCTGATCCCACTCACCAATAACCTGTGTGGTTTTGGGTCAATCATTTAATCTCTTTATGCCTAAATTTCCTCACCTGCAAAGTAGGTACAGTACTAATGCCTACCTCACAGAGCTGTTGTGAGTATCTGTAAATTACTCACACATGTGAAATACTTTACAGGATGCTTAGACCCTAACCCACGGCAAGCGCCAGGTGAGTGGTGTCTGTTGTTATCACGTCTCGCCCGGGCGGTTGTGGTAGCAGCCTTGGACCGGCTCTCTGTGCTTCCACCCCGCTCCTCGGGCCTCTTCACGCAGCAGCCAGAGCAACTCATTCCATGAAGAAATCATGTCGCACGCCAGTGAATTCCCACCTCACTCAGAACAAAAGCAAAGTCTTCGCATTGACCTGGACCCTCGCCCCTTGGACCGTATTCCCCACTGCCCTCGCCTTGCTCACCCCGCCTCTGTGACCTCCCTTGTGTTCCCGTGACACGTGAGACACCCTGGCACATCTGTGTCTTTTCACGTACGGCTCTCTGCAGGAATAGTCCTGTCCCAGGTAGACTCGTAGCCTATGCACTCAACATCATTCAGGTATCTCTTTAAATATTTGACCTAAGTAGCAAATGCCATTCAGCACATCCTGTCTCTCTGACCCTTCTATATTTTCCTTAGTATCTGGCATATTATGGATTAACACTAATAATCATCCCCTATCTACTGTCCCAGTAGAATGCAAGCTCCTTGGAAGCAGGGGTTTGGTTTGTTCACTAGCAACATAGCACATAGGAGAAGAAGATGAATAAATATTTTTTCAGTGATAAACGAGTAGAAGAGTTATGGTCAGGGTGTCCCCACTGGGTTACCACTGACTGCATGGGGTGAGGCTGGCCCCTCTGGTTGGAGGGCACACAGACTGTAGTTATGACTGAGAGCCTCATGGGCCCAGAGCCAGATGAGTATCTATTCCAGGAGCAGCCTGGAAAACATGACTGGATAGTTTTCAGTGGCAGAAGGCAAGTAATCCTCATTGTTTAGCACATCTAAGCATTAACTTAATGACCTGGTAAATCATCCTGAGAATCTGAAAACTGAAGGTCTCCAAACCTGGTGACCCTGAGAAACAGCAGACTCGGGCAGTCTCCAGGGGGACGTTAGTGATTGGTTTTAGATGGGCTTTCGGTGGGCACTCATGCGTTCCCCTTGGGTCAGAGTGCAAGGGAACGAGGTATAGTTTCCCTGCCTTTTACTCAGCAGAGTATAGTCCATTCACAGGCAAGGCAAGGCTGCACATGGTGAAGAGAGAGAGGAGAGAGGGAGGGAGGGAGGAGACAGGAAGGGTGAGTGTGTGCGTGTGTGTGTGTGTGTGTTTGCGGGGAGGGTAGCTTCTGCGGCATTATTTTAACCAGAAACTTCAGTTGAGTCGTGAAGCTATAGCTTTTTGATATTCTTGTCAAATATCACCAGGGCCACTTCACAAAACTGGACGACTGTCCACAGTGTTTCTTCCTACTTCCTGTTGCTAAGTGCTCATTTCCAATTTCATCCTGAGTGCGGCCACTATCCAGCCTGTCCCCATGTAGCACCACCCTTAAAGCTAGCTGGGCAACAAAAGCCTCTACCCCAGGCCCCATGTTTTAGAAGCTGCTGTATATCTGAAACACATTAGAAAATACATCGGTAAACTGTCACCTCTGCTTCCTGGCAGCCGGCACTCAGCTCTGACGCAGCATGACCCCTAACCCCAACTCTCCACTCCTGTAAGTGCTCAAGCCCCAGAAAAATGCTCTTCCACATCTCTTAGTCCCCAAAGCAAAAAGTACTGTGCTTGTGAATGCCATGAAGGCTGATAGGCGTGGCAGAGACGAATGCCTGGGGATTGAGCAGTAGGAGCCACTTAGGCAAGAGAACAAACGCACTACTTTGTGAAATCTTTCCCTGTGGACGATTCAAATCCGATAGATTTGTGCGTGAAAACTTAGTAGAAGACGTGTATTTTCTTGCTTTGCGTTCGGATTTCGCTTCATGGTTCCAGAGGTAGGCGTGCGTTGGTGACGTAGTCACATGTCAGCTCCGCTGGACAGACAGCTAAGGAGCATTTTTTTATGTTAAACAATTTGTTTTAATCTGAACATTTTTTGTATCTTTGTAGCTGTAACGGGCATGATTTTTTTTTTTTACATTGGTAACTACATGGACATTACATGCTAGAACAGCAAATAGTAACACTAAAAAAAGTAAGATATGATTAACTTTGCAAATCCTCAAATAAAATATTTCAGCTTTGTCTAAATAATTTAAATGAAATCGTTGATATTTTGATGCAAATTACTCATAATTTTTATTTTTTAATTTTAAGTTATTTTGAGTTATATTATAAGAAAACTGAATAAACAAAAAATGATATTCATACTTTGATCTTTTATTTATTTTAATTTACATTTTTATTAAAATTTTATAGATTTTGAATCTATTTTACTTTTTAACCTTTAAATCATTTAGAATAAGTACAAATTAAGATTGAGGTATAATTCAAAAGGTGAACTTAAGCTCAGAGAGAAAAAAAAAAGAAAAAGAAAAAATTTCAAAAGCATAGCCTGTTTAGAATTAGAAATAATAGAAGTGAATAAATTTCATTTGATAGAAATCACACAAAATTAGTAACCATCGAATTACAAATTCTTGATTTAAAGGTTTAATCATTAATCAAAACAATGAAAATGAGCAAGAGAATTACTCTCATCACATCTACAACCTGAGCAAGTCAGAGCAAATCAACACAACATCTTAATCTTTATGAAATTAAGACGTAATTACTGATTGAAAAGAGCGAATGCATGGACATGGACCCAGAGAGTCAAGCTTCCCCCAGAGCTCGTCGAAGACCCGGGTGCCACAGCCTCGCGGTTCACCTGCCTCGCTGTCCCTAAACACGAGTCCACCGAACCTCCCTTTCCACAGCACTCGTTACAGGGAAGAGGATGTCATGCTGTAAGAACACAAATACGGGGCCGCCACAGAGCCCGGGCCAAGCGCCTGCCTGCAGCGGGCTCACCGTGAGACAGTAAATAGAACTTACTTTGAGCTTTTCTTCCATTTCATTCATTTATTTGTTCAGCCACGCATGCGTCGAATGAATGTCATACATACACCAGGTCTCAGCCAAATGCCGTGTAGGCTCTACCATATTTGATGTTTGAACAAGCTTATGAAAAAGTTAATGTTGCTTTATTTTTCCTCAAAGATAAAGAAACAGGGGAGTTAGTGCCTTACCTATGGTGACCCATATAGCGAGGGTGGGGCTGGAATTTGGACCCAGGTTGTCTGAGGCAAGACCCCATGAATAACCTATCATGCCCCTCCTTAAAATAAACTCGCTTTGGGATGGGGGTAGAGTGTGCCCATCCTCCATCACTTCTGGATTATTCTATAACAAAAGGCCGTGTTGCCTCCTCCTCTAGCCCCTTTCACTGTAGTAAACAACATACGCATCCATTCTCTCCTTACTCATTCTTGTATCCTCAGTACCTGCAACAGGACTTAGGTACTTTAGGAGGTGAGTATTTGATAAAAGAATAAATGAAGATGAATGAAGACAGTACAGTGAGTGACCCTCATCTCAAGTCAATAAAGATTTCTAAAGATCTCAGGAGCACACGATTTCTGTCTGGGCGACTCATGACTCCCTGTCCCCCGGTCCTGCCACGTTACAAGCAGAGGCATGGTCCTCTTGCAAGCATCAGGAAGAGGCATCCTCTCTTCTTTCTGTCTCCCATTTAATCCTCTCTACAGATGAGGAGTGATCTGTCTTACTGCTAAGATTGAGATGGAGATCCAAGACCATCTGGTGTAGCCTTCTGGGGGCTCTCTTTTGGCCCAGGGAACCCAGAGAACAGAGGCTTTCATTTCTCTAGCCCACCACCCACATGAGAAGTGCACCTGATTAAGGGTCCAGGGACACCTTCCGAGGACAGGGACATCTTCCAAAGACAAGTCAGGAGGCTCACTTCCGTGCCCGCCCTCAGCCTCTCTGGGTTCACGCAGGTGAGCAGATCATGACTGCTACACAGCAGGCTCGGCAAACATCTGATCTGCAAACCCCGCTATTCCTACATGTGTGTCTCAGAGCTGAAACTGGGGGAAAAGGAGCAGAAAGCCTGATTTGAACTGCAGGTCGAAGCCACATTCCCTAACCAACCTTAACCAACGATAAAGCTATTTCCTTCCCTATTTGACGCCTATGTATGTGTCTCAATGGATTCTGAGCTTCCAAGAGGAAAGAAGTCGAGCAAAATCTATTTCTCTAGCAAGAATGATTCATTTTGGCAAAGCCTTACAGCTTTAGCCATAAAACTTGATGGCCGTCGATCTCCACTCACCTTATCTGACCCACTTCTCAGAGAGGCTTTCCTTTATTCCTATGTTAGTGTGCGCTCCCACTTTGCTCTGTGACCTTTGCCCATAGTACTTGCCAGAATAATGCCACAGTGAGTGCCGTATTGTAAAAGTTACTTGTTTTCTATAGGCTTCTCTCCCCTCAGGCTCAAAGCTCGTTAGAAGTAAGGAGATGAAGGAGCTGTCTTCTCTTACTCGTCACTGCAGTCCCTGTAGCTAGCTCAAGGCCCATAATCTAGAGGGCACTTAGGAAATAAATATAAGAAGATATTAATAACTGAGGGAACAATAAGTTAAGTTAAAATGTAATCCTAGCGCCCTGGAACTAGAACTGTCTTGTTAATGTTTGAGAAAAAGAATATTTCAAAATACTTCGAGAATTTAACCTGACATTTAAAAAGTATGGCTGACTCGAGCACTCTAGGGAGAGGCTCAGTGCCTGTGAGGGAAGTGGCTCCATCTGGGAGTGTGAGGGCTGAGACGGCAGTGCCAGCTCGGGAAACCCGAGCATGGGAGCTCTCTGGGTGCGTGAGTCCAGGCCCACGTGTGGCATTTCAGTGGCATTCTTGCATTTTTATAAAACCACATGATGCTTGATTGGGGAAAGAAAGCACGAGGAACAGTTTGAGTCTCTCTCCACAGAATGAGAAGCTGAAACCTGAAGAGACGAACTGGGCTTTTCAAACACACGACACCAGAACCGGAGCCAGACAATGGGAGTCCGTGCCCACCAGCTCTCTGTGCATCTACATGTTTTCCGGACGTTATCCCGTCTCTTATTAAACACTCTTACGCCATGATTTAGTCAACACTGAAGGTTGACCAGGACTCTGGAAGTCTACGGTGTGGTGGAAGAGGGAGACTAATCCATCAATGATAATAGATAAAATTCAACATTTATGTTATGATGTGGTATGTTTGGGACCCAAGATATAGGAAACCGATGCAGAAGAACCTTCTAAACTCACCCAGGGGAAGAGGGATGTCAGGTTATTCATTCCACGGTGAGTCATGATCTGTGTTTCTCCGTTTGAGTCAGGATGGGGAATGAGTATGGGGGCGGAGGAGCGTGGTTGTGGGGGGGTCACTGCGGGGGCAGAGGGGTCATGTGGGAAGACGCTCCCTCACCCTGTGTCCCACCTCCCTTCCTGCCCTGCACCTTTTCCAGCTCCTCGACGGGCCACTCCCCCAGTCTGTAGCCTGCACACACGCTGGTCCCTCCGCCCAGAACGCTCCTGCCATATCCTCGCGTGGCCTTCTCCTTCTTCACACTTGACCGTAAGTTCCATTTCCACAAGGAGGCTTCCTCTGCCTGCTCCCAGTCTAATGCAGCATCCCCATTCACTACCTTATTTTTTTTTTTTGAAAACTACTTTTAATGATTTATATACACTTATATTCCAAGTGGCAATAAAACGGAATTGGCTTCACTGCCACCAGAGCCAGGGCTACGATGAAATAAGTGAGGTCCCTGGAACGAAAAATTAAAATACTGCTCGCAGGGTCATACCAGCGCACAGTGCCGTCTGTGTTGAGTGATGGTCCATGCTGTGTCTTTCCTGATACATGCCCTGTGCTTGCTTCTATAACAGTAGGTAGACAATATTATTTGTCCCTCACATTCCTTTGAGATCTTAAAGATGAGGCGTGTCCATCTTGCTCAACTCAGTATTTTTGTGTTTATTACAGTTCCTGGAGTATTGTAGAAAAGTTTGTTTAATTAAAGCATGTGGTCTTGGAAGGTAAACATTTTTGTTAGGTTGTTTGTTTGTTTGTTTGTTGTTGTTCTTTTGTTATTTTCTTTACACTGGTTTTATTACACAAATGTTCACAAACCAAGGTCAGCACTATTCTTCAGTTCTAGGTGGAGAGATGGGGACGTTGTTGATGATAAACTAATAAACAAAAAAGTTGAAGTTAAGCTAAAATATGGAACAGTTGTTGATGATAAACTAATAAACAAAAAAGTTGAAGCTAAGCTAAAATATGGAACAGTTATCATAGGAGGGAGGCATCATAAACATGAGGCATTTAGTGGGAAATATTGAGAGCAAGACAGACTGAGGACCAAATCTCTCATTTACTAGCTCTGACACCTAAGACAAGTCATTTGCTCCCACTGAGTGTCAATTTCCTCTTATTCGTAGAATAGAGTATGTTGTCTAGGCCAGGGGTCCCTAACTCCCAGACCTCAGACAAGTACCCATCCGTGGCCTGTTTGGAACAGGGCCACACAGCAGGAGGTGAGTGGTGGGTGAATGAATGAAGCTTCATCTGCGTTTGCAGCTTCTCCCCAGCGCCAGCATCACCGCCTCAGCTCCACCTTAGGTCATTAGGCATTAGGCGTTAGATTCTCTTAGGAGCACCAGTTCCTGGTGCCAAAAAGGTTGGACCAATGATCTAGGATATTGATCTTACAGAGCTATTATAAGGATTACAAAAGTAATCTTTAAGTATATGTGAAAATAATCTGTGAGCTTTAAAATGACAAAACTTCTTATTTAGCAACTTCATTGCTTTTCTAAGATAGTATTAACAACAGACTACTCAGTATAATAGATAATTCTGTATATGTCAACCTTCTCTGTATAATAAGGGTGCCTGCTGTCAGTAGAGATTTGATTTTTATTTCTCTTCTATCTTTCCTTAGAACTTGACACAAGTTAAGGGCTCAATAATGTCTATTGGTTGAATTAAATGACCTTTCTCAAAACCCACTTATTTAGTGTTTTTCTGCCAAGAATTATACATACATACATTATACATATGATATGATATGATATGATATGATATGATATACATACATTATACATAAATATAATTTAAACACTTATTTATATATACACACTATATATAGTGTGTATATATACAGTGTATATATAAACACTTATTTATATATATAGTGTGTGTATATATAAGTGTTTGAAATTATAGAATATAAACAGTAAAACGAAACAAGTGCAATTACGTTGATTATATATACATTAAACTATATTTTGCAGTCTCAATGAGGCAAGCGTGAAGGAATTTGTGTGAGAGGGAAAATAGGACCAGACAAAGAGGAAAGACAAATGAGACGAGTAAAGTGACTTAATCTAACACAACTAAACGTTACTCCAGTGATGATATCTGTGGCGCTGTCCATGGTGCTGGTGATGGCTTAACTTTTGGAAAGACGTAACTTCTGTCCAGTTTCATCCAGAATTGCCTAACGAGACAAGAGGAGAGATCATAAGTGGGAGATGAGAGGCAGCGATTAAGGAGATCTTCTTTGAGAAGAATCTCAGTCTCACTCCCCGCCTCTCTCTTTCTTTGTCTGTGTGTGTGTCTCTCTCTCCTTTTTCCTCTCTCTCCCTGTTAGAGAACCTTGACAACATGAAGGAGCCACTTATGCAAAGATTACAGATGATGATTAGAAAGACAAGGAAAGGATGATAAGGAAAACAGTTCTTCAGAACATTTATTGAACCCTTATGTTTTCTAGGCACGTGTTTAAAATTAAACAACTTTATGAATTGGATGCTAGTATTATCTCCATTTTTCAAATGAGAAAGAAAATGAGTTTTTGAAGACTGTAAACTCAACATGAGTCAAAAAGCACAATAAGATTGCTTAAAAAGCTATTTTGGTCTCAGGATGCCCTAAAGGGCCAGAAAAGGGAATTGATGCCCCAGGTCTGCTAATATTTCTTATTTGTAAGCAAGATCTTTATAACCGATTATTTACAGATGATCTTAACAGGAAGGGTGAAGATTAGAAAGTAAATACAAAGATATCAATAGCATTCAAGGTATAAAGAAAATTATTACGAATTATTTAGAGTTAAATATACATGTACATACTCTTTTTAAGGTGTGCCTGTGTGCATTTTATGGGCAAAAATATCTTCAGTGCATGTATAGAAAAAAATTGAATTTAAAAAAATTATTAAATAAAAGGTTTATAGTAATGGATATAATAAACAACTTTAGTAAATAGAAATGTAAAACAAGACATAATATGTATAAAAGTAAAAAGTCAAGTCAGGAGAGATTAGAGAGAGGGGAGAGAGAGATTGAGAGAGAGAGAGAGAGAAAGTGAGAGAGAGTGCGCGCGCGTGTGTGTGTGTGCACGCGCAGATATTTATATACGTGGTTGTGCATTCCAAGAAATTATCCATCTGAAACCATCTGGAAATAAATGGTGCTGAACAGATAACCTTAGCATATATATTTTTTTTAGTTTCCTATCAGTCTTGAATATTGCTCTCCTAGATCTAAGGAAAGTTATTTTCAAATCCCAAAGTTTGCCAATGTTTCTTTTTAAAGAATTGCTTCTCCTGTGAGTCATTGCCCTAGGATTTCCTTTCTCAGAAGGGCCCTCAGTCAGTCTAGTTTTTCAATCCCTAGTGGCTGTTACCTCTGTTTGTGAACAGCTAGGTGGTTGTTGGTGTACAAGCATACATTTGGTTTTCTTGCATAGACTTAGAAGTGTTGAAGACAAAGCATTTTTCCCCTTTGTTTCTGAGATGTGTGTGATAAGAATGCAATGTTTTCTTGTCTGTCTGTTTTTAAGTTGAACATTTGGAAAGCTTTTTGTTTTAAGAAAATTTTCTTCTCGATTTTGAACTGTTGGTTTTCGATCATATAAAATCATCATTTTATAGACTATTTTAATATTTTCTTAAAAAGGTGAATCTAAGGTCAGCATGTCATGCTTTATTATGCTTCCCAGGATGGCAAAATCCAGAATAAACAAAGTTGCTCAATGATATTTAAAGTCGAAAGTACGTTGTAATTCCAGTGACTGGTGTACTTTTGACCCATGAGATTCCATCAGAAGTAAAAATATTAAATTGATCATGTGTTAAGTGGCACCTTTCAGTAGCATGCTTTCCATACACAGTAGGACCACAGGTTTTATCCCTAATTATTTCCCATCCATAAACCAAAACCCAAAATCAAATACTCACAAATAATGCCTTCAGATTTATTACTCTATTTCTAACTCTAAGGGCAAAAAAAGGAGGGAATACTCTTCTTCCGTGGAAATGCTATTTTTGAGTTCAAGAAACACTTTTTAAAATTTCCCAAGAAAGGCGGATATTAAAGAGGATTGGGGAAAGAATAGCAACATTTGTATTGAGTGTGTCCCATTACTATTCTTGTACCAAGCAGGCTAGACTACACTAGGCTCCAAGAACAAATAACCCCCAAAGCTTAATATTTAAAATAAAAAACATGCATTTTTTAACTTACACTACAATGTCCACTGCAGGTCAAAAGGGACAGGGGGTGCAGGTGAGGCCTTTTCTCATTGGAATCACTCAGAAGCTGGGGCTGATGGAACCACAACCATTTAAACATCACCAATCAACATACTAAACAGAATGAGTAAACCGGAAAGTCTCATATTAGTGATCAAATGCTCGTCCTTTGTCCGGCCAGAAATATTCATATAGCTCCACCTAACTTCAAAGGCATTAAAAGTTCCATTCTTCCATGTGCCAAAATTCAGAAAGCCAGAAATATTCAGAAAATACAACTGGAGACCATCACAACTTCCATGCCTTGCTTTTGTGACCACTCCATTTTTACCTATAAATAAACCTTTGCTTTGATTTGTACCAAAGCCTTCGTGCAGCACGTACTGATTCCCCATGTGAAAGGAAGTGGTTTTTCTTTGTTAACATTTACATTTTAGCAACAGACCTATCTCTGCTAGGAGAATTGTCTTTATTTTTTATTTTACTCAGAGTCTGATCCAATTATCAATGATATTAGCAGAACTGCAAAAAAAAAAATTTCATAATTATATAAAGCTAATTTGTTCATTTTCACTGCTGCTCGCCATCAATCTAAACAATGACATGAATTTAGGAAGAAAAGAAGAATTTAGTCTTCGTCCTAAGAGCTGACACCGAAGTACTCCCTGAGCCCCAGAAATAATCTCCTTTTCGGCGGGATGCCGTTCCCTGCGGCTGGTGGTATGGTGCGGTGTGATGAACCCAGGTCTGAGGGTTTAAAAGGCTTGAATTTCATCCCTAGCTGTGTCACTTACTAGCTATGAAACCTTGAGCAAAATGGTTCACTTCTTTTCCTCCTCTTTCTCTCTGCAAAACTGGAATAAATAAAATGCTTCATGCATAGAAGACCAGCAATGGAGCGTTATATTGTGGCTTTATCACTCCCTTCTTTCTTTAACTTTTCTCCAACTGTTTCACAGTACTTTAGATACATTTTTCACTGTATTTTTAACTTAATGATAGTAATTTTGCATATGTGTACATGAGATGACATTGGACCAGAACGAAAATCTTCACTAGCTAATTCTGTACCAGATACTGCATCCAATGGGAATGCGTTTTACAAACGAGGAAACTGGGACTCCAACATAGGTGGACAAGACCTGCTCTTGTCTACTTCATAGGTGGTTGGGATGACAAAAATTGATAATAAAAGCCACACTGTTTTGCATGTATTTTGCCATAGCACTTATAAAGGGTCAAGCACTCCTCCCTTACACATTAGAAACCGTGCAAGCAGGATCTGTGTCTGTTTTAGCTTCTCTTCCCAGTGTCGAATCCAGTGCCTGAGAATGGTAGGAGCTGAAGAAATGGTTGTTACCACACACTTTCAGAGAGCACTTTCCCATGCTGTGGAAGGCCTATGAGACAAAGACACACACAGTGGTGTAACTCTCCGCCCACTGATAAGGATTACGGGGAGCCTGTGTAACTAGGGAAGACGGCAGTCCCATACACACCTGTGTGCAATTCTGGTGCTGCCCCTAACATCACAATGTGCTTGAGGAACTTGAATCTGGTTTAGAGAGGAGCGAATAAAATTATGTATATAAAATGCTTTGCGTAGCCCCTGGCACATAAGAAGACCTCCGTAATGGTAGAACTCATCCTTGATACCGTTACTTTTAAAACACTTAGTATAGAAAAGGATTAATATAAGGCATTAAAACAAGACATTCATAAATGATGGCAAAGCTACTTTTATACGATGTACTAGAATTAGTGGTTATTCTCATCTTCCTGACCCAGGATATCTATATTCTCGCATTTGCTATGTTAGTATTGATGTTTTTATATATTTAGCTCAGGGAGTAGAGGAGGAAAGATTTATAGAATTGTCATAACTGAAATGTATTCAGAGAGATTGAGAAAAGTACTGATAGAGCCACTTGACTTCCATCCACCAAGAAATCAGGAAAAATAAGCCTCATTTGTAGGGCATCCACTTAGTACAGTAAGGACTGTGGCCACCTATGCTGTAGAGAACAACTCTACGCTAAATTATTTTGTGTCTTTCTAAACATCTGAACCACCTGAGTTCATCCTTGGGGTTGTTGTTGTTGTTGGTATTATTATTATTATTGTTGTTATTATTATTATTATTATTATTATTATTATTATTGTATTCATTTCAGGTATCCTCGGGTTTTTCCCCACTGCGGTGAGTCCTCTCCCTTCTGAAGGAGAGACAGCTCCCAGCGTGCATAAAAGTGCTACAGATATTTTGGTTAACAATCCTGTCTAGGGGAAGCAATGCACTGAAAAGATCTATCCAAAATCCAAGTTATACTTTTCCAGGCTTATTGTAAATAAGGCTATTTATTTTCAGCCGGCTTTATTTCTCTGTTTGTTGATTTTGGTGGCTGACTAAGCGGAAATGCATTAAGCATTAAGGCATGAAGACAAGCACTTGGTCAGCAGAACTGACGGGTAGGTGACCCTGGAAGGATTCCGACGTGGACACTGGAGGGACCACGACAGGTTGTCCTGGAGCATCCCCTCCCTTTGTGTCAAGGTGAGAGGGGGTTGTAATAAAGGCCCAAGATACAGGTGGCTTAGGGGTGAGCATGGAGATTCTGGAGTCAGCAGATCAAAGTGTCAGCAATGATTTTTCCCACCACCAAGTCTATGACTTTGTGAAAGTCACCTTACCTTCATGAGGCTTTAGACTGTAACTTCGTTAAGGGAAGCGACTTCATCCGACTTGTTTATTACTGGTTCTCCCTAAACCTCGCACCTGTCCCGCTGTGCAATAATGCTGATCAACTACATTTTGACACAGTCGATGGACGAAGAGATGAATCTCATTTTTTCCCCCTCTGTGATACGGAGTCATCGCGCTCCCTGTCTTTTAGGAACCAGGAGAGAAGAAGCGCACTGCGTGCTGTGTAAGGCGCATTTAACTGAACGAAACGAAGAATGCCTGGTGAGGCGCCACAGGAGGATTACGTGGCTGGACAAAGGACAGCTCGCGTGGTTCGGCTGGCGGTGACGGAGACTTTACACAAAGCTCGGCACGCGGGGATGTTTTGTGCATAGTAGGCTTAGTGTTCTTCCACTTTCTGATTAAACTTCCATTTCATCATCTTTAAAGTGAAAACAATAATAGCCTCTTATAAGGTTTGTTATACTAATTATGTTAAGTAATTCAAGTGAAGGACCCTGAGTCGTAACTATGCACACGCGCAGTTAAGTTTTCAGTAAGTGTGAGTTATTATGTTCACCCCAAGCTTCAGGACCTGCTCCGGCAACAGCCTCACCCATCAACCCCTGTCAAAGAGGGTGAGGCGCCTGCCCGAACACACGGCTCCTTCCCAGCAATGACTGCTCAATGTGCAGATATAATCAGTCCCCTCGCCCTCGTCTGGGAGCAATCCCAAAAGGCACCCCAGCCTCGGAAGGTTGAGTGAGGCTCCTGATAAGCCTTGCTGCCTCTTGCCTTGTCCCTCTGCCGAATCCGGCGTCCTTTCTCTCCCTGTCATGGGCGGGGCCACCAGGGCCCCCCCTGACAGAACCTCCTGCCTGCTAGGCTCCGGTTTGGCGTGGATTCCAGGAAATTATGTCTACGACATCATTATCGTCCCAAGGTGTCCGTCGCTTCTACATCGGACCCCGGCAGAAACCAGATTTGGAAAACGGAAGCCTCACATAGTGCCGGTGGAGTGAGCCGTTTACCCTGACTTTCTGCTGGCTGGTCGATCCTGTGTCTGTGGATCTCGAACACTCCCTTCCCTGTGCATCTAATCCGCAGGGCAGCACGTAGGCAGGATTCTTGACCAAAGATGTTACAGTTTATTCAATTCTTCTCGTTCTTGCTCCCATAGTTACATAGTTTCAAGGACAACAAAAGTCAAAAAGATAGAAACATGTTTGTTAATGAGTCACTAGTCTCAATTCTCTTCCTTTAACACCGGGATCCATCTCGACCCATTATGTGATGTCTCGTTGGCCAGACTCTGTGACGGTCAGGTGCTACAAACCTGTGTGTTGTTTTGCTAGGGTCTTCCCAACTTGACATACACAATGCGAAGCAATCATAAAGGAACAAAAATTTGCAAACGATTTCATTAAATTGGTGAGAGTAATAAGAGTGATCTTGGAGAAAGTCCCAATTCTGTAAAATTATTGATACATGAGAAGGTGACAGAGTTAGCAATTGAAGAAAGGACACACTACAGAGATAGACTTAAAGTATTTAAGAGAGAATAATTTCATTATCAAGAGATTAAGAAGGGCTCTTGGAACCATGAGCAAAGTACTAAATACTTTTTTAAAAACCATACTCCCTTTAAGGTTACAGCGTGAAACACCACTGGGAAGTAAAGAATATTTTATCCTGATCTCATATGTTTATCATAAAAATCATGCACCTCCCCCCCTTCGAAACAATGAAATCAACTTGGTCCATTCTTCGTTTGTTCTAAGAATTAGATCATGATTGCATTTATAACTTACGTTTTAAAATATAAGAACTTAATATCAGAACTGTTAGTGTTATCATACATTACCCAGTCAAACTTGCTTTTATTATTTTTTCCAAAATACGTCCCTGTGTTTGTGGATTCACCGTGTGTGTGTGTGTGTGTGTGTGTGTGTGTGTGTGTGTGTGTGTATTCACCTTAACTGGTCTTAGCTCAGTATGAATTATCCTGGGGTAATGAGGCCCTCCCCCTCTGCTCCCCTGGGACTGACCCTTGACTTCTGCACACCCCCAGCCCTACTGCACCTCCATAGTATATCTGTTTACAGGCTCCTTACACCTGTCCACCTAGGCACACAGCATTCCACCCGAGACCTTTGCTATTAATTATGCTCCTGTCGGCACCAGAAACTCAGCACCTCAATCTAGCTCTCTCATTTTATTTTTTAATAAAAAAAGTAAATCATTATTTTCACGAATATAAACAAAAATTAATTACAGAAGCGTAACTGAAATATATATAATATATAGGTATGAACATATATGTGCATGCATGTGTAAAAATATGTACATATTTATGTGTACACATGTACATATAGATATATTTTTTAAAACCTTGAAAAATTATTGTTCTCTTCAGCCATTTAAAAATTCATGGTAAAGGCACATTCATATGGGTGTGTGAAAATGTTACGGATTATGAATTCGATAAATATAATCAACACAGTTTTAATTCCCCTAAATCTGGGGCTTTCTGGGACCTACCAGAGTTGGGTAAAAATATTATACTAGTGCGAGCTCCCTGATATGACAAACGACCAGAACATCCATCAAATTACAATCATGTTTGAAGCGAAATCCTATTTGCATGACAAACAACACAGAATCAGTCAGAACAAACACCCGTGTTTAGGACTTGGTAGAAACGCTGCAGGGAGAAAAGACAACAAAGGGAGCCGGGGAGAGATAGGAAAGGAAGGCGTTTGAGGGGCAGGCCAGAGGTGCAGGGCGTTAGCTCGGAACACCCTGCGCCCAAGAGCCGGCAAGAGCATTTCAAAGGAGTTTCGATTCTTTTTTTTTTTTTTAATCTTTGTAAACCGAGAACCAAAGTCCAATCAAAAAAAGAAAGAAGGCAGGAGAGAGCAAGAGAAAAAGTGGATGGGTAGGGAGGAGAAAAAGACAGACAGACAGACAGACAAGAGTTTTTTCTTCTGTGAAAAGGAAATGCAGGCATGGGGTCTGCAGGCAGATAATCATCGAGCCCAGCAGCCAACAGCTAAAGGGTTTGGCAAGCTGCAGGAAGCAGGTGTGTGCTTGGCTGTAAAGCAAGCGTTGCCCGCCAGGGCCTGGCGCCTTCCCAGACTCATGTGCATCACGTAGGCATAAGGGGCTGGTGGTAAAGAGGGACCGAAGGGAGAGGCGAGACTAGAATCCGGGTCGTAAGCAGAGTCCAGCTGTCTCACATATCCTCAGATCCCCTCAGAGTCTCTCCCAGGAGTTTGGGGAAAAGCTGACAAATCTCGGAGTGCCTTCCATCCATTCTTTGGCCCAGTTGTAGGTAGCGGGTTTGTTGCCATGGTGAGAATGTGACCTTCGGGCAGCAATGACTCCATGATTCTCCAGCTCTGTGACCTTGTTTGTGTTATCTTCCTGAGCCTCAGTGTCTTCATCTAAAAATGGAGAGACCTTGGGAAGGCAGGATGAAGGATGACCTAGTAGCTATTATCAGTGCCCAGTTTCTTTCTACATATTTTTTTGTTCCTCTAAAATTTTCAGTGCCAACCTCATTCAAAATGCTACCTAAGCTGGGTACACTCTTTGGACTCTGCATGAGCATGGCTGCTCTTGCCAGGGTCTGCTTTGTGGGTTGATTTGGTTCCTCCTACTTCACGCCCTTCTTGGCATCTTACACATACTGACTCAACAAAATACTCACCTCCTATGATTTCCCCACCTTCTCCATATTTACATAAAGCAATGTCACTTTCTCTCTCACGCTTATTTGACTCAAGAGCCCAATCATCCTATTTTTACCACTTCCAAAGTGACTCCAATAAATAGAAACCAGAATATTGGGGAGTCGCCTCCAGCCCCCTCTGTGTGAAGCTCACTTGGAAGTCTGTGGCAGCTGCATGGTTTCCTAAGGGCCTTCAATTGCTCAGAGAATGTATAATTTATTCTCTACCTGTCTTCACTAATCCCACTTTCCTAAAACAAATATTAACTGAACTTATCTGCTAAAGCAAGCCCAAATCAAGTCTCTTATCAAATGAACTCAGAGGCAGAACAGAAAGCTGAGAATCGGGTTCAGAGGAAATTGTCTTTATTGGGAAGGAAGATCTAAAACTCCCTTTGGCCTCCAGTTCCATTCAATCCAGTTCAGCAAACCTTTATTGAACACTCTGTGAGCAGGCAGCAAGAGCAATGGGGAAGACTGAAAATTGGATTCAGAGTTGAAAGCCTGATATCAGAAGAATTAGAGTCAAATTCCATCTTTACTCTGGAACAATTGTGAGCATTAGGGAAATCTCTGAGACGCGTGGGAGGTGGGCTAATACCACCATTACGGTCCCTGGAATCCCTCCACACGCTCCCCCTCCCCGACACACACGATTTTCAGTAAAGTCCACCTGGATCTGTCAGGGATAGACAGCGAGTGTCTTGAACAATGTCAGAAAATGTATGTCTATATTGACATCTCAATGCCTGAATGGATTATGGGAGTAGAATTTGCAATGTCTTTGACTCCATCCAATGGAGAAAGTTCTTCGTTTTATTTTATGAAAATTGGTCAACCCCATCACGGTTCACAATCCAGTTGTGGTTTAGCCTACTCTAGTCCTAATACCCTAACAGCACGTGTGCTTACTGCTGGCATTGGAAATTAGAGGAGCAAGCGTAGAAAGGTGACTGTGCCTCAAGTTCAGAGGCATTTGTTTCCAAAGGACGGATCTGACGATCTCACCTTCTTGGCTGAGGTTTTGGAAGCCTACTTCCTTCTAGATGAGGCCGCCTGCTATGGCCATGCGAACCTGAACAAGCCTGATCCCATCTGATCTCAGAAGCTAAGCAGGGTTGGGCCTCGTTAGTACTTGGATGGGAGACCACCAAGGAAGACCAGGTGCTGTAGGCATAAAAATAAAAAAATAATAAAATAGAAAGAATTGTAAGATGCCAAGGTCTTTGCAGTCTGTAAGGTCAACCAAGCGCTGTCTCACCTAAAAATAAAAAATAAATAAAAAATAAAATAGATGAGGCCACCTAGGTCATCGTGGTACCAGGGATGTTATGTTGAGCCATAGGTATTTGACCCATTATCTATCATCAACAGTAAAGAAGAGCACTGAGATTAATACATGATACACATGAAATAATTCCATAGATGATATATAAAATAATCCCAGGTTTGTCCTGCTACACCACAGACAATCTTAAATCTTCTATGAAAAAAGGGTGTTGTAAAAATAGATAATAGGTCATTTCTGATAAGCAAAAAAGGAAAGAAAAGCAAAGCACAACGTTGAGAAATGTTTAAGACGATGACAGCCGATTGACCTTTACCTCCCACCTGCTAGGTAATATTGTTCTAAATGCTGATTTTCCCTTGTACCCCTCTCCCCAATAAAACCCTCCTCTGCTTCCTTCCCAGAATGTGATGATGAACTGAGCAAATGTTTGTGAAAAGACCAGATAGATTGTCAAGTCCTGAAAATGCCAGAGATCTTCATCATTATCAGCCACGGGGACAGGTGCCATAAGGGGTAAACAGATGAAAATCTCATGTCCCCAACAGCTCAGTGAGACCTGGTCATCAGCCCTCCAGCAAGAAAAACCCTCTGAGAATTGTACAAGGGGGATGGTGATAGACTAAAAACATGCAAACATTTGGGAAAACGTCTGTGCTATTACAAGAAAGTCAAAAGCAGTCGGGGCAATCGTAGAGAAGACGTTACAAACATCTCAGAAATCAAGGAAAACCACTGCCCTTTGTAAGACCACCGGTGCACACCCAGTGAAGCCGCATTACACCTGCCTGGGCCCAATGACGCAACTCGACATCATCCGGTTATTTATGGACACAAAGGTGAGCTGCATTTCCCAGAGAGCGCTCCAGTCGAATTAAGGAATTAAATATTCGGGCTTTTTGTACCAGCCTGTATTCACATCTTTAATTTACAGAGTTGAAGACGGAAAAAGTAAAATGGTAGGGGGAGTAGCTAACAAGAGTATTTCTCTCATCAGCACCTACCCACTGTTACTTCTTTTCAAAAATAAGATGTGAACTCAAAACACACCTCACTGTTCTAAACGCCTTGAGGACAAAAAGATGCAGTAGAAACCCAGGGAGGAAAAAGGCTAGAAGGAAAAAGGCAAAAATACATAGGTGCCTCTCAGATTTTAGGTGTTTTATTTTTTTCTATCATTCACTGTCAATTTTTTTTTGATTACATAGGAATAGATTATTTTAAAAATACTCCCCAAAAAGGTTTTAGTGGGTAACAAGACCTTACACATGTGGCCACTTGGATCTTAATTTGATGACTCTGATATGTGAAACAGATTTATTCCTAGCATCCCTTTAATGAACAAAACAAAACAAAACAAGCAAACAAACAAACAAAAAAATAGAAGACAAGTTCACACAAAGATTTTCTTGAAGATCAATGTCTTTAAGTCAGAATTTTTACATTGTCCCAGTGTCAAAATGTAACTTCAGTGGAATTAAATGTGAGAACTTGTAGATACTGCGAATTCTTTCTCCCTATTAGTTTATTTTGTTGTTGTTGTTGTAAAGTCTTTGGTGGCCCACATGCGTCCCACGAGTTTCAGGTTGCTTCCTGCTGCCTGAGTGTGCCATCCTGTAATCCGACGTGGATGGGCAGATGGAAAGTCTCAACAATGGAAACCACTACCTTGAGACAAGTGGGTACTTGAAAAGCCCTTCCCCTTGAAAGTCTTAGTTCCGCCCGAGCGTCAGTCACTGCACACATGTCGGGAAGATGGCATTCCAGGAAGGCTGGCTTACAGACTGAGGGCACACACCGGTTTGCTGAAGCCAGTCCACACTGGCTCGCACAGGCTCAAAACCCACTCTCACCAGATAGCAAAAGCCAACTGAGCATTCCTAGTCCCTTTCCCTTGTTCAATGGCATCTTGATGGCAGCTTAACACGAGCGATGGGGGAATATTTGCACCACCGAAATCACCAAACACTCCAATACCCATCTGAGTGTTTTGTTTTGTTTTGTCCCTGAGAGCCAGTTGATAAAGTTTTGCTAGCACAGCACCGAAAGCAGGCCCGGGGAAGGTCAATGTTTTAAAGCACCATCTGGCTCTTAACACCTTAAGAGAAAGGCCTCTTATTTCTGTGATTTCGCAAGGAAATGCCAGACCGGAAGAGGAAGTCCGTCTCTGTGTCGATTTTTCTTTCAGTGCTTTAAAACAACCCGAACCAGAGAGAGTCCTGGCCAGTTACCTCCTGCCGCCCTCCCTTTGTGCTGCGGACTCTTCGAAGCCCTCCAATTACTTAAGCCACAGAGCTTTTTTTTTCACCTTTCTTCCATTATAACCCAGCTTGTCTGTTCTGGACCCATTCCGTGAATACAGCAGCTTAAATTTCCTTTTCTTTTGCTTTATACCCAGGCCCTAACTTTCATTCTTTTTCTTTTTTCTTTTTTTTTTTTTTTTTAACAAAGTTTCCCGGGATGGTGCTCTCTCCTGACTTCACTTGCTCATCTGCCATAACTTCTCACTCCACGCCAGCTGCCAGCTGCCCCTCTGCTCAAAGTGCTTTGGTTCCGGCCAACAAGGCCACGTCTTCCTCCGGCTCTCAGCTCCGTATCCCCTCCCTTCCTCTCTTTGGAGCGAGTGTACCTGTCAGCCACCTCATATCCCTAAAACACATCCCTTTGCCTCCACTACTTTTCCAAACTGTAGTTCCCAGCCTTCATTTCTGATGGGTCTTCTCTCTCTTCTTGGTTGGGCTGTTTCTCTACCAAGGTCCCTAAATGCAGGGCTTCTCCAGGAGTCTGAGGTGAACGTTTCAAGTTCAGTATCAGAAACTTGTTTATAGCCATCAGTACTTTATAGTATACGGTGTTTTCTCTAACGGAATATAAATGACTCATAAGCAAAAAGCAGGTCTTACTGAACTCTGGATTCTTCGGACATCCACTTCGTGTAAGAAGTGTTATGGGGAGAATAAACATGCACAGCTGCACCTCCTCAATGTCTAGAGTCAGCCAGGACAGCATAGAACAGTGGTTCACCAGGGGACATTGGACAAAGTCTGGAGACGCTACTGGCTGCTGGTGGTTAGAGGCCATGGATTCTGCTTAAGATCCCATAATGTACAGAACAATCCCACACACACACACAAAGAATGATCTGGCCCAAAATGTCCTTAGTGCTGAGGCTGAGAAACCTTGACTTGCAGCGACGATGTTTCTGCAGTCTCCCAGAGCAGTTCACTGGCTCGTGGGAGTAAGAGTTGGGTTCTGGTGGTGTGATTTTTTAAAGAAACACTTGCTCTTGCAGACATGAGCACAACTGCATTGTGTCGCTTTCTAGCCGCATGTGCTTACCCACCCAATAACAATGTCATAAGGCTTGCCGCACTCACCTACTCAACCTAACGGCAGGAGGGCTCTCTTTCACTCCCTGTAACGTCTGTGTTCTGACCCTCAGTCCTCACCGAGTCCATACCAGTGTCCCTCATTTTTAAGACTCTAATGGGCAATAAACAAGCCATGGCACCAGGACTACGTGTTGTGGGTCTCAAGAAGCTTCCTCCTTAACAAGCATGGCAAATCTTCAAAAGCTTACTCACCTTTGGGGAAAGTGTCAGTTAGAAACACAGGGTAGAATGACAGGCTTCTGACTACTTGAGTGACTCTGAGTCTTTGCTAATCCTCTCTCAGTTTTTTGGTCTATAAAAAAAATAGGATACTAATGAAATACACCTCATGGAGCTGTGGGAACTAAATGAGATAACACGAGTTAATGCCTAGCAGCTAGTAATCACTTGGAAAATATGAGGTGTTAGTAAAACAACTTTAGTTTCTGTAAGGTTAGAAAAAAAAGAGATGGAAGCCAGGAGACTCTTTTAATATTGGGGGAATGATGGGTTGTCATCAAACTAATACTTACTTTCTATAAGTACCCCATCAGTCTTTCTCGTGCTAAATTGAAATGAACTGATTTCAGTCGAGTATACATTTATCCCATCATTTGTAACCGAATAGTGATTCAAAGAGAACAATACAGCATTTGAAGGGAATAATTCATGGGGCTTTAAAGCAGTGAGGGAAGGAAAGAGGAGAACACAGAGAATCTATGATGTATTGCTGTAGGGCAAGTCTTGGTGATCATCTATTTCCACATTAGCTGAGTCTCAGGAGTCCAAAGTAGCTTGCTAATCTGATGACTCTCCACAACATCCCGGCATTATCATGGCAATTTTTTGAAACCTGAGCAAACTGAACTACAGGAAAATTGAGTGAATTGCTCAAGGTCACACAGAAGTCAGGCCCAGAATAGAGCTGATGTCTGCTGGTTTCCCGCTGCACGGCGACCCTTCCCTATGCCCTGTTCCTGAAGCAGTCTGGTGAGAATGGCTAAATGGCTTTGATAGTCTTGAACCATTAATATTTTTTCTGAGCAGTATTCTTGGCAAACTTGATTATTTTCCAGAGTGATAGATATTTCCGAAAAGAGAGTCTCGGAGGAATGTTGATTGTCAGTCTAAAAGAATAGTCAGTCAAAGAGCCGTAAATAAATTTTAACCTACAAATTGGTTTTGGAGACTGCAATCGAGGAATGTTTTATACTAATATCAAGAATCTTGAAAAATTGAATAAAAAATATTGAATATCAAGGTAAGACTTTTGCGAAGGCTGGAAACCCTAGATTCAGAATCCTTATTCCGAATCAGGCCTTCAGCGCCGAGCTTGGCCCCCTCCCAAGAAATGCAGTGTACCTTGGCAGCCTTCCCTTACCCCTCAACCCCGGGCACTGGCTTATAGCTCATGCTGCAGCCAACTCATTTCCTCCAGCCCAATCGATGGCTTTCTATTAGCCGAGCATCCTGCTCTGAATCACTTGCAAACCACTAAGATACACTTTCACTGTTTATTTTCTGACTTGAGACAGAGAAGAGCAAGGTCAGTTGGTTCTTTCAATGATTTCTCTTAAAATGAAAACTTTCGCTGCAGTCTTTTTGAACTTTTGAAGACCAATGTCCAATAACACAGCCATTTTAGCAAATTTAGTTGCTCAGGATTTTATGGTTTTTGTATAACTTAATCGTATCTACCTATTTCAGCTATATTAATGCATCAGAATTATTTAATGGGTATATTCTTTTATATTTGTCAAATGTAGTATCATGTGTCTCATGTGCACTCCATTAAAATTGGAAATAAAAAAGAAAATACATATAAAGAGAATATATGATTTCTTTATCATTAGAAGCTTATTTTTCAGGCCAGGTTGAACCCTCCTGTTCTAAGAATAAGCATATGTTGATTATGTGGTGGTGAGAAGGAAAGTTTCACTGGTGGAAAAGCTGCCTGTCCAGGGACTGTGAAAGGCAAGATGAACGGGTTTGTAAATTAGGCAGGGAAAATAGTCTTGATGTCATGGAATAGCACACGCGGAAGAACAGAGAAAATTCCAGCCACAAGATGAGAGTTCCAGTGTGCAATTGTTGTGGGCAATGAATTTGCTACCCACATTCTGCTTGGCAGCCAACATTCTCATAAGCACCTGTTCACCGATACCACCACCACCAACATCATCATCATCATCATCATCATCATCACCATCATCATCATCATTGTCATTATCATCGTCACCATTGTCATCATCATCATCATGTTATGACTACAAATCAAAAAAAAGAGAACCCACTGAAGTCAGGAAACTGGAGCATAAGTATTATTAATTAGTATTTTTATTAATTAAAATTATTAGAATCTCCATGGTCTTTCAGCATTTATTTTAAACCACTTTTGTAACAACTAAGACAAGATTGCTTATTTCTTCAGGATTTGAGAAATCATAATGCATGTGGCATAGAATTTACTTTCGGTGGCCTATATCCAGATTGGCTGAGTCATCACGTACAGTATTTGAACGTGATTAATCAACAGGCAGGGGATAGAGGCTAGGTTAAACTTTGCTGACCAACTCTCAAAGAAGTGGAAAGGTATATGGTGAAACCAGTTTATCTCTCTATTTTAAAGCTATGTTATCTTTACCTTTATTCTGTTTGAAATGAAAGATTTTTTCCAGCTGTTTGTCTCTTTGAAAAACTGACCAGAATAATCCAAGTTCGTTTTTTTTTTTTCTCAAACTACAAGTTCTATTTCAGATGTTAGTTGCTAGTTGCTAAGGGAACCATTATAGACCAATTATCATTAAAACAGTCTCTGAAACTTGATATTTGATGGAGGAGGCATTGTTCTCTCCTCTTTAAAGGCAAACCCTCCCTCTGGTTAGAAAAACCCATTTAAGTTCAGTCTACTTTTCCTTTTCTCTCAACTCTCTGGAAAAATAGTGAAAGACAGGAATTTTAGAAAAAGCCACAGAGAAGAGTATGAATGAATTTTGAAGTCAGATTCAACCCATAGACTCATGATGGCTGTGAAATTAAAAAAAAAAAGTGTATTTAAATTTGAAAAATGTTTTTTTCTTCTACCTTTTAAAAAATGGGAGTCTAATTTACATACAACAAAATGCAGATTTTATGTACTTTTTAAATGAGTTTCGACAACTACAGACATGATAGAGAATATTTTCATCATCCCAGAAATGTCTCTCCTAGTGCCAAACGTCTCTCCTAGTGACTGTCCCTCCTCCAGTCAAATCTCACCCCCTGGAGACAACTACTGCCCTGATACCTGTCGCCATACTTGATTTTCTGCTATTCTATAACTTCATATGAATGGGATAATCTAACACATAATCTTATTTTCTGTCTTCTTCTGCCCAAATGTAAGTTTTTTGAGATTCATCCATTTTATCATATTTATCAGTAGTTCCTTACTTTTTATGGCTGAGTAGTAATCCACTGCCACACTTTTGTATCCATTAACTTCTCGGTGAACATTTATTTTGTTTTCTGCTGCTATGAATAAAGCTGGTAAGATAGTTTTGTTTTGTTTTGTTTTTTTTACATATCTGTTTGTAAACATGCATTTTCAGTTCAATTTTAAGTTTGCTAGTCACAGATCCTACCTGATGACTCCCTTTAAAAGAGGCTGCAGTGGAAGAGCAGATTGTTCTGAGAAGAAGGGCCTTTTATCCCCCTCGAGCCCCTTGGCAATTTCAGCCTACAGTTTTGAAGGTGCCACCCTCCACCACCGCTCAACCCCAAGATTCAAAACCGGTTGGCAGTATATCTCAAATTGCACGTCTCCAGGTATGCATGGCCAAACAGCATGTCCTAAAGTTGAGGCCCCTTTCTTATTCCCGCTAAAATAATTGGGACCCCTTTTCAACATCTGTGGCTCGTGAGGAGGCACCCAATACCAAAGTCTCTTTTTACATGGAAAAGCAGACTTGAATTTTCAGGAAGGTCGCTTCCAAAACTCACCTGACCATCCCGGAAGCCCTCTGAGGTAGTTGCTTTAAGTCCTGTGGGTACCACTTTGCATACATTTTGCTCTCCTGGTTGAAAAAGAATCCAGGTTTCAACCTTTCACATTCAAACAGGATGCCGAGTGCCTCTCTACATTTTCTAAGCTTTGGGGGAGGGATATGTTAACATGATCATATTTAAAATTCACTTCAGTGGTGCTTCAAGATCCTTGCTGAGATAGAGGTACTGAGATGTTTGTTTGCTATAATTCACACTAAGATTTTTCTGAAGATTTAAGGATTCGTTTTTGTCCCTGGGGTCACAAGCATGTTGTCAGCACTTTGACACTGATGTGCACAGGTTATGCCTGAAGCCCCAACACATTTCTTAGGCTTCTGGGGGTGCCACCTCTCTAGCTGATTTAATCCCATCGGCTGAGTCTTTGTTTTTCTGATGTGAGCTGATGCACAGACAGCACCATTTAAACACACTGGATTGCTGCGTCTCCCAGTTTTTTGTTTTTGGCCCCGATGTTATAGGATTTCCAGACCACTTTCTGGACTTGGTTACCCAAATTGGCACAAAGCGCTACATGCATTTTACAGATGGTAAAAATAAACCAGATTAGGTGGCTCGACATGTCGCATTGTAGATTACGCCCTTGAAGTGTGACCAGCTTCACCCCAGTCTGCGCAGAGGCACCAACTTGTCTCCATGGGTCCTGTCTCTCAGCCACTAGAGTAATTCTAAATCTCTTAAGTGGAATACAGGTGGAAGCTCCAAATTTTCCTTGATATGCACCAATAGCATACTGAGGCAGAGTCAGCAAAATTGCGTATGAGTGGAGGGCAAAGACGTCCTGGGAGGAAAGGAATCCAGATTCTAACCCTTTTGTCTCTCAGGGACCAATACCTGAGAGTGTTGATGCATTAGGATTGTGTGAACCGAAGGTTGTCAGTAATAAAGAATGCCAAAAGCCACCAAAGGGGAAGCCACCATAGAGAAGGAGTCTGACAAGTCATCTGAAAATACCAAGGTCTAAGCTAGCTCCATCCAATAGAAATATAATGAGAATCACACATGCGATTGTAATTTTCTAGCTGCTACATTTAAAAAAGTAAAAGGAAGCTTAAGCATGAGTTCAGTACTACATCTCATGTAACATAATATATCCAAAATATGCCATCTTAAGAAATAATTAATATACACCTTATCGATGAGTTCTTTTATGTTCTTTTATATGTATTAAATCTTTGAAACTGAGGATGTATTTTCCCTATTTGGACCAGCCACATTTCCAGGACCCCAGCCCCTGAGTGGCCGCCATATCAGACGGCACAGGTCTAGATGTTCATGGGTGAAAGACAAGAAAGGGCCTCTTAGCAGCTATTTTAACAAGGGCTGTTGTGCTTTAAAACCACAGTGGGCTTATGAGTGTACGCCAGAGAACCGTAACCGTGAAGCAAATGCCGCTGGCTCTGCTTCGTGGACACAGAGGGGAGTGAGAATGACATCGGCGGACAGCAAAAGAACCCCAGCTCCCACAATGGGGACCACAGGTGGACTGATGATTGTGCTTTACTTGCTCCCTGTTTTGTGAAGATAGAGTCGATCTCATAATTTTTGGCCCTTTGGTGTTGGGGAGGAAAAGGAGCTCAGGCGAAAATCTGATCTGACGGCAAATTAGAGCAAATGAGACTTCAGCTAAGAATCTGAAAAGCAAGAGAAATAGCCAGCGCTTTGTTCTGGAAGCCTGTGAAGTGGGTCAGATCGCTTAGTAGTGTGGCTACCGTTTGCTCCCCACGTACCGAGAGAGCCTTGAGGGGAGGGATTAGGATTTATTCGTGTACGGATCATTCCAGAACCCTGGGCAGCACCGCAGCTGTGGTAAGCCGGCTAAGCGTGGTTCCTGTCCCCCTTTTCTCGGAACCCCAAAGAGGACTTGGCATAGAGGTGTACGCGTTAAAAAATAAAATCGCTGGCCAGATGGATGCGCGCCCCCTCACTCTCCTGCTGCAGCTGCTTCTTTACAAAATGGACGTAAGCAGAAGGCCGACGCCACTCGTGTCTCGGGTAGACCTCTGCAGGTGGAGCGAGCTTAACCGACCTTAGGAAGTCAGTGGGACGAAAAGATACAAGAAAAATGGTAGGAATCAAAAGCGTTACGTTTGCATCGCGGTTTAGATCATATGGAAGGTTTTTGCACACAAGTCTCAATTAAAACTCCACGTTATACAGATTCAGAGAGGGCAAGACACTTGGGTCAATCACGTGACTAATAATTCATTTAGTCTGGAAATTGGACCTAAGAGCCCTGACTCCAAAACCTACTCTCTTAGTCTTTTTTCCCCTGCTTCACAGCTGCCTCCAAATGCAGGACCACCTTGTGCTGACAATAAAATGCTCTAGACAAAAGCATGGTATTTTTTTTTTATCATGTCATTATAAGTAAGCCAAGACCAAGAAAATGTTATCATTATTTGAAACTGCCTTTGACCTGTCTTTACATATACTAAATGTAACTATACACCCATCAGAAAACCTGGAGTGGTTCTGAATGAAGATTTTCGTTTTCGATGTTGCAGCATGACAGTTTATCTTCCAGAATAAAATGATTTCTTTGGAAGCAAGGGAGAATTGATTTCTTAAATCTGACCCAGATATCAGATTGCTGTGCTTGATTCTAACTGAATATTTTCTTAGCAGGATCTGAAGCAAGTAAATTTTGCACAATTTATTCATCTAAGCAATGGCAGAGAGGAGGCCAGACCACACAGCTGGCTTAGAAAACAATGTAAATGCATTTTTGTTCAGTAAACAGAGGAAAAATAATTTCCTCCCAAGTGAACAGAAAATGGGAAAGGACAAACATTTACTTGTGCCAAATTCAGTCTGAATTATTTATTACCTACTACAGATCAGGGTATGCTCATAATATTGTTAGAAACAGCAAAATTCTCACACCTTATCAAGAAATAGTTTGAAAATACCAGTAAATTATAACAATAAATTATCACGGCCATTGCAAAGGGTGGTTGTGGGCTATCATTCTTTCTCCTAGGTTTTGCATTTTTGGAAAAACAAAATCCTGACACTTCTCAACACACTGTTGAGAAGAGTGAATAGCTTTAAAGGCCAAAGATCTGGCTTCCCTGTGTAGCTGAGTAACCTTTCAAAAATCATTGAAACTTTCAGAGTCTGGTTTTTAAGCAGACTCATATCTACTTCCTGAGGTTGTGATGGGAATTAAATGAGCTATAAGAAGTGATCCATAATAGAAATACCCACAGATAATTGATCTATAGTGGAAACATACACTCATAAATACCATTTTTTATTTAAATATTGAAAAATAGATGCTTGATGTCAAAGTAACCTGATATCATAGCTGCTCCAACACTGAATTCAAAATGATTCAAGAGTAATACATTACTCATAAAACACCATGAACAAAATCAAAACACAACTGAAAAACCGGGAGAAAATATTTGTAATGTGTGCCGTGTACAAAGATTTAAGATTCCTAAAATATAAGAAATTTTTGTTCAAGGCTTGTAGATTTTACTGACATGACTGGTAACAGAGCGGTCTCGAGGACATCGCCAGAGAATCTGTTCAGACTTGGAAGCACTTCCTGTGGACCATGGGGGGCCCTGCCTCATCACACTCGGGCTGCCTGACCCACATCTGCTGGAAGGTGGAGAGAGGCCATGATGGAGCCTCCAATCCAGACTGAGTACTTCTGCTGTGGGGAGCAACAATCTTGATCTTCATGGTGCTGGGGCCAAGTCTGTGATCTCCTTCTGCATCCTGTCAGCAATGCCTGGGTACACGGTAGTACCCCTGGGGAGGACATTATTGGGATGTAAGTCCTTGTGGATGTCAAAGTCAGGCTTCATTGTGAGTTGTTCCATGAATCCCTGTGGACTCCATGCTAAAGAAGAAAGGCTGGGATTGGTCTCTGGGCAGCGGAAGTGCTCGTTGCCAGTGCTGACGACCTGCCTGGCTGACAGTTCATAGCTCTTCTCCTGGGAGGAAGAGGAGGCTGCTATGGCCATCTCATTCCCAAAATCTAGGAGCACATAGCACAGTTTCTTGGTGGTCTCAGCTGTGGTCACAGAGGAAGAGCCTCTCTCTGGGAGAATCTTCATAAGGTAGCCGGTGAGGTCCCGGCCGGCCAGAGCAAGGCACACAATGGCACCGGGCAGTGAAGTAGCCCTCACGGATGGGGACGTTGTGCGTTACGCTGTCCCCAGAATCGAGGACAATTCCTGCTGTGCGGCCAGAGGCACAGAGGGAGGCACAGCTTGAATGGCAGCATACATGGCAGGGAGGCTGAAGGTTTCAAATGGGATCGGAGTCATCTTCTCCCTGTCGGCCTGGGACTGGGGGTGGTGGGGCTACAGGAGCAGGGTGGGGTGCTTCTCAGGAGCCCCTGCAGTGCACTATGGACGGAACGTGCCAGATCTGGTGGCGAGGGCTGCCGGACATGGAAGGGAAATCAGCCTGAGGTGGGCGGAAGAGGGAGGCATCACCTGCCACAAAGCCGGCCCGGCGCAGGCCAGAGCCATCGTCCCGCACATGCGCAGTGACCTCTTCGCGCATGGAGGATGTGGCTGAGTGAACCCGGGATGCAGCACCAAACCTACGACAGACAGGTCCCCGACCCAGTGACCGAGGGCTGGTGTCAGGAATTCTTTTAAATTCAGAAGCAAGGAACAAAACGATATAAAAATAGGAACAATATATAGACAACTCACAAACATATATAAAAAACTACCCTCGAACACATAAAAATGTCCAAATTAACTCGTAATTAAAGATATGCAAATTATAACACAACGACGTTGTTACAACACCTCTCAGACTGACAGCTTAAAAGTAGAAAAACGTAGCGCTGGAGCAATGAATGGATCTAGACACAGACACTGCGCCCTTCACAAAAGTCAACTCAAAATGGATGGTAAACATAAATTTAAAATGCAAAACTATAAAACTCCGAGGAGATAACATAGGAGAAAATCTTCATGACCTTAGATTATGGTAGTGACTTTTCAAGTGCGATGCCGAAGACATGATCCATGAAGGAAATGATTGATAAATTAGACATCATTCGAATTTTAGAAGTCTGCTCTGTGAAAGACTGTCAAGAGAATGAGAAGAAAAACCACAGACTGGGGGAAAATATTTGCAAAATACATGTCTGATGAAGAACTGTTATTCAAAATATTCAAAGAACCCTTCAATAAGAAAACAAACAGCCCAACTTAAAAACAAGCAAGAGACCTGAACCAACACATTATCAAAGAAGATAAACAGATGGCAAATAAGCAAATGAAAAGATGCCCGACAACCTATATTATTATGAAATTGAAAAGTGAAACAATGAGATACCACTATACGGTTATTAAAATGGCCAAAATCCAAAGCACAGACAACAACAAAGGCCGGCAAATGAGGAAATGGAGCACCAGGAACTCCCGTTCATTACTGGTAGGAATGCAAAATGGCACAGCCACTGTGGGAGTTTTGGGTGTTTTTTTTTTTTTTCAAAACTAAACATACTCTTACCATGCAATTTAGCAATCACACTCCTTGGTACCTACCCAAAGGAACTGAAAACATGTCCACACAACAACCGAGGCACGGAAGTTTATAGCAGCTTTATTCAAAATTGCCAAATCTTTGAAGAAACAAAGACATCCTTCGGGAGGTGAAAATGGATAAATGGGTACAACCTGACAATGGAATATTATTCAAAACTAAAAAGAAGTGAGCTAGTGGACCATAAGAAGACATGGAAGAACATTAAATGCACATCACTAAGTGCATTTAAGGCCAAATAGTGTATGATTCCAACTATGTGACATTCCGGAAAAGGCAGAACTGTATAAACAATAAAAGGATGAGTGGTTACTAGTGATTGGGGAAGAGGAACGGATCAATAGGCAGAGTGTGGAGCGTTTACAAGGCAGCGAAATTATTCTATGTCATACTATAATGTTGTATACATACCATTATGCATTTGTGAAAACCCATAAAATGTACAAGACCCAGGATGAACTCTAATGGGAACTGTGGACTTTGGGTGATTATGATGCGTCAGTGTAGGTTTATCAGTTGTGACAAATGTGCCACTCTCGTGGGGGATGTTGATAGCGAGGGAGTGGGGGAGGCGCATGTGGGGGAGGGGGAGTACTTGGGAACACTCTATTTTCCACTCAGTTTTTCTGTGAGCCTAAAACTACTCTAAAAAAGCCTATTCAAAAAAAAGAAAAAAGAAAATAGGGTAGATATCCTGTTAGCAAACCTGTGAGATAATACATTCTCTTCAAACATTACATGGCAGACTTCTGGACAGGAATTTAGCGAGACCCACCAAAACTATCTATGCTCTTATCCTTTGACCCTGCAATTCCATTTGTAGGAATCTAGAACGTGAAATATGTATGTGCACGAGGTTATTCATTGTGGCACTATTTGTTGTTATAAAACATCAGAAATGACAGAAATACTCATGCATAGAATAATTATTGAAAAACTATGGTACATCCACATAATGGAATAATATGTAGCTATAATAAAAAAAAAACAAAGAAATCTCTCTTTTAACTGCTGCGATGTGATTTTCAGAATATATTCTTAAGTAAATAAAGCAAAGTGAAAAGGTGTATCTGTAGTAAGCTACCCTTTAAGTAAGAAAGAAGAGAGAGATTTAAGAAAACATACACATGTAACTTTTGTAAAAGATGAACCGAGAGGATAAATCGAAATCTAAAGAGATTAGTTACATGCAGAGGACAGATAGGAAAAGGCAGGAAAGAAGCAAAAAATAGAAACAGAGAGCAGAGGTAGGGAGAGATGCACTTCTCTGAGGAGACCTCTTGGTATGGCTCTAACCCTTGGAATCCTATGACTATTTCACGAACCCTCAGATTAACAATTAAAATCAACCAGAAGGCAGGGGAACCCCAAATGGAATAGGAACAATGACAAATGAACATAATTGAATTACAACAAATAACAAAATCACACTAAAGGGGTTAGAAAGGCAAAGAACTAAGCCCAGCAACTTTGGAGAACTGGAATCTGACTAGATGTACTACTTGGTAAAATGAAAGACAATAAGAGCTATATACACAAGTGCTGTGATTTAGTTAGTAAATTTGTTTCTCTGTGGGGTACGGGTTAGCAGTTCTGAAACTACTTTATGTGTGTAATGGGATGTATGAGGATTATATATTGTGTATGATGAGAACCAGAATTTCGGCCAGGGAACTGGGGGTAAGAACATGGTACCTCTCTGAACTATCTCTGCAATTTTCTATGAATCAATAATTATTTCCAAAAATTAAAAAAGAATGTCAAAGGCAACGAGCAGCTCTATGGACAGGGATGAGATGTTTATTCTAATTAGTCCGAGGGGTTCCCAACCGTTTGTAATAAATCACACTTGCCTTTGTAGAAGTGTGTGTGTTTGTGTGAGTATAAATAGAAAGGTGATCATTTTGGAAGAGTTATTTTTTCCTGCAGTTTCTTCTTTTCCTATCATAATCATATATTATTTTTAACAGAAAAAAAGGGACTTTTTTTTTTTAATTTTTAAATTGAGTTGTCTTTTTATTTGGGGATATGAGATTTTTTTAAAATATATTTTGGCTACAAGTCCCTTATTGGATATTCTTCTATTCTGTGAGTTCTTTTCACTTTCTCTTTTTGAAGCATTTTATTTCATTTTATTAGTTTCAAGTATACAGTACATTGGTTAGATATTTATATAGTTTATGAAATGATCTCGCGATTACTCTGTCTTCCCTCTGGCTCTACACATAGCCATTGCATTCCTGCTAACTGCATTCCCTGTGCTGTGCTCCCCATCCCCGTGACCTATCGACTACTGATTTGTACTTCTTTAACCCTTCATCGTTTTCTCCCAGTTTCCCCACCCTCTCCCCTCTGGCAGTCACCAGATTGTAAGAGGGGAGTTTTTTAAGAATATTACTTGGCCATAGAAAAGAATGAAATCTTGCCCTTTGCGACAACACGGATGGACCTAGAGGGTATTATGCTAAGTAAAGTAAGTCAGTCAGAGAAAGACAAATGCCACATGATCTCACTTATGTGAAATCTAAAGAACACAATACATGACCAAACAAAGCAGAAACAGACTCATAGATCCAGAGAACGGATGGTTATCAGATGGGAGGAGGGTGGGGCACTGAGTGGAAAAGGCGAAGGGATTAAGAAGAACAAATTGGTGGTTACCAATGGTCAGGGGGATGTGGAGTACGGCAGAGAGAAAATAGTCAACAACATTTTTTTAAAAAGGAACCTTAGAGGAAACTTGAGGAATTACTTATTCAACTTAAATAATTTACGGATGGGGACATAAGAGCCCCTAGGGATCAACCGTCTTGGCTATGTTCCCTAGCGACCCTATGGGAGCCCAGGGCCCTGGGCCAGTGACATTGTTCTCTCAGATAGGACCCCAATACTTTGCTCCTCTCAGAGTCCATGTTTTCAGAGGAAAATGTGGAATGATAGGGCCAAAGAAATCTTCACAAAATGAATACTAGAAATACAGTTAACATTTCAGAAAGAAATTTGATTTTTGAGGAAAAACGCAACGTTGACAACCAGAAGTATGTAAACAGGCTGTCTCTGCCAATGAAAATCCAGCAGATTGTTCAAAATGCCATTTCTCTACTGATGGACATTTTTTTTTCCATATAAGGCAAATGGTGATTGTAAATCACACAGAAATGCAAGTCTCTTTAAAGTTTCCAGTGTATTTTTATTTTATTTTCCCTAAAACAAAAGTTTCAAAGGATTTGAAGTACCAATTTCTAAAACTAAATACAAAAATAAAAAGCTATTCTTTTATTGAAATTCTTCCAATTAGAGACATTGGTTAATCCTTGAATGCAGGAACAAAGAATTTGGGGAATAAAGAAAAATTTTTCTAACAATTTGAAAACCCCAGTTTCCTTTAGACATCACTGAGACTATTAACATAATAGGATAGAAACCTGATGTTTAAAAAAAGTGTCATTTTTAAGATAGCTATTTTTAATGTGTCAAGAAAAAAACCTATTTTATAAAAACTGAAATGAGTAGACAATTTTCTAAAAATGCCATTTTGCTTTCAGGTTCCACTTATCAGTATGTGAATTCAGCAAAGACCCATTAAACACCTGCTCTGGACCGGCCGGCCACTCTCCCATTAGGCATATGTCCATGAGTGAGACTGACAGAGCCGAAACGGTAAGAAATTCTTACAGACCCAGCCCTAGGAATTTGGAAAACAGACATATGTTTCTTCGCTGTCGGAAGAAGGGCGGGGGTGAATGTAAGAAGAGCCATCACCCCACCTCATTCCCTGCACAAAGGGAAGTGAATTAGTGCTCAAGATCCAAGCACCGCGCATTGAAGAGGCTTCCTCTTCTCCATTGTTTTGGCTCCTTTGTCAAAAATTAGTTGTCCATATACATGGGGGTTTATTTCTGGGCTCTCAATTCTGTGTCCGTGTGTCTGTTTTTCCTGCCAATCCCATGCTGTTCTGATTATCGTAGCTCTGTTGTTTAATTTGAAGTCAGGGAGTGTGATGCCTTTAGCTTTGGGCTTTTAGCTCAGGATTGCTTTGGCTATTTGGGGTCTGTTGGGGACACTTAAAACTTATGTAGTCATATTCACCAATGTCACCCCAGGAAATTTTTGAAAAGGATCCAAGCACTTCACGGATAGTGTTCTGTCGTCATCACAACCAGTCTCTGTGACAGGTAATTTTGCTATTTCACAAAACTAGAAACTACGGTTCAGAAGCTCAAGTGACTAAATAAAATAAGATGACGGTGAAGATATGACATTTAAAGAATGACAAGAGGTTTCTGGCTTGAGCAAGTATGCCCTGGTCCTCCTCTTTCATTATGATGTCAAAGGACAAAAAACGAGTGGATGAATGGACGGACGGAAGTACCTAGGACTTCTCTTTCCACAGTCATTTCTTGCCCGTGCATGCGAGAGTTTTGCGTTCTACAGTAGAGAGTAAACGATTATCGCTTTGATTCCAGAAGGAGGCCTTCCTCCCACGGGCGTATCAAACATAAAGAATTAGAGAGAAAGGGTAAGATTGCAGCCCAGCTCTGATGACGTGGGAAAGAGGCCGAGAACCTGGGGCACAGTCCCCTCTTATTTCCTGTCACTACTTTTGTGACCTTGGTTGAATAGTTACCATTTGGACTTCAAAGCCTCATCTGTAAAATGCAAATAGTAAGCATATCGCACCATACCACCACGAGAAGAAAAAAAAAAAATGTCAAACGCAAATTGCCTGGGACACAGTTGGTCCTGGGTACCTCCCTTCACAAGCCCAAACCCCAGGTCACAGCAGAACCAGTAGAAACTGACTAGACTGTGGGATGTCTGACCTGAAGCATGTCCCAGCGGGAGGGAGCCGTGGAGGATGAAGCTGCGGGAGTAGGAACTGAGCTGGCGGAGACCACACAGCCAGGGTTTGTGAACAGTGGCCCAGATGTCACGATTGGATCCTGGAGTCATCCTCTGAAGGCCTTCAAGAGTCAAGCTGACTCTAATCTAAAGAGGCTTCACCAAGAAAGAGCAGATGTCCTTGATGGTTCTTCAAGGCCCCTTCTAGCCCTCAGGTTCTGTGATAAAATAATTTTTTAAATCGCCATCCTTTATTATTTTTTTTTTCCAGTGCTTTCTTTCGTAAAGTCAGAGAGAGAGTGCAACTGATTGCTTACCCTTCCGTCGCCTCTCAGCGGGGTTTATTTATAGAATAACCACATGACAGCCAGAAATACCTTCAGACCAGGAGGGACGCCCGCCGTCTGTTCCTGTGATTACGTGCTTCGAGTGATTTCTCCGGGATGCTGGTACTTAACAAAATGTTGCTGCGGCATCATCCAATCTGTGTATTTATAGGAAGGCGAATGTGTGTATGTTACATATTTGGACTTGTTTCTTTCAGCGGGAGAAATATAGCCTTTCCCATATGTTTTCCGCACAGATAATTACCTCCCCACTCCATATATCCAATTTTAAATATTTTACCATTCACATAGCAGCGGCAGGTTAGACTCTTTCCCTTGAGTCCAGATACACTTAAACCCATCATCCTGGAGCAGCACCCCTTTGTGGGATGGCCATTAATCAGATAATTACTAACTTTCAAGCTGATTCGCTAAACAAACATTCCCCGTCTTGTACAATCTCCTGGAGCGAGGAGAGAAAGCCGAGGTCCCATGTTAGCTCCAAGGCATGCACCTTCATGTCTGCCCTGTCCCCTGTGCACTGGCCGCTCTCTTGTATAAATACAGCGGTCGTCGACAGTAATGAAAACCATAACTGTTTCGACCGCGCTCACTCCTCATGCCATGCTGGGCCACACTGCATGCTATGTGCCTTATCAGATTTCACTTCTCACGACAGCTCTGAAGGGTGAGACTTTTATTACGACCATCTTATCAACGAGGAAACTTGAGGCTTTGAGGCTGTAAGAAGCTGGTACAGCACAGAGCTGGCTCGCTGAAGGGAATGCCATTTTGTTAAATACTGTCAACATCCATTGATTCAACCCACATCGATCGAAAGTCTTCTGAGCACTAAACATTGTTTAGACTCTGGGAAGAAAATGTTCCACAGAGAAGGCAGAGTCCCCTCTCTCATGGGACTCATAATTTTGGTAGAAGAGGACGGATAATAAACACGTAAGCAAACAGCAGTCATCTTAAAGGCTGTGATGAGAGCAATCCAGGACGTTAGAGAGAGAGAGGCCGGGGCCACTTTGCTTCCGCTTTGGTGGGAGGAGCTGAGACTGGAATGGGAAGAGGCGGGCCCGGTACACCAAGCTCCTGGGGAAGAGGGAACAGCTCTTCACGGGCTCAGATGGGAGACTGGAGGGAGGGGTCCAAGCAGGGAAAGGAGCCCAGAGTCAGGCAGGGGCATGCCACCTGGGCGCTTGTGGACCAAGGTAGGGAAAGTGACGTTTATTAAGGTGTTCGAGTGACCCCTTGTGGGATGGGGCGGGGGTGGGAGCTGGGGGGGTGTGGTTTAAGGGGGAGATTTTCACAATCGCATTTTGAATGGATTGTGGGAGGGGTGAGCCTGGTGAGAACAGAAGCAGGAAGAGCCATTTATGAAGGCTCCAGGGACACCAGGCCACTGAAGGGGGCGTTACTTCCATCCGGGTGGGGAGTGGCCACCAGGGGGCCGGAGCATGCTTCTCCTCTGAGTTCTGTCCGGTAAGATGGACACATCTCCTCAGGCAGGAAAGGAAGAATATTCCAGTTTAGAGGGAACAGTGATTGGGAATGTACAGAAGCAAACAGCAGAAGTTTATCTCCAGGCTACGGTGAGACCAAAATTGTTGGGAACAGACCACGAGGGCCCTTGAGCAGTGCGTCCCTGGCTCATATGGTGACCCCACTATGATGATGAGCAAAAGGCGCCACTTCTTCCAGGTGGACGAAGCCCCACACCAGAGCACCGGAGAGGGAAAAGTGGAAATGATCTCCTCTGATGACAGCGCCTGAGCTGCCTCTAGAGCAGAGTGCGGACATGTCTGATCTCCCCTACTACCCCTCACCCAAACCCTGCCACCCTCGTGCAGCATCGCCCTGGGCAGCACGTCCTCAGGCCACTGGAGTTCCACACTGACGCATGCCCGCCGGAAGCCATATGTGCCCCACATGTGAAACGATGATCCAGACCCAGGACCGACGCCAGATTTTCATCTTGGATGCCTCCCGTCCAGACATGTGTCACAGATCCTTGCTCCTCAGAGTGTGGCTCATGGGACGGCAGCATCCCCTAGGAGTATGTTAGACATGCAGAGAGAGTAATGAAGCCCCACTGTAGAAAAACTGAATCAGAAGCAGCATTTCAACAAGATTCCCGGGTGAGCTCCATGCACACTGCAGTCTGATAACGAACGCTGGCCTAGATAACCACGTGACTGCCAATGATCAGCCCTGTCTGAGAAAGCCAGACAGGACCGGGAACTATGCAGAGAGACCCACAACGCGACGCCCGCTGGGGCCCGGGGTGGGCAGTGCTGTGTCAGGGGCCCCGTGTGGCCAAGGGCTGTCTGGATTCCTGCAGGCAGAGAAGTGTCCTCAGGGCCCTTTCTTCCCTAGTCTACCTCTGTCTACCTGTGAAGATACTTCTTTACATGGATGCAAGGACAAGTTTGAAAGGTTGTACTAATAAATAAATGAATTTCCCTAAAGAAAAATAGGAGGATTTCCCTTGACTGTGATCGGAAGAGCTTACATTGAACCGAAAAAGGGGGATTTATAAAGAAAGTGAGAAACTGTCTAAATCAAATTAATAAATAAATAAATATTCTGTGCTATGAAAATTATCTATTCATATGAAGTTTTAGTCTCTCTGTGCTTTTGGAGAACACTCTTTTATTAGGCTGTATTATTGATATACCCCTTTCTTGCATTATCATTTTCAAAATGCTATCCTTTAACAGTCTGTATAATTTCTTAATTTTAATACTCGAGTCAGAATATTTAGAGTACGATCTCAGTTTGAGGTGAACTCCAGTTTGAGGTGTTGAGTCAGAAGGATAAAAAGATTTTTAAATCTACAATATTAAATTATCACTCAATATATATGTATTGTGCCTTTGAAGCTCACACAACGTTTTTATTTCAATGCTGGCCGGCATGTCCCTCTGTCTTAAATCTCTGCAAGAAAAAAAAAATCAATTAGCATCATAGAACTGGTAATTCTACGTTATATTCTGCAACAAGGGGTATGACAGAGAAAGAGCAATTTAGGCTGATAGCTACATCAACCGCAGTACAGTTGATTAAAAATTTAACAGTTTTCCTGATGAATGTCCTAGCTCAGATTTGGAAAACACTGACGGATTTAATTTTCCACTGACTAAATAATCATTTTATAAGCCATGTATAATTCATGTAACGGCAATATTGTGGGCTTGTTAAAAATGACTGCTACTAAACAGTTAACACTCTCTAGCAAGCAGAGACTTGTAAAGGATTATTTTTGGAATTAGTTGGCACCTATTAACTGGGAATGAGTTTTTTGCCTTCTGGATGTTTAAAATGAAATGAGTTCAATCTACTAGTGGAAGTAACACCTCACCTCACTCCCTGGCCATAAAAACCAAAAATGCATGTTGGGGAAAGAATTCTAACCCTGCTCTCAGCCAAATAACATTGAACATGATCTACAGTTTTCTCAACTTTAGTTTCCTTATCAGATAAATGGAGATAGTGGTGCCAACTTAACAATAGGGTTGTTGGAGGAGGTATTTACTTAGTGGAGGAAGTGATGCTTAAAAAAAAATAATAATGGCATTTTTACAGAAATAATGAAAAAAAAAAAAAAACCTCTAAAATTCACATTGAACCACAAAAGACCCTGAATAACCAAAGGAATTTTGAGCAAGAAGAACAAAGTGAGAGGTCTCACGATTCCTGGTTTCAAAATGTATTACAAAGCTATGGGGATCCAAACAGTATGGTACAGACATGAAAACAGACACATAGACCAATGAAATAGAAAAGAGCCTAGAAATAAACCCACATACATATGGTCAATTGACGTTCAACGTGGCATCAAGAATACACAATGCATAACACGCAATTTACTTTGTTAAATATATCGATCAGCACACTTGTGAGACTTTAAAGGAGCTCATTGTTCATCTTAAAGTTTAAGACTTCTATCTGGAAAGATGTCCATCTAGTTTAGGTGGACTCGTCAAACTGATACAAACAGACAATTCGATTTTGTCCTGAAAACGAATTAACTTAGAGATCTCTTATTCCTCTTCCACTCCCCAGGCTATAAAGAAAAAGGCATTTACACAATTCATGACAAGTCAGATAATAAAATCGAACTGCCCAGGTGGAATTTTTATCTATCACACTATCATTTGGGTACCAGGCAACTATATGGTCTGTTTCTTTGTTTTTTTATTTCCTTGTTTGCTTTATTTTTACTTGCTTCATTCTTCATTGTTGTTGTTTTGTTCTGGATATTACGAGGGCTTGAGATACAGAGTTGAATAAAATATAAGCTTCAAAGAGCACTTAGTAAATGAGAGAAATAGACTTTTTCAGCACCCACAATTCAATCAGGTAGGCACTGAGAGAGCACAGAGGAGAAAGTGACTTCCTCTTTCTTTTACATCCAAGGAAGGCTCCCCGGAAGAAGGGACCTTTAGCTGGGCACTACAAGATGAATGAGGGCTCTGCCTGTACAAAGAAGGGAGAAGGAGTGGTACCCCGTGCAGAGGGACCGAGGCTCGGGGACACGGAAAACCTTCACGTTGCCGCGGCAGAGTGTGGATGCGTGTCGAAACTTTTCTCACTATCGCACATTGAAAGAGCGTTACCAAGTATCGGGAGCTATTCCAGAGGAACGAAAGGGTAAACTCAGAACCGATGCCTGCCCTGGAGGTCATGGTCGAGCTAGGAAGTCACACGTGCACGTGCCAGGCAGAACACAGAGTGCAGTTCCAGAGGAGTGCACTGGCTGTCACGGGAACACGACGATGCTGAGTGGCTGCCTGCCTGGAGAAGAGAGAGAACTGTAGGGAGGATGACCCGCGAGCTGCGAAGCGATCCCCGGGAAGGGCAGAAGTAGTGGGGACATCCTAAGCTGAGGAAGGATCACGTGGCATCGAGCTTGGAGTCGGGGCAATCTATGACTTCATAAGCCATAAGGAATTGTTTTTTTTAAAAAAAAAAAAATTATTCAAACAAAGAACATTAAACTGAGGAAAGAGCTCTTCTAAGGGTGGGGACCTCTGTGATGACTCGGGCTGCATACCCACAATCACTCTGTCTGTGGAGGAAATGGCCACGAAATTTGTCCCACCGTTTCACGTCCTCAGGGCCCTTTGTCCGAATCCACCATGAGGTCCCTGGAAGTGACTATGAGGTCGTTCCTTTCATACGTAACAAAACTCCTATGCTGGAAAAACTTCGTCCAAACGACTCTTGATTGCTGCAATCGACAGTAAACACAAAAGGAAATGAGAATGACCACAAAGAATTCAAAAGCAGCCAAGAAGGCAGAAAGCCCGACCAGAGAAACTGCTGTAACACAGAGCAATTGTCTAGGACCAGAGGAGATAAATGACGCTTTGAGTCCCAGAATTCACTCACAGTAATTGAAAAACACTTTAGACTTTCCCGAAATCATTACATTTCCACCCCGCCCCCCCCCCAAACATGGCTTGAAAGTAGAATACAGATAAACAGAAATACCATGAAAAAATTGTCTAGGGATTAGAAACATAAAAGCTTTTATGTTTCAGAAATAAAGGCCATAAACATAAAACATCTATATTTAACTGCTCCTGTAGATGGCAATGAGATATTTTTAGAAGAGAAAAGCCTATATGGTATCTCCGCATTGCCTTGCTTAGATCAGGTTAGATTACAATGTGATGACTAACCAACTTCAGGTTTTACGATTAAACGAAACCTCATTTTTGTGTGTTCTCTTTATTGCTCCACAGACGTTCTGCTCCTTAGCATTGAATATGGACTGAGTACTTGTCCAAGATTCAGGGAAGCCAGATCATTTTTTAAAGAAATGAAATGTATCAATTAAAACAAATCAACAAGGCAGGGTGGTCTTGGGGGTATGAGAAGGGGCTCCAGCCGTCTCGTTTCGCTGCCTGGAAGACATGCTCATAAGCTAAGACGCAGAACGTCTGTGCAGCCCTTGGTTTCTCCTTGGTCCTGCCCAGTGCTGTACTATCATGTCGCAGATTCCTTTCTGCATGTCTGCAGGCGGGATCCACCCACACACCTCTGGGCCTCCCCCGGCTCCTGGGCAAGTTCTTGGGAGTCAAGCAGCAACCTGAGCCCTCCAACCAGAAGTGCTTAGAATGCAAAGTAAAAGTTGACAAGGTGGTAGTTATGTCATTACGGCATGATTAATAATAATCATCATTTACTGAACAATCACAGGTGTCTGCTACGGGGTTGAGCAGTTCACGGATTGCACATTTCCCGTTTCATTTACTCATCACAACAACCCTACGAGATAGGTACTATTATTAGCTCCATTTTTAAGTAAGGAAACTGAGGTCCAGACAGCCCTCTCCCAAGGTCACTCAATTTATTTGTGTCTGAACCAGGATTAGACCCAACCACTTAAACTATACACTTGTATTTTTAGCCATTGGATCAGTGTTTCCTAAACTTTGATCAGTTTTGTACCACTATTACATGTGGTGGCCTTTAAGCTTTAAAAATCTCATTTACCTATGCACTCAAGTTACATCTATCCTAAAACATTACAGTTAACACTAATTTATTAAAACACAAATTGTTCATTCACATATCCCCTAATATCATCTTGCACACAGCCTGGATTCATTTGACAAACATTTATTAGATTTCGCTAGTGTGCCAGGTGTGGCTCATATCAGGGAAGTCAGTAAGGCTAAGAGAAGAATGCAAGAGTCTGCTGACACCCCACGAGCAAGCACAGGGGGGTCAGGATGCGAACAGGTGTGAAGGGGACTGAGGACGTGCCACGCCAGTCTGTGTTGTCATTGGTTGGGGACTTTCAGGAGAGGGCACCGGAAATCAAGAAAAGGATTCAGGGCAGGTCTAAGTAGCCTGCAGCTGGAAGAAGGCAGGGTCATGTGCTCAGCTCACTGGTAGACACGGGGATCTCAACTTCACCTCAGGGAACCCTCCTGGTAGCTGGGTAAGTACAAGGACCAGGAGGAAGTTCAGCTTTCCTGAAAATATCCAAAGGAAGCAGGTTCATGGAAAGGCTTAAGGTCCTCTCTACCCAGGCAGAGGGAAGATAAAACCCCTTCTCCATCCTCCAGGGGTTCCACAACGACCAGGAAGCATAGAGATAAACATTAGTAACTACTCACCCAATCCCATTAGGATGGAAGTTCCTGAGGGCAGGGGGTTCCGCCACTGCATCTCGTGCTTGGAATATTCGATGGCATGAGGGAGATGCTATTTGTCGAATTAATGGATAAGTTGGAACAGGCACTGGCTTTCTTTGGGACACTAAGTCGGAGTGGTTACCCAGGGATATGGGATTCACCAGCGTATTCTAAAGTCTTTGAGTCACGCTAAAAAGCCCAGAGTTTTCCTGTAGTATCTGAAGAGAGAGATATTTGTCTCCTAAGAGAGTGACATCCAATCTGGCTTCCTGCTAATGTAAGTTACTATACTTTCTCAGATTGTCTCACTCGCCAAAGTTCCTCTCCCATAAAAATAACTAGAATTTGTTGTGGTTGGGAGGGCGTTACTGGTCTGATTAAACCATAAGTATAATTATTATAAAATTTAAACTATGATTTTTTTTAAGTTTAAAAAGTACTAGTTTAAGCTCAGACTTTTTTTTTTTTATAACAATCCATGAAGTAGGTACTATATTATCTCAATTGGGATAATTGCACAATTTTTTTTCAAAACACAGAGCGAGTGATAGAGACAAGATCCAAACCCAGGCAGTCTGGCTCTTAACCACTGTATTTTGTTGGCCTTTCAATAAAATGGAAGACAAACCCACAACAGAATTTCAAGGTTGACATAACTTACTGTCAGAGACTCATCCTCCTCCCTGTCACCCTTTGTCTGTTTCGGCCCTTAATATCCTTCGTCTAGGAACAGCC